>NC_053025.1:194449554-195179751 GCF_003073215.2 Triticum urartu
ATAAAAAAGGCCAAACAAACCCCGAAAAATTCCAAGATCAAACACAACACTCCTGTACGTTCCCTGTTGTTCTATGTTGGCACTAGAATTTTTTTGAAAGCAATAAGAGGCAATGAATATCATCCCGTACCCAAAGGTGGTACATTCCCAATCGAAACCATCATGCTTGTTGTGAGAAGCTCTGGTTTGTGAGAAGCTTATACCCAAACCTGCCCCAAATGGGACAAAATTTTCACCACGGCATGTTGATGCTGTTCCATGATAGCATGCCAAGTTTCATGAATTTCAGACGAGTTTTGGATTTACTAGAATTTTAAAACCAGGTATCTCAACGTTTTTCCGACAATCAACAGTGCCCGGGTGTTTGAAATTCATTCCCATCTCTTGCATGGGACCTAGAAATTCACCCAAGGACACACATGTGATTTTTCAACCAACTTTAGTGCATTGGAGCATGTGTTTGTAGTTCAAATTTGAATTATGCACATAAAATGCCTAGAAAACCCAGTTAATGTATAAAAAAGGCCAAACGAACCCCAAAAAATTCATTCCCATTTCTTGCATGGGACCTAAGCATGCACTGAAGGACACAGATTTGATTTTTCAACCAATTTGTATGCACCGGAGCATGTGCATGTAGTTTAATTTTGAATTGTGCACCTGAAATGGCTAGAAACCCAGTTTAATGTATAAAATGTCCAAACGAACCCTGAATAATTCCAATTCTTTTACGACACACATATAGTTGCATGTTCACTGCAGATAAAAGGTCTAGCAATTCAAACAACGTCCATTGCCGCTGTGACCCCATTTTGTAATTCAAATCAAGTAGATCCCACACAATTTATTATCACCAACCGTGTGAGATGTAGTACATAATATCTTGGAGCACCGTCGGTGTATTGTACGCCTATGGCTTACGCAAGAAGGTGCATCGGCTACAGTCCACAACCAGCGTGTCAAGCACACTAACTCGCTCCCCAAAAACTCCCGCCTCTGCATCCCTTGCAATCTCAAAAATATCTACCGCCTGGAAGATTTTAATGTTTGATAGCACACGATTAGTATGTGCGGACCGTGTGCAGTGTCTGTTACTCCCGCTCTGCTTCAGTCCCTTGATTCAAATTTTTAGTAGCCCCGACATTTTACTCCCGCCTTTGCATCCCTCGCAATCTCAAAAATATACGCTCGCCCTTGATCCAAATTTTCAGTAGCCCCGCCTTGTTACTCCCGCCTAGTAAAATTTTCAGTTGCCGCAGTATTTCCTCAAACACAACCTCCGCTCACACAGACACACACAACCCTCGAAACCATTGGTAGGTCGCCGCCATCGCCGGCGCCTCCATACTCAACCTTTGCCTGTGTGCCAGGGAGCACAAGGAGCCAATGGCCAAAAGGAGGTTTATCGTGGCCTTTTCACCCGATGCCGGCGAGGTGGTCGCCCAGGTGTCCCCATTGTCCTCCGCGGGCCCGATCTACCATCACCGGTCCCCCGATCTGCCTGCCGCCGCGCCCCTACGCCAGTTTGAGGACTTCCCAGTCCTCCCCCAGACCCGGAAGCCGACGAAGTCCTACCTCAGGGTCACGCAGCGACGGTGGGGGACATGGCTAGCCGAGATTACAAATCGAGAGACCCACACCCGTCAGTGGCTCGGTAGCTTCCACACGGCCGAGTTCGCGGCCATGGAGTATGACCGCTGGCAGGTACGCTACCACGATGCGGCGGCTAGGCTCAATTTCCCCCTCGGCACATGTCCGGTCGACCTCGTTCCGACGGAGCCAGGGTGGTGAGCTCGGCTATGGCGCAGGAGGACCGCGAGGCATGGGAGCGCCTCAAGGCCGAGGCTGCCGACGAGGCCTACATGCAAGAGCTCCGCCGGCAGCACTCGGAGCTCGTGGAGGCGGAGCGGGCAATCTTTGCCGGCGCGGAGGGCGGCGAGGTTATCGTGCTCTCCTCCGATGACGAGGTCGAAGGCGGCGAGGACGGCGATGAGGTTATCACGCTCTCCTCTGATGACGAGGTCGAAGGCGGCGGGGACAGCAGCGTGGAGGGCATCTAGGTGGGCCCTGAGGACAAGGAGATCGACGTCGACGAGTGGAGGAGTGCCTTCCCCAACGACCCCAAAGACGGTACTGGCCCGGACCCGGCTCGCGGCACACCGTACATGACGAGGAAGGATTGGCTTGACCTCTACTTTGACCGAAAGTAGTTTAGCTTAGTTTAAATTTATGTTTTATGTTCGATTATGCAAAACTATCTATGTTTATGTTTGAATGCATGCTACTTTTGGTTGAACCTTCTTTGAACTTGATCAAATCGAAGTTTACAACCTTAAGTTTAGGGGATCAACTAGAAAAGGCCAAAAATTGCTGGAGTATATATATATATATCCACTAAGGGTTTTAGTCCTTTAACTTTTTAAGGATCGCCTAGAGATGTCCTTATGACTTGTTTATTTCAGTTCTTCACAATGTGATGCTCTATATGTGCAACTATTTGCCGTGCAGTTCAATTTCATCAATAAGAGTTTCAACAATACCACTATGAATTATGATATTTGGTTGTTGTTAAGGATATTGCAGTTAACATACCTTTTCGTTTTTCAATTGTTGTTTAGCAACATGCATTGTACTGAATGACTAAATATGCAATCCCAGGCTACATAGCAAGAAGGAAAAGTGTTACCTTAATGTTCTGATGATGTCTAGATATACATGTAATAAAATCCTATATAATGGGATGGATGGAGTGTTTTACTACATCATTTTTCAATTTTTGTTTAGCTTCTAATATTAACTTGGTGCTTTTATAGGTACATATATCATTACCAAAGATCCACACTTCGACCCTTTCTACGTATGGGGCAATGAGATATTCACGAACCAGCATCAAGTGAGGAAACTGATAAAGATTGTTATTAAAATGGGTCAAAAGATGTCGATAGAACTATTTGTTTACACTTTATGCAAGACAACAGTGAACTGCAGGATGATAAGTAAGAACCCTGTAGCCTTCTTTTTATTGCCCGTAATGAGTTGTGTTAGATGACAATATTTGAAGCTTTTTTCTTTTGCACTGGATCCTGAAGCAGTTTACTCAAGATTACCTCTCAAACTACATGATTGGCGGCCGACCATCACAAGGGGTTGGACTAGAGTCCTGTCGCCTCTTTCTTTACCATATGTAATAGTACAAGTATAGAACCCTGGTACATCATTCTTTATTTGGTGCTTATGTAATTCTTAAACATATGTACTTGTGAATCGAATAATGCATTGGTTGTTTGAACCTGATGGATATGAATAAAGCTATAGCCTACTTTCAAGTTTAAACTAGGTACAATTTTAAATAGCAGCAATTAAATTAGGGCGAAATTATGTTGTGCAGGTCATTATGGCACACACGGTTGGTAAAACACAAACGTTTGCGATATACACCATAATCCGAGATGGTTCACAGAGAGGAAACGTGTGCAAGCATGCACACAATTGCCGTTTGCAAAGCGTGTGTGATGTCAGACGCTATCACATACGGTGCGGGAAAACTAAATGTGTGTGATTGTCTACCTATCATACACGGTTTATAATCATGATCTGTTTGTGATGTGCCAGGCACCGTAAAACTCCCGTGCCTAGAATCTGCCTGGAAAAATCCCATGCCTGGAATCTGCCTGGTTTTAGGCAGAACCACAAAACTCCAACTACGATGGCAATGCGAGCACAAACGAGTATCAAGGATGAAGCGTTTGGGATATTTGAGATATCAGAAATGGTTATATAGGGACAACTGTATGCATCAAGGCTCCTTATCCCCGACGGTTTCTGGGTCGTGTGGGAAGGACCCCCCTATTGCCCACACTCACTTGGCGACGGTTCCAAATGTCGTCGCACAAAGGGGTTAAAATCATTTGTTTAGGACCGACGTGCACCAGTGTCAAAATGACATTTTCCATAGCAAATAGCTTATTTCCTGATGTTTAACTATCTCTATTGCTCCAATAATTTGGATGCCTTTCTCCATCAGCAATGCAAGGCAAATTAAAAATCCAAGAAAAATACAGCTATATTCCTCGGCATGAGTGCTTGAGCTGGCAAAAGATTTCCAAGGATAATTGAAATGAATTGGACCTTAAAAGGTGTTCATCAGCTGTTTGCAATCTTTCAGTGTGGGAAAAAGTGTAGGTATTCACTCCCACTTGTTTGAGCAGGAGAGCCCTCACCTTTACTATGCCCGCCAAATACTAAGGCACACCATGGAATCAGGAGCCCTGCCGGATTAGTAACAATAGATGTCAGGGGACAGAGCTCATGATTATAATAAGGAAGCTTGTAGTTATACAAAATAGCAATAGATGGATTGCTACTCCCGACAAAGTATTGATCACATGAAGTCATGACATGGGAGATAAAAAAGACAGATGTACCAAGTAGCAGAACGGGGTAGGAACATAACCCACTTTTGTTTTCTACAATTAGAAAAAGAATACTGCCATGAGAGATTACACAAAAGAATCCTTGCCAGACCACAAGTGAAAGGGCATAAATTGTAAGAGTGGGAGTAATAAACAGAAACAAACATGCTCACAAAGCTGATGGCACTTAGATCATTTTGAAGAAAAGGAAAGGTGAAGGTTAGAGCACCCACTTCACTATTCCTCGAGCAAATTGGGGGTTGTTTCCAGAAGAAAATTAAGAGAAAATAATAATTCAATGAGTCTACACCATCAAGAAAAATGAAATAATGGGCATTTGATAGAAATGACCATATGAATAAGAAACAAAGTTCAGTGAATGAACCCTTTACATCTTGTGACGCACAAATATTGAACCATACATAACTGGTGATTATTTGCCAGATTTAGGTGGCAACGATTACCGTGGAGGTCAAAATAATAGGGAATGGACAAAGCATTATAGATGTAAAATCAGAAGAATATGATTTGCAATGCCATTCATTAAAAAGAACTCTGCAATGCAGGAGGTACTTCACCATGGAAGTAGTACTTATGGCTAGCAACTTAAATCTCATTAGCCTTCTATAGATTTAGAATTGCTGAATTATCAAATGATATGTGCATGATCATAGTCAAGTGGCTAATTACATGGAGACAAATAAGAAAACTGATCAAATGTTGCAATGGATTAAGAACGACTTACACCACCGCTGGAAAACAACATTGAATTGGGTGTTCATGATTGATTTTTTTAACAACGATGAGTAACAAAGCATAAGAAACACGAGATCCTAACATAATGATCACAACTGCAAATATAAAAACAGTGTTCGAACTATGAATTTTCATACAAGAAAACAAAACATATCTTACCATGAACTATAGTGAAGAGATGAAGTAATTTTCTAGCTTCTCAATGATATACCCACACATTGTGTTGAATGACAGAAGACGAATGCACTTTTAATATGTAATCCATGTTTTGATATGTTGAGATGGAAATATAGATCTCAAAGTTTGTCTGAACGGTGCCGAAACATGAGTGGTATGGCATCAGATACACTGATTTATATCTTTTATACTCCAAATGAAAGTTGCCATGTAGCAAAAGTCCCCGGCCAACTTCATGAAAAAGAGAAGGAATCTGCAACAGCAGTGAAATAATCATATTGGTATGCGTCAGCAATTATAACTATGATACAATACATGTGTTTTTTAGATAAAAAATGCAAGAGGTAACAGTGGATTAACCTGTAGGACCTACCCAACATGACACAATTTTGGACCAAAGGTGCAGACACCAACATGATGTCTGAAGGGGGAATTTAGTGGGCGCAGGGGAAGTCACCGAGAGGCGGCGGCAGCGCTTCTGAACATCAAGCGGTGGTGCAGATCATCGTTGAGGTGTCCGAGGTTGGGCGCATTAAGGCTGCAAGGTGGCGAAGTGATTGCAATGTGTGCGTTGCACCTCTCGGCGACAGATCTAGCAGGCATGCTTGGAACCGTGGAGGACAGCAACCTGCGAGCCTGACGACAAAAACTGAAACTCCCATCCTGGACGGCCGGAGGCGGCGACGTACTTGCACCAGATCTAGTTGGGTCTACCTTAGTTTGTGCGAGGGGATTGCTATTTGGAAGAATACCGGGGCGGTTGACTGCAAGGCACCGATGGTGTGTGGGTGGTGGTTAATGGTGTCGCCCGTTCTTCTGCAAGGACACACACAGAAGAAAGATATAGGAAGAGGTCGACTGATCGGCTTCTCTTGGGCCTTTTTTACGGTCTCTTGGACTTCTCTTAATCGGGTTTACACACCAACTTGTAGGTTACGGAAGATGAAATAGGCTCGCTTCGACTTCTAGAAAAAAACAGGCTCGATTCGGTTCAACCCGATTTATTGAAAAATTTGCTGATGTGGCAAGCTGGCATGTGAAGATAAATGAGAGTAATTGCTGATGTGGCAAGGTGGCTGAGTTGGATAGCTTGCATGTCAAGAGACATAACATAGTGGGGATGAACTATTTAAGGTAATATTTAAGACCCTAAGTTTTAAATAAATGTTATTTAAGGAATATCCAAGCAACTAAGCTTGGGGATGCCCCGGAAGGCATCCCCTCTTTCGTCTCCAACATTACCGGTAACCTCACTTGGAGCTATGTTTTCATTCGCCACATGATATGAGTTTTACTTGGAGCATCATTTTATTTTGTTAGGATTTGCTTGATGTTATTTATAATAACGTTTTTCATCTTTCTTTTCAATAAAAATGCCAAGGATAGCCTTTGCCATGCTTATTTTGCAAGTCTATATGTTGCTGTTTCAAAACAGAAAGTTTATCGCTGTTGTAAAAATTCTCTAGAAAATCTAGAATGTGATAAAATGTTGAAACTTTTTGCAGAATAAGCTCTGATAAGTTTTCTACAGTGTGGTCAATTTTCATAATTTTTGGAGTTAGAGATGTATTGATACTCTTGCATTCTTTACAGACTGTACTATTTTGGCATATTGCTGTTATGTTTGCTTGTTTAATGATTCTATTTGCGGATAGGAGCATTAAATATGCAAAGGCATTTAGTATGCAATTTTGAATAATAATTTTAGTGATTTGCTACAGTAGAGAGTGATAAGGTTTTTGCATTGGTTTATACTAACTTATCTCACGAGTTCTTGTTGAGTTTTGTGTGGATGAAGTTTTTAAGATTTAGGGAACCGTGACATAAAAGGAAATAAGGAGACACAAAATCTCAAGCTTGGGGATTCCCAAGGCATCCCAAGATAATATTTCAAGAAGTTTCAAGCATCTAAGCTTGGGGATGCCCCGGTAGGCATCCCACATTTCTTCATCAACAATTATCGGTTAGTATCGGTTGAGCCTAAGTTTTTGCTTCTTCACATGAATTGTGTTATCCTTGAAATGCCATTTTATTTTAATTTTTCTTGTTGTTTTAATAAAATACTTAGATATGAAAGTTTTAAATAAGAGAGAGTCCTCAAATAGCTACCCATTTACATAACTACTTGCTTGATCTTCACTTATATCTTTTTTGGAGTAGCTTGTCATTTGCTCTAGTGCTTCACTTATATATTTTTGAGCATGGTGTGCTTTAGTATTTTTGAAGAAATGCTCCCTTGCTTAACTTAGATTTATTTGAGAGTTAGTAAAATTTTCAAGAAATTCTCTCTTGCTTCATTTTAATTAATTTGACAGTAAGAAATGTTATGCTCATGATCTTCACTTATATTTGTTTGAGCTTATCAAAAACAACACATGAAAATTAGTTCCAAAGTGATAGATATCCAACAAGGATATAATAAAAACTATCATGAAGATCATTGGACAAAATAAACTTGATTCCTTGTAATAGTTTTGAGATATGATGATGTGATATGTGAGTCATGTTGATGAGTAATTATGCTCTAGTAAGAATATTGGTGTTAAGGTTTGTGATTCCCTATGCAAGCACGAAAGTCAATAGTTGAGCAATGAAATTACATCCTACTTGTGGTGCATTATTCGGTGTTAGTTATGCTCAATGCTCGCTTATGAGATTATTCGTTTCTTGGTTGGTCGCTTCTTAATCTTTTGCTAGCCTTCACGTTGCACTAAGTATGATCACTACTTGTGCATCCAAAATCCTTTAAACCTGTTTTGCCACATGAGTCCACTATACCTACCTATATGCGATATTCTTTTGTTGTTCTAAGAAAATTTGTATGTGCCATCTCTAATTTTCAAAATAAGTTTCTCTTTTGTGTGCTCGTACCGCTCGCAAGGTGGTGAGGGGTGGCCGATATTTTCCATGCTAGATGTGTTATTCTCAAGATGAGCGTTTATTCACTTGTGATTGCACGATATTACGACAAAGGTATTAGGGATGCCCAATCCCGAAATGAAAAATGAATTTACTTTATGTTGTCAAATAATAAATTCCTTGAAAAGTGTTGGTATGGAAGGCACCCGTGGATACGGCTAGTCATGGAAAGTGAAAGTATGGTGGAAAAAGGAATAAACTTTATTTTCTGGTTGGGAACCGCCTATGGTATATCTAGTATGGAAAGTGTGGGGAACTCTAAGTCGTTTTCGTTGGTGGGAAAAGTATGCCTCTCAAAATGTTTTTATCTCTCAATTTTAGCTTTGAGCTCTGGCACCTCTACAAATCCCCACTTCCCTCCGTGAAGGGCCTTTCTTTTACTTTATGCAATTTTTATTTTTAATTTGAGTCTGCATCTTCTCTTATAAAGAACCAACTAAGGGGCACTATGATCGTACTTGAGCATTGGGTGTAGCTAATATGCAAGTGTGTTTCATGAATGGATCAATGATTGATCATGATGGGCTAGGGATAACTTATTTTAGCGTTGATATTTTGAAAGACATGGTTGCTTGTTGATATGCTTGAGTATTTAAATCTCATGTCAAAACTAGACTATTGCTTCGAACCATATAAAAGTCCAAATGTACATGCTACAAGCAAAAGAATATGAGATGCCATGTTAGGCAGCATTCCACATCAAAAATTCTTTTTCTATCATTTACCTACCCGAGGACGAGCATGAATTAAGCTTGGGGATGTTGATACGTCTCCAACGTATCTATAATTTTTTATTGTTCCATGCTGTTATATTATCATTCTTGGATGTTTTATAATCATTTTATAGTCATTTTATATCAGTTTTTGGTACTAACCTATTGACATAGTGCCAAGTGCTAGTTGCTGTTTTTTCATGTTTTTTACATCGCAGGAAATCAATACCAAACTGGATCCAAACACAGCGAAAATTTTTGTGGATTTTTTCAGAAGACATCCAGTGGGCCGAAGAAGCACCTGGGGCTGCTCCGAGGGGAGCACAACCCACCAGGGCGCGCCTGGAGGACCAGGCGCGCCCTGGTGAGTTGTGCCCACCTCGGGTGCCCCCCAGACCACCTCTTTGCCCTATAAATTCCCAAATATTCCAAAAACCCTTGGGGTTAACCTAGATCAGAAGTTCTGCCGCCGCAAGGCTCTGTAGCCACTGAAAACCAATCTAGACCCCGTTCCGGCACTTTGTCGGAGGGGGAAATCATCACCGGTGGCCGTCTTCATCATCCCAATGGCCACCATGATGAGGAGGGAGTAGTCCACCCTCGGGGCTGAGGGTTTGTACCAGTAGCTATGTGTTTAATCTCTCTCTCTCATGTACTTGAGATGTCACGATCTTGATGTATCGCGGGCTTTGTTAATATAGTCAGATCATATGGTGTTTTCCCCTCTCTATCTTGTTGTGAATTGAGTTTTCCCTTTGAGATTTCATTTTATCAGATTGAATACTTTTATGGGTTTGAGAACACTTGATGTATGTCTTTCTATGAATACCCGTGGTGACTATGGGGGATCATATTGATTCACTTGATATGTGTTTTGGCACTCAACTCACGGATTCCGAAGGTGACATTGGGGTAATCTACGCATAGGGTTGATGCACGTTCTTGTCTTTGTTTCTCCGGTAGAAATCTTGGGGCACTCTTTGAGGTTCCTTGTGCTGGATTGAGTATATGAATCTGAAATTATTTGGTGTTATTTTAGTATGAACTCTTGGATAGATCGATCGGAAAGAATAGCTTCGAGGTGGTTTCGTACCCTACAAACAATTTCTTCTTATGTTCTCCGCTAGATAGGAACTTTGGAGTGATTCTTCATTGCACGTTGAGGATTGCACTAGCGAAAGTACGGACCCTAGGCCTCATTTTCAAGCATTGCAATACCGTTTTGTGCCCTTTTACTATTTGCTACCTTGCTGTTTTTATTTATTCAGATTATAAAATATATTTCTACCATCCATATTATACTTTTATCACCATCTCTTCGCCGAACTAGTGCACTTGTACAATTTCCTATTGTATTGGGTGTGTTGGGGATACAAGAGACTTTTTATTATTTGGTTGCACGGTTGTTTGAGAGAGACCATCTTCATCCTACACCTCTCGCGGATTGATAAACCTTAGGTCGTCCACTTGAGGGAAAATTGTTATTGTCCTACCAAACTCTGTGCTTGGAGGCCCAACTGTAAGTGCATCTAGTGCCACCCCTATTTGGTTTTGGAGTATTGACGACAAACCTGGTTGAGGGACTAATGTGTTTGTGAGAATTGTAGGATAATACAGGTAGTAGTCCCTCATTGATTCGGTTTACCTACCGGAGATGACCCCTAAAAATGTATGAAGACATTGAAGACAAAGGTGGTATGTGAAGATATTCACATTGAAGACTATGACAAGAGAAGACATCGTGTGAAGACTATGGAGCGCGAAGACTTAGTTGTTTCATTGTTTCCTTTTCTTCTTTGTTGAGTCATAGGAACCTCCGTACTATTAAGTGGGGTCCCAGTGAACAAAGTCAGAGTGACTGAAGTGATGCTTAACCAAAATCATATGTTTTCGAGCGTAGACAATGAGAGCAAATCTTATCCAGAGCTGGATGAGTCAGCTTTACTTGTATCCCAAGTAAAGTTGCCGCGTGTGTTTGAAATCTGATCGTTGGAACACGTGTCAGTTCCTTAGTGACCCAGGGTCATTTCGGACAAATCAGGTCGGGTTGCCTAGTGGCTATAAATAGCCCACCCCCTACACCATAAGTTGGTGGCTGCTCAAAGTTAGTGCACGGCTTTTGTCGTTTGAGAGCAACCCACCTCGAAGCCTTTGAGAGAGAAATCCTTGTGAGGACAAAGCCCTAAACACCCAGAGCCAAAGAGCGTTAGGCATCACTGAAGTCTTCCTGTCTGTGTGATCTGAAGACTTGTTACACTTGAGGACTGTGAATCCTCCAGCCGGTTAGGCGTCGTGTTCTGAGCATTCAAGAGTCATTGTGGATCGCCGGTGAATGAAGTCTGTGAAGGTTTGGAAGTCTACCTTGAAGACTTACCAGAGTGATTATGCGAGGACTGGGTGTCCTTAGCTCAAGGGGAATAAGGTGAAGACACGGTCTTCTGAGTTAAATCTCAGCCTCCCTAACCAGACGTACAGTTGTCACAGCAACTGGAACTGGTCCAACAAATCATTGTCTTCAACAAGCCACTGGTTCTATCCTTCCCATATCTTTATTTATAGTTGGTCCTTGTGAAGCCATTGCCTGTTTGCATTGTCCATTTGTCTTCACTGTGTAACTATTTGTTCAGATTGGTTTCATACTATCTTCCATCCTGATCCATACTGCCTAGCTGCTATTAGTCTTCATGCTCTCACTTCATTGAATACTTGACTATGGCTTGTCTAGTGTAGTCTACCTTCCGCTGCATGGTTATAGGTTCATTTCTATCATTTGTCTACAAGAACAAGTTGCGTAGTAGACATCAGTTATCACTTACCCGCGCCCTTTAGTTATGCCCTTTTTTGTGTGATAGCAATAGTGTTTCATGTTATATATCTTTCTATCACTTAGTTGTTTATATTGCTTAGCATAAGTTGCTGGTGCACTTAGTTGAGCCTAGCTTATTTAGGTTCCGTGCTTGACAAATAATGCTCCCACAGGGAGCACATGAATCAATCTTTTCATCTCTCCAATGATGTGAATAGAGCGTTTGCAAGTTGTTAGTTCTCCAAAGCAGTGGTACCGTGAAGGAAACATAATGTTGAAGGTGCAAAGGTAAATAAGTGAAAGCAAATTACTAGAATAGTGATTTAAAGAGCTGGAGAAAGATAGGATTAAAGCGTTACCAGGGAGTACGGAATCCCCACTAGTGTGCATCTATAGCGGTGCCTAAACACAATGCTACTTCAGATTCCTAAGCCACTTTTACATATTTCTCTTTGTGGGCAAAGCCGGTTCAGATACGTGCATACACGCGGCAGCTCCGTATCACATACTCCACCACCGTTCTTCCCCACTATGGTTATCAAACGGTAATTAAGGGGAAAGATGTCCCCATGAATGTAGCCAAGGTGGTTTCTGTTTTACCCCATGTTGCAACAATCCGCTACGAAGGGAAATGGGGTCTGCCACTCACCCACCTTGCCAACCAATCGGTTCGCCAACAGTAGTAACCTTCCATCCAAAATTGGCATACGTTGGATGGTCGACTTCACCCAACATCAAGAAGATTATTAACATAAACATGCAAAGAGGATACCAAACCCTAATATCAATCGATCTATCGCACATTAGGGTTCCTCCATGTACCCAAGAACTAAAAGAACTACTCACACGTGAAGGCAACGGACATCACACCACCGAAGATGGAAATCATGAATGAATCGCACATGTAATACACAAGTTCTTCCTCTAGGGTTCTTGATATTACAATAGGGGAGAAGGTGGGTGATCATGATGATAGTCGGATGGTGTTGAAGCCTTACTGATGAGGATGGTGGAGGTAGCAACCTCGTCTTGCTGGTTCCTCCCTCTGGATCACCGGCGGCTAGGGTTCCTGCTTCTGGATGAGTTTCTGGTGTCTCCAAGGCATCCGATCCATGATCCGTCTTCACGAGGCAAATATAGTTGAGCTGGCAGCAGTGATGGCACTCCATACAACCGCACATACGGGCGGGTGCGGTCGTATGGAACGTCGTCTTTTGCTTTGGATCTCCTGCGGTGACTGCTTCTTTGCCCATTATACTTCTTTCTCTTATGGTAGGTGATTATCACTTTAATTGCATGATTCCATTACCATTTTATGAGATTTCTTATGTATAATAATATTTGGTTTAAAAAGCTTTACCTGAGGAAAATGACAAGAAGAAGTGCGCGAACGCGATAAAAATCCATGAAGCCTACCGAGTAGGCACAAAAATATTAGCAAAATAATCACATGATATGGACTCATCAAAATCCTCACCATTGGTTTTGTTCTTCTTTCTCTTTGTGTTATGGCATTGATACGTCTCCGTCGTATCTATAATTTTTGATTGTTTCATGCCAATATTATACAACTTTTATACACTTTTGGCAACATATTATATGATTTATTTGGACTAACATATTGATCCAGTGCGCAGTGCCAGTTCCTGTTTGTTGCATGTTTTTTGTTTCGCAGAAAATCCATATCAAACAAAGTCCAAACGCAATAAAAATTTACGAAGAATTATTTTGGAATATGTGTGATTTTTGGGAGGTGGAATCAACGCAAACGGGAGCCCACAACCCCTAAGATACACCAGGGCGCGCCAGGGGGTGCCAGGCGCGCCCAGGTGTCTTATGACCTCCTCGTAAGGTGGTTTGGGCCCTTCTTCTAGCGCAAAAAAGATAATTTATGGAAAAAAATCGTGTAAAAATTTCAGCGCAATCGGAGTTACGGATCTCGGGGAATTTAAGAAACTATGAAGGGCCAGATGTGGGGAACGTGAAACAAAAGAGAACAGAGAGGGAGATCCAATCTGGAGGGGCTCCCGCCCCTCCGCCGCGATGGAGGCCATGGACCAGAGGGGGAACTCTCCTCCCATCTAGGGGAGGGGGCAAGGAAGAAGAAGAAGAAGGAGGGGGCTCTCTCCCCCTCTCTCCCGGTGGCGCCGGAGTGCCGCCGGGGCTAGGATCGTGACGGCGATGTACATCAACAATCTTGCTGCCGTCAACACCAACTTTCTCCCTCTCTATGTAGCGGCGTAACACCCCTTCTCCCCACTGTAATCTCTACTTAAACATGGTTCTCAACTCCATATATTATTTCCCAGTGATCTATGGTAGATATGTTTTATCCTGTGGGTTAATCATGATCTTGGTTGGTATGATTGAATATTTTATTTATGGTGCTGTCCTACGGTGCCCTCCGTCTCGCGCAAACGTGAGGGGTCCCTGCTGTAGGGTGTTGCAATACGTTCATGATTTGCTTGTGGTGGGTTGCGAGAGAGACAGAAGCTTAAACCCGAGTAGGTGGGTTGTTGCGTATGGGATAAAGAGGACTAGATACTTAATGCTATGGTTGGGTTTCACGACCTTAATGATCTTTAGTAGTTGTGGATTCTTGCTAGGGGTCCAATCATAAGTGCATATGATCCAAGTAGAGAAAGTATGTTAGCTCATGCCTTTCCCTCATATAAAATTGCAAGAATGATTACCGGTACTTGTTATCGATTGCCTAGGGACAAATGACTTTCTTGTTGACAAAACCTATCTAGTTTTATTACCTTGCAATTTATCCATAGTTTTATTCTCGCAAAGTACTCGTAGTTTTATTATTGCAAAATAGTTTCATAGTTGTTCTAGGTAAAGCAAACGTCAAGTGTGCGTAGAGTTGTATCGGTGGTCGATAGAACTTGAGGGAATATTTGTTCTGCCTTTAGCTCCTCATTGGGTTCGACACTCTTATTTATCGAAGAAGGCTACAGACGATCCCCTATACTTGTGGGTTATCAAGACCATTTTCTGGCGCCGTTGCCTCGGAGCAGTAGCGTGGGGTGAATATTCTTGTGTGTGCTTGTTTGCTTTATCACTAAGTAGTGGTACTTGCTACTCATGGAGATGGGGAACCTCCTAAAACCCTCGATGCTCGTTATGTGAAAAATATTATGCACTACTTTGATAATCCCGAGAAAACCCCATTCAACTTGATAATGGGAGTAATGTTAGCTAGATTGACGTGAATACTTTAGGGATTATCACTTGACACAAGGGAAACTATTATGGGATCAAATTGATATTTTGCATTTGTATGCTTGGAATTTATGCCAGAGATATGATTTTACTTGTTTCTCTAGGATGAATGCTCCACACCTTCCCTTTTCATGCAAATTTAATGATAATGAAACATTGGCTTCTTATGCCAATGGTAGACATGATTATTATCATGTGGAACAAATAGAAGAATTTGTTGCTTTAAAGGGTGCTTATGAAATTGAATCTTTGTTTTTAAGGTATGAAGCTTTCGATGATGATGTTTATAAACCTAAATTTTTTTGCCATCCTTAAATATTGCTATGATAATTATAAATATAATCCCGATATTGATGAATTTATTGAGAAAATCTCCGCTGTCTGAGAAGAGATTAATATTTTGCAGGAGTCTATGGAAGAAGGAATTGATGAAACTGTGAGCTCATTAGATGAAAAAGATGATGAGGAGAGCGAAGAACAAAAGGAGGAAGAGCGGATTAGCTACCCGTGCTCACCTTCTAATGAGAGTAACTCTTCAACTCATACATTATTTAATTTCCCTTCATGCTTATCGAATGATAAATGCTATGATAATTGTTATGATCCCGTAGATTCTTTTGAAATATCCCTTTTTGATGAAATTGATGCTTGCTATGCTTGTGGCCAAGATGCCAATATGAATTATGCTTCTGGAGATGAACTTTCTATAGTTCCTTATATTAAGAATGAAATTGTTGCTATTGCACACACGCATGATAGTCCTATTATATTTTTGAATTCTCCCAACTACACTATGTTGGAGAAGTTTGCATTTATTAAGGATTACATTGATGGGTTCCCTTTTACCATTACACATGATGGTTTTGATGAATATAATATGCATATGTTTGCTGCTCCTACTTGCAATTATTAAGAGAGAGGAACTACATCTCTGCCTCTTTACGTTTCCAACATGATAAAATTGCAAGAAACTGCTTATGCTATGTATTGGCCTTTACTTGATGTGCATGAATTGTTCATATATGACATGCTGATGCATAGGAAGAGAGTTAGACTTCTTCATTGCATGATATATGTTGCTTTGTGCTCATAACTAAATGCCAAATCATTATTAATTAAATTTGGCTTTGATATACCTTGGGATCCGGGTGGATTCATTACTTGAGTACTTTATGCCTAGCTTAATGGCTTTAAAGAAAGCACTGCCAAGGAGACAACCCAGAAGTTTTAGAGATTCATTACTTTCTGTTGAGTGCTTTTATAAAGTTTAAAAACAAAAAATATAGAGGGGAACTTAAAAACTTTTTCACAAAAGAAAAGCGATTGGAAATTATGCATTGGAGAAGTGAGGGTCGACCTTGAACACACTTCTGTTCACGCTCATGAAAACAATGTAGAATTTTTCATGAAGATTCTCACAAAAATAATTATCCCCTTGTACAATTCCATTTTATTACAAAAATAATGTGCCAAGATTTTCCTTTAGTATGAGTAGATTGCTTGTTGGTATGTGCGGTGCAAAAACAAAAACTTTGGCTGTAGTGCACGATTTTAAATTTTTTACTGGAACGTTGAAAGTTTCTGAAACTTTTTGCATAGTCTTGCTATACAAATTGTTTATTTCTTCCTAATTTTTCAGAACTATTGGAGTACCAGAGGTATGGTGAATGTTCAGATTACTACAGATTGTCATGTTTAAGACATATTCTATTTTTGATGCATTGTTTTGCTTGTTTTGATGAAACCATCGATTTTTATCGGTGGTATAAGCCATGGAAAATTTATAATACAGTAGCTACAATGCAAAAACAAGATATGATTTGGTTTGCAATAGTACTTAGAGTAGTGATTTGCTTTATTATACTAACGGATCTTACCGAGCTTTCTGTTGAGTTTTCTGTGGATGAAGTGATCAAAGATCGAGGAGGTCTCGATATGAGGAGAAGGAGGAGAAGAAAGAGCTCAAGCTTGGGGATGCCTAAGGCACACCATGTAAATATCCAAGGATACTCAAGCATCTAAACTTGGGGATGCCCCGGAAGGCATCCCATCTTTCTTCAACAAGTATTGGTATGTTTTCGTCTTTGTTTCATTCATGTGATATGTGCAAATCTTGGAGTGTCTTCTGCATTTAGTTTTCACTTTTCTTTCATGCACCATGCTGGTATGAGATAGCCCATGGTTGATTTATAGAATGCTCATTGCACTTCACTTATATCTTTTGGGTATGGCTTTTTAGAATGCTTCATGTGCTTCACTTATATCATTTGAAGTTTGGATTGCCTATTTCTCTTCCCTTAGAAAACCGTTGTTTGTAGAATGCTCTTTTGGTTCACTTACATTTATTAGAGCATGGTCTTTTGTAGAAAGAATTACACTCTCATGCTTCACTTATATCTGTATAGGGAGTCAACGGTCAATTGCATGGTTAGTCATAAAATCCTACATAAAACTTATGGATCACTGAATATGATATGTTTGATTCCTTACAATAGTTTTGCGATATAGAGATGGAATATGTGGGAAGTACTAGTAAACGGTTGTGTTTAGTAAAAATATTGGTGTTAAGGTTTGTGATTCCCGAAGCATGCACGTATAGTCTCTCGTTATGCTATGAAGTTGGAAGCATGATTTATTATTGATTGTCTTCCTTATGAGTGGCGGTCGGGGATGAGCGATTGTCTTTTCCTACCAATCTATCCCATAGGAGCATGCGTAGTAGTACTTTGCTTCGAGGTCTAATAAAATTTTGCAATAAGTATATGAGTTCTTTATGACTAATGTGAGTCCATGGATTATACGCACTCTTACCTTTCCGCAATTTGCTAGCCTCTACGGTACCGTGCTGTAACATCCCAAATTTTCAATTTGGAATGTTATACACTAGATCAATATTGCATATCATATTTATTGCATTTTGGTTGATCCTAGAAATTTCATGCAACTCAAGGACCCTCGGAGAGAGTTGGGGATTTCGTTATTTTCATATTTGAGTTGTCTCAAATTTTGAAAATAGGATCATTTGATTTTATTTATTTTATCTTCAATTATTTCTATTATAAAAATTATGAGAGAGGGAATAAAATGAATTTCCCAAAATAAAGAAATATTGAGGATTTAATAAAAAAATCAAATAAGATTTTATTTGGTTTTTTTGCTATTTTATTTCAATTTAGGAAAAATACGCGTTTTTCAAAATTTCATTTAGACCCCAAATAAATGTTCACTTTCTCCGGCTTGATTTTAGAAGTCGGGGAAAATTTATTTTGGGATTTTTGGAATCCGTTTAGTATTTCTTTTATTTGTTTTTCTGCGCGTTAATATTTAAAAAAACGCGAACCGACTCCGGGCCATACCCGAGCGGGACTCCGCCCGGGGCAGCCCTTATAAGCCGCCGCCCGGGGCCCGAGCTGCCCCAAACCCTAGCGCCGCCTTTCCGCCGCCCCGCCGCCTCGCCGGACCCGCCGCCCGAGGTAGCCGCCGTCGCCAACCGCCCGTTTTTTTAAAAGCCGTGGTTTATTTTTTTATCAGATCGGTTTTATTTTGCTTTATTCTATTTAGCGAGCATTCACTCGATTCGTACGTTTTAACGAACGTGTTCGTCGTTTAGATCCAGCTAACGAACATTCGTTCTTTAAACTGTTCGTCATTTTTCTTTTTCTCGGATTAAATCCGCGATTTTTCTGATCGCGATTTCTGATCCGATTTTCGTTTTAGTTTATCTTTTCGCTCGTTTATCGGAATCAGGCAATTCAAGCACCTGGAGTTTCATCTCAAAACCCTCTTTCCATTTAACCAACTCAAACAAGTTTTTGCTTCTGTAAAAATTGCCTTAGATCTAGAATAGTAAACAAAGCCTGTTTCTTTTATCGTTTGTTTTTCGTTGCTTCATTCGATTTGATTCTTTTTGCCAACCGGAGTTCTTAAGTTGAACCTTCTGGTTAGATCTGTTATTTGAGTTTTACCTGTGCATTAGTTGAGTACTTATTGTATGCTTGTTTGTTTGTGATAGAGTACCCGGAGTGCGCCGCTTGTTACTTCGAATCGCTAGGTTTCCCGGATCCTCAGCAAGGCAAGTAACACTTTGATCATACTTCTACTACCCAGTTTTATTGCATTAGATCAATCCTTACACATTTCATGATTAGGATCTAATTAAATTGTGGGTTTGGGAAGTAGTTGAGGTAGTACCTATTACCTGTTTATTATCAAACCTTTGGGAGTTACTTCTACGTTTGCTTATTATTGCTATGCTATGCTAGTAGACGTGGATTGGGTGAGTGATATCCATGACAGATGTGAGATTTTTTTAAATCAATGGTTTATCTAAGGTGGCAACTTAAATACACATCTGGGTGGATTGAGGCACCTGGGTATTCCAGGATTGCCTGTTTTCTTTTGGACCGCCACCCAGGTTCAAAGGGATCATGAGAATATTCATGCTAGAAACTTCCGTGTGCAGCCACAAGCTATTATGGGCTCTAGCATAGTTGACTAAGTCGTGCGAACTCTTATAGTGGTAGACTAGCAGATGTAGGGGATGTAGGTGGTATGGTCTACCCATCGTAAGGTGCTAGTGCTTCTGAAAGACTATGTCTCGGTCATCCGTTTCTCAAACACCGTGTAGTGCGAGAAACCAAACAGAGGCGATCGAGTCTTGTGGGGAAAAGTGCGCAAACCTCTGCAGAGTGTATAAACTAATCATGGTAAGCCGTGTCCCCGGTTATGGACATCTTGAGTATCTAGTACCTGGATTATCATGTGAATCTCATCATGTTACTATAATTAATGTTGTTGGGATTTAATGATGATTATTTTAATTAGGATTGAGGATGCTGTCAACCATTCTCAATGTTTAACAACCACCATAATAGTTAAATAAATTTATTCCTTTGCAGTAGGGAAAAATTGCCTTTACGCAAAACTGTAACCATAGAGCTTTCCACCAGCCAAATATGCATGTAGAATAGCTGTGTCTTTCCATTATTCTCTATGTTTTACCTTGCCAGCATATTCCATGTGCTGACCCGTTTTCGGGCTGCAACGTTAATGTTGCAGACTTTTCAGACGACGATTAAGGAGTTTTAGGTCGGGGTTCTATACTCAGTGATGCCGTTGGAGTTGATGGACTCACTTATCTTCCAAGCCTTCCGCTGTTATCGTTGTTAGATGGCCTTAAGCCATATTTATTGTAATAAGTTCTCTATTGAGACACTCGATGTAATAAGTGTGTGATTGCTACTCTGTTATAAACCCTTCAAGTACTGTGTGGTGTCAGCATTACTTATCCAGGGATGACACCAAAGCACAGAGATTGGACCGTTTGAGGTTTGGTCGCTACAAGATGGTATCAGAGCACACGTTGACTGTAGGACACGACCACTAAGCTAAAGACCTAGATCACTACTCACTCTCTTCTCTTCTGACCTCTCATCTTTTCTACTCTTTAGGATGGCGGATGCAAGGAACAAGTTTACGCAACCGGATGAAGATACACCCTTTGGACGTCACTTGAAGGAAGTCACTAGATATCTGAACATAGGAGTACCAAGCTTCACCGGAACCTACAACGCCACTTTACCTGAAGAAGAGCGTTGGATGATTCAAGTTCAAGTTCCTGGAAGGACGTTCATGCCAGTCACCGAGCCCATAGAGTTTTCCTTTGATGCACCAACTTGGAGTCTAGGAAAGAGCATGGCCGCTCACATCGCCATGGGACGCATTGGAGAAGTCTACCGCAATGATCTCAAGGATACTATCTACCAGATTTGTGGGCGCCGAGATGAGCACTGGGAGATGATCAGCACCAGAAAGGATAGATCAATTGCAGCTTTTATCCAGGAGTTAAACCAGCACATTCGACGTCAGGAGAACCAAATGTGCGCCGACATGATAGACCTGAAGAAGGCAAGGACAAGAATCAAGGAACTGGAGGAAGAACTCAAGGCTACGCGTGAAGATTATGAAGAGGAAATCGAAGTATTAGTGGGGAAGAATGACGATCTGATCAAGAAGATTGGAATATTTATGGGAGGCCCTCCGCCAGTAGATGAAGACAAAGAACCCAAGGAGATTCGCCCGGAAGACTACATCATCATCGACGACACCGACTCGGATCCAGATGATAGCAATGATGACTATGTTGATGAAGCTGGAGCAGATATCATGGAGTCTGCAACCGAATAATATTTCTAGTAGACCACCCCAACAGTAGTAGTAGTCCACCATGTAAATATAGTAGTCCGAGCACTTTTGCGATAGTTAGATCGATTGTATGCCCTTGTTTGATTGAATGAAGTGAATTGTTTGCTTTTGCCTCATGTGCATATGGGTAGTGTTTTCTCTTTAGACCCCCTCTATTCTTAAATCTCATCTTTTCTAAACCCTTAGATGCCTCCGAGACGTGACCCCGGATTTACCTTCCCACCGGAGCTCACTCAGTTGATCCAGCAGCAAAACACATTGATGCAGTTGCTAGTCCAGAATCAGAATCAGGGAACAACAACAACAACCCACCACCACCACCTATTGACCACTTAGCCCGTTTTCTTAGGCTGAATCCGCCGGTGTTTTCCAGTAGCACCGAGCTGATAGTAGCAGATGATTGGCTCCGCAAGACAGCTAGAGAGTTGACCACAGCAGGATGCACTGATGCGGAGAAGGTGAAGTTTGCCGCACATCAGCTTGAAGGACCCGCAGCATCATGGTGGGAGAATTTCACATCCACTTTCCCTGTCGATACTATCACATGGGACCAGTTTCAGCAGGCTTTTCGAACTGCCCATGTTTCAGCAGGAGCTATGGCCATGAAGAAGCGAGAGTTTCGCAACATGCGCCAAGGAGGACGGATAGTTGGCCAGTATGTGGAGGACTTTAGTAAATTAGCACGTTATGCCCCAGATGACGTTGCTACGGATGCGGCAAAGCAGGAGAAGTTTTTGGAAGGACTGAATGATGAGTTGAGCATGCAGTTGATGGTAGCAACCTTCAACAACTACCAGGAGTTGGTAGATCGTGCTCTTATGATTGAAGGGAAGCAGCAGCAAATTGAAAATCGCAAGAGGAAGTATGCACAAGGAAAGTACAATTCAGGAGCTCAGCAGAAGCCACGTTTTACCCCTAGACCGGGAGGACATTTTCAGCATACCCATGGAGGAGGTACCTCGCACAATCACAATGGCCCCAAGAATGGTAATGGGAATGGAGGAAGCAACGGCCAGAACCGCACCAACCCATCAACCCTAGCCAAGAAAGACCTGAGCCAAGTCACTTGCTTTAAGTGCCAGAAGACTGGACATTATGCCAATGAAGAATGTCCTGAATCACAGAATGGAAATGGCAATGGAAGCTCTAGGAAGAAGCCGAACCCTTTCAACAGGGGACATGTGAACCACGTTAATGTGGAGGAGGTTGAATAGCAGCCGGATGCAGTAATCAGTAAGTTTATGGTTAAGTCATTTACTGCACTCGTTCTTTTCGATACTGGTGCATCGCATTCATACATATCAAGGGGATTTGTGGATAAGTATAAACTGCCAACCCAAGCCCTTAGGTCATCCATGTTAGTAACCTCGCCTGGAGCAGAATATATGGCTAGTCTATGGTGTGATCGGTTACCATTCAGGATTGGTAACTATGTTTTTCCCTCGGACCTAATAGTATTGGAATCCCAAGGATTGAATGTGATATTAGGCATGGATTGGTTATCAAAGTATGAAGGGAATATTGAATGTGCCAGTAAGTCAATTTTACTTACCACCCCAGAAGGGAGAAGGATCAAGTATGTATCCCGACATGTGCCAAAGAGGACTCAAGTAAATTGTTTAACCGGAGTTGTGCAGGAGGAAGTACCAGTAGTGAAGGATTTCCCCGTAGTATTTCCAGAAGAGTTGCCAGGCATGCCACCGGATAGAGATATTGAGTTTTTGATTGAGCTATTGCCAGGCACAGGGCCAATATCAAAGAGACCATATAGGATGCCTGCAAAGGATTTGGTGGAAGTTAAGAAGCAAATTAAGGAGTTACTGGATAAAGGTTATATTCGCCCAAGTTCTTCACCTTGGGGATCGCCAGTACTTCTAGTGGAGAAGAAGGATGGATCGTTAAGGATGGTTGTCGATTATCGAGGATTGAATGAAGTAACCATCAAGAACAAGTACCCACTACCGATGATCAATGATCTGTTTGATCGATTGCAAGGAGCTAAGGTATTTTCCAAGATCGATCTGCGATCAGGATACCACCAGTTGAAGATTCGGGAACAGGATATACCCAAGACGGCTTTTACCACCAGGTATGGGCTGTACGAGTATACCGTTATGTCATTTGGTCTGACTAACGCACCTGCATATTTTATGAACATGATGAACAAGGTGTTTATGGAGTTCTTGGATAAGTTCGTCGTAGTGTTCATTGATGATATCCTGGTTTACTCAAAGAATGAAGAGGAGCATAAGGAACATTTGTGTTTGGTTCTTGGAAAGCTCAAAGAACATCAATTATATGCCAAATTTAGCAAATGTGAGTTTTGGTTGAAGGAAGTTGGATTTCTCGGACACGTTATATCCGGAGAAGGTATAGCAGTAGATCCCACTAAAGTTGATACCGTGACCAAGTGGGAAGCACCAACCACCGTGGGAGAGATCCGGAGTTTTCTTGGACTCACAGGATACTGCCAGAGGTTTATTGAGAATTTCTCAAAGATTGCGAAGCCTATGACTGAGTTGTTGAAGAAGGATACCAAGTTCATATGGACGGAGGAATGTGAGGCTAGTTTTCAGGAGTTGAAGAAACGTTTGGTTACTTCACCAGTGTTGATTTTGCCAGACCAGACCAAGGATTATGAGGTGTATTGCGACGCTTCACGTCGAGGACTTGGAGCAGAGCTTATGCAGGAAGGGAGAGTTGTTTCATATGCCTCACAACAGCTTAAGCCTCATGAGTTGAATTATGCTACGCATGATTTGGAGTTAGCAGCCGTAGTGCATGCATTGAAGACTTGGAGACATTTTCTGATTGGAAACCATTGCGAGGTGTACACGGATCACAAGAGTTTGAAGTATATTTTCACACAGAAGGAGTTGAATCTCAGACAAAGGAGATGGTTGGATCTCATCAAGGATTATGATATGAGATTGCATTATCACCCTGGAAAGGCTAACGTAGTAGCTGACGCGTTGAGCCATAAGAGCCATGTCAACACCCTAATGACGGGAGATTTACCAAGGGAGTTAGCCGAAAATCTTCGAGAGCTATGTTTGGAAATAGTTCCAAGAGGCTATGTAGCAGCATTGGAGATTCAGTCTACTTTGATGGATAAGATCAGAGAAGCTCAAAGGACTGACAAGGAGATTGCTTCTATTAAGGAGAAAATGAGCAAAGGAAAAGCTAAGGGATTTTGTGAGGATGAGCACGATACCCTATGGTTTGAAGACCGTGTCTATGTACCAAATGATTCGGAGATTAGGAAGCTAATTCTGCAAGAGGCCCATGACTCACCATACTCGATTCACCCAGGAAATACCAAGATGTATTTGGATTTGAAGGATATTTTCTGGTGGACCGAAATGAAGAAGGATATTGCGGAGTATGTAGCAGTTTGTGATGTATGTCAGAGAGTGAAGGCAGAGCATCAGAAGCCAGCAGGATTGCTACAACCATTGCCGGTACCTGAATGGAAGTGGGATAATCTAGGCATGGATTTTATTACAAGATTGCCCAGAACACGTTCAGGCTATGACTCGATATGGGTTGTAGTCAATCGTTTGACAAAGGTAGCTCATTTCATTCCAGTGAAGACTACCTATACCAGTGCAAAGTTGGCAAAGATATACATGACCAGGATCGTATGTCTGCATGGAGTTCCAAGGAGCATTGTATCAGATAGAGGAACCCGGTTTACCTCAAAGTTCTGGAATCAGTTGCATGAGACTTTGGGAACCAGACTGGAGTTTAGCACAGCTTTCCACCCGCAGACAGATGGACAGACCGAGAGAGTCGATCAGATTTTGGAGGATATGCTAAGAGCTTATGCGCTAGATTACGGATCTAGTTGGGACGAGAATTTACCGTATGCAGAATTCACTTACAACAACAGCTATCAAACTAGTTTGAAGATGGCCCCTTTCGAAGCCTTGTACGGAAGGAGGTGCAGGACCCCATTGTCTTGGGATGAGGTTGGAGACCGCCAGTTGTTTGGACCGGATCTAATAAAGGAGTCTGAACAGAAAGTGAAATTGATTCGTAGGCTCAAGGTAGCTCAGTCCAGGCAGAAGAGTTATGCAGACTCTAAACGCAAGGAGACAGTTTACAAAGTCGAAGACCGAGTTTATCTTCGAGTATCTCCACTTCGAGGAGTTAAGCGCTTTGGAGTTAAGGGAAAACTAGCGCCACGTTTTGTAGGCCCATACAAAGTTTTGGAGCGTATGGGAGAAGTAGCCTACAAGTTGGAATTACCCGAAGGACTGTTAGGAGTTCACAACGTGTTTCATGTATCCCAGTTGAAGAAGTGCCACACAGAGATGGCTGACATACTGCTGAGAGATACGGTACCACTGGAAGCGATTCAGTTGGATAGTGATTTGACCTATGAGGAGAAACCAGTCAAGATTCTTGAGTATGCCAGCCGAGTAACCCGCAGCAAGGTTATCAAGTTTTGCAAAGTTTAGTGGAGCCACCACACGGAGGAAGAAGCCACCTGGGAGCGAGAGGAACATTTGCTCAAGGACCACCCTCACCAATTTTCTAGCCAACCCGAATCTCGAGGGCGAGACTCATCTTAAGGGGGGTAGGTTTGTAACATCCCAAATTTTCAATTTGGAATGTTATACACTAGATCATCATTGCATATCATATTTTATTGCATTTTGGTTGATCCTAGAAATTTCACGCAACTCAAGGACCCTCGGAGAGAGTTGGGGATTTCGTTATTTTCATATTTGAGTTGTCTCAAATTTTGAAAATAGGATAATTTGATTTTATTTATTTTATCTTCAATTATTTCTATTATAAAAATTATGAGAGAGGGAATAAAATGACTTTCCCAAAATAAAGAAATATTGAGGATTTAATAAAAAATCAAATAAGATTTTATTTGGTTTTTTTTGCTATTTTATTTGAATTTAGGAAAAATACGCGTTTTTCAAAATTGCATTTAGGCCCCAAATAAATGTTCACTTTGTCCGGCTTGATTTTAGAAGTCGGGGAAAATTTATTTTGGGATTTTTGGAGTCCGTTTAGTATTTCTTTTATTTGTTTTTCTGCGTGTTAATATTTTAAAAAAAATGCGAACCGACTCCGGGCCGTACCCGAGCGGGACTCCGCCCGGGGCAGCCCTTATAAGCCGCCGCCCGGGGCCCGAGCTAGCCAGCCCGAGCCGCCCCAAACCCTAGCGCCGACCCACCGCCGCCCGCGCCGCGCCGCCGCCCCGCCGCCGCCTCACCACCGCCCGCGCCGCGCCACCCGCTCGCCAGAGCCGCCCCGCCGCCTCGCCGGACCCGCCGCCCGAGGTGTTTTCTTTAGAAAACCGCCCGTTTTTTTAAAAGCCGCGGTTTATTTTTTTTATCAGATTGGTTTTATTTTGGTTTATTCTATTTAGCGAGCATTCGCTCGATTCGTACGTTTTAACGAACGTGTTCGTCGTTTAGATCCAGCTAACGAACGTTCGTTCGTTAAACTGTTCGTCATTTTTCTTTTTCTCCGATTACATCCGCGATTTTTATGATCGCGATTTCTGATCCGATTTTCGTTTTAGTTTATCTTTTCGCTCGTTTATCGGAATCAGGCGATTCAAACGCTTGGAGTTTCGTCTCAAAACCCTCTTTCCGTTTAACCAACTTAAACAAGTTTTTGCTTCTGTAAAAATTGCCTTAGACCCAGAATAGTAAACAAAGCCTGTTTCTTTTGCCGTTTGTTTTTCGTTGCTTCGTTCGATTTGATTCTTTTTGCCAACCGGAGTTCTTAAGTTGAACCTTCTGGTTAGATCTCTTATTTGAGTTTTACCTGTGCATTAGTTGAGTACTTATTGTATGCTTGTTTGTTTGCGATAGAGTACCCGGAGTGCACCGCTTGTTACTTCGAATCGCTAGGTTTCCCGGATCCTCAGCAAGGCAAGTAACACTTTGATCATACTTCTACTACCCAGTTTTATTGCATTAGATCAATCCTTACACATTGCATGATTAGGATCTAATTAAATTGTGGGTTTGGAAAGTAGTTGAGGTAGTACCTATTACCTGTTTATTATCAAACCTTTGGGAGTTACTTCTACGTTTGCTTATTATTGCTATGCTATGCTAGTAGACGTGGATTGGGTGAGTGATATCCATGATAGATGTGAGATTTTTTTAAATCAATGGTTTATCTAAGGTGGCAACTTAAATACACATCTAGGTGGATTGAGGCACCTGGGTATTCCAGGATTGTCTGTTTTCTTTTGGACCGCCACCCAGGTTCAAAGGGATCATGAGAATATTCATGCTAGAAACTTCCGTGTGCAGCAACAAGCTATTATGGGCTCTAGCATAGTTGACTAAGTCGTGCGAACTCTTACAGTGGTAGACTAGCAGATGTAGGGGATGTAGGTGGTACGGTCTACCCATCGTAAGGTGCTAGTGCTTCTGAAAGACTATGTCTCGGTCATCCGTTTCTCAAACACCGTGTAGTGCGAGAAACCAAACGGAGGCGATCGAGTCTTGTGGGGAAAAGTGCGCAAACCTCTGCAGAGTGTATAAACTAATCATGGTAAGCCGTGTCCCCGGTTATGGACATCTTGAGTATCTAGTACCTGGATTATCATGTGAATCTCATCATGTTACTATAATTAATGTTGTTGGGCTTTAATGATGATTATTTTAATTGGGATTGAGGATGCTGTCAACTATTCTCAATGTTTAACAACCACCATAATAGTTAAATAAATTTATTCCTTTGTAGTAGGGAAAAATTGGCTTTACGCAAAACTGTAACCATAGAGCTTTCCACCAGCCAAATATGCATGTAGAATAGCTGTGTCTTTCCATTATTCTCTATGTGTTACCTTGCCAGCATATTCCTTGTACTGACCCGTTTTAGGTCGGGGTTCTATACTCAGTGATGCCGTTGGAGTTGATGGACTCACTTATCTTCCAAGCCTTCCGCTGTTATCGTTGTTAGATGGCCTTAAGCCATATTTAAGTTCTCTATTGAGACACTCGATGTAATAAGTGTGTGATTGCTATTCTGTTATAAACCCTTCAAGTATTGTGCGGTGTCAGCATTACTGATCCAGGGATGACACCGGAGCACAGAGATTGGACCATTTGAGGTCTGGTCGCTACACGTGCATTGCCGTTTCTCACCTCGAGGTGTGGTGCAAACTTCGCAGGTACATCCAAACCCCGTGATATGATACGCTCTATCAGCCTTATTATATCTTCCTCAAAATAGCCACCATACCTACCTATTATGGCCTTTCCATAGCCATTCCGAGATATATTGGCATGCAACTTCCACCGCTTCCATTTTGATGACTTGAGCATTCATTGTCATATTGCTTTGCATGATCGTAAGATAGCTAGCATGATATTTCCCTGGCTTGTCCATTTTTTGATATTGTTGTTATGCTAGTTCATTGCACATCCTGGTACACCGCTAGAGGCATTCATATAGAGTCATTCTTTATTATAGGTATCGAGTTGTAATTTTTATTTCTATTGAGTTGTAAGTAAATAGAAGTGTGATGATCATCATTACTCATTTTTAGAGCATTGCCCTAGTGAGGAAAGGATGATGGAGACTATTATTCCCCCACAAGTCAGGATGAGACTCCGGAGAATGAGAGAGAAAATAAATAAAGAGAGAAGGGGCATGTTAGTTCCACACTTGTGCTTCAAAGTAGCACCATGTTTTTCATATGGAGAGTCTCCTATGTTGTCACTTTCATATACTAGTGGGAATTTTTCATTATAGGATTAGATGCACACCCACTTAGTTTTCATATTGAGCTTTCATACACTTTTAGCTCTTAGTGCATTTGTTGCATGGCAATCCCCTACTCCTCACGTTGATATCAATTGATGGGCATCTCCATCGCCCGTTGGTTAGCCGCATAGATGTGAGACTTTATTACCTTTTGTCTTCTCTATATTTACCCCTATCATCATACTCTATTCCACCTATAGTGCTATATCCATGGCTTGGGCTCATGTACTGCGTGAGGGTTGAAAAAGCTAAAGTGCATTAAAAAGTATGAACCAATTGCTCGGCTTGTCATCGGGGTTGTGCATGATAAATACTTTGTGTTAAGAAGACAGAGCATGACAAGACTATATGATTTTGCAGGGATAGCTTTCTTTAGCATTGATATTCTAAAAGACATGATTGTTTGTTGGGATGCCTGAGTATTGATGTCTTTATGTCAAATTATAGACTATTGCTTTGAATCACTTATGTCTTAATATTCATGCCATGATTAGACATATGATCAAGTTTATGCTAGGTAGCATTCCACATCAAAAATTATCTTTTTTATCATTTACCTACTCGAGGACGAGCATGAATTAAGCTTGGGAATGATGATACGTCTCCGTCGTATCTATATTTTTTTATAGTTTCATGCCAATATTATACAACTTTTATACACTTTTGGAAACATTTTATATGATATTTGGACTGACATATTGATACGTCTCCAATGTATCTATAATTTATGAAGTATTAATGCTGTTTTATTATCATTCTTGGATGTTCTACAATCATTTTATAGTGACTTTATATCATCTTTTGGACCTAACCTATTGACCAGTGCCCAGTGCCAGTTGTTGCTTTTTTCTTGTTTTTTACATCGCAGGAAATCAATATCAAATGGAGTCCAAACACCACGAAACTTTTTGTGGATTTTTTATGGACTAGAAGACATCCAATGGGCTAGAGCGGCACCTCGAGGGTGCCCCGAGGGGGCACAACCCACCACGGCGCACCTGGGGGCCCGGGCGCGCCCAGGTGGGTTGTGCCCACCTCGGTGGCCTCCCGCACCCCCTCTTTGCCCTATAAATCACCAAATATCCCAAAAACCCTTAGGGTAGCCCTAGATCAGAAGTTCCGCTGCCGCAAGGCTCTGTAGCCACGAGAAACCAATCTAGACCTCGTTTCGGCACCCTGCCGGAGGGGGGAATCATCACCGGTGGCCATCTTCATCATCCCGGCGGCCACCACAATGAGAGGGAGTAGTCCACCCTCGGGGTTGAGGGTTTGTACCAGTAGCTATGTGTTTAATCTCTCTCTATCTCTCTCGTGATCTTGAGATGGCACGATCTTGATGTATCGTGGGCTTTGCTAATATAGTTGGATCATATGGTGTTTTCCCCTCTCTATCTTGTTGTGATGAATTGAGTTTTCCCTTTGAGATTTAGTTCTTGTCGGATTGAATACCTTTATGCATTTGAGAACACTTGATGTATGTCTTGCAAATGAATACTTGTGGTGACAATGGGGTATTATTTTGATTCACTTGATATGTTTTGGCACTCAACTCGCGGATTCCCAAGGTGACATTGGGGTAATCTACGCATAGGGGCTGATGCACGCTCTTGTCTTTGTTTCTTCTGTAGAAATCTTGGGGCACTCTTCGAGGTTCTTTGTGTTGGATTGAGTATTATGAATCTGAAATTATTTGGTGTTATTTTAGTATGAACTCTTGGATAGGTCGATCAGAAAGAATAGCTTCGAGGTGGTTTCGTACCCTATAAACGATTTCTTCTTATGTTCTTCGCTAGATAGGAACTTTGGAGTGATTCTTCATCGCACCTTGAGGGACGGTTATATGATCCAATTATATTAGCATTGCTGAGAGATTGCACTAGCAAAATTATGGACCCTAGGCCTCATTTTCAAGCATTGCAATACCGTTTGTGCTCCGTTTTATCAATTTCTACCTTGTTGTTTTTTATTGTTCCTATTACAAAAATCAATATCTACTATCCATATTACACTTGTATCATCATCTCTTACCCGAACTAGTGCACCCACTGGTACACATCGGTGCTATACAAACGGTTTCTGACCCCTTTCCGCGATGGCATTTGGAACCGTCGCCTAGTGAGTGACGGCGATAGGGGATCCTTCCCACACGACCCAAAAATCGTCGGGGATATGCCCTCCTGGCACACATGCTCGGCAAAATGAGGTCGTGTGCGACCGGCGAGTGCTCAAATACGGAAATACGTACAGTAGAGCTAAAAAATACAATTATACAGGCGAAATTGTTTCCAGTCACAAGTACATCCCACACAGTCAGTCCTTGCTAAACGTTTCCGTTCGTATGTACATCCCACACAGTCGCTCCAAGGAAAACGTTTCTGTTCATAGGTACATCACACACAATTTTCCCCGTTAAATCGTTTGTGATAGTGTTTCCATTGCACACGATATTAACAATTTTATCGTTTGCGTTATTGAATGCACCACACAGGGTGCATAGAAGAAACTGTGTGGCAAAGGCTGTCCATCACACACAGTTTTTATATGGTTAACGTTCGCGCAAGGTGGCCTAATGCAAACAGTTTTCAAGAGAAGGCCGTGTGTGATTGTTCATTGATCCAACACGGTTTATTCCTAGAAACTATGTGCATTGCCTGAGGTCATCGCCCACGGTATTTTCTCAACAACCTTTTGCAATAGCAAAACCCAATTAGCAGGCTAATTCGCCATTTGTAGGCTAATTGCCCTATTATTCATAATTCATTTATTAATATAATTGACATTCATATTAAGCACATAATATATTTCATTTCCATATTAAGGAAGCGGGATTTCATAATTGAAATACATCAGAGTACAACATGATATAGCTTCAGCACTCAGCTACCCCATTACACAACTGCACCAGCACCAAGTTTCACATGCAACATGTAGAACCTTTCAAAATTAGCATCATAGATGGTATATAGACAGATAAATCTCATATGGAAAACTGCTGAAGCAGAAGGCGAATATTGAGCCTTCATTCATGCTGAAGGTCTTTGCAACTTAAGGCTAGTGCATATGGATGATCAACCGTCCGTCCTTCGTCCTCTTCAGGAAAACTTCAATATTGAACCATGGGTGTTGTATGAAAACCTTCCTCGCCTCCTGACCATAGAGGTGGTTTGAGAGGTAATCATCAGTGAACTGCTTTGGAAAGGCCTGAAAATAAGGGTGTGCATAAATATCTTCTCTATATTGGAAATGGGGCAAAGGAATAAAAAAGGCAAGGTATAATAGTTAGTACCATCTTGTAGTGAACTGATGTCTTCTTCATTGTGCAGACAAAGATCTTGTTGTTTTTTGTCACTAATTTCTTTATCCTAACAATCTTTCTGAGTTTCTTGACTTGATTGATATTCATGGACAACTCATTTCCCCATATGCAAAAAGGGTCGAATAGTGGGTCAAAACCTCTGACAGGAGGACCTACATGTGCAAGACCAAATTGTTAAAAACCTAAATATTAGAATGGTTCCTGTAATTGCACAATAATGTGCTATTAGACAACGGACCATGCAAGTGCAGTTAATTAAATACCACAACAAATGAATCAAACGTTAACTAAGCACCACATTGCACAATATAGCATACTCCTAATAGAAGATCAGACAGTTAACCAAACCAAGCATGCTTAACAACTTGGAAATAGCAATTGTATTTGTTTCTCATGTATTTAGTACAACCAAATTCGATTTATTTCTGGCATGGTATACAATAACAGAATGCACCCACAACAATTGAACATCGCATTGTAGATGTGAACCAAGCAGTTAACTAAACACCACAACAAATGAACCAAACATTAACTGAGCACCACATTGCACAATATAACATACTCCTAATAGAAGATCGGAGAGTTAAACAAACCAAGCATGCTTAACAACTTGGAAATATAGCAATTGTATTTGTTTCTCATGTATTTAGTACAACCAAATTCAATTTATTTCTCACATGGTATACAATAACAGAATGCACCCACAACAATTGAACATCGCATTGCAGAATTGAACCAAGGAGTTAACTAAACACCACAACAAATGAATCAAACGTTAATTGAGCACCACATTGTACAATATAACATACTCCTAATAGAAGACCAGACAATTAACCAGACCAAGCATGCTTGACAACTTGGAAAATTGCATCCTGAAGAATTGAACATCACATTTGCAGAATTGAACCAAATAGTTAACTAAACACCACATTGCACGACATATAGAACATATACACTAGAGCAGAAGATTGCATGGTAAAAGTAGATAACACAATTCACTGGAATTTGTTAAGGAAAGGCAGTAGCTAGCAAACTAAACATGGGTCCTTATAGTGAGCTAATAAGACAAGCTAATCCTCATTGTCAAAGATATCAATGACGATTGGCTCCTTGGACATGGAAGAGGGCGAGGCCTCCACATCGTGGTGCCCTCGTCATAGTGGTGAGTTGCCTAAGCCGCTCCGGGCACCAACCTACTGGCTCTCTAGATGAGGTAAGCATGTGCACGCTGAGAAAACACCTCGTAGTCTTCGTCGAAGGCACCGACGGTGGCCTCGAAAAAACGCCACGAACAGTTGTTTAAAGCAGCCAACCGCGTCGCGGCGTCGGCGCACGAGGCGACGATGGTGGCCTCGATGGCGAGGTGCTCCTCCAAGATATGGGGGTTGGCACGAATGGCAGCCATCGCGACCTCATCCGCGCGCGCGACCGCGATTTGCTTCTCCGCTGCCAAATGCTCCTCGATATCCTGGCTATAGTGCATGCACCATGGATTAGGGTGGCGCTTATTTGGTGGAGGGGTCAGTGATTTGGGTGGAAGGTGTCGCGCTCGCGCCGGCGGTCGGGGCATGTGGGATGTGGAAGGAGGAGGGGTATGGGAGTCGGGTGTGGATTACCTGCCTGGATAGGCGAGGCCGAGCAGCATGAAGGAGGTTCGCCGGCGAGGAGGTTGTGCTACAAGCAAGGAGTGAAGGTTTGAACTTAGAAAGGAAGGCAAAAACAGGGGAAATGTAGCTTTTGGTAAGCGGGAGGGGGCGGGGAGGTAGATATTTCCACGGAAGCCGAAAGTTTGGAATCGCTTCAGCAAAAAAACTGGCGCGCAAAGTTTCATCAGACACGATCCCTTATTCAGAGTGGGCTATGGACTGTAGCCGTCGCACCTTCTTGCGTAAGCCATATGCGTACTATAATCCGACGGCGCTCCAAGATATTTTGTGCTGCATCTCACACGGTTGGTGATAATAAATTGTGTGAGATCTACTTGATTTTTCGTCTTGATTTGAATTACATAATGGGGTTACAGTGGCAATGGACGGTGTTTGAATTGCTAGACCGTTTATCTGCAGTGAACATGCAACTATATGTGTGTCGTAAAAAAATTGGAATTATTCAGGGTTTGTTTGGAAATTTTATACATTAAATTGGTTTTCTAGCCATTTCAGGTGCACAATTCAAAATTAAAGCACATGCACATGCTCCTGTGCACCAACATGGTTTGTAAAATCATATATGTGTCCATGGGTTTATGCTTATGTCCCATGCAAGAAATGGGGATGAATTTCGAACACCACGACACTGTGGCTCTCCGGCAAATGTTGAGGTACTTGCTTTTGTAATTCTAGTAAATCCAAAACACGTCTGAAATTCATGAACCTTGGCATGCTATCATGGAATGGCATCAACATGCTGGGGTAAGAAATATTGTCCCATTTGGGGCAGGTTGTGGTATAAGCTTCTCACAAACCAGAGCTTCTCACAAGAAAGCCTCATGGTTCCATTAGGGAAACGTGTCACCTTTGTGGACAAAACAATATTCGTCGCCTCTTCTTCCTTTCAATTTTTTTCCTAGTGTCAACATAGAACAACAGGAGTGTCGTGTTAAATTTTGGATTTTTTTTGGGGACCGTTTGGACATTTTTATACGTTAATTGAGTTTTCTAGGCATTTATGTGCATAATTCAAAATTGAATTACATGCACATGCTCCGTCCATAAAAACGGGTTGCAAAATCAAATGTTTGTCCTTCGTTGCAAGATTAGGTCACATGCAAGAAATGAGAATGAATGTCAAACACCTTGACACTGTCGCTCGGACGCTAACATTGAGATACATGGTTTTAAAATTCTAGTAAATCGAGAACTCGTCTGAAATTCATGAAACTTGACATGATATGATGGAACGCCAGCGACATGCCATGGTAAAAATATCGTCCCATCTGGGGAAGGTGTGGGTATAAGCTTCTCGCAAACCAGAGCTTCTCTCACAACAAGCCTGATGGTTTCGGTAGGGTACGTGCCACCTTAGGGGATGAAATGATATTTGTTGCCTCTTCTTACTTTCAAAATGTTTCTCTTGTCAACATAGAACAACACGAGTGTTGTGTCAATTTTTGGGATTTTTCGGGGTTCGCTTGGACATTTTTATGCATTAACTGAGTTTTCTATGCATTCATGTGCATAATTCAAATTTGAACTACAGACACATGCTCTAATGCATATAAATTAGTTGAAAATTCAAATTTCTGCCCTTGGTTGCATGCTTAGGTCCCATGCAAGAAATGGGAATGAATGTCAAACACCCTGCCACCATCACTCAGCCGCAGACATTCACTACAAAAAATACACTTCCGTGATGATACGTGTTTGTCACAGTAGGTCACGTTTTTTGTCATGCATGTACATCCATGACGATTTTATGACAGAATCAAGATAGTCATACCTATGTTGTCATAGAAGTGTTCCATGACATTACCAAAATTATCATCACGGAAGTGTCCACTTCAATGACGATAAATCACGTGTCATAGAAGTGCTTTCGTCAAGGGTGACCGACACATGGCATCCACCGTAACGGGTCGCCGTTAAGCTATCGGGTTTCGATTTGGATCCGATAACCCGTTAACAGCCCAGACCAATGGGGATTTTCCATGTGTAAAATTCGCATTGGCTGGAGGAACCACGTGTCGACTCACCATTGGGACAGATGTCATCCACTCATTGGACAGAAGGCTCCTATGATAGATCGACACATGGCACGGCCCAATAGTGGCCCATTCCGGTGAAAAAGGCCGGCCCTGTAAGAATTAGCAGGCCGGCCCATATAAGGCCTACTTGTGTCATGTCCATTTAAGCCCACAACCCATACGAGATGTGCCAATTCGGCCCGTCAACGGCCCGTTAACGATTTGACACCATTGCACCCATCGTCAGTTCGAGCCCGTTAACAGCCCGCTATATATTTGGGCTCAATATCGGCCCGATGTGGTTTCGGCCTGTTAACGTCCCATTCAAGGGATGGGCCAATTTTCAAGATGTGCATCTTTCGGCCTTTTAGCAACCCATTTAAGTGTTGGGCCAATTTCCGGCCCGGTGTGTCTTTCAACCTGTTGATGGCCCATAAATGAGTTGGGCCATTTGCAATTGGACTTGAGTTTTGGCCTTTTAATGGCCCATGCTCTTCATGGTCCAATACCAGCCCAGTTTCTCTTTCGGTCTGCTAAAGGCCCACAACACAGTTGGCCCATTTACAGTATGACCTGACTTTCGGCCTCTTCGCCGCCCATGCTCTTCATGGTCCCGTACGAGCCCGCTGTCTCTTTCGGCCTGCTAAAGGCCCACAGTATAGTTGGGCCACATGTAGCCCGACCTAGTATCGGCCTATTAACGGCCCGTGAAATCAAATGGGCCCGCCTGTTGCCTGCTTCGATGTCGGCCTGTTAACGACCCGGGAGGTAAGAGGGCCGACCATTAACTTCGGCCTGGTAACAACCCATTAACTTAATGGGCCCATTATCTTAATGGGCCCATTAACTTAATGGGCCCACTAAAGTTCATACATGTCTTTAGGCCCAATTAGATAATTTTAGCCCATTACGACGAGCAATTATGCACAGGACCAAAACCGATCAAGCAAAGGTACGACATACAGGGAAAAATGTTGCACATCCAGCATATATTACAGGAAATTACATCCACTAGGCAATCAAAGATTGATGCCAGTGCAAATAAATGAACAGAACCCAACGATCTACAATGTCACAATATGCAACCTCAGCGCGGATGACGCCCATAAGCATGTGGGCAAGTTCTTGCTGCTTTGCTACACTGTCTCTGAAAACATTGATCAGTTGTTGTTGCGCATGAATGTGCACCTCTGATTCCTCCACCATTTCCATCATTGCTTCAGCCATTAATTGGTTCACAAACATACATTTTTCCATTGCATTTGAGACAAAGGAAACCGAACAGATTCAGATGGAGATTTTGGTAGGCTTGTATTATTGATAGTGGAGAGTGTCTCGACCTCTACATCATAACATAAATTAGGAGGGGAACCAAACAGATTAATCAAGAGTTATTGCCATATTACCTGGCCTAGATTTATTGGAAAGAAACAATGGGGTTGCCTTGCTATTTTCAGAGTTTGTCTTCTTATCTTCAGCAGCCTGCACCAAATTAACACACTAGCATTGCTATCATTGGCCAGGTCAGATAATAGGAAAGCAACATTGACACAACGAACATGGGCAAACAGACCACACCAGCCTACACCAAATTAACACAATATGGCACAGCTATCATCAGCCAGGTAAGGTAATACGAAAGCAACATTGACACAATGAATGGATGGGCAACCAGAACAGCACAACAATTCAGTAATGTGCATGATATGAGATAGTGCACTCATGCAGCTCAGTATGCAAAACTACCAGGCTGTTTTCCTTACCAAAATCAACATTGTCGCCTTTAAAATTTTGCTACAACTAATTTTAGATCGGATAATGGTTGGATTCACGCCGATTAACAAAATACATGCTGATGTAAAAATATAGTGATATACAACAGGTACTTACATCAGCATTGGAGCACAGAGAATTCCCGCAAGATACTTTCCTCGAATACGATCCCAATGGAGGAAGTCTTCTATCGTTTAACCTTATTTTCTAAAAGAGAGATGGGTAAGAAACATGTAGAAAATATGATCAGAATGCCATAAAATTTCATGATGCGAGGATACGCACACGCTTCATAGAATGGAGTTGACATATTTTTGCTGGACTGGGGCGGACTAGTTCTTTGGCCACTGGAATCCGCTTATTATAAGTGGGAGTTGGGTTTCTCTATGCTGGGGCAGTATCTATGAAAACTGGAGTTGGTTTATTATCTCTTGGCGTTTGGATCTTTTGCAAAGACCTGGTTTGTAACCCTTCAGATTCTAACATAGCCGTCTTCCCCTTGCATGCCTTATATAGAAGAATGGTGCTTCAATTATAAAACATGCTACAACAGAGATGGAATAGGTACTGAAGAATAGAAAGGCATGACATATTGACATGTATTCCCTCCATCCGGAAATAAATGGATGGGTCTAGGCGTATTTTAGTTCTAGATACATCCAGTTTTATCCATTTCTGTGACATGTAATCCGGACGGAGGGAATATGATGTAAGAGCTAGGGATACGACAGGACAACAGTGTAAAAAACACTACTTGAATGTAAAACTGTATGCTAGCGGAATACATACAGAAAAACACTAAGGAAACATATGCGTGTATGATTGGGAAACTAGGATGGCATTGCAAGAGACCACTAGAACATCACTTCAATGTAAAAGAAAGAACATGGTATGGTAGACAGATGAAGTACATACTGATGAATAACAATGCATAAGATATTGAGAAGCATGATGTCCAAACTAAGCAGATGGCATTGCGATAGAGTAGAATGACAGTACTTGAATTTGAAAACATGTTATCATGAATGGAATAGGTACTGAAAAACAGGAAGGCATGCCATATTTACATGCATGATCAGCAGGCTAAGCACAAGGCATTGCAACAGAGTAGATGCACTCCAGGACATTATATGCATGTGGTACCCATATCAAGGGCCAAGTTAGAGAAAGGACCTTGTGGGGTGAATAGGATTCATCATCTTTCTGCAAGTATTGTGAAGAACTGCCTTTACATGTTCCATCATATTGGGTACCATTGACGTCAAGTTTGTTGGCCATTACATTGCTCCATGAGGTTCTTGTGGATAAATTTGTGTGTGCAATTATATCTGACATGCATGGAAGACAACTAGTAGTATATTTATGTAATGAGTGCCTATAGGAGACGACACAAATAGTAGGACTGGGGTTAACTAGCAGCAACAGGTCTCAAAAACTAAAGGGAGAACACAGATGAAAGCTACAGAATATGTATCGTTTGTACTCGAGATTAACTAGATGGCACACAAAAGTATTAAAGAACAACATAAGTTATACTAGAAGTGGAATAATACTATAATCACTAGCCTGTGGGATAGCATTGGCCGATGGATGGTAACTATGGAACAGCGTTACCTAAAGAACAAGTCTCTTAGCTGAACTATGGAACATCGTTAACTCCCAAACAAGACCCGTAAGAGACTGATGTCTACTACGCAACCTTCTTCTTGTATACGTTGTTGGGCCTCCAAGTTCAGAGGTTTGTAGGATAGTAGCAAATTTCCCTCAAGTGGATGACCTAAGGTTTATCAATCCGTGGGAGGCGTAGGTTGAAGATGGTCTCTCTCAAGCAACACTGCAACCAAATAACAAAGAGTCTCTTGTGTCCCCAACACACCCAATACAATGGTAAATTGTATAGGTGCACTAGTTCGGCGAAGAGATGGTGATACAAGTGCAATATGGATGGTAGATATGGGTTTTTGTAATCTTAAAATATAAAAACAGCAAGGTAACTAACGATAAAAGTGAGCACAAATGGTATTGCAATGCTAGGAAACAAGGCCCAGGGTTCATACTTTCACTAGTGCAAGTTCTCTCAACAATAATAACATAATTGGATCATATAACTATCCCTCAACATGCAACAAAGAGTCACTCCAAAGTCACTAATAGCGGAGAACAAATGAAGAGATTATTGTAGGGTACGAAACCACCTCAAAGTTATTCTTTCGGATTGATCTATTCAAGAGTTTGTACTAGAATAACACCTTAAGACACAAATCAACCAAAACCCTAGTGTCACCTAGATACTCCAATGTCACCTCAAGTATCCGCGGGTATGATTATACGATATGCATCACACAATCTCATATTCATGTATTCAAACCAACACAAAGTACTTCAAAGAGTGCCCCAAAGTTTCTACCGGAGAGCCAAGACGAAAACATGTGCCAACCCCTATGCATAAGTTCACGAGGTCATGGAACTTGCAAGTTGATCACCAAAACATACATCAAGTGGATCATGTGATATCCCATTGTCACCACAGATAAGCACATGCAAGACATACATCAAGTGTTCTCAAATCCTTAAAGACTTAGTCCGATAAGATAACTACAAAGGGAAAACTTAATTCATCATAAGAGAGTAGAGGGGGAGAAACATCATAAGATCCAACTATAATAGCAAAGCTCGCGATACATCAAGATCATAGCACCTCAAGAACACGAGAGAGAGAGAGAGAGATCAAACACATAGCTACTGGTACATACCCTTGGCCCCGAGTGTGAACTACTCCCTCCTCGTCATGGAGAGCGCCGGGATGATGAAGATGGCCATCGGAGAGGGATTGCCCCCTCTGGCAGGGTGCTGGAATGGGTCTAGATTGGTTTTCGGTGGCTACAGAGGCTTCTGGCGGTGGAACTCCCGATCTATTCTGTTCCCCGATGTTTTTAGGGTATATGGACATATATAGGCGAAAGAAGTTAGTTAGGGGAGCCACGAGGGGCCCACGAGGGTGGGGGGCGCGCCCAGGGGGTAGGGCGCGCCTCCCTGCCTCGTGGCTTCCTCGAATCTTCCCTGGCGTCTATTCCAAGTCTCCTAGATTGCTTCCATTCCAAAAATAACTCTCCCGATGGTTTCATTCCGTTTGGACTCCGTTTGATATTCCTTTTCTTCGAAACATTGAAATAGGCAAGAAAACATCAATTTGGGCTGGGCCTCCGGTTAATAGGTTAGTCCCAAAAATAATATAAAAGTGTTTAATAAAGCCCATAAACATCCAAAACAGATAATATAATAGCATGAATACTTCATAAATTATAGATACGTTGGAGACGTATCAGCATACCCAAGCTTAATTCTTGCTCGTCCTCGAGTAGGTAAATGATAAAATAAATAATTTATGAAGTGTGAATGCTAGCAGGTGCACAAGTTTGATCAATGATAATTTAAATCACCTTTTCTAGCATCATTATATATCATAACAGTAGCTCAACTCATAAGACTTTTCATGATCAAGTAACAAACTATTCACATGTTAAAATATAGATCATAAACTTTCTTGAAGACTAACAAACCGTGTTATTAGCCATCAAACAATTACAATTCATCTTATTTTCAGGAAGGGTCTATGTCAGAGCTTTGATTCAGCAACCTTCACATATTCAACTATCATTTAGTCTTTCACAATTGCTAACACTCACGTCATATTTATGGGTTCAAAGTTTTAATCGGACACAGAGAAAGATAGGGGCTTATAGTTTTGCCTCCCAATGTTTTACCTCAAGGGTAATGTCAACAGTAATAGTTCATGAAAACCCACATCCAGTTAGCCATATATACCAGGATCTTTCCAACATATTGTGCTTGCCAAAGGATAAAATGTAAAAAGGAAAGGTGAAGATCACCATGACTCTTGCGTAAGGTATAAGACAAGAATAAAAGATAGGCCCTTCACAAAGGGAAGCAGAGGTTGTCATGCGCTTTTATAGTTGGATGCACAAAATCTTAATGCGAAAGAACGTCACTTTATATTGCCACTTGTGATAGGGACCTTTATTATGCAGTCTGTCGCTTTTATTGCTTCCACCTCACAAGATCATATAAAGCTTATTTTCTCCACACTAATAGATCATACATATTTAGAGAGCAATTTTTATTGCATGCACCGATGCCAACTTACTTGAAGGATCTTACTCAATACATAGGTAGGTATGGTGGACTCTCATGGCAATAATGGTTTAAGGGATGTTTGGAAGCACAAGTAGTATCTCTACTTGGTGCAAAGAATTCGGCTAGCATGAGGGGGAAAGGCAAGCTCAACATGTTGGATGATCCATGACAATATACTTTATTTCAGATATAAGAAAACACAACCCATTACGTTGTCTTCCTTGTCCAACATCAACCTTTTAACATGTCATATTTTAATGAGTGCTCACAATTACAAAAGATGTCCACGATAGTATATTTATATGTGAAATCTCTCTTCCTTCAATATTCTTTCATGAATTGTTCAAGTGACCAATACAATGTTTGCTAAACTTCAATAAATTTACCACCTCTACTTCTTATATGTGAAGTCATTACTCCCCATGGGATAAGCATATGAAACATATATAATTTCAGATTTATTATATTCAATTCATTCAACCATTTATTCATAGGATATATGTGGAGCATGTGAATGAATAACAAACTACTCCGAAAGCTATAAGTGAAGATCAATGAGTAGTTAAATAATTATTTAGCTATGTGAATACTCTCCCATTTAATAATTTCAGATCTTGATACTTTATTCAAAAAGCAAGCAAAACAAAATAAAATGACATCTAAGAATAGCAAACATCATGTGAAGAAGCGAAAACTTAGGATCAACCGATACTAACCGATAGTTGTTGAAGAAGAAAGGTGGGATGCCAACCGGGGCATCCCCAAGCTTAGACACTTGAGACTTCTTGAAATATTATCTTGGGATTCCTTGGGAATCCCAAGCGTGAGCTTTTGTGTCTCCTTAACTCCTCTCATATCACGGTCTCCCTAAATCTCAAAAGCTTCATCCACACAAAACTCAACAAGAACTTGTGAGATAGGTTAGTATAAGTCCATGCAAAACCTTATCATTGTCTATTGTAGAAAATCACTAAAATTATTATTTAATATTTAATACTAAATGCCTCTGCATATTTAAAAGTCCTATCCTCAAATATAATCATTAAACAAGCAATCATATGCAGACAATGCCAACATAACAGCAATCTGTCTAAACAGAACAGTCTGTAAAGAATGCAGCAAGATCCATACTTCCCTAGCTCCAAAAATTATGAAAGAAAATTCCCACTGTAGTAAATTTATCAGAGCTTATTATGCAAAAGTTTTCAACATTTTATAACATTCATAATTTTCTAGGGAATTTTTCCAACAGAGGTAAACTTTCTGTTTTCAAACAGCAACATGTAGACTTGTAAAATAGGCATAGTAAAGGCTATCAATGCCACTTTTATTGAAATAAAAGATGAAAAACATTTTTATAAATAAGATCAATAAAATCCTAACATAATAAATTTACGCTCCAAGCAAAACACATATCATGTGGCGAATAAAAATATAGCTCCAAGTAAAGTTACCGATGAACGAAGACGAAAGAGGGGATGCCATCCGGGGCATCCCCAAGCTTAGGCTCTTTTTTGTCCTTGAATATTACCTTGGGGTGCCTTGGTCATCCCCAAGCTTAGGATCTTGCCACACCTTATTCCATAGTCCATCGAATCTTTACCGAAAACTTGAAAACTTCACAACACAAAACTTAACAAAAAACTCGTAAGCTCCGTTAGTAAAAGAAAACAAACCACCACTTCAAGGTACTTTAACAAACTCATTCTTTATTTATATTGGTGTTAAACCTACTTTATTCCAACTTTTCTATGGTTCATAAACTCTATTACTAGCCATAGATTCATCAAAATAAGCAAACAACACATGAAAAACAGAATCTGTCAAAAACAGAACAGTCTGTAGTAATCTGTAGGTTTCGAATACTTCTGGAACTCCAAAAATTCTAAAATAAATTTCTGGACGTGAGGAATTTATCTATTAATCATATGCAAAAATAATTAACTAAATATCACTCTCCATTAAAAAATGTTAGCAAATCTCGTGAGCGCTAAAGTTTCTGTTTTTTACAGCAAGATCGCAAAGACTTTCCCCAAGCCTTCCCAAAGGTTCTACTTGGCACAAACACTAATTAAAATCATAAAACCACATATAAACAGAGGCTAGATGAATTATTTATTACTAAACAGGAGCAAAAATCAAAGAACAAAAATAAAATTGGGTTTCCTCCCAACAAGCGCTATCGTTTAACGCCCCTAGCTAGGCATGATGATTTCAATGATGGTCGCATAAAAGATAAGAATTGAAAAATAAAGAGAGCATCATTAAGAATATGACTAGCACATTTAAGTCTAACCCACTTCCTATGCATAGGTATTTTGTGAGCAAACAATTTATGGGAACAATAATCAACTAGCATAGGAAGGCAAAACAAGCATAACATTAAAACTTTAAGCACATAGAGGAAACTTGATATTATTGCAATTCCTACAAGCATATGTTCCTCCCTCATAATAATTTTCAGTAGCATCATTAATTAATTCAACAATATAACTATCACATAAAGCATTCTTTTCATGATCTACAAGCATAGAAATTTTATTACTCTCCACATAAGCAAAATTCTTCTCATTCGGAATAGTGGCAGTATCATAAGAGACTTGAATACTATAAATTGTTTCCACGTTGAAAGAATAAAGTTCAGAAAAAGGGTAATCGTAATCATGACAAGTTTTATAAATATAATCATCACTACTTTTTATAGCATACGTGTCATCACAATAATCATCATAAGTAGCAACTTTGTTCTCATCATAATCAATTGAAACCTCTTCCAAGATAGTGGAATCATTACTAAATAAAGTCATGACCTCTCCAAATCCAATTTCATAATTGTCACAATAAGATTCAACACCCTCCAAAATAGTGGGATCATTACTTCCTAAAGTTGACACTCTTCCAAACCCACTTTCATCAATATAAGCATCATAAATAGGAGGCATGCTATCATCCTAGTAAATTAGCATATCAAAACTTGGGAGGTTAAACATATCATCTTCATAAAACATAACATCCCCTAGCTTGGGACAAACATTAATTGCAGCAAATACATTCTCATCATTAATAGTATGGATAGCACCAATAGTAGTATAGCAATTATCATCATCACAATGAGTAATAGAAGCAACATCATTTGGGAGGGATGCCTTTTATCTTTGCTTCTCTGTCTTTTCTTTTTCTTCTTCACATCATGTGTGGGTTTATTCCTCTTTTTGGAGCTCTTTATTAGTGATATTGGTTGAATAGAAAGCTCCTCCTCGTTACCTGATTCATCATAAGAAAGAATAGGAGGATATGGGGAAATCTCTTCCCTTTCATTAGTATTCTCTTCATCTTCTATTTCTTTTCTTGACTTTATGTAATTGACAATATAAGGATTACCAATGCAATTCACCTCACAATACATATAAATTTCTTCTAGATCAAAATGAAGAAATCTATCAAGATTAAATTTTGGAATACCCTCAGTTATACGTTTCATTTCTTCATACCCCAAAAGAAGACTAAGCTCTTTATGATGCTCAAGGGTAATCAATTTATCACAATTTTTGGACATGATTTGATCATGAAACAAATAGCATTGGAGCTTTAAATGACCATGTTCATTGCAAAGTTCACAAGGATGGCGATAAATATTGAATCTTTTAGCACAATCAGCTAGCCTTTCTTGCAACCATTTAGTTTCCAAATACTTATGCCTCTTGCAAAATCTATCTTCCCTATTTGGTGTGTACTTGCAAGCTCTATGTATTCCACAAAAGTTGACATGCTTATAAGAGACATTTTCATCATGACTAGTGCAATCATCATTAGTACTATGTATATTCAAAGAGTTCATACTAATAACATTGCAATCATGCTCATCATTCAAATATTTAGTGCCAAACATTCTAATGCATTCTTCTTCTAGCACTTGAGCACAATTATCGGAATCCTTATTTTCATGAAAGATATTAAAAAGATGAAGCATATGAGGTACCCTCAATTCCATTTTTTTGTAGTTTTCCTTTATAAACTAAACTAGTGATAAAACAAGAAACAAAAAGATTCGATTGCAAGATCTAAAGATATACCTTCAAGCGCTAACCTCCCCGGCAACAACACCAGAATAGAGCTTGATGTCTACTATGCATCCTTCTTCTTGTAGACGTTGTTGGGCCTCCAAGTGCAGAGGTTTGTAGGACAGTAGAAAATTTCCCTCAAGTGGATGACCTAAGGTTTATCAATCCGTGGGAGGCATAGGTTGAAGATGGTCTCTCTCAAGTAACCCTACAACCAAATAACAAAGAGTCTCTTTGTCCCCAACACACCCAATACAATGGTAAATTGTATAGGTGCACTAGTTCGGCGAAGAGATGGTGATACAAGTGCAATATGGATGGTAGATATGGGTTTTTGTAATCTGAAAATATAAAAACAGCAACGTCACTAATGATAAAAGTGAGCACAAACGGTACTACAATGCTAGGAAACAAGGCCCAGGGTTCATACTTTCACTAGTGCAAGTTCTCTCAACAATAATAACATAATTGGATCATATAACTATCCCGCAACATGCAACAAAGAGTCACTCCAAAGTCTCTAATAGCGGAGAACAAACAAAGAGATTATTGTAGGGTACGAAACCACCTCAAAGTTATTCTTTCGGATCGATCTATTCAAGAGTTCGCACTAGAATAACACCTTAAGACACAAATCAACCAAAACCCTAATGTCACCTAGATACTCCAATGTCACCTCAAGTATCCGCGGGTATGATTATACGATATGCATCACACAATCTCATATTCATGTATTCAAACCAACACAAAGTACTTCAAAGAGTGCCCCAAAGTTTCTACCGGAGATCCAAGATGAAAACGTGTGCCAACCCCTATGCATAACTTCACGAGGTCACGAAACTCGCAAGTTGATCACCAAAACATACATCAAGTGGATCACATGATATCCCATTGTCACCACAGATAAGCACATGCAAGACATACATCAAGTGTTCTCAAATCCTTAAAGACTCAATCCGATAAGATAACTTCAAAGGGAAAACTTAATTCATCACAAAATAGTAGAGGGGGAGAAACATCATAAGATCCAACTATAATAGCAAAGCTCGCGATACATCAAGATCGTACCACCTCAAGAACACGAGAGAGAGAGAGAGAGAGATCAAACACATAGCTACGGGTACATACCCTCAGCCCCGAGGGTGAACTACTCCCTCCTCGTCATGGAGAGCGCCAGGATGATGAAGATGGCCACCACAGAGGGATTCCCCCCTCCGGCAGGGTGCCGAAACGAGTCTAGATTGGTTTTCGGTGGCTACAGAGGCTTCTGGCGGCGGAACTCCTGATCTATTCTGTTCCTTAATGTTTTTAGGGTATATGGACATATGTAGCCAAAAGAAGTCGGTTAGGGGAGCCACGAGGGGCCCACGAGGTAGGGCGTGTGCCCAGGGGGGTAGGGCGCGCCTCCCTGCCTTGTGGGTTCCTCGAAGCTTCCCTGACGTCTACTCCAAGTCTCCTGGATTGCTTCCGTTCCAAAAATAACTCTCCCAAAGGTTTCATTCCGTTTGGACTCCGTTTGATATTCCTTTTCTTCGAAACACTGAAATAGGCAAGAAAACAACAATTTTGGTTGGGCCTCCGGTTAATAGCTTAGTCCCAAAAATAATATAAAAGTGTTTAGTAAAGCCCATAAACATCCAAAAACAGATAATATGATAGCATGAATACTTCATAAATTATAGATATGTTGGAGATGTATCAGAGACCAGCATGAATATACAGTGAAATGTGATAATCTATTTTCCATGCTTAGATGAATAACAAAGCCATAAATGTTGCACACAAGTAAGATGAGGGTACAACCTATCTGGCCAGCATCCATAGGAGTGAGCATCATGTGCTGACTTGTCGATGGCCCTGTAGTTGTTGTGGTTGTCCATATCGGGCACGTGCATTCGATGCAGGGAACTGTTGAGTGGGGACTATAGCTCCCTTCTGGTGTATGCTTCCCTTGTTGGAGCAGCTACGGTGAGTCGGAAGACGGTGTGGCTGAAGATGCAGAAAACGCATAATGTTAAGAATGACACATCTCTCTGATCTGAAGAAATACCCTAAGAGATCAACAGCAAGGTACGAGAGTGGTCACACGTCTGTTGACTAAAGACTAAATTGGGGTCACATGATTTTATTTTATTTTGGTTCGGTCCGATCTACGCCGGATGGCTTGATGGCCATCTTGTGCCTCCCGACTGACACTATTTGGAATCTTCCCCGAAGAGCCAGTGACCACCGGCAGAGCAGCCTGCCTCCATCGTCCGTGGCCCCGACCAAAACCCCGCTCCCCGCCCCACCGCACTGTCGTGGTTGTGCCGCCCCCGGGCCAATCCACAAAGACTCGCCATCATCCAGATCCAGCGGCGGCAGTACCTTGAACCCACTCAACTCTAAGATAGCCATCTAAGCGTTGCTTCCGTGGCGAACTTGCGGCCCCACACCCTTATATTAGACACCAGCCAACCGGCAGCCTAGGAGCTCCGCCGGCTCGAGGGGTGCTACTTCCCATTGGGAATCGATTGGCCCAAAATAAAAATTCAGACAACTGAAGCCTAAATAAAGTGATGTGAGATGAGGGTGCGACCTATCTGGCGGCCCGGTGAAGTAGGCAGCTCTAGCTGCCGAGTCGGTGTGGCCAGCGCGGTTGCGGTGGCTACCGGTAGCAGGGAAGCAGAGATGTCGCGATGGTCGACGGCTACAGGAAAGCAGCACCGGGGCTCTGGACGGATCCAAAGTTGGAGCCGCTCCGGCGCCATGAACAACGGCAGGGGTGAATCGGCTCCGGTACGGTTCACGCGGTCGTCATCGAGGCAGCTCCGGCAGCATGGAGTAAGCGGCACACGGCCCAGTGCACGAAGGCAAATGGACAGCATCTCCGGGATTAGAGAGGAGGGCGGCTGTGAATTTGGTGCGGTGGGGGCGCCATGGAGGAGGGGCTGAGGTTTCGCGGCTCGGGAGAAGGGAGCTTCCGAGGAGAAGGTGATTTGGCGCCCACGAGGTATGAATGGGGAATTGAGAGGGGGAACCATGTCTTACGGACGCATTTGTCTAAAATGTGGGGGGGGGGTTACAGTTCTACCCTGCCTTTAGGCTTCTTGGCTTGGGTCTGTGTACTGAGGGTCGGGGATAGTAGGGTAACTTTTCTTCTCCCAAATACTGGGCGTGAGCGATTTCGGGAGAGGAGGGTGTCGGTGTCAAAACTGGCGGAGCTCGGGTAGGGGGTCCCGAACTGTGCGTCTAGGCGGATGGTAACAGGAGGCAGGGGACACGATGTTTACCCAGGTTCGGGCCCTCTTGATGGAGGTAATACCCTACGTCCTGCTTGATTGTTCTTGATAATATGAGTAGTACAAGAGTTGATCTACCACGAGATCGAAGAGGCTAAACCCTAGAAGCTAGCCTATGGTATGATTGTTGTTGTTCTATGGACTAAACCCTCCGGTTTATATAGACATCGAAGGGGGCTAGGGTTACACAGAGTCGGTTACAAGGAAGGAGATCTACATATCCGTATTCCCAAGCTTGCCTTCCACGCCAAGGAGAGTCCCATCCGGACACGGGACGAAGTCTTCAATCTTGTATCTTCATAGTCCGACAGTCCGGCCGAAGGATATAGTCCGGCCGTCCGGATACCCCCTAATCCAGGACTCCCTCAGTAGCCCCCGAACCAGGCTTCAATGACGATGAGTCCGGCACGCAGATTGTCTTCGGCATTGCAAGGCGGGTTCTTCTTCAAACTCTGAGTACCTGCTAAATAGTGTCCGGCTTCTCGTAAATGTTGCTCTTCTTGGCTTCTGCATCCAATAATGGCCATCTTCCATGTGTCAAGCGAATGTGAGGAGCCAGGGTGTTTTTACTTTTACCACCCCATCTATGTGAATGAACTGTCTATTAAAGAAATGAGGATCATCAGATCCAAACCACACCATCCTCCCTCAGCAAGCATTCATCGGAGCGCACCCGAAAAAATCCATCCCAACATGGCCGACCAGCGCAGCTCCTCCTCTCGCTCCCGCAGCCCCAAGCCCGGAGATTGGGAGAAGTGTTCCGTCCCGCACAGCCAATTGTGAAGCTACAGACCCAGAGATTCCTCCCTCCGGCGTATATGGTCCCGGTTCGAGCCGGGCTCGCCACCTATAATGGCAGGGAGAAAGCGGGGAGCTTTCCCAACCCCTCTAAGGGAGAGCGGGTATGCCTTGTCCCTTATCTATTAAGGGGACTCAGATTTCCAATCCATCTATTTCTCCAAGGGCTCCTGGAGTTCTACGGCCTCCAGTTGCACAACCTCACCCCTACCTCCATACTGCACATCGCTGGTTACGTAGCCCTTTGCGAGCTATTTCTGGGTTGCGAAGCTCATTTTGTGCTGTGGAAGAAGTTGTTTCGACTTGTGCCCCGTACATAGAGGGGATCAATATATCAAGTGGGCGGAGCCGAAGTATGGTGCATCGCCGGGACCGGATACCTATCCGGTACCCCGAAAAAGACGTTTGAGGACTGGCCTTCGGAGTGGTTTTATATGGAGGATGTTCCTCTCCCGGATCCTATCCGGATTGGTCTTCCTGAGTTCGACAACGCCCCTCTGAAGAAACGCCTAAGCTGGCGCCCATGGAGCCCACAGGAGGAAGATGATAGAGACGTATTTTATCTGATGGGCCGGATAAAGTTGCTGGCCAAATCAGGACTGACCATAGCCGAGGTTATGGCAATATGCATTATGCGGGGGGTACGACCACTTCAATATCGAGGCCACCCCATGTGGGACTTCAACGAGGAAGATGATGCCACTCGCTGCAGGCACAAGGGACCGCACTCAGTTGTTGCTCTAGCAAAAATTCTATCCGATCTGTATAAGGGGGAAGAAGAGGAGTTCCTCCGCATCAAGCCACAGGATGGATTCTCCATGAACAACCCTCGAAGCTGGGGAGGTTCTTCTCTTTTTACTTCCATCCAACCCTTGTTTTCGTGATAAATATTTATCTTGCCGTTTCATCGCAGGAACTGCGTAAGGCGGTAGGGGAGATCAATAGCCCACCTCCACAACCAGAGGATCCTGAACGGGTCCTCGACCCCGGCCTCAAAGAGGATCCGGACATATTCGTGGAGCTGATTGATAGGATTTTCTATCAGCTAAGCTGTGATGACGCCATGGTGGCCATTACAGCTGACTACCCTGGGCTACTCCCAGCCTCACAGGTAAATGAGACCGGAGTCCCAACCTTTGAAAAGGATTTCCTTTTATGCACTTCACCTACAGTATACAAATGGTGTTTTATAGGGAAGGCCCTCGGGACGCCATGCTGAGCCCGCGGCGACTCGCCAACAAGGGGTTTCAAAGCTGGACAGGCTAAAAAGGAAGGCGGTCCGGACGGAGACGTCGGCGCAGAGGTATGATGCAGCACCTCACTCCGTGGTTGTCGTCTTTAAAAACATAATAACACCCGTGTTTCCTAGAAGGAAGAACGCTCGCCGGACAATATCCGGAGAGGTCGCCGATCACGCCTCTCCCAGTCGGGCTCCAGAGCCGGACACAGAGGCGGAAGCTAACACGAGGCACACGCCAGATGCTCCTTCTACAGAGGATGCAGATAAGATATCTTCTACGAATTCCGAAGTGGAAAGCGCCATGAATCACAGGCGTCGCCGAGCCATACTCCGTGATGCTTGTTTCTCCCGAGAGGCGTTTGATGCCTTCAACTCAGGAGATGCGTACATCTGTGCTGCTCAAAATGGTCTAGCCAGAGCCACGGACCAGTATGTAAAGGATGTACGGGTAAGAAAATTTGATGAGTATATATATCAGTAGCCCCTGAGACTTGAAACAATTGGCACAACTGATTTAAGGATCATTTATTGTGCAGGTTCTTACAGAGAAGAATACTCGACTATCACAGGAGCTGGAGGAATGCAAGACCCAACTTCGGGCCGCCGTTGCCGCATTGAAGGAACCTGAAAAGTCCCCAGTTGGTAACATTTGTTTCAAAGAATGATAGGTACCATATAGTGTGCGGCATGGCTGCAGATCTAACAATAGATATTGCAGATGACTCCAGAGAGAATCCAGAGGACCGAGATGTTGTACGACAGCTAAAGGTTGGCGAACGCGTGCTGACTAAGGTCAGGCGGGAGAAAAACAATCTCCAAGACGCCAATACCAAGCTGAGCGTGGAACTAAAAGATGTTCGAGCCTAGCTTGCGGACTCCGAGAAGGAGAATAAGCGGCTTCGACGCGCCATTTTCAGTAAGTGCTTGAACAAACCCTTAAAAGGGTGCGGCGGAGAAGCTGCCTAATAGAGTTATGTCTGTAGGTATGCTGACGGGTCGTCCTGCGGAGGAGATGCCCGGGTCTACAGGTGATCTTCTACCTGAGCTCTCACAACTACACGAACAAGTTCGGCAGGTGATGCAAGGTATTTCCCAGGCCTTGTGGCCATCCGTCTCCCTGCCCGCAGGCATTGGAGAGCTTGCGGAGAAGCTCAAGGGAGCACGGCGGCGCTTCCGATTATGGAAGATATCGGTCTGCCGTCAAGGTGCCAGGGAAGCCTGGGCCATGGTGAAGACGCGGTGTACCAAGGCTGACCCAAACCACATGGCCGAGGTCGGACCTGTGGGGCCTGATGGGAAAGAGATCCCGTTAGCTTAGTGTATGGGCAAGTAGAATTAGCCGCAAAGTACTCCCAACAAGATTGTAGGCTAGACAGCCTGTTGGATGGTATAGAGGAGGAATTTAGTCAGTCTACATGACTATGTAATTAAAGTGACATGTATAATGCCTTCTAGCCGGATTGTAAATCATTTGTCATGGCGGACCTTTTCGCTTCAACCTCGGGACCCGATAGTCCGGAGTGTACCCGAATACCCGCTCAGTTATATAAGAACCGGGGTATGCGTGGAAACCAGGCGTAGGGGTCATTTGTGCTTGAACAGACAAGTACCCAACTAGTTATGTTATATTACATGGGTAGTAAGAAACATCTTCCAGGGAGAATAGTTCCGTTAAGGGTTCCTTTCCCTGGGTACGCATGCCCTAAAGTGCATGCCCGGACTGCGAGAGGAGACGCAGGCAAAAACATCTGGGGGCATATATGGAAAATAAATAAAAATCATCTTTTGTTCACCGACCGAATATTCCCTTAAGAACGCTAGCTTTCGGCTTCACCCAGTCTGAGGTACACATCCGGCTGACCCGGCAGTAACAATTGCAGAGGTGCTCCCCTTACGCCCTAGCCGAATTAACGGGAACGTAGGGCATAAATACAAGAGCCAGGCAACCCAGCTTGGCCAAAACTTAAGTCATATCGATGCATATAATGGCGAAGAAAAGGTACATGCGGAAGAATAACACATGTGTGGGGCATGAAGCCCAGATAAATAATTAAGCTTATGTGTAAGAAGCCCCCAGGTATAATGAGCGTAGTTAGCGCGTCAAGTGTGCAAGAAAGGCACAAGTTGGCCCTTGAAGGCCTTGAGAAAGAATAAAAGAAAGAAAGAGAAAAAATACAGATAATGTATATGTAAAAAATGGATAGAGGAAGGAGATGAACATAGAGTCCGGCACTAGGCGTAGAATCTTCGGAGCCTGGCTGCGTTCCATGGGTTCGGCTCAAGTCGATTATTCGATGCATCCCGCAGACGGTACGCTCCACCGGTCAGAACTTGGTCAATAATGAAGGGACCTTCCCATTTGGGCTCGAGCTTGGTCTTTTTCTTCTCCGGCAGGCGTAGAACTAGCTCGCCAACGTTATAAGTTTTGGCCCGTACTTCTCTGCTTTGGTATCTGCAAGCCAGTTGTTGATAGAATGCGGAACGGGCTTTTGCCATGTCGCGCTCCTCCTCCAGAGTGTCCAGACTGTCCTACCGATCGAGCTCGGCTTCTCTTTCTTCGTACATGCGCACTCGAGGTGAGTCATGAATTATGTCGCAGGGCAGAACCGCCTCTGTGCCGTACACCATAAAGAAGGGTGTGTATCCGGTAGTACGATTCGGTGTGGTCTGCAGCCCCCAGAGTACGGAGTCGAGCTCCTCTACCCAGTGTGTGTTAGACTCCTTTAAGGACCGCACTAATCTGGGTTTGATGCCGCTCATGATAAGATCATTTGCTCGCTCAACTTGGCCGTTAGTTTGTGGGTGATAGACAGAGGATAATCGAGCTTAATGCCCATGTTGCTGCACCAGAGTTTTACCTCGTCGGCCGTGAAGTTTGTGACATTGTCAGTGATGATGCTGTGGGGGACGCCATAACGGTGTACAACCCTGGATATGAAGTCTATCACCGGTCCAGATTCGGCCGTTTTAACAGGTTTGGCTTCTATCCATTTGGTGAATTTATCCACCATGACCAGTAAGTATTTTTTTTCTTATGGGTTCCCCCTTTAAGGGGTCCAACCATGTCAAGCCCCCAGACCGCGAAGGGCCAGGTAATGGGGATTGTTTGGAGGGCAGTGGGTAGCATGTGGCTTTGGTTTGCAAAAAGCTGGCAACCGACGCATCGTTGGACCAAGTCCTGTGCATCTTCCCGGGCTGTCGGCCAATAAAAACCTGTACAGAAGGCCTTGCTTACAAGGGCCTGAGCTGCGGCGTGGTGGCCGCCGAGTCCGGCATGAATTTCTACCAAAAGTTTCCGCTCTTCCTCTTCAGAGATGCACCTTTGAAGGACTCCGGTGGTGCTTTTTTTATAGAGCTCTCCCTCGTGGACCCTGTAGGCTTTAGATCGCTGCACTATGCAGCGTGCCTCATTTTGGTCCTCGGGAAGTTCCTGCCTAGTTAGGTAGGCCAGGAATGGTTCTGTCCACGGGGCGATGATGGCCATTATTACGTGGGCTGAAGGTGTTATTTCGGTGGCAGAGCCTCTGATTATGTCAGAGTGTTCGGTATCGGGCATTTTGGCCGGGTCCGGACTACTGTTACCGGTGTCCCCTTCCCATACCACGGATGGCTTAAACAACCTCTCCAAAAAGATGTTGGGGGGACCGCGTCGTGTTTTGCGCCGATGCGGGCGAGGATATCCGCCGCCTGATTGTTTTCTCGAGCCACATGGTGAAATTCGAGCCCCTCGAACCGAGCTGACATCTTTAGGACGGCGTTGCGATAGGCCGCCATTTTCGGATCCTTGGCATCGAAGTCTCCATTTATTTGGGATATTGCGAGGTTCGAGTCCCCACGCACCTCCAGGCGTTGAATGCCCATGGAAACTGCCATCCGAAGACCATGTAACAAGGCTTCGTATTCGGCTGCGTTGTTGGAGTCTGTATACAGTATCGGTAGTATGTATTGAACTGTATCTCCGGTTGGGGACGTCAGGACGACGCCAGCCCCCAGACCAGCCAGCATTTTGGAGCCGTCGAAGTGCATGATCCAATTGGAATATGCGCCGTACTCTTTAGGGAGTTCGGCTTCCGTCCATTTGGCGACATAGTCAGCCAATACTTGTGATTTAATGGCTCGCCGGGGTTTGTATGTTATGTCGAACGAGAGGAGCTCAATGGCCCATTTGGCAATCCGGCCCGTGGCGTCGCGGTTGTTTATAATATCATTAAGTGGCACTTCCGAGGATACTGTAATTGAACACTCTTGAAAGTAGTGTCGCAGCTTCCGGGATGCCATGAATACCGCATAGGTTATCTTTTGATAATGTGGGGACCGTGATTTGCATGGAGTGAGGACAGTGGATACATAATATACCAGCTTTTGAAGGGGGAATTTATGTCCGTCCGTTTCTCGTTCGACGACGAGCACTGCGCTTACAACCTGATGAGTTGCCGCAATGTACAACAACATTGGTTCGCCGATGTTTGGCGCGGCCAGGATTGGGTTGGTTGCTAGTATGGCTTTTATTTCTTCCAATCCGGCTGTGGCAGCATCCGTCCACTCGAAGTGTTCGGTGCGCCGAAGGAGGCGATAAAGGGGTAATGCCTTTTCTCCTAAGCGGGAGATAAAGCGGCTTAGAGCCGCCACACATCCGGTTAATTTCTGGATTTGTTTGAGGTCCATTGGGATAGCCAACTATGACAGAGCTCGGATTTTGGCCGGATTTGCTTCAATTCCTCTACTGGAGACAATGAAACCCAGGAGCTTTCCGGCTGGTACACCGAAAACGCGTTTTTCCGGATTGAGCTTGATGTCGTATGTTCGGAGGTTGTCGAATGTGAGCCTCAAGTCGTCTATTAGAGAGTCGACGTGTTTGGTTTTGACGACCACATCATCTACATATGCCTCGACTATTTTGCCGATCTGTTTCTCCATACATGTCTGAATCATGCGCTGATATGTTGCGCCGGCGTTTTTGAGCCCAAAAGGCATTGTGTTGAAACAGAAGGGGCCGTATGGTGTGATAAATGTCGTTGCGGCTTGGTCGGGCTCCGCCTTCTTGATTTGGTGGTAGCCGGAGTATGCGTCGAGGAAACACAATGAATCGTGTCCTGCGGTAGCATCGATAATTTGATCGATGCGGGGGAGGGGGAAGGGATCCTTTGGGCAAGCCTTGTTGAGGTCCTTGAAATCGACACATAGGCGCCAGGATTTGTCCTTCTTTGGTACCATCACCAGGTTTGCTAGCCAGTCCGGGTGTTTTATTTCTCTAATGAATCCGGCCTCCAATAACTTGGCTAGTTCCTCTCCCATAGCTTGTCTCTTAGGTTCAGAGAAACGCCGAAGAGTCTGCTTGACCGGCTTGAATCCCTTTAGAATATTAAGGCTGTGTTTGGCCAGCCTGCGTGGGATTCCTGGCATGTCTGAGGGGTGCCAGGCGAATATGTCCCAATTCTCGCGCAAGAACTCTCGTAGTGCGGCGTCCACGGCGGGGTTTAACTGTGCCTCGATGGATGTTGTTTTTGTAGGGTCCGTTGGGTGGACTTGGAATTTGACTATTTCATCCACTGGTTTAAAAGAGGTGGACTTGGATCTCGTGTCAAGTATCACGTCGTCCTTGTCCACTTTGGAGCATAGCGCAGTTAATTCTTCGGCCGAAAGGGCTTCGGATAATGCCTCGAGGGCCAATGCGGCTGTTTTGTTTTCGGCGCGGAGTGCTGTGTCCGGATCACTAGCGAGAGTGATGATTCCGTTGGGCCCGGGCATTTTGAGCTTCATGTACCCGTAATGGGGTATGGCTTGGAAGATCGTGAACGCCTCCCACCCTAAAAGGGCATGGTATCCGCTACTGAACGGGGCCACTTGGAATGTAATCTCTTCGGACCTATAGTTCTCCGACGTGCCAAATACCACATCTAGTGTGATTTTCCCAGCACAGTGTGCCTCCTGACTGGGGATGATTCCTCTGAAGGTTGTGCTGCTTCGCTCAATGCGGTTCCAGTCTATTTCCATTTTTTGAAGAGTTTTCTCATAGATGAGGTTTAATCCACTGCCGTCGTCCATGAGTATTTTGGTGAGTCGAAAGTCGTCTACAATTTGGACTGAGGACCAGTGCAGCTGGTGCTCGGGCTGTTCGGAATTTAGGTTCGTCACTGGCATTGAAGGTAATAGCCGTGTCACTCCATGGATTTATTGCTGCCACGTGGCAGATTTCGGCAATGCTGCGGAGTGTTCGCTTGCGCCTATTATTTGATGCGAAGGTCTCAAAGACTGTTAATACCATATTGTTATCCCTGGGATGGTGCTCTGTGGCATCTGGGATGAGAAGATCCTCGCCGCTTTTGGCCACCTGCCGGAGTATCCAACATGATCTAAGGCTGTGTGTTGGTATGGTATCCACTGTACTATGAATTTTGTAGGGTCCGTTGAGCCATCCCTCCAATACGGTTCCACGCCCTGTAGAGGGTTTTTGCTTCTTTGTAATTAACTCGGGTGTCTTATGATAGTGCACCCTTTTACTTCGGACTGGGTGTATATTCGGAGCCGGATTATCCCAAAATTTCGTTTCGGTTTTCCAGGCACTTTCCATCGCACAGTACTTTCGTACTATGGACGCCAAGTCGGCGAAGTGTGATATGTCACAGTGACTTATGGCGTTAAGGATTCCCTTGTCCGTGCAATTATTGCAGAAAAATGAGACTGCGTCTTCCTCGCGACAGGCCTTAACCTTGTTCATCACAAGGAGGAATCTGGCCCAATAATGATGTACTGTTTCCTGGGGCGCTTGCCTGATGTGGGAAAGATCGTTTATGTTTAGGTGGGTGGGTGGATTTGAGTCCGAACCCTTACCCGATCTAAGACCCAGGGGCCGAGGAGTTTCCAATCTTGGAAGTTCGGGTTCCGGGATGTTGCCCGATAAGTCTGGCCCGCTGCCTGACTCTAAGTTCAGGGCTTGGGTGATGTCCTCCCGTAAACGGGTATCCGGCTCGGAGAGCTCAGGAATCCGGACATAGTTAGTCCTCAAGATAGAGGAAGAATCGCCGCATTGTTCCTCCACCACCGCAATATGATGGGTGACCGGTGGAGAGCTAATCTCCCTTTGATCCGGTTTAAGCCCAATCCGGTGATAGTCTGTAGCGACTCCCAAGGCAACAATGCGATCCAAAAGCTCGTTTAGGGAAGAGAGCTCCATTGGATCCATCTGCTCGGCAAATTCCGAGACGACGTGGAGGCTGTTTTCGATGACCCGAGAAGTCATCGTCAGTGCAGCAGCCAAACGGCCGGTCATGATGAAACTGCCTAGCCGGAGAGTTTGGCCAATAGCCAGGGCTCCCCCGGCGGTAATGTTGTTTTTAACAACGAGATGAGGCATCCTTCCTTACGGTGACAGCACAGTGGAACTCTCAATGAAAGCACCAATGTCGGTGTCAAAACCAGCGGATCTCAGGTAGGGGGTCCCGAACTGTGCCTCTAGGCGGATGGTAACAGGAGGCAGGGGACACGATGTTTACCCAGGTTCGGGCCCTCTTGATGGAGGTAATACCCTACGTCCTACTTGATTTTTCTTGATAATATGAGTAGTACAAGAGTTGATCTACCACGAGATCGAAGAGGCTAAACCCTAGAAGCTAGCCTATGGTATGATTGTTGTTGTTCTACGGACTAAACCCTCCGGTTCATATAGACACTGGAGGGGGCTAGGGTTACACAGAGTCGGTTACAAGGAAGGAGATCTACATATCCGTATTCCCAAGCTTGCCTTCCACGCCAAGGAGAGTCCCATCCGGACACGGGACGAAGTCTTCAATCTTGTATCTTCATAGTCCGACAGTCTGGCCTAAGGATATAGTCCGGCCGTCCGGATACCCCCTAATCCAGGACTCCCTCAGAGGGCGTGTTTTGAAATATAGTGGGCACGAGCGATTTCGGGTGAGGAGGGCGTGTTCTGAAATATAGTGGGCACGAACGATTTTGGGCGAGGAGAGCGTGTTTTGAAATAGTGGGCGCGAGCTATTTCGGGCGAGGAGAGGGTGTTTTGCCGACCATGGTTTATGAATTATTCGGCACATGTCATTTCGGCCGAGGAGAAGGCGCGCTTGGATGAAGTTACAAACCTACCCTCGATGTACAACCGGCCAATTGATGCGTGTCCCACATAGGCCGGTAATTTCGCGCCTCCCATTTATTTGCCCGGGCAAATTCCACCGAGTAGAAGGTGTTTAACAGTTCGTTCAAATTTTCGGAGAATGAGCATCCACGTCTACCTTACCAAGTCGATTCGAATCAAATCTTGAAATATTAGCTTGCCACTTCTTTCTTAGATGGAGATATGATGCTCAGGAGCAATGTGTTTTTACATGCTCGTTGCTAACGATTTACTATATGACAAATAGTTGACCCACTCAAAAACAGGAATCAAACCCAAAATGAAATATCTCGATTCAATGAAATAGCTCGTTCTCCAGGTCAAAATAGTGAACTAAATCCAAAATTGGACACCTCAATCGAGTAGCATGTTGTACAGTATTATAGTACTCCATGAACATGCTGAAAGTCAAATTAATGAACTTGTTTGATATACGCATATCTCCGTTCGTGTGTGGATTACAGACAACATGTTCTCCAATTTAAATATTTCAATGCAAGTTCATATCGAAACATGTTTATATCAGTCTTTGATGCATAAAACGCGACCTCCCCCTCTCCCAGACTCCTGCTCTCTCTCTCTCTCTCTCTCCTGCTGACAATCTTCAATTATGTCGCACGCAACCAACACACAAACCTTGTTGATCCCTCTCCCTCTCTCTCCATCTCTCTCTCTCTTTGTGTGTGTGGGGGGGGGGGTCTTTCTAGCTTGCATGCATATATACTCCATCTATATGTCTCTCTCGCACACTATGTATGATTCTCTAGTCCAAGCTAAATATCTTGGGTGCACTCATCGTACGCACACAAATTCCTTGGCTCGTTGCCCGTAACTCTCTCACGCACCACTCTGTCGTCTTGGAGCTCTTCCCTCTCTCTCTCAAACTCTCCATCTCCCTAGGTCACACATAAACATGCATATCTCACTCGCACTCGATAGACCCATCTAAAACTCTATCTCTCTCCCTCGTTCTCTCTCCATCTCACATGCACACACACACAATATCATGCCTAGCCAAGTATGATGGTCTCTCACTCAATTGTAGGCACACACAGTCCCCCTATATGTAAATGACTAGCTAATCTTAGTCTCCATCACAAACATGTGCATGGTCTATCTCAATTTCTCTCGGGGCATCTTTCTATCGCGCACGCACCTCCCTCGATCTCCCACCCATATAGTCCCCTCACGATCTCGAGGGGATCTCTCTATCACAAACACACCCTATCTCCCTCTCCATGCGTCCATGTTCTCCATGCGTCCCTCTCGACCTTTGTTCCTTGTTGGCCAGACCTCTATTGGACATGTGCTATAGGGGTGTCTCTCTCCATTGCAAACAATCACGCACTAGCTATCTTCGTGTATCTCCTCACCTCGCTTTTCTATCTCGGAGATGCATGCGTGATATGTTTGCATAAGAAACAAAAACTCTCTCTCTCTAATTTATCATTTGTTGTCCCTTTCTCTTTCACACACACATACTCTTTTTGCACACTCACTCATTCTCCTCCACACGCACTTGATCTCTCTCGACTTAGGCACTCTCTTTGGTCCATAGCATATAGATTTATTGAAAAGTCAAACATCACAAAGTTTGACCATGTATGTGGAGAAAAACATTTACATCTAGAACGATGAACATATACCATTAGATTCATCATGAGATGTAGTTTCGTATGATGTATCTTTGGTATTGTAGATATAAATAACATTTGTGTAAACCTGGTCAAAGTTTCCAAAGTTCAACTTCTAAAAAAATACATGCACTGCATTATTGAGCGGATGGAATATCTCTTTCCCTATCTCAACTATCTGGCGCACCGCTCAGCCTTATCGGGGCTCCTCTATCTCTCTCAAAAGTTATATCTCCCTGGTTCACACATACACATGTCTCGCTCGCACTACATAGACCCATCTAACACTCTCCGCCCTTGTTCTCTGTCTATGTGACACGCACCCCCTAAGTACCATAATCCCTCACTCCATCATAGGCGCACGCACTCCCCCCACCTAAGTATGATTATCTCTCACTAGCCATCAGGAACACACGTATTGTCTCCTTCCATCCATATGTCTATCTCTATATGTCTCGGGGTATCTTCTATCGCGTACACACCTTGTCACTCGATCTCCCACCCATTTAGTCACATCACGATCTCCAGGGGATCTCTCTATGACAAACATACACTCTCTCCTCCCCATGTCTGCATTTTCTCCGTACGTCTCTCTCAACCTCTCTCCCTTGTTTGTCAGACCCCTCTTGGCCAGGTGCTAGGGGTCTTTCTCTCTTGGTTGAAAACAACCACACACTATCTCCTCACCTTGCTTCCGCTGTTGAAGATGCATGTGTGATATGTTTGCATAAGACACACACGCTTTTTCTCTACTTTATCGTGTGTTGTCCATGTCTCTTTCACACACGCACACACACTTTTTTCAGTCACTCTTTCTATTTCACACACACACTCTCTAGTTAGGTACTCTCTCACGTCCATAAGCATATGGATGTTTTGAAAAGTCAAACCTCAGAAAAGTTAGACCAGGTATATGTGGAGAAAAACATTTACATCTGGAACGATCATTAGATTTATCACAACATGTACTTACTTCATACTATCATTTATCTTTGGTATTGTAGATATAAGTAATTTCTTTATAATTTGGTCAAAGTTTCAAAAGTTTGACTTTAAAAAAATGTTGGCACTACATTATCGAACGGAGGGAGTAGCTCTTTCTCTCTCTCTCTGCTATCTCTCACGGGCCTCCCCTCTCACTCAAACTCTCTATACCGATGGATTATACGCTCACTGTGTCAGCGTATAGCTCCATATATTGCTTAGTTGACTGACCAACCAGTCCACATGCCGCCATGTCAGCTCGTGTTCTCTATCTTTGTGTGCTTGCCCATGTGGCAGTGGGTGAAAATAAGTACACTAGAGGCCCATCTGACACGTGGTGAAGTAAAAAAGTTGAAACCACTCGGGGTAGCACCCTGCACACTAGTCAATTGAGGGCGCATTGAGGACACACTTCTTCCACGTGAAGGACGCACTCGCGCACAATTCACCACTGCACGACGGCATGCACAGAAGGACGCACTCGTGCACACCCAGTAGGCTAGCACACAACACACACCAGCACACGTGTACACCGGTGTCGCCACCGGTTGAGATGGATGGCGAGGCAGCCAACAAGCGGAGGCGGCTCGAGACAAAACCGCATCCGGCGAGCCTGGACTTCATCAACAGCCTCCCCGACGACATGCTGCTCGTCATCATCGGCCTCCTCCCCACCAAATCTGCCGTGCGGATTGCCCCGCTCTCCCGGCGGTGGCGCCCACTCTGGCGCCACGTCCCCCTCAACCTCACCGTCGACAGCTGCCTCTGCGATGGGGATTGCAAACGCATGGCCGCAGTCTCCAAGATCCTTTCATCGCACCCTGGGCCAGCCAGACGCTTTGACATCCGCATGTTCAGTACCAACTGCAAGGTTCAAGCCAAGTTCGATGAGTGGTTCTTATGCCCCGCCCTAGATCAGCTCGAGGAGCTCAGCTTTGAAGCTGGACGATGTCGCTATCTGTCGCCTTCCGCACTCCGCCTCACGCCAACACTGCGCCGCGCCAGCTTCAGCTCCTGCTATCTTCCCCAGATTAATGTCACGCCCGCCCTTCTTCTCCCTCAACTCAAGCAGCTCAACCTCTTCGATGTTTTCATCTCGAAGAAGGCTATGGATCACCTGCTCCGCAGTTGTACTGCGCTCGAGTACCTTCGTCTTGAGCATATCCATGGGTTCATTATCCTCCACATCGCCTCGACGAATCTCCGATGGATTTATGTGTCTTGCTGGCCCCGCAACAAGACATCAATAGGGAAGAGATCACTCCAGCTGTTCCATGTTATGGTCATTAAGAAAGCGCCTTTCCTTGAGAGATTACTTATATCTGATCTAGAAGGTCCAACAAAAATCAAGGCCATTGACGCGCCGAAATTGACAGCGTTGGTGTACTCATCTGCCAAATTCTCCGAACTCTTTATTGGATTCGTAATCGTTCAGGTACAACACTCATCTTCTTCTCCGTCTTCTTGAAAATCACATTTTAAATTTCTTCTTGATGTATTTATGATCGTCTTCCAGAAAACGATTCCCACAAGCTTGACCCAGTCTATGCGCATAGTGAAGATCTTGGCAATAAAATCTATCGGCCCCAATCTAGATCAAGTTGTTGGATTCCTTACATGCTTTCCGTGCACGGAGAAGCTACTCATCGAGGTGAAAATTCTTTCCTATTAGTCAATGGTAATCACAACGTAGCTCAATTTTTTCGTAATTTTCCCCAATTACGATGACAAGTGTAGTGTTCAAAACTACATCTACGCACTGCACCAAAAGAAATGTTTTTAGTTATTTTTCTCACGTGATCACCTGCATTGTTTTTGTACTACTATAGTAGCCTAGGCTAGTCATAGTGGAAAGTAACTTAGACTAGTAGCTCTATGGTTACCCTAAGAGCAAGTACTACCTCCGTCCTGGTTTACTCTTCCTATTTTGTAGTATCAAAATTTGACCATAGATTTAACTGACAAAATGTTAATGCATGTCACTAAAAATTATATCGTTGGATTCATATTTGAACATAATTTCAAATGGTATAATTTTTGGTCACATGCATTGGCGTTTTCTTAGGTAAATCTATGGTCAAAATTTTACAGTAAATACGAGGTAGTACAAAAGTGGGCTATAATGACCCTCCACTATGTAGGCCAAAACACGTGCCAAATTCACTTGTGATGCATTTGGCATCGATGGCCCTCCATTGCTCACCTGGTGCCCCAATCTGGATCACCTACTTTGCTCTGGTGCCAAATTAACTCACACAATGAAAAAACACTTGTGTGGGAGAGAGAGAGAGGACTGAGGCAATAAAAAACACTTGTTTGGGAGAATGAGAGGCTGGTGTAGTTGGTTTCATTGATTTGTTTATACATGTGGGTCGGTGTGCACAACGGTGCCAACTCTCTCACATCGCGAGAGCGGTGGCAAAATCTTTTGATTTGACATCGATGCGTATTATGTTGCATACTTTTGAGAAATATGGCATCGGCCACATAGTGGAAGGAAACAAATGCCCAAGCTCTTCACGTGCTCCTAGGTAAATGAGAGGAAAGAGAGAGAGAGAGAGAGAGAGAGAGAGAGAGTGAAAAAATATCACTAGCCAGCCAACCCTATCATATGAGCGAATGATATTGGTACCTCTTGATGACACGGCAATCTTATACAACCAGTTGCTCTAACATGTTCCCTTCTTTTGCAGGTAAAAAAGACCCAGAAGTGAAAAATGTGCTGCACTATAACAATCTCATCGAATGCCTTGATCTCCATCTTACAGAAATTGATTTGATCGACTACCGAGGCAGCACATCTGAGATTAAATTGGCCAGGTTCTTTGTTCTAGAGGCAAGTGTGCTCAAGGTAATGAGGTTTGGCGTTCTCTGGCGCAACAATGAATGGTGTGCTGATCACCGCAGTCATCTAAGCCTAAATGACAAAGTCTTCGCAGAAGATGAATTTGTTTTTGAAACATCAAGTGGTCAGAGACTCGAAAATTTATTTGCCCATTAGTGACTTGTCAGGGTGGTGGATTTTAGTTTGTACGATAATGCTGCATCCACCTAAAGTAATGAAAGTTCTTACGTCCTAGTAATTCCCTCTTCGTAGGTGCATCATTACTCCTAACATTTGTAATATCAGTTTGAAACTTGTAATATTGCCGTGTCCTATTCCTACATTTTCAAAATCCAGCGAATCAAAGAGGTCCGGAGTTGGTGATGATGTTGTGCCTGCCATCTTTCACCAATAGCCGTCGGATCTAGATCTGACGCATACAAACCAAACTTCTCAAGTTTTGCAAAAAGATGCCCGCACTTGTTCCCTATTTACAAACAACTCATTGTCTCTCACAATCAGCCTTATCTCCTCCCCACCAAATCTAGAAGGCCATGGAAAAATCTGGCGCGATGGCCGCTGCCGGCGCCGTCCACCCCCAATCTTGGTGTTCTGTGCAATGCACGGGCATCTACGCACTGGAAATTATATGGAACATGGCTAGTTGTAAGCAGGCTAGCTCTACAGCCATGATAATAGTGACTGCAGACGGGGAGGCTGACTATGGCATGCCGAATACGGTGCCTATACTCAGGTGTCATCTCTGGCGCAGGGTCTTGTCACTTCACTATGAGGAGCAGCACGTAATAATTTGACCAACGGGTAGTACAATACTACTACATTGGTAGTACTACTACTAGTACTAGCACCACCATCTGGATTTAGTAGTACTACCACGTCCATCTGGATTTAGTATTTGACTAGCAATATCTAGTAATGCATGTCACAAAAAATGTACTACTCCCTCTGTAAATAAATACATGGTGTATTGTTTTATTCCTTCCGGTAGATGGCTCAAATCTGAAGTCTCATCAATCAGACTACTATTGTACTTACCGAGCGCTCAGCTTTGTAAGCTACCAACAAAAAATTGCAATCAAAGACTACTATTGTACTCCCTCCGTACTGGTGCATTAGTCACGTTACGAAGACCAAATAGTAATACCACAAATTTTAGGTGCGGTGCATTAACTACCCACCTCATTCCCTATTTTTTGCCACGAAAAAAGAAATCACCCAATATGAGACGTGGAGTGCGTATGCATCCAATGACTTGAGACTACTCCCTCCGTCTAGGTGTATAAGTCATCTTAGAGCAAGTGAAAAGGAGGAGTGGGCTCTCATGCAAGAGCCTAGCTATATGTGGATTCCTAGGCCGATATACAATAAATATGAAGAGAGAGAGAGAGAAGATGAGAAAAGGTAGTACTCTTATAGCCATTCATAGGTTGCTGCCAATGCATGGTTGCTTAGATGAGGTGCTAAGCACATTAAATAGCTTAGCAACTATACTCCCCAATACATATGTGCTTATCTTATGGTAGCTAAGCTTGCTTCATTTAATGATTTAGCAACTAAAGCTCTTCATGTATTGGTGGGATTCCTTCATTAAAATGTTTTGTCTAGGTTCACGCGCTTAGCATCGTTTCTTCCTAGGGTCACCACACCCATCTCTCTCCTCTTAGGGCATCTCCAACAGATGTAAGATAGGTGTTGGTAAATTTGCCACCTAGGACATAGTGATGATGTGGCATATAATAAATGTGGAGAGAGAGCAAAGTTGTATGTAGAATAACCAACAACCTTTGCACAAGCTCCAAGGTGAAATAGAGAGCAATCACATTTATTTTCTCATCATCTATTGGATAGCTTAGATACAACCTATTGGAGTAGTTGTATGATAGCTTGTTGGTTGATGACATGGACAATTTACCAACAAGACTAACATACAATCTATTGGAGATGCCCTTAAATAACTTGCCACATCAGATTTTTTTTGCCTACGTGGAAGGCTTAGCACCTGTACAAGGTGGATTATTGGGAGGGGCCTTATAGCTAGCCTTATTGTATGAGTGGCTACAAGAGATGGCTCTATATGACATGGCAACATCATATAGCCAGTAGCTGGCTATGCTATTAACCATGCTCTTAGGTTGTGCACCGTGACCAAGACGAAGGGGAAAGTGAGAGAACTTAATGTCTTTCCGCTAATTAATAGGATTACATGTGATGAACTAACCACTGCATGTCATGTTTGGTAGTCTCAAGTCATTGAAAGCATGCACGGCCCACATCTCTCATTGGTTGATATGTCACGAAATAAGAAACGAGGAGGGAGTTAATGTACCATGCCTAAGTGTTTTGGGATTATTTTGGTTTTCGTAAGGTGACTTACACAAAAAATTTGGTTACATGCATTAACATTTTATTAGTTAAATTAAAGGTCAAAACTTGGCGCAAAATGCAAAGGGGGCCAATAAACCAATAAACATCAAAGTTCTCTCGTTTGGCCCCAACTAGAGGTCTGGTGAGATGACTATACTGCACCGGCATGGAGGGGGACACAGCTTCATTGACTTACTGCACGTGAATGCAATGCAGTCTACACTTCTCATATAAAGGCTCCCTGTCATTCCAATCTACGAAATCCTACGCACCTACGCACCCTAACCAAGGGCAAGAGTGATCACTCTAATCGCAAGATCAGTTGACTAGAAGCTAGACCGATGGAGGTGATGAGCGCGAGCATCAGCCGGCTGTGCCAGATGGTCCACGACACCGGCCTGCGGCTCGACACCGAGGAACGTCTCCTGGTCGTGCTTGAGGCCGCTAGGGCGAGAGGCCGCTTGGATGACAACTTTGTCTCCTTGTTTGACGAGGTCCTCGTCGGCTTCCTCGACAAGTTCACCATCGTCAAGAAGCTCACGGACGACCTTGACGTGCGCCTCCAGCCCATGCACCCAGGCTTTGCGATGCCCGCCACCCTCAACGGCCTCTATGGTGACAACCTCTTCGATGCACTCGTGGCCCTGGGATGGCCCGCCGTCGCACCGGAGAATGTCCACCTCGAGGTCACGCTCGCCGCGCAGCGCCTGGCGTAGCAAGGCACCGTCGACATAATCACCCACGTCTACACGTAAATCATCCACAAGGACTACTACATGCCAGAGGAGGAGGATAGGTCGCTGGCCTTCTTGACCCGCAGGGCAACCTTGGATGGCATTTTTCCGAAGCACGTTGAGCTCGCCGCCAACGCCACTGCTCCTCACACGTCGGTTGGTGACCCGGCACACTAGGGTGTGAGGATGTCGTTGATGGATCCGTATGTATCTTTATCTTTCTGTCAAATCCATGTAGTAGTATATGGTACTACTAGTAATTATCTTACCTTTCGCATCAACTTTATAATTTTCGTACGTACTCCATGCATGAACCGCGCCAGAACCAAACTTCTCATTACTCTAGGGAAAATCATTATTTCTATCTATCAGTCGCGCCATGGAGCAGAACCAAATTTTACAAGTTACAAGTTCAGAAGGAAAATCCTGTCGTGTTCGCATCGCACCCCCACACGGTTGGTCTGGCATGCAGCTCAAGGGGGAATGCGTGTTGTGTTGCATTTTCACTTACAAGTGGGACCGCAATTGAGCAAACCGACTATTGGCAAACCCCCACCCCGCCTACCGCGCGATGGCTGAGAAAACAGGATGGTTGTAGCATGGACTCCAAGAAAATTGGTGTCGGATGGGACTCGTGTGGATGGCGTGTGTCGTACTGCTAGACGTGAATGCTAGTTATGGCCCATGCCACCCCACTATATCGAGCCTATATCAAGGTGCTGGTTACGTAGAACAAATTTCCTGGAATCCGTGCTCAGCCCTCCTCTATCTCTCTTCTCAGCCATCCAGCAGACGCGCGGAGCCCATCGTCTCTTTGCTCACATGCGGTCCCACATGTCAGTGAAAACGCAAGAGGACCCACTGAACCTGCACATCTTTCACCTCGACGTGCTGGTGATGAAAAACAAATCCAATAAAGATCTTCGGTGGCCGCTTTGGACTTACTCAAGAATAGTAAGATTCTATTTACAGTTTAACCCAAGATGGACATCACGTGGCTTCAACTACCACTCCATTTTCTTGCATGACATGACCTGGATGTTGGATGTCCCACATGTCGGCAAAAGGAGGAAGAACTCGACCAAATCTTCTCCACATTTAGACCGAAGGAGTAGGAAACACGGGAAGCCCTATGCCTACATCATACTACGTATAAGCCCACCTCATGCAGTCATGCTATCACCATATTTCTTGGCCTCCGTGCGACACCTAGCTCTAGTTGATCTAACTAGAACTAACTATTGGTTGGCTCTATGTGATGTGGCAACTTCATACTACTACGGATGCTGGCTATACTACTACGGCACTAACACTCCAAGAAGTGAGTCGAAAACCATTTATAAATTGAGTTTATGACATGCATATGCAAATGTACCATTCATTACATACAACAAGTCATCAACACACAACGACAACGAGGATACATGTTGGATTATAGATTAGTTCCAACAAAACATTCTAGTAAATACTAAAGTTTTCATCACACAACAAATAACAAGCAATGAAATGAACTTCAGATCAACCAATCCTCGGCGTTGGAAACGCTTGCTTTGAACCAGAAGAGTTTCTCTCAGAAGGGCCAGGTACTATCAATCTCGAGACCAACACAGGACTGGTCATCCAGGCTGAAGCGGCCTATTTCATGACCCACGTTGTGATAGCCACAGTAGGGAAGCATAGTAATGTCTGAGGTATAGATACAATTGCTTCTCATAAATGGTAGTAACGTTGTGTCAACAACAGCTGAACCGCCTTTCACCATGATTGGATAGTTTTGTCCAAGGAAGAGCGAGTTTCCTCCAAGAGTATCAATACTAAACTAGGGAGAAGGTGTTGGCGCTAGCATAGTAGTATCCATCCCGAATACCCTGCAACGGATGTTGGAATAGGTCCGAAGAGTGCGACCATGGGAGACAACACCTGCTTCCTTAGTCACATCAGCGGTGCCCTATATACAGACAAGAAGAGGTGATCCATCAGAATAAGTTGCCAGGCGCCACTGAGTATATGGGTCCTCATGCTCGTGATCATCATCATCGTCATCCCCCTTGGTTATAAATTTTTTCAAGTATAGGTGGTGGAATGTTCACAGGACCTTGGAAACACAAGAAGGTTAACTAGTAAATGGAAACTAGCTAACCCACATGCATGTGGATGAAACAATTATAGTTACCGTGGAAGACAAACATACAGAAAGCATAAGGATTCCATACAAAACAGTGCCACGAGTGGTGGCAGCAAACACAAGACCCTCGTATTGAATTGCATCACAGTACTCATCCATGTATAGAAACTGATTTTTGAGCAATACTCATCGAGTCGAACTATGAAGGATGGCAACAAGCTTGTTGAAGATAGCGAGAACACAAGCATTCCTATAACCCCAAGAGCGGTCGGGAACTCGACAAATTGCTATCTTCTGTAGACGATAGTCACCATGATCGTAGTTGAACGTACATAGAATACCGGTGTGCTCAACCTCTGGGCAGTCTGAGATTTTTGGAAGTGGAACCCGGTGACGAGTGTACACATTCACAAGTTCCCACTCGCAGTTGTACCCAATATAAACAACCCAATCTCCATTTGTGCCTGCCCAAGCCTTACCCTCAAGCGATGGCATCTTAACATCACATGTATCATTATCAAGCGGCATCAACTTGCACAAGGCGAGGCCTCCCTCGTCCGTGCGCCAGGGAGCAGGGTCACGGTGAAGAAGATAGGGGAGATCAAACCACTCCTGGACCCTTGGGTTCGTTGTAATGATGTTATTAGTTGAGTCGAGAATGGTCTTGAACGAACCTGCCATGCTAGCCGAGGTGATGACGTCGCACCGATCAATGAGTTCCTCCACCGCGTCAACATTCAGATCGGGGCGAGAATAACAGGGTCGTTTCCGGCTTGTTCCCTCCATGGAGAAGACGATCGAACAATGGCCGAAGGAAGGGTGAAGGCAAATGGAGGAGGGAGGAAGAGCGTGCGACAGCAGTTCCAAATCGAGAGGGAAAGGCGAAGAGTCGGCGGATGGTTGCCACGGTACACGAAGAGGTGCCCCGGCCTACATAAACATTCGTTCACAAATTGTACAAAAGGACTCGCCATCGTCTCACTGACATGTTGGAACGGGACTACATGTCAACGAAACATGGTGTGTAATTCCTCATGCAAAATGCGATCTGGCCACGTTGGCCTGAGGTGCCACATTAGTTATCGACCTTTATTTTTTAATGGCGTGCCATTCAGTTTTGAAGCACGACTAACTAGTACTGTATGTAGAGAAAATATAAACTACTCTACCACTACTCCACCTCTAGTACTAGTAGTATAAAAAAGATATATAGGGTGGAGCTTCAGCGCTTTCTTGCTAAGGGATGCCCACTTGCTTCTCACACTATCACCCTCTCTCCGGATCTAAAAAAGACGGCTTCTCTCTCCCTCCTCACCGGCGGTCACAGATCCACCGGGGAAGAAAAGGACGTGCAGCATTGACGCACTTGTCGTCGATGAGCGAGTTCACGCACTAACGACAAGGCCGTCCTCTCAGAATAGTGCCCGCACGGGATGGCCTTCGTCCCCAAGCTCGTTGTCGTAGTGTGTGCGGAGGACGACGACCACGAGTGAAGCTACTTCCCGCCGACCCTTATGTATGCTACCCCTTTTCGAACCATACCCTTGTTCTATTGCCCCATCTTCCACGTCGCTGCATGTGGATCTTTTTCCACTCCACCATCTTCCCAATTTGCTATCCTCTGCTCTTCTAGTCACGCAGACGAAAACCTTAACTTGCACTATTAAAGGACACCCTACTTCATGCAGACTAATCCAGGTCTGGGTTGAATAAGGAAAGGAAGGGAGACTGTACTGTCCAAGAGACTAGGCATCGAACCCGCATCTAGGTTGATAAGGGGAAAATCAGTAGCTAAGGAACGAGTCACGTGTCTCTTGGTTGAAGAAGGGTAGAAAGGCATGACAATTGTTACCTCTTTTAGCACTGCGTTGGTTTTCCCCGAAGAGGAAGGGATGATGCGGCAAAGTAGCGTAAGTATTTCCCTCAGTTTTTGAGAACCAAGGTATCAATCCAGTAGGAGGCTACGCGCGAGTCCCTCGCACCTGCACAAAACAAATAAATCCTCACAACCAACTCAAATAGGGGTTGTCAATCCCTATAGGGCCACTTACGAGAGTGAGATCTGATAGATATGATAAGATAATATTTTTGGTATTTTTATGATAAAGATGCAAAGTAAAATAAAGGAAAAGTAAATAGCAAAGTAAATAACTAAGTAGTAGGAGATTGATATGATAAAGATAGACCCGGGGGCCATAGGTTTCACTAGTGGCATCTCTCGAGAGCATAAGTATTCTACGATGGGTCAACAAATTACTGTTGAGCAATTGACAGAATTGAGCATAGTTATGAGAATATCTAGGTATGATCATGTATATAGGCATCACGTCCGAGACAAGTAGACTGACTCCTGCCTGCATCTACTACTATTACTCCACTCATCGACCGCTATCCAGCATGCATCTAGAGTATTAAGTTAAAAACAGAGTAACGCCTTACGCAAGATGACATGATGTAGAGGGATAGACTCATGCAATATGAAGAAAACCCCATCTTGTTATCCTTGATGGCAACAATACAATACATGCCTTGCTGCCCTTACTGTCACCGAGAAAGGACACCGCAAGATTGAACCCAAATCTAAGCACTTCTCCCATTGCAAGAAAGATCAATCTAGTAGGCCAAACCAAACTGATAATTCGAAGAGACTTGCAAAGATAACCAATCATACATAAAAGAATTCAGAGAAGATTCAAATATTATTCATAGATAGACTTGACCATAAACCCACAATTCATCGGTCTCAACAAACACACCACAAAAAGAAGATTACATCGAATAGATCTCCACAAGAGAGGGGGAGAACATTGTATTGAGATCCAAAAAGAGAGAAGAAGCCATCTAGCTACTAACTATGGACACGTAGGTCTGAAGTAAACTACTCACACTTCATGGGAGAGGCTATGGTGTTGATGTAGAAGCCCTCCGTGATCGATGCCCCCTCCGGCGGAGCTCCGGAACAGGCCCCAAGATGGGATCTCATGGATACAGAAAGTTACGGTGGTGGAATTAGGGTTTTGGCTCCATCTCTGATTGTTTGGGGGTACGTGGGTATATATAGGAGGAAGAAGTACGTCGGTGGAGCAACAAGGGGCCCACGAGGGTGGAGGGCGCGCCTGGGGGGGTAGGCGCGCCCCCCTACCTCGTGGCCTCCTGTTACGTGTCTTGACATAGGGTCCAAGTCTCCTGAGTTGTATTCGATGAGAAAACCACGTTCCCGAAGGTTTCATTCCGTTTGGACTCCGTTTGATATTCCTTTTCTTCGAAACCCTAAAACAGGCAAAAAACAGCAATTCTGGGCTGGGCCTCCGGTTAATAGGTTAGTCCCAAAAATAATATAAAAGTGGATAATAAAGCCCAATAATGTCCAAAATAGTAGATAATATAGCAACGCAATAGAGAATGACCAGGTCGATCAGTTTGTTGTCCTCACATAGGAAAAAGGTGGCTAAAGAGAACAAAAATGGGACGTAATCCACATATGCTGCCTGGATATTTGTTGCTCTAGGCAACCATACCTCCCTCTCCACTCTATGCGTCCGTGGAGGTACATCGTACTGGTGCGCCCGCGGTCAAGTCAAGCAATGCTACTGCTAAAGTGATGGCACATATAACTAATGCCGCACTCAGTCTAATGCCATTGATAAATTTAAGCAATGCCATTTAATGTCAATGGATTATTTCAGGGTTAGCTGTTGATTGTGGATGTATTAAAGACTTTTCACCTAAGGCATTCTAACGTTGTTGCACAGCCGGTATACCAATGATGAATCTTGTTACTACCTTCAGTTTTTGCACTGTTAATGCTTATAGATTACATACCTCACTTTCATGAGATAAGTCAATTTTTTTTGTACAGTGTCAAGAGGAAAGGTCAAGAGTGGGCACCTCCTCCTCCGGTTGTTCTCTTGATTCGTTCGATCAAGTTTTTATGTTTGATCGATTATCAAGATTGGGATAGCAATTTTTAGGTCCCCTCGAGTTCGAAATGATATTTACCTTGAAGGTACATGGTTTGCAATTTTTTATACTGTCATTAGTTAATAATGCTAGTTACCTTCAGATTTTTGTATTTGGTTTAATGCTCTTGCACAACTAGTATATGATAACCCACAAGTATAGGGGATCTATCATAGTCCTTTCGATAAGTAAGAGTGTCGAACCCAACGAGGAGCAGAAGGAAATGATAAGCGGTTTCTAGCAAGGTATTCTCTGCAAGTACTGAAATAAGTGGTAACAGATAGTTTTGTGATAAGATAATTTGTAACGAGCAACAAGTAACAAAAGTAAATAAGGTGCAGCAAGGTGGCCCAATCCTTTTCTAGCAAAGGACAAGCCTGGACAAACTCTTATATGATGTAAAGCGCTCCCGAGGACACATGGGAATATCGTCAAGCTAGTTTTCGTCATGCTCATATGATTCGCGTTCGGTACTTTGATAATTTGGTATGTGGGTGGACCGGTGCTTGGGTGCTGCCCTTACTTGGACAAGCATCCCACTTATGATTAACCTCTATTGCAAGCATCCGCAAATACAACAAAAGTATTAAGGTAAACCTAACCATAGCATGAAACGTATGGATCCAAATCAGCCCCTTACGAAGCAACGCATAAACTAGGGTTTAAGATTCTGTCACTCTAGCAACCCATCATCTACTTATTACTTCCCAATGCCTTCCTCTAGGCCCAAACAATGGTGAAGTGTCATGTAGTCGACGTTCACATAACACCACTAGAGGAGAGATAACATACATCTCATCAAAATATCGAACGAATACCAAATTCACATGACTACTAATAGCAAGACTTCTCCCATGTCCTCAGGAACAAAAGTAACTACTCACAAAGCATAAACATGTTCATAATCAGAGGCGTATTAATGTGCATATAGGATCTGAACATATGATCTTCCACCAATTAAACCAACTAGCATCAACTACAAGGAGTAATTAACACTACTAGCAACCTACTAGCACCAATCCCAGACTTGGAGAGAAGAATTGGATACAAGAGATGAACTAGGGTTTTGAGATGAGATGGTGTTGATGAAGATGTTGATGAATATTGCCCTCTCCCGATGAGAGGAGCGTTGGTGATGACGATGGCGATGATTTCCCCCTCCGGGAGGGAAGTTTCCCCGGCAGAACAGCCCCGCCAGAACCCTAGATTGGCTCCGCAAGGTTTCGCCTCGTGGCAGCGGAGTTTCGTCCAAGAAGATGGCTTATGATTTTTTTCCATCGAAAGAGTCCATATAGCAGAAGATGGTCACCGGAGGGCCACCAGGGGGCCCACGAGGTAGGGGGCGCGCCCCCACCCTCGTGGGAAGGGTGTGGCCCCCCTGGTGAACTTCTTGCTCTCAATATTTTTTATATATTTGGAAAACATCATCCGTGAAGTTTCAGGACTTTTGGAGCTATGCAGAATAGGTCTCTAATATTTGCTCCTTTTCCAGCCAGAATCCCAGCTGCCGGCATTCTCCCTCTTTATGTAAACCTTGTAAAATAAGAGAGAATAGGCATAAGTATTGTGACATAATGTGTAATAACAGCCCATAATGCAATAAATATTGATATAAAAGCATGATGCAAAATGGACGTATCAACTCCCCCAAGCTTAGACCTCGCTTGTCCTCAAGCGAAAAGCCGAAATCGAAAAATATGTCCACATGTTTAGAGATGAAGGTGTTGATAAAAATAAAATACAGACATGAGGGCATAATGATCATTCTTAGAACAGCAACTTATATAATTCTTGTCATATGATATCTTATGCTAGAGTAATGATTCAATCACAATATCAAGTATGGATCGTAAACTTCATTGAAAACTAACAAACTATAATCTCATTCATTGAAGCAATTGCAGTTTATCATAACATAGGAAAGAGTCAATGTATAAGAGCTTTTCAGCAAGTCCAGATACTCAACTATCATATAGTCTTTCACAATTGCTGACACTCACACAATACTTATGGATATGGAGTTTTAATCGGACACAGAGAAAGATAGGGGCTTATAGTTTTGCCTCCCAATGTTTTACCTCAAGGGTAATGTCAACAGTAATAGTTCATGAAAACCCACATCCAGTTAGCCATATATACCAGGATCTTTCCAACATATTGTGCTTTCCAAAGGATAAAATGTAAAAATGAAGGGCGAAGATCACCTTGACTCTTTTGCAGTATAGGAGATAAAAGTAAAAGATAGGCCCTTCGCAGAGGGAAGCGGAGGTTGTCATGCGCTTTTATGGTTGGATGCACAAAATCCTAATGCGAAAGAACGTCACTTTATATTGCCACTTGTGATATGGACCTTTATTATGCAGTCTGTTGCTTTTATTACTTCCATATCACACGATCGTATAAAGCTTATTTCTTCCACACCAATCAATCATACATATTTAGAGAGCAATTTTTATTGCTTGCACCGATGACAACTTACTTGATGGATCTTACTCAACCCATAGGTAGGTATGGTGGACTCTCATGGCAAAACTGGTTTAAGGGTATTTGGAAGCACAAGTAGCATCTCTACTTGGTGCAATGAATTTGGCTAGCATGAGGGGGAAAGGCAAGCTCAACATGTTGGAGGATCCAAGACAACATAATTTATCTCAGATGTAAGAAAACATAACCCATTATGTTGTCTTCCTTGTCCAATGTCACCTCTTTAGCATGTCATATTTTAATGAGTGCTCACAATCATAAAAGATGTCCAAGATAGTATATTTATATGTGAAGACCTCTCTTTCTTTATTACTTCCTATTAATTGCAACGATGGCCAAAACTATGTTTGTCAACTCTCAACAACTTTTATTCATCATACTCTTTCTATGTGAGCTCATTACTCTCCATAAGAGTCACATGATCTCTTTGTTTCTTTTTATTTCTTTCTCTTTTCTTTTATTCACTTAGGATCATGGCAAAATAATCAAGCCCTTGACTCAACACTAATCTTTATTATATAGCTCATGGACTCGATTACATAGAAGGATAATAAAGCAAAACTCACAACTAGATCATACTAAGAACTTTTATTCTACTAGATCAAGATATTACCAAAAGGATCGAACTAATAAAAACGGTAAAGATAAAAGTGATGGCGATACGATACCAGGGCACTCCCCCAAGATTGGTGGTTGCCAAGTGGAGTGCCCATACCCATGTGGTTATGTCTCTCTTTTCGGGGATGGTGATGTGATGTTCTTGGCGATGATGCCCCTCAAGATACGATTCTCCTCCTCAAGCTTGTTGACTTGCTGCTTGAGGTCCATTATTTCCTTTCGGAGTTTTCCTGTAATAGCCAAACCTCCCTGCACCCAAGGGTGCTGCATAGCTGCGGGAGAACCAGTGACACTCTTTTTCATATTCTCATAAGAAAGAAATCTGACATTGGAAGGGATAACCGAGTTTGGAATAGCTGAGCTCTGCAGTTCTCCCATTGTGAATCCAGCTTGGAGGCGGGAAGTGACTTCTTGATTCTCCATGGCATCTATCCTCATCAAATCAGCCTCCATCTCTTCCTCCGTTGCTGGCCCAAAGTGGTCGGCATTGTTGTTTGCCCTTGGTTCCGATGCCGGATGAGACACCCGGCTCTCCCCGACTGACTCTTGAGAAGACATCTTGCTCTAATCTGCACCAGCAATAGCTCGAAACAAAAACAAGAGAATTTTGCGTGATACGGGAGTCAAAAACCCCGGGAGGTTATATAATGAATTTTTACCGACCAAAATACGTGTCCTATAAGAAAACGGAGTCCGGAGAGCACACGAGGTGCCCACGAGGTAGGGGGATGCGCCCAGGGGGGTAGGGCACGCCCTCCACCCTCATGGAGCCCTCGTGTCCTTTCCGGACTACTGCTTATTTTTCTATTTTTCTAAATATTCCAAAACGGAGAAATATTGCCTTAAAAACTGTTTTGGAGTCGGTTTACTTACCGTACCACATACCTATTCATTTTCGGAGTCTGAAACGTTCCGGAAAGTGTCCTTTATGTATTCCTCCTGGGTTACGGTTTCAATAACATTGGTTTCAACATTTATGGGATTACCTGAGATATAGTGTTTGATTCTTTGACCGTTCACCACCTTCGGATTTGTGCCTTCGAAGTTGTTGATTTTTATGGCACCGGAACGGTAGACCTCGATAACGTAAGGACCCTCCCATTTATAGAGAAGTTTTCCTGCAAAAAATCTTAAACGAGAGTTGTATAGCAATACATAATCACCTATGTTAAACTCACGCTTTTGTATCCTTTTGTCATGCCATCTTTTAAGTTTTCTTTAAACAACTTGGCATTTTCGTAGGCTTGGGTTCTCCATTCATCAAGTGAGCTAATATCAAATAACCTCTTCTCACCGGCAAGTTTAAAATCACAATTAAGTTCTTTAATATCCCAATAAGCCTTGTGTTCTAGTTCGAGAGGTAAGTGACATGCTTTTCCATAGACCATTTTATACGGAGACATACCAATAGGATTTTTATATGCAGTTCTATAGGCCCATAATGCATCATCAAGTTTCTTGGACCAATTCTTTCTGGCCCTATTAACAGTCTTTTGCAAAATTAATTTGAGTTCTCTATTACTCAATTCTACTTGACCACTAGACTGGGGGTGATAAGGAGATGCAATTCTATGACTAACATCATATTTAGCAAGCATTTTACGGGAAGCACCATGAATAAAATGTGAACCACCATCAGCCATTAAATATCTAGGGACTCCAAACCTTGGAAAAATAACTTCTTTAAGCATTTTAATAGAAGTGTTATGATCAGCACTACTAGTTGGAATAGTTTCTACCCACTTAGTAACATAATCAACAGCAACTAAAATATGTGTATAACCATTAGAGGAAGGAAAAGGTCCCATATAGTCAAAGCCCCAAACATCAAAAGGTTCAATAACAAGTGAATAATTCATAGGCATTTCTTGACGTCTACTAATATTACCAATTCTTTGACATCCATCACAAGATAAGACAAACTTACGGGCATCCTTGAAGAGAGTAGGCTAATAAAAACCAAATTGCGGTACCTTATGTGCAGTTCTATCTCCAGCATGGTGTCCTCCATAAGCTTCGGAGTGACACTTGTGAAGGATCTGTTCATGTTCATGCTCAGGTACACAACGTCTAATAACACCATCTACTCCTTTATAAAGATGTGGGTCATCCCAAAAGTAATGCCTCAAATCATAAAATAACTTTTTCTTTTGCTGGTATGTGAAACTAGGTGGTATAAACTTAGCAACAATGTAATTAGCATAATCAGCATACCATGGAGCAGTATGAGAAGTATTTATGACATTTAATTGCTCATCAGGAAAGCTATCATCAATAGGTAGTGGGTCATCAAGCACATTTTCTAACCTAGACAAGTTGTCTGCAACGGGGTTCTCAGCTCCTTTTCTATCAACAATGTGTAAATCAAATTCTTGTAGCAAGAGAACCCATCTAATAAGTCTAGGTTTAGAATCTTTATTTTCCATAAGATATTTAATAGCAGCATGATCAGTGTGAATAGTCACTTTAGAATCAACAATATAAGGTCTAAACTTATCACAGGCAAATACAACTGCTAAGAATTCTTTTTCAGTAGTAGCATAATTTCTTTGAGCATTGTCTAGAGTTTTACTAGCATATTGAATAACATTTAGTTTCTTATCAACTCTTTATCCTAGAACAGCACCTATAGCATAATCACTAGCATCACACATAATTTCAAAGGGTAAATTCCAATCAGGTGGCCGAACAATAGGTGTAGAGATCAATGCTTTCTTAAGTATTTCAAATGCTTCTACACAATCATCATCAAAGACAAATGGTATATCTTTTTGTAATAAATTAGTCAGAGGCCGAGAGATTTTTGAGAAGTCCTTAATGAACCTCCTATAAAAACCAGCATGACCAAGGAAACTTCTTATACCTTTGATGTCCTTGGGACATGGCATCTTTTCAATAGCATCAACCTTGGCTTTATCAACTTCAATACCTCTTTCAGAAACTTTATGCCCCAAGACAATACCTTCATTAACCATAAAGTGGCACTTTTCCCAATTCAAGACAAGATTAGTTTCTTCACATCTCTGCAAAACTCGATCAAGGTTGCTCAAGCAATCATCAAAAGAAGATCCATAGACGGAAAAGTCGTCCATGAAAACCTCACAAATCTTTTCACAAGTGTCAGAGAATATAGCCATCATGCATCTTTGGAAGGTAGCAGGTGCATTACATAAACCAAAAGGCATATGTCTATAAGCAAAAGTACCAAAAGGGCATGTAAAAGTAGTCTTTGATTGATCTTTGGCTGACACAGGTATTTGAGAGAAACCAGAATAACCATCTAGAAAGCAAAAATGTGTATGTTTGGATAATCTTTCTAGCATTTGATCGATAAAAGGTAAGGGGTAATGATCTTTTTAGTATCCTTATTTAATTTGCGGAAATCAATTACCATCCTATAACCAGTAATAATTCTTTGAGGGATCCATTCATCTTTATCATTAGGAACAACAGTAATACCTCCCTTCTTAGGGACACAATGGACAGGACTTACCCACTTACTATCAGCAACGGGATAAATTATACCTGCCTCAAGGAGCTTTAGTATCTCCTTTCTTACCACTTCTTTCATTTTAGGATTCAGACGGTGTTGATGATCATGAACTGGTTTAGCATCTTCTTCCAAATTAATTTTATGTTGACATAGAGTGGGACTAATGCCCTTAAGATCATCAACAGTATACCCAATAGCAGCACGGTGCTTCTTCAGACTTTTCAATAATCTCTCTTCTTCATGCTCTGAAAGGTTAGCACTAATAATAACAGGATATATCTTTTTCTCATCAAGATAAGCATATTTAAGAGTATTAGGTAACGGTTTAAGCTCAAACATGGGATCACCCTTGGGTGGAGGAGGATCCCCTAGGATTTCAACAGGTAAATTGCTTTTTAGAATAGGTTCCTGTTTAAAGAATACTTCATCTAATTCCCTTCTTTCATTCATAAACATATCATTTTCATGGTCTAGCAAATATTGTTCTGAAGGATCACTAGGAGGTACGACAATAGAAGCAAGACCAATAATTTCATCCTTACTAGGTAATTCTTCTTCACGGTGTTGTCTACTAAATTTACAAAAATTAAATTCATGAGTCATATCATCTAAACCGACAGTAACAACATCCCTTTTGCAATCTATGGTAGCATTAACAGTATTTAAGAAGGGTCTACCAAATATAATGGGACAAAAACTATCTTGTGGGGAACCAAGAACAAGAAAATCAGCAGGATATTTAGTTTTCCCACACAAGACTTCAACATCTCTAACAATTCCCATTGGTGAAATAGTATCTCTATTAGCAAGTTTAATTGTGACATCAATATCTTCCATCTCAGCAGGTGCAATATCATGCATAACTTCTTGGTATAAATAATAAGGTATTGCACTAGCACTAGCACCCATATCACATAAGCCATGATAACAATGATCTCCTATTTTAACAGAAATAACATGCATGCCTACCACAGGTCTAGGTTTATCTGTATCACGGGATTTAGCAATTCTAGCAGTTTCATCATAGAAATAAATAACATGCCCATCTATATTATCAGACAAGAGATCTTTAACAATAGCAATATTGGGTTCAACTTTAACTTGCTCAGGAGGTGTATATGTTTTAATATTGCTTTTACGAACCATAGTTGAAGCTTTAGCATGATCCTTTATCCTAACAGGGAAAGGCGGTTTCTCAACATAAGAAGTAGGAACAATAGGATCATTATAAGTAATAGTCTTTTCTTCAACTTTAATAGGTGCAGCTACTTTTACTTCTATGGGAGGATGATATTTAAACCACTTCTCCTTGGGGAGATCAACATAAGCAGCAAAAGATTCACAGAAAGAAGCTACTATCTCAGAGTCAAGTCCATATTTAGTGCTAAATTTAAGAAAAATATCGGTATCAATAAAAGATTTAACACAATCAAAACTAGGTGTCATACCTGACTCCATACCATTGTCGAGGTCCCAATCTTCGGAGCTGCGTTTAATTCTTTCAAATAAATCCCATTTGAATTCAATAGTCTTCATCATAAAAGAGCCAGCACAAGAAGTATCAAGCATGGTGCGATTGTTACCAGAAAGCCGAGCATAAAAATTTTGAATAATCATTTCTCTTGAGAGCTCATGATTGGGGCATGAATATAACATTGATTTAAGCCTCCCCCAAGCTTGAGCGATGCTTTCTCCTTCGCGAGGCCAAAAATTATATATAATTGCGATCACGATGAACAAGATGCATAGGATAAAACTTTTGATGAAATTCCAATTTCAATCATTTGTAGTTCCAAGACTCCATATCATCACATAGCCTATACCATGTCGATGCATCTCCCCTCAAAGATAAAGGGAAGACCTTCTTCTTAACAACATCTCTGGGTACACCTGCAAGCTTAAATAATCCACAAACTTCATCCACATATATTAGATGCTCATCAAGATGTTTCGTTCCATCTCCTAAAAAAGGATTGCTAGCAGTTTTTCTACCATACCCAAAGGAATTTCAAAGCAAGCATTTTCATTTACAGTAGGTTCAGTAGGTTGAGGAGCAACTCTTTGCTCTACTGGTCGGGGTGAAGATACCCCGAACAAGCCCCTCAGAGGATTACTTTCCATAGTAACAAGAGACAGTAAATTTTAGTACACTATATAAAATTTTCCTTACCAAATTCCACCTACCAAAGGCACTTCACTCCCCAGCAGCGGCGCCAGAGAAGAGTCTTGATGACCCACAAGTATAGGGGATCTATCGTAGTCCTTTCGATAAGTAAGAGTGTCGAACCCAACGAGGAGTAGAAGTAAATGATAAGCGATTTCCAGCAAGGTATTCTCTGCAAGTACTGAAATAAGTGGTAACAGATAGTTTTGTGATAACATAATTTGTAACAAGCAACTAGTAACAAAAGTAAATAAGGTGCAGCAAGGTGGCCCAATCCTTTTGTAGCAAAGGACAAGCCTGGACAAACTCTTATATGATGTAAAGCGCTCCCGAGGACACATGGGAATATCGTCAGGCTAGTTTTCATCACGCTCATATGATTCGCGTTCGGTACTTTGATAATTTGGTATGTGGGTGGACCGGTGCTTGGGTGCTGCCCTTACTTGGACAAGCATCCCACTTATGATTAACCTCTATTGCAAGCATCCGCAAATACAACAAAAGTATTAAGGTAAACCTAACCATAGCATGAAACGTATGGATCCAAATCAGCCCCTTACGAAGCAACGCATAAACTAGGGTTTAAGATTCTGTCACTCTAGCAACCCATCATCTACTTATTACTTCCCAATGCCTTCCTCTAGGCCCAAACAATGGTGAAGTGTCATGTAGTCAACGTTCACATAATACCACTAGAGGAGAGACAACATACATCTCATCAAAATATTGAACGAATACCAAATTCACATGACTACTAATAGCAAGACTTCTCCCATGTCCTCAGGAACAAAAGTAACTACTCACAAAGCATAAACATGTTCATAATCAGAGGGGTATTGATGTGCATATAGGATCTGAACATATGATCTTCCACCAATTAAACCAACTAGGATCAACTACAAGGAGTAATTAACACTACTAGCAACCTACTCACACCAATCCCGGACTTGGAGACAAGAATTGGATACAAGAGATGAACTAGGGTTTTGAGATGAGATGGTGCTGATGAAGATGTTGATGGAGATTGCCCTCTCCCGATGAGAGGAGCATTGGTGATGACGATGGCGATGATTTCCCCCTCTGGAAGGGAAGTTTCCCTGGTAGAACAGCCCCGCCAGAACCCTAGATTGGCTCCGCCAAGGTTCCGCCTCGTGGCGGCGGAGTTTCATCCGAGAAGATGGCTTATGATTTTTTTTCCCATCGAAAGAGTCCATATAGCAGAAGATGGTCACCGGAGGGCCACCAGGGGGCCCACGAGGTAGGGGGCGTGCCCAGGGGGGTAGGGCACGCCCCCCACCCTTGTGGGCAGGGTGTGCCCCCCTGGTGAAGTTCTTGCGCTCAATGTTTTTTATATATTTGGAAAACATCATCCGTGAAGTTTCAGGACTTTTTTTGCTGTGCAGAATAGGTCTCTAATATTTGCTCCTTTTTCAGCCAGAATCCCAGCTGCCGGCATTCTCCCTCTTTATGTAAACCTTGTAAAATAAGAGAGAATAGGCATAAGTATTGTGACATAATGTGTAATAACAGCCCATAATGCAATAAATATTGATATAAAATCATGATGCAAAATGGACGTATCAGTATACCAATGCTGAAACTTGTTACCTTTACATTTTGTATTGTTAATTCTTATAGAAATCTTCCAGTGCTAGAGCTTATGGAAATCTGTTCAGTAAAACCATTGTATTGTACCCTGTAATAAAATAACTACTCTGCTGATGCACTAGCCACTGGATTAGTGTATATTTGTACTATTTGGATGGTGTTGCATTAGCGTATGGACATATATACATTGTGGCAAGCTTTCCTAGATATGTGCTCAAGAAAAATACTACTTGTTTTCTAAATACTAGACGTTTGGGTACTTTAAATTGAACTACGAAAATGTCTTATATTAAGGAACAGAGGGTGTAGAGTTCACTCAAATTAGAGCATCTCCAATAGCTTGTCTATATGGATGTCTATACTCGTTTCCCATGACGTGAGCCCAAAAGAGGCGTCCAACAGCTTGTCTATATGGTCGTCCAAATATACACATCCTCTAAATCGACCTCGACAATGTCCACGCCTGGACATTGTGAAGGCGTCGTCTAAACTCAGCTGCAGTCATGATTTCTTCCTCTCCCCAGCGATGGCCCACCTGTCATGGTCCCTGTATATAGACATTTTGATGCAAAACTCGACGTGTATATAAGGGTATCTTTTTAGACCATTGTCTATATGAATATATAGACATCCAAATATACACATGCTATTGGAGATGCTCTTATCCAGTTAAAGCTAGTCACGCCTTTGTTAAAATTAATGTTCATTATGTTATCGAAGGAGGTCTGTATGTTTGTCTCTAATGCCTGTCAACTACATATCTGACAGCATGATATAATGTTAAGTCATTCCTTTTGTACAGTGTCACTGAATTGTCAAGGCGGTGATGGCATTTTATTTTAGTTGAACTTCACAAAATATGCTTAAAAGAAGAGGAATGGTTCAATTTTTCAGAAATAACTATGTATGACTTCCTGACATCAGCCGTTGTTGCCTTATTTATTCCTTCAAACAGGTGGTTAGAAACAGTCTTGCTACCTTTTCCCATTAAGAAATTGGAATGCTTATATTTGTGAGTCTATGCTTCAACTAGTGCCACTTTTATAGTAATCACACTTTCAATATCTATGCAAACAGGAATGCTCGATTTTAGTGGAAGTGCACAAAACGTCCAAATGGTTCAACATTAGCAGCATGTTTTCTTCCAAACCTTTATATGCAATTGGTGGCACTATGAGTGATAACCCACAAGTATAGGGGATCGCAACAGTTTTCGAGGGTAAAGTATTCAACCCAAATTTATTGATTTGACACAAGGGGAGCCAAAGAATACTCTCAAGTATTAGCAGCTGAGTTGTCAATTCAACCACACCTGGAAACTTAATATCTGTAGCAAAGTATTTAGTAGCAAAGTAATATGATAATAGTGGTAACGGTAACAGAAGGTAACGGTAGTAAAAGCAATGTTTTTGGTATTTTGTAGTGATGATAGCAATAGCAACGGAAAGTAAATACGCGAAGAACAATATATGGAAAGCTCGTAGGCAATGGATCGGTGATGGAGAATTATGTCGGATGCGGTTCATCATGTAACAGTCCTAACCTAGGGTGACACAGGACTAGCTCCAGTTCGTCAATGTAATGTAGGCATGTATTCCGAATATAGTCATACGTGCTTATGGAAAAGAACTTGCATGGCATCTTTTGTCCTACACTCCTCTGGCAGCGGGGTCCTTACGGAAACTAAGGGATATTAAGGCCTCCTTTTAATAGAGTACCGGAACAAAGCATTAACACATAGTGAATACATGAACTCCTCAAACTACGGTCATCACCGGTAAGTATCCCGATTATTGTCACTTCGGGGTTAACGGATCATAACACATAATAGGTGACTATAGACTTGCAAGATAGGATCAAGAACACTCATATATTGATGAAAACATAATAGATTCAGATCTGAAATCATGGCACTCGGGCCCTAGTGACAAGCATTAAGCGTAGCAAAGTCATAGCAACATCAATCTCAGAACATAGTGGACACTAGGGATCAAACCCTAACAAAACTAACTCGATTACATGATAGATCTCATCCAACCCATCACCGTCCAGCAAGCCTATGATGGAATCACTCACGCACGACGGTGAGCATCATGAAATTGGTGATGGAGGATGGTTGATGATGACGATGGCGACGGATTCCCTTCTCCGGAGCCCTGAACGGACTCCAGATCAGCCCTCCTGAGAGGTTTTAGGGCTTGGCGACGGCTCCGTATCGTAAAACGCGACGATTTCTTCTCTCTGATTTTTTTCTCCCCGAAACACAATATATGGAGTTGGAGTTGGAGTCGGAGAGGCAACAGGGGGCCCACGAGGTAGGGGCGCGCCCTAGGGGGGCAGGCGCGCCCCCCCACCCTCGTGGAGAGGTGGTGGGCCCCCTGGCCTTCATCTTTTGCAGGTATTTTTCATATTTTCTGAAAAATTGCTCCGTGAAGTTTCAGGTCATTCCGAGAATGTTTGTTCCTGCACATAAATAACACCATGGTAATTCTGCTGAAAACGGCGTCAGTCCGGGTTAGTTCCATTCAAATCATGCAAGTTAGAGTCCAAAACAAGGGCAAACGTGTTTGGAAATGTAGATACGTTGGAGACGTATCAACTCCCCTGTAACGCCCTTGATTCAATCGTACACTAATCATACACGCAAATGTGTACGATCAAGATCAAGGACTCACGGGAAGATATCACAACACAACTCTAGACACAAATTAAAATAATACAAGCTTTATATTACAAGCAAGGGACCTCGAGGGCTCGAATACATGAGCTTGAAAACACAAGAGTCAGCGGAAGCAACAATATCTGAGTACAGACATGAGTTAGACAAGTTTGCCTTAAGAAGGCTAGCACAAAAGCAACATCGATCGAAAAGGCAAGGCCTCCTGCCTGGGAGCCTCCTAACTACTCCAAGTCATCAGCGGCCGTCACGTTGTAGTAGGCACCCTCTGGGTAGTAGTAATCATCAATGGTGTCGTCTGGCTCCTGGGATCCGTCATCTGGTCGCAACAATCGGGTATGGGGGAAAAAGAGGTAGCAAAGCAACCGCAAGTACTCATCCAAAGTACTCGCAAGACTTACATCAGATCTAAACTAAGTATGCATCTATATCAAACGAATGGGTTGTATCTGTGGAGTAAACTGCAGAATGCCAGAAGAGAAGGGGAAAGCCTAGCCTATCGAAGACTAGCATCTTCAAGCATCTTGCAGCATATAGAAGAGTACAGATCAACATAATGTAAATTAGTAGTAGTGTTATCAACCTCGGCCAGAGATCCTTTCTCGACTCCCTGCGAGAAAGCAATCCCAGAGCCATACTATCCATTTCTCATCACAATCCGATTCTCATCACAAGTATCCAGTTCTAGTTATATCGATCGGGATACAACTCCAAGTGTCTGTTACCATAGGACAGGCTATCGATAGATGTTTTCTTCCCTGCAGGGGTGCACCAACTTACCCACCACGCTCGATTAACTCCGGCCGGACACACTTTCCTGGGTCATGACCGGCCTCGGCAAAACAATACACCGCAACCCGACCTAGGCTTAATAGAGAGGTCAAGCACGCCGGACTAATCCTATGCCCCCAGGGGTCTTGGGCCATCGCCCCGGGAACTCATGCATGTTGCGTGGGCGGCCAGTGAGCAGACCTAGCTACCTCCTTAAAAAGGCAGGAGCTTACCAGTCCAACCCGGCGCGCGCCGCTCAGTCGCTGACGTCTAATAAGCTTCGGCTGATGCATACGACGCAGAACGCCCATACAATGCCCACGTGATGGTTAGTGCTATCAGGCCAGAGGCCCCTCGGATCAAATATCCAAATCGTAGTGGATTAGTAACGCGCGGTAACAAGCAGAGACCCACGAAAGATGTGACCCCGTCGCCCCGTCTTGAGTAATTGCGGCAAGGGCTAAGAATGCCCGGCCACGCCTCGTAAGTATCTCGCGGGCACCTTCCAGGTCAACCCGACTCCACATCACTCGCTATTAAGCTCGCGCGGGTACCCCTCAGGGCCGACCGTCTTTAGTAACACTAGATGACCAGTTGCGCCAAATGGCGCAGAGACCCATTTAAAGCCATGTGCTCGTTGAAAATATTTGCATTTTTCAATAACTATGTATTTGAGCAACTATAAACAATAAGAAATCGGCTTTCTGTGTAAAACTTTAATTTATTGTAGAGTTAAGCTCACATAAAAGGCAAGATGGCAACAACGGAGTACAATTGTATTGTGTGCAACAGCAACCAAAATTAGTTAGCTAATAAATTGTTTGAAGGTAGCCAAACATTTCAGAGGAGTTTATGCCACATCTCATTCTGCTAAAAAAAAGATCACGGAAAGAAAGAAAAACGGCCATCAATGATGATACAATTGATTTGATACAACAAGGATAAGAGAAATGAGTAACGGTCAAAGAAACAAAATGTCTAAATTAGTTTTTTAACCATGTAGGAGAGTTGCATGACAGAGAAACAACAGAGGGTGGTCAGCACTCAACGACAAGTAGTCTAGAAAAACGCAAGGAAACTGCCAAGTACTCCCTTCATTCCAAAATAGATGATCCAACTTTGTACTAATTTTGTATTAAAGTTAGTACAAAGTTGAGTCATCTATTTTGAAATGGAGGGAGTACAACTAAAGCAGGTCCAAAAGACGACCATTACCTAAATGATTCCTAACCAGTAGCCATTAGCTTTCAGCTGACTCATAACCTCAGAATCAACGTAATCAACGCATTCCTCTCTCCAGTTTGCATAGACCACCATCACACCAAAGCAGGAATTTCTTCCTATCTTTCCCATGAAGCGTGCAACTTGCACTGATCCGCCATGTAATGAGCTCCATATCCATAGTAGGCATGTTCCCTGTAATCCTACCCATTTAAGTGGGGTGCTTCAGATAACAGTTGGCGACAGCACAACACACAAAAACATGACAACAATCTTCAGGCACGACCATGGACATATAAGTTAAAAGTGTAGTACTCAGGTATATATCTGAAGAGAAACATACTATCAATTATCAAAGGACACCAAACATAGGAATAAGTTGCTGAAAAGTTTGGAGGGTTGCCGTTTGGTTCCTGATGAATGCTAATTGCAGAACATAACAAACCCTTGAACTCTGCTATTATCAGTTAGTCATTTATAATATATAGAAAATTTTAAGGTTAGTAACCCTTGAACTCTTCTATTATCAGTAAAATCCACATAGGTCAGAAATACATAGGAATTCCAAGAAAAGGGCTAGTGCAGAATAAATAGAAAGACACAAATAGTCATTTCTGGATAGAACTAAGGGGAAAAACAAAACAAAAATGTCTCGCATACATAGACTAATTATATACTCACAGGCATGTTCCTAAGTATATATCTAATAACAAAGATGCGATGTCGATCAATTAAACATAAGTTAATAGTAGTAGGTTGTCTGTAAAGTCAAGTGACCATGTTGTTTCTTTCCTTGGAATAAAAGATGGTGTAATCTTCTCCATGGTCTTTAGTCTTCATCTTTCAACCATTGTATATGACATTTTGGTTGATCTGCACTTCAATTGATAGATTCGTAAAGCCTTGTATTACAGTTACCGACTTAGCGTGTACTACTCCAATAGACCTGGATCACCTTTTGAATGAAAATGCACCTAAAGGAAGGTTTATCACAATTTCCAAGTCCATTCTCATTCATAGTATTATCTCTGATGATTTATCTATATGTTTCAGTACAGATCTTTGGCCACATATGTCAACTACAAAGCTGTTATATGCTATGGACCACATGGTACATGATCACATATATTAACAAATTAACTTCAGGAGATTGGATGCAAACCTCCTGATGTAAGAATAATCTTTTGATTTAATAGCTTTAGCAATAGTTGAAACTTGTTCTTTCTAAGGCGGTCACCAAATTGGACCCTCACAAAAGAGCTAACATAGCAGCGATAAAAATAATCAACGGAAGACAACCTCAATTAGGACCTATGAACATCTCAGAGGTCATGGAGGCCAACTTTCATGTTGTTACAGGTCATCTTGAATGTAAGTACATCCATACCAACCTCAAGTCTTGTTTTTAGGAGAAATTGGATTTGACCACGAAGTGAAGATCTGACGGCTCAAATGCGTCTGATGGCCGATCCGACGTCTAGAAGTGGACCAAATCGAGGGAGCTTTGTGGAGCCAAGTTGGCTAGCAACATTATATGTTAAAATGTCTCAGTGCGAAGTCATAGTAACCATAGTAACTGGGTTTCTAACACCAAGGGGAAAACCCGAGGAATCACCCCCGATGAATTCCACTCGATGTTATCATCAAGGTGAACGTAAGAGGATTCACCCTCGAGGTTCACACTTGAGGGGTTGCACGACAGAGTCATGACAGAAGTAGTTAAGGAGGAAATCACCCTCGATGACCTCGACCGTATAGCTACACTACAGAGATCTCATCAGGAGTGATGTAAGAGGTTCCACCCTCAGCACTCGATGGTAACTCTGCAGAGTCATACAACTAGGGGGGTGATGTGCGGTGTCGAGGCATGGATGTTGATCACGTTGATTGAGTCATCGAACATAAAGCGAGGCAACTGGGACAAGGTGGGGTCACTAATGGATCTCTAACCAACCTATACTAAGCAGTTTAGGATAAACAGGTAAGGTATGAAAGCAGGTAACAAAAATAGGCTATGCATCAGAGTAGGATCAGAAAGCAGTAGCAGTTCTAATGCAAGCATGAGAGGGAAAGAAATGGGCGATATCGGAATGCTCAAGGAGGGTTTGCTTGCCTGGAAGCTCTGCTGAAAAAGAAGAAGTGCCATCGTCAACGTAGTCGATCACAGGGACAGCATCGGTCTCGGGGTCTACCAGAGAGAAGAGGGGGAAGAAACAATAAATACAGAGCAAACAAGTGTAATACTATGCATGACAAGACAACAAGCAGCGTTGGGGGTGAACCAACGCAAGGCTACACGATACCGGCGAAGGGGGGAAACATCCGAGAATGTTTTCCCAAAGATTGACATTTTCGGACAGACGAAACGGAGGGGGAAGGTTGCATGTTCACTATACTAGGGGCGCGTGACAGATGAACGGACTATATATTCGGATTTGTCTCGTCGTTTTGAGCAACTTTCATGTACAAAACTTTTCCATCCGAGTTACGGATTATTTACTATGATTTTTCAAAGTTTTAAAATATTTTCTACATTTTCTGGAATATATTAAATCAAAATTTAAACAGTGCAATTATTTTTAATACGCAGAGATAACCAGCCGTAGTCAATGACATGTGGGGCCAGGGTCAAAGTCAATAGTGCCCGGTCAGCGGTTGACTCAGTCAATGTTGACTAGTCAACATGGCCAAAGGGGCCCGCGTATCATGGACTACTCTTTTAACCGATTTATTTATCTAGTTAATTTAGTAGTGGGGGCCACATGTCAAATGCACATATCACTAAGTAGTAAATAGACTAATCTAAACACTGGGCCACTACTAACCTAACATACACGCACGCTAATCAAACTACACAGGACCGGCCAGGGCATAGCCGGCCACCATGGCTGGCACACACGCACGCTTGTGCGGTGGCCATGCCCACGCCCAGGGGCGAGCACGGCAGCTGCCAGGCGAGCAGCGGACTAGGGCAGGGGCTGCGGCGGGGGTGGCTGTGGCGCGGGGTAGGTAGCAACAGTGAGCAGCAGCAGCAGTAGAGGAGCACCGAGCAGGCAGGGCGCATCGGCGAGGCGCAGCGGCAGCAACACACAGCATCAGGAGCAGCGAGCAGTAGCGATAGCAGAGGCGCGGGACGGCGGGCACACGCGGGAAGCAGCAATTCCTAGCGGCAGCAGCAGTACGGGGCACGGGGCAGGCGCACGGACACGACGCGGCCGACCAGCGTAGTTAGCGAGCGGGAGGGGCGGCAAGCAAGTCGGCGATGCCCAGGGGCGGAGCGCGGCTGGCCGGCGGAGCTGTAGGTGAAGGAAATATGCCCTAGAGGCAATAATAAAGTTATTATTTATTTCCTTATATCATGATAAATGTTTATTATTCATGCTAGAATTGTATTAACCGAAAACATAATACATGTGTGAATACATAGACAAACAGTATGTCACTAGTATGCCTCTACTTGACTAGCTCGTTGAATCAAAGATGGTTAAGTTTCCTAGCCATAGACATGAGTTGTCGTTTGATTAACGGGATCACATCATTAGAGAATGATGTGATTGACTTGACCCATTCCGTTAGCATAGCACTTGATCATTTAGTTTGTTGCTATTGCTTTCTTCATGACTTATACATGTTCCTATGACTATGAGATTATGCAACTCCCGTTTACTGGAGGAACACTTTGTGTGCTACCAAACGTCACAACGTAACTGGGTGATTATAAAGATGCTCTACAGGTGTCTCCGAAGGTACTTGTTGGGTTGGCGTATTTCGAGATTAGGATTTGTCACTCCGATTGTCGGAGAGGTATCTCTGGGCCCACTCGGTAATGCACATCAGTATAAGCCTTGCAAGCATTGCAACTAATAAGTTAGTTGCGGGATGATGTGTTACGGAATGAGTAAAGAGACTTGCTGGTAACGAGATTGAACTAGGTATTGAGATACCGACGATCGAATCTCGGGCAAGTAACATACCGATGACAAAGGGAACAACGTATGTTGTTATGCGGTCTGACCGATAAAGATCTTCATAGAATATGTGGGAGCCAATATGAGCATCCAGGTTCTGCTATTGTTTATTGACCGGAGACGTGTCTCGGTCATGTCTACATTGTTCTCGAACCCGTAGGGTCCGCACGCTTAAGGTTTCGATGACAGTTATATTATGAGTTTATGAGTTTTGATGTACCGAAGGAGTTCGGAGTCCCGGATGAGATCGGGTACATGACGAGGAGTCTCGAAATGGTCGAGACATAAAGATTGATATATTGGATGACTATATTCGGACATCGGAAAGGTTCCGAGTGATTCGGGTATTTTTCGGAGTACCGGAGAGTTACGGGAATTCGCCGGGGAGTATATGGGCCTTATTGGGCCATACGGGAATAGAGGAGAGAGGCCAAAAGGCAGGAGGCACCCCCCCCCTCTGGTCCGAATTGGACAAGGGGTGCAGCCCACTTTTCCTTGTTCCTCTCCCCCTCTTTCCTTCTCTCCTACTCCAACATGGGAAGGAGGAGTCCTACTCCCGGTGGGAGTAAGACTCCCCCCTTGGCGCGCCCTCCTCCTAGGCCGGCCGCCTCCCTCCCTTGCTCCTTTATATACGGGGGCAGGGGGCACCCCAGAGACACAACAGTTGATCATTGATCTCTTAGCCGTGTGCGGTGCCCCCCTCCACCATAGTCCTTGATAATATTGTAGTTGTGCTTAGGCGAAGCCCTGCGACAGTAGAACATCAAGATCGTCACCACACCGTCGTGCTGACGGAACTCTTCCCCGACATTCTGCTGAATCGGAGTCTGGAAATCTTCATCAAGCTGAATGTGTGCTAGAACTCGGAGGTGCCGTAGTTTCGGTGCTTGATCGGTCGGGCCGTGAATACGTACGACTACATCAACCGCGTTGTGCTAACGCTTCCGCTTTCGGTCTACGAGGGTACGTAGACAACACTCTCCCCTCTCGTTGCTATGCATCACCATGATCTTGCGTGTGCGTAGGAATTTTTTTGAAATTGCTACGTTCCCCAACAGTGGTATCCGAGCCTGGTTTTATGCGTTGATGTTATATGCACGAGTGGAACACAAGTGAGTTGTGGGCGATATAAGTCATACTGCTTACCAGCATGTCATACTTTGGTTCGGCGGTATTGTTGGATGAAGCGGCCCGGACCGACATTACGCATACACTTACGCGAGACTGGTTCTACCGACGTGCTTTGCACATAGGTGGCTGGCGGGTGTCAGTTTCTCCAACTTTAGTTGAACCGAGTGTGGCTACGCCCGGTCCTTGCGAAGGTTAAAGCAGCACCAACTTGACAAACTATCATTGTGGTTTTGATGCGTAGGTAAGAACGCTTCTTGCTCAGCCCGTAGCAGCCACGTAAAACTTGCAACAACAAAGTAGAGGACGTCTAACTTGTTTTTGCAGGGCATGTTGTGATGTGATATGGTCAAGACATGATGCTAAATTTTATTGTATGAGATGATCATGTTTTTGTAACTGAGTTATCGGCAACTCGCAGGAGCCATATGGTTGTCGCTTTATTGTATGCAATGCAATTGCGCTGTAATGCTTTACTTTATCACTAAGCGGTAGAGATAGGCGTGGAAGCATAAGATTGGCGAGACGACAACGATGCTACGATGGAAATCAAGGTGTCGCGCCGGTGATGATGGTGATCATGACGGTGCTTCGGAGATGGAGATCACAAGCACAAGATGATGATGGCCATATCATATCACTTATATTGATTGCTTGTGATGTTTATCTTTTATGCATCTTATCTTGCTTTGATTGACGGTAGCATTATAAGATGATCTCTCACTAAATTTCAGGATAAAAGTGTTCTCCCTGAGTATGCACCGTTGCCAAAGTTCGTCGTGCCCAGACACCACGTGATGATCAGGTGTGATAAGCTCTACATACATCTACAACGGGTGCAAGCCAGTTTTGCACACGCAGAATACTCAGGTTAAACTTGACGAGCCTAGCATATGCAGATATGGCCTCGGAACACTGAGACCGAAAGGTCGAGCGTGAATCATATAGTAGATATGATCAACATAATGATGTTCACCATTGAAAGCTACTCCATTTCACGTGATGATCGGTTATGGTTTAGTTGATTTGGATCACGTGACCACTTAGATGATTAGAGGGATGTCTATCTAAGTGGGAGTTCTTAAGTAATATGATTAATTGAACTTTAATTTATCATGAACTTAGTCCTGATAGTATTTGCATATCTATGTTGTAGATCAATAGCTCGTGATGTTGTTCCCCATTTATTTTTGATATGTTCCTAGAGAAAAATAAGTTGAAAGATGTTAGTAGCAATGATGCGGATTGGATCCGTGATCTGAGGATTATCCTCATTGCTGCACAACAGAATTATGTCCTTGATGCACCGCTAGGTGACAGACCTATTACAGGAGCAGATGCAGACATTATGAACATTTTTGACAAAAGCTCGGTATGATGACTACTTGATAATTTAGTGCACCATGCTTTACGGCTTAGAACCGGGACTTCAAAAATGTTTTGAATGCCACAGAGCATATAAGATGTTCCAAGAGTTGAAATTGGTATTTCATACTCATGCCCGTGTCAAGAGGTATGAGACCTCTGGCAGTACTTTGCCTACAAGATGGAGGAGAATAGCTCAACCAATGAGCATGTGCTCAGATTGTCTGGCTACTACAATTGCTTGAATCAAGTGGGAGTTAATCTTCCAGATAAGATAGTGATTGACAGAGTTCTCTAGTCACTATCACCAAGTTACTAGAACTTCGTGATGAACTATAATATGCAAGGGATAACGAAAACGATTCCCAAGCTCTTCGTGATACTGAAATCGACGAAGGTAGAAATCAAGAAAATCATCAAGTGTTGATGGTTGACAAGACCACTAGTTTCAAGAAAAGGGCAAAGGGAAGAAGGGGAACTTCAAGAAGACGACAAGCAAGTTGCTGCTCAAGTGAAGAAGCCCAAGTCTAGACCTAAGCCTGAGACTAAGTACTTCTACTGCAAAGGGACTGGTCACTGGAAGCAGAACTGCCCCAAGTATTTGGCGGATAAGAAGGATGGCAAAGTGAACAAAGGTATATTTGATATACATGTTATTGATGTGTACTTTACTAGTGTTTATAGCAACCCCTCAGTATTTGATACTAGTTCAGTTGCTAAGAGTAGTAACTCGAAACGGGAGTTGCAGAATAAACATAGACTAGTTAAGGGTGAAGTTACGATGTGTATTGGAAGTGGTTCCAAGATTGATATGATCATCATCGCACACTCCCTATACTTTCGGGATTAGTGTTGAACCTAAAATAAATGTTATTTAGTGTTTGCGTTGAGCATGAATATGATTGGATCATGTTTATTGCAATACGGTTATTCATGTAAACTAGAGAATAATTTTTGTTCTGTTTATATGAATAAAACCTTCTGTGGTCATACACCCAATGAAAATGGTTTGTTGGATCTCGATCGTAGTGATACACATATTCATAATATTGAAGTCAAAATATGCAAAGTTAATAATGATAGTGCAACTTATTTGTGGCACTGTTGTTTAGGTCATATTGGTGTAAAGCGCATGAAGAAACTCCATGCTGATGGGATTTTGGAATCACTTGATGCTTGCGAACCATGCCTCATGGGCAAGATGACTAAAACTCTGTTCTCCAGAACAATGGAGCGAGAAATTGACTTATTGGAAATAATACATACTGATGTATGCGGTCCGATGAGTGTTGAGGCTCGTGGCAGATATCATTATTTTCTGACCTTCACAGATGATTTAAGCAGATATGGGTATATCTACTTGATGAAACAAAAGTCTGAAACATTTGAAAAGTTCAAAGTATTTCAGAGTAAAGTGGAGAATCATCGTAACAAGAAAATAAAAGTTTCTACGATATGATCGCAGAAGTAAAATATTTGAGTTAACGAGTTTGGCCTTCAGTTAAAACAATGTGAAATAGTTTCACTACTCACGCCACCTGGAACACCATAGTGTAATGGTGTGTCCGAACGTCATAACCGTACTTTATTAGATATAGTGCGATCTATGATGTCTCTTACCGATCTACCACTATCGTTTTGGGGTTATGCATTAGAGAAAACTACATTCACGTTAAATAGGGCACCATCTAAATCCGTGGAGACGACACCGTATGAACTGTGGTTTGCCGAGAAACCTAAGTTGTCGTTTCTTAAAGTTTGGGACTGCGATGCTTATGTGAAAAAGTTTCAACATGATAAGCTCGAACCCAAATCAGAGAAGTAAATCTTCATAGGATACCCAAAAGAAACTGTTGGGTACACCTTCTATCACGGATCCGAAGGCAAGATATTCGTTGCTGAGAATGGATCCTTTCTAGAGAAGGAGTTTCTCTCGAAAGAAGTGAGTGGGAGGAAAGTGGAACTTGATAAGGTAATTGTACCTTCTCCCGAATTGGAAAATAGTTCATCACAGAAATCAGTTCCAGTGATGTCTACACCAACAAGAGAGGAAGTTAATGATGATGATCATGAAACTTCAGATCAAGTTACTACAGAACTTCGTAGCTCAACCAGAGTGAGATCCGCACAAGAGTGGTACGGTAATACTGTTCTGGAGGTCATGTTACTTGACCATGACGAACCTACGAACAATGAGGAAGCGATGATGAGCCCAGATTCTGCAAAATGGTTTAAGGCCATGAAATCTGAGATGGGATCCATGTATAAGAACAAAGTATGGACTTTGATTGACTTGCCCGATGATTGATGAGCCATTGAGATTAAATGGATCTTCAAGAGGAAGATGGACGCTGATAGTGGTGTTACTATCTACAAAGCTAGAATTGTCGCAAAAGGTTTTCGACAAGTTCAAGGTGTTGACTACGATGAGAGTTTCTCACTCGTATCTATGCTTAAGTCTGTCCGAATCATGTTAGCAATTGCCGCATTTTATGAAATCTGGCAAATGGATAAACAAAACTGCATTCCGTAATGGATTTATTAAAGAAGAGTTGTATATGATGCAACCAGAAGGTTTTGTCAATCCTAAAGGTACTAACAAAATATGCAAGCTCCAGTGATCCATCTATGGACTGGTGCAAGCATCTCGGAGTTGGAATATATGCTTTGATAAGTTGATCAAAGCATATAGTTTTATACAGACTTGTCGTGAAGCCTGTATTTACAAGAAAGTGAGTGGGAGCACTACAGCATTTCTGATAAGTATATGTGAATGACATATTGTTGATCGGAGATAATGTAGAATTATTCTGCAAAACATAAAGGAATGTTTGAAAGGAGTTTTTCAAAGAAAGACCTCGGTGAAGCTGCTTACATATTGAACATCAAGATCTATAGAGATAGATCAAGATGCTTGATAAGTTTTTCAATGAGTACATACCTTGACAAGATTTTGAAGTAGTTCAAAATGGAACAATCAAAGAAGGAGTTCTTGCCTGTGTTACAAGGTGTGAAGTTGAGTAAGACTCAAAACCCGACCACGACAGAAGATAGAGAGAGAATGAAAGTCATTCCCTATGCCTTAGCCATAGGTTCTATAAAGTATGACATGCTGTGTACCAGACCTATTGTATACCCTGCCCTGAGTTTGGCAAGGGAGTACAATAGTGATCTAGGAGTAGCTCACTGGACATAGGTCAAAATTATCCTTAGTGGAATGAGGATATGTTTCTCCATTATGGAGGTGACAAAAGGTTCATCATAAAGGGTTACGTCGATGCAAGTTTTGACACTGATCCGGATGACTCAAAGTCTCAATCTGGATACATATTTAAAGTGGGAGCAATTAGCTAGAGTAGCTCCGTGCAGAGCATTGTTGACATAGAAATTTGCAAAATACATACGGATCTGAATGTAGCAGACCCGTTGACTAAACTTCCCTCACAAGCAAAACATGATCACACCTTAGTACTCTTTGGGTATTAATCACATAGCGATGTGAACTAGATTATTGACTCTAGTAAACCCTTTGGGTGTTGGTCACATGACGATGTGAACTATGGGTGTTAATCACATGGTGATGTGAACTATTGATGTTAAATCACATGGCGATGTGAACTAGATTATTGACTCTAGTGCAAGTGGGAGACTGAAGGAAATATGCCCTAGAGGCAATAATAAAGTTATTATTTATTTCCTTATATCATGATAAATGTTTATTATTCATGCTAGAATTGTATTAACCGGAAACATAATACATGTGTGAATACATAGACAAACAGTCTAGTATGCCTCTACTTGACTAGCTCGTTGAATCAAAGATGGTTAAGTTTCCATAGCCATAGACATGAGTTGTCATTTGATTAACGGGATCACATCATTAGAGAATGATGTGATTGACTTGACCCATTCCGTTAGCATAGCACTTGATCGTTTAGTTTGTTGCTATTGCTTTCTTCATGACTTATACATGTTCCTATGACTATGAGATTATGCAACTCCCGTTTACCGGAGGAACACTTTGTGTGCTACCAAACGTCACAACGTAACTGGGTGATTATAAAGGTGCTCTACAGGTGTCTCCGAAGGTACTTGTTGGGTTGGCGTATTTCGAGATTAGGATTTGTCACTCCGATTGTCGGAGAGGTATCTCTGGGCCCACTCGGTAATGCACATCACTATAAGCCTTGCAAGCATTGCAACTAATGAGTTAGTTGCGGGATGATGTATTATGTAAAGAGACTTGCCGGTAACGAGATTGAACTAGGTATTGAGATACCGACGATCGAATCTCGGGCAAGTAACATACCGATGACAAAGGGAATAGCGTATGTTGTTATGCGGTCTGACCAATAAAGATCTTCGTAGAATATGTGGGAGCCAATATGAGCATCCAGGTTCCGCTATTGGTTATTGACCGGAGACGTGTCTCAGTCATGTCTACATTGTTCTCGAACCCGTAGGGTCCGCACGCTTAAGGTTTCGATGACAGTTATATTATGAGTTTTGATGTACCGAAGGAGTTCGGAGAAACGGATGAGATCGGGGACATGACGAGGAGTCTTGAAATGGTCGAGACGTAAAGATCGATATATTGGACGACTATATTCGGACATCGGAAAGGTTCCGAGTGATTCGGGTATTTTTCGGAGTACCGGAGAGTTACGGGAATTCGTCGGGGAATATATGGGCCTTATTGGGCCATACGGGAATAGAGGAGAGAGGCCAAAAGGAAGGAGGCGCCCCCCCCCTCTGGTCCGAATTGGACAAGGGGTGCAGCCCACTTTTCCTTGTTCCTCTCCCCCTCTTTCCGTCTCTCCTACTCCAACAAGGGAAGGAGGAGTCCTACTCCCGGTGGGAGTAGGACTCCCCCCTTGGCGCGCCCTCCTCCTAGGCCGGCCGCCTCCCTCCCTTGCTCCTTTATATACGGGGGCAGGGGGCACCCCAGAGACACAACAGTTGATCATTGATCTCTTAGCCGTGTGCGGTGCCCCCCTCCACCATAGTCCTCGATAATATTGTAGTGGTGCTTAGGCGAAGCCCTGCGACAGTAGAACATCAAGATCGTCACCACACCGTCATGCTGACGGAACTCTTCCCCGACATTCTGCTGGATCGAAGTCCGGGGATCGTCATCGAGCTAAACGTGTGCTAGAACTCGGAGGTGCCGTAGTTTGGTGCTTGATTTGTCGGGCTGTGAAGATGTACGACTACATCAACCGCGTTGTGTTAACGCTTCCGCTTTCGGTCTACGAGGGTACGTAGACAACACTCTCCCCTCTCGTTGCTATGCATCACCATGATCTTGCGTGTGCGTAGGAATTTTTTTGAAATTGCTACGTTCCCCAACAGTAGGCAACGGAGGGGAGGCGTCCGAGGCGTAGCCGGCGGCGCGGCGGCACTGCAGCGCGAAGTAGGGGCGCGTACGCGTACACTGAGCTTCGGCCATGGCGGCCTCCGACTCGTAGAGGCGACTACGACGACGGATCGAGACCGCGGTGAGGGAGATTCGGAGGTGGAGCTCACCGTGGAGGCACAAGTAGGCCCGGTGGAAGCTTAGGAGCGCAGGATCAGACGAATTTGAAGAAGAACATCGGCGGCGGCCGAGGAAGATGAAGCTTGATCCGTATGATGCAGAGGCGTCGAGCTCGAACGGGTGGCCGTAGAGGACGTAGACGAACTCGTCGGAGCTCCTGGACGTGACCTCAAGGCGCGGGGATAATGGTGGGCGCGTCGACGAGGCAGCCATGGTGACCACGAGCTCGAGCGCGTCCAAAAGGATGATGGTGAGGGAGGGAGCGAGGGGAATTAAGCTAGAGTTTCGATCTAGGGTTCCAGGGAGGTGCTCTTTAACCAAGAGGGGGGTCGGGGATGGCTGCACGTGGCTGGGAGACGGCCACGACCGCGGGCTGGCCGCCACGCCCTCTCTGTTTTCGTGTAGCGAGAGGAGGGAGATGAGGAGAGGTGGGCTGGGCCACTATAGGTTGGGTGGGTTGGGCCATTGTAGCAGTAGGTTAGCCTTTTAACACATTCCTTTTCTGTTCCTTATTTTCTTTACTGTTTTCTATTTAATTGTAAAACTAAATGAGTTTTGCTAGAGATGAGACTTGTCACATAGATCAAGCACCTTATTTCTAGGAGACACAAAAAAGTTCAAGGCCAAAAGGAGTTGCCTAACCATTTTTATAAATTGAAAAGGCTAAGTTTAAATGCTTCTGGACCACTAAATAATTTCCAGGAGCACTTTCGGAATCCAAAAGAGGTTGGTTCCCACATGACAAATACCTAGGGATTATTTGCCACACCTTGAACATTTTAGTTTTCAGGTTTGACAAATATGAATTTTTGACTTTTAGATTGGATTTGAATTTGAATTGTGATTTGGATCAAGTGAAGATTAGCCACAGTAACATGATGACATGGCACCATTAACAGGGGATTACTGTAGCATGACACTGGGGGTGTTACATCCCCCAAGCTTAAACCTTTGCTTGTCCTCAAGCAATTCAGTTGACAAACTGAAAGTGATAAAGAAAAACTTTTACAAACTCTGTTTGCTCTTGATGTTGTAAATATGTAAAGCCACCATTCAAGTTTTCAGCAAAGATTATAACTAACCACATTTACTCATATCAATAGCATAATCAACTAGCGAGCAATAATAATAAATCTCGGATGACAACACTTTCTCAAAACAATCATAATATGATATAACAAGATGGTATCTCGCTAGCCCTTTGTGAGACCGCAAAACATAAATGCAGAGCACCTTTAAAGACCAATGACTGACTAGACATTGTAATTCATGGTAAAAGAGATCAAGTCAAGTCATACTCAATGTAAACTAACAATAATGAACGCAAATGATAGCGGTGCTCTCCAACTGGTGCTTTTTAATAAGAGGATGATGACTCGGCATAAAAGTAAATAGATAGGCCCTTCGCAGAGGGAAGCAGGGATTTGTAGAGGTGCTAGAGCTCGGTTTTGAAAAAGAGGTGAATAATATTTTGAGTGGTATACTTTCATTGTCAACATAACAACCAAGAGATGACGATATCTTCCATGCTACACACATTATAGGCGGTTCCCAAACAGAATGGTAAAGTTTATACTCCCCCTTCCACCAACAAGCATCAATCCATGGCTTGCTCGAAACAATGAGTGCCTCCAACTAACAAGAGTCCCAGGGGGAGTTTTTTTTGCAATTATTTTGATTTAGTTTGCATAAAGCATGGGAATGGGCATCCCGGTGACCAGTCATTTATCTCGTGAGTGAGGAGCGGAGTCAACCCCTCTTGAGAATAACCCGCCTAACATGGAAGATATGGACAGCCCTAGTTGATACATGAGCTATTAGAGCATACAAAAAAGGATATTTATTTGAAGGTTTAAAGTTTGGCACATACAAATTTACTTGGAACGGCAGGTAGATACCGTATATAGGTAGGTATAGTGGACTCATGTGGAATAGCTTTGGGGTTTTAGGGATTGGATGCACAAGCAGTATTCCCGCTTAGTACAGGTGAAGGCTAGCAAAAGACTGGGAAGCGACCAGCTAGAGAGCGACAATATTCATGAACGTGCATTAAAATTAATCAACACCGAATGCAAGCATGAGTAGGATATAATCCACCATGAACATAAATATCGTGAAGGCTATGTTGATTTTGTTTCAACTACATGCGTGAACATGCGCCAAGTCAAGTCACTTAAATCATTCAGAGGAGGATACCACCCTATCATACCACATCATAACTATCTCAATAGCATGTTGGCACGCAAGGTAAACCATTATAACTCATAGCTAATCAAGCATGGCACAAGAAACTATGATCTCTAATTGTCATTGCAAACATGTTTATTCATAATAGGCTGAATCAGGAACGATGAACTAATCATATTTACAAAAACAAAAAAGGTTGAGTTCATACCAGATTTTCTCCTCTCAGCCAGTCCATCATATATCGTCATAATTTCCTTTCACTTGCACGATCGAACGACGTGAATAATAATAATAGTGCGCGTGCATTAGACTAAGCTGGAATCTGCAGGCATTCAATAAACAGGAGAAGACAAGGCAATATGGGCTCTTTTGTCAGATAAAAAATAATGCATATAAGAGCCACTTCAACAATTTAATTATGGTCTTCTCCTATCGACCCCCAAAGAAAAGAAAAGAAATAAAACTATTTACACGGGAAAGCTCCCAACAACCAAAAGAAGAACAGGAAATATTTTTAGGTTTTCTTTTTAATTACTACTACAAACATGGAAATTAAACTGATTAAAAGCTACAACTAATTTTTTGGTTTTTCTTAAGGTTTATTAAACACACAAGAAGAAAGCATAAAAAGAAAAATAAACTAGCATGGATGATACAATGAAAAAGTATGAGCACCGACATCTAGCAAAGAGTGTGTGAACATAAATGTAATGTCGGTGGGAAATACGTACTCCCCCAAGCTTAGGATTTTGGCCTAAGTTGGTCTATGGCCATGGCTGGCCTGGCAGATATCCATAATAATAGTTGGGGTCGTACTGAGATGAAGAAGAGGAAGACTCTGATTGCCACTGGCTGACAATCATCTCCGGATCCCACTGATAATTAGACTGTCGTGGAGGATCAACTTGTGGTCCCGGCTCTGGCTCCACAGCTGGTGCAGGGTTCCGGTAGGCGTGAATAGCCTTCAACGGAACAAGGTACGTGCCTGAAGATAAATCAAATAAAGAAGGAGCAGGCAGGGTATTAGTCTCAGGATGATGTTTGTTAAAGAATAATTGATATTTAAGCTCTCCTTCCCTATTCTTAACAATAAAATCATGTGCCACCATACTTTTATAATCTAGATAAACACGAGGCAGCACTTTTTCTTCCTTCTCATAATGCCCAATAGGTATGTTAAAATGTGCAGCTAGGCGTGAAGCATAGATGCCTCCAAAGATGGGGCCCTTTGTACGGTTCAGACTTAACCGTTTAGCAATAATGCTGCCCATACTAACAGAGTTATCACCATATAAACTGTGGAGCAAAATAATAATATCAGGGATACTAAGGTTTCCACAGTTTCCGCGACCAATTAAACAACGACTAGCAAATAATGCAAAGTAACGTAAAACAGGAAAATGTATGCTAGTGATTCGTGCATCGGAAACCTTCCTTGTTTCCCTTACAGTGATAGTATCAATAAACCCCTCCACATCATCGCGATGTGGTTCTTCTGTCTTGCCCTCAAAAGGGACTAAACAAACCCGACAAAAATCATGAAGTGACATCTCCTTATGCTCATCATATAAATGGAACTCTACCATAGGTGGTGAGCTCCTGGAATGGAAATGAAAGTTTTGCACAAAGGTATTTGTGAGTAAGAGATACTGATCGCATTGGTCGTGGAGGAAAGCGGTGAGGCCTGCATTCTTAGCCAATTCATGAAAATCTTCATAAATACCGGCTGCTCTCAAGAAATCATCGGAAGGCCATTCACACGCCTGAACCTCCATGGTGCGAGGCAGATTATACTTAGGCTTTGGTGCCTTTTCCTTCGAGCTTTGGCTCGATGAGCCCCTCAAAAGTCTCCTCATCATTTTCTGAAAAATTCTGAAAATTTTAGTAACTTCAAAATAAAAGTAAACCAAGCTCAATAATATTGATAGCAACTACTCCTACAAGTGCCTAGGGCCTATATCATGCATCAAAACTACTTTTGACCATATAAATTTGACATGCAAGCTCAAGAATAGGATCATCTAAGCAGCAAAATTTTGCAATGAATAAAGCACTAGAACAAAAACTAATTGGACCAATGGAGGAGTCACATACCAAGGAACAATCTCCCCAAGCAGTTTTGTGAGAAGTGCTTTGAGCAAGGAGATCGAAAATGGCAGCAAAGTGAGCTAGAACTCGTGCTTGAGCTGGATATTCGTGTTTGGGGGAGGAAGAAGGAGTGTATGGGTGAAAGGATAAGTGGAGGAGGGCCACCATGGGCCCACGAGGCAGGGGGCGCGCCCAGGGGGTAGGGCGCGCCCTCCACCCTCGTGGGCAGGTGGTTGACCCCCCTACTGTGTTCTCAGTGCCAAATATTCTCAAATATTATGGAAAAAATCATATTTAAATTTCAGGGCATTTGGAGAACTTTTATTTCGAGGTATTTTTATATTGCACGGATAATCAGATAACAGACAGAAAAATTTTTATTTTTATTTTATTTAATATAAATAACAGAAAATAAAAGTGGGGTACAGAAGGTTGTGCCTTCTAGTTTCATCCACCTCATGATCATCAAAAGGAATCCACTAACAAGGTTGATCAAGTCTTGTTAACGAACTCATTCCGAATAACATGGAACCGGAGAAATTTTGAATAACACTATGTTACCTCAACGGGGATATGCACATCCCCAATAATACGAATATCATATTTCTTCTTGATAGTAGGAAGAGGAAATTCAAAACCTCCAAATATAATCGATGGAATTTTTCCAATAGAGTTGATACTATGAACTTGAGGTTGTTTCCTTAGAAAGTGTACCGTGTGCTCATTACCATTAACATGAAAAGTGACATTGCCTTTAGTGCAATCAATAACAGCCCCTGCAGTATTCAAAAAAGGTCTTCCAAGAATAATAGACATACTATTGTCCTCGGGAATATCAAGAATAACAAACTCCGTTAAAATAGTAACGTTTGCAACTACAACAGGCACATCCTCACAAATACTGACATGTATAGCAGTTGATTTATCAGCCATTTGCAAAGATATTTCAGTAGGTGTCAACTTATTCAAATCAAGTCTACGATATAAAGAGAGAGGCATAACACTAACATCGGCTCCAAGATCACATAAAGCAGTTTTAACATAATTTCTTTTAATGGAGCATGGTATAGTTGGTACACCGGGATCTCCAAGTTTCTTTGGTATTCCACCCTTAAAAGTGTAATTAGCAAGCATGGTGGAAATTTCAGCTTCCGGTATCTTTCTTTTATTTGTAATAATATCTTTCATGTACTTAGCATAAGGATTGGTTTTGAGCATATCAGTTAATCGCATACGCAAAAAGATAGGTCTAATCATTTCAGCAAAGTGCTCAAAATCCTCATCATCCTTTTTCTTGGATGGTTTGGGAGGAAAAGGCATGGGTTTCTGAACCCATGGTTCTCTTTCTTTACCATGTTTCCTAGCAACAAAGTCTTTTTTATCACAACGTTAATTCTTTGATTGTGGGTTATCAAGATCAACAGCAGGTTCAATTTCTATGTCATTATCATTACTAGGTTGAGCATCATTATGAACATTATCATTAACCTTATCACTAGTTTCAGGTTCATTACCAGATTGAGTTTCAGCATCAGAAATAGAAATATCATTTGGATTCTTGGGTGTTTCAACAATAGGATCACTAGAAGCATGCAAAGTCCTATCATTTTTCTTTTTCTTCTTTTTAGAAGAACCAGGTACATCTATATTATTTCTCTGAGAATCTTGCTCAATTCTCTTAGGGTGGCCTTTAGGATACAAAGGTTCCTGAGTCATTCTACCAGTTCCAGTAGCCACTCTAACAGCATTATCATTATCTTTACTATTCAATTCATTGAGCAAATCATTTTGAGCTTTAAGTACTTGTTCTACTTGAGTGGTAACCATAGAAGCATGTTTACTAATAAGTTTAAGTTCACCTTTAACATTAGCCATATAATCACCCAAGTGTTCAAGCATATTTGAATTGTATTTCAATTGTCTACCAAAATAAGCATTAAAGTCTTCTTGCTAAGTCATAAATTTATCAAATTCATCTAAGCATGGGCTAGCAAATTTAATAAATGGGATTTCAGCTATATCATATCTATGGAGAGAATTTACCTTTACTACCTGTGTCGGGTTATCAAGACCATGAGTTTCTTCAATAGGTAATGGATTAAGATCATACGTTTCTTCAACAGGCGGTAAATTAAGACCGTGTATTTCTTCAATAGGAGGTAAATTCTTAACATCTTTAGCTTTAATACATTTTTCTTTCATAGATTTCTTTGCCTCTTGCATATCTTTAGGACTGAGAAATAGAATACCCCTCTTCTTCGGAGTTGGTTTAGGAATAGGCTCAGGAATTGGCTCCAGAGGTGTCCAATTATTTTCATTTGTCAACATATTATTCAGTAGAATTTCAGCTTCATCCGGTGTTCTTTCCCTGAAAACAGAACCAGCACAACTATCCAGGTAATCTCTGGAGGCGTCGGTTAGTCCATTATAAAAGATATCAAGTATTTCATTTTTCTTAAGAGGATGATCAGGCAAAGCATTAAGTAATTGGAGAAGCCTCCCCCAAGCTTGTGGGAGACTCTCTTCTTCAATTTGCACAAAATTATATATATCCCTTAAAGCAGCTTGTTTCTTATGAGCAGGGAAATATTTAGCAGAGAAGTAATAAATCATATCCTGGGGACTACGCACACAACCAGGATCAAGAGAATTAAACCATGTCTTAGCATCACCCTTTAATGAGAACGGAAATATTTTAAGGATGTAAAAGTAGTGAGTTCTCTCATCTTTAGTAAACAGGGTGGCTATATCATTCAATTTAGTAAGATGTGCCACAACAGTTTCAGATTCATAACCATGAAAAGGATCAGATTCAACCAAAGTAATTATATCAGGATCAACACAGAATTCACAATCCTTATCAGTAACAAAGATAGGTGAAGTAGCAAAAGCAGGGTCAGGTTTCATTCTAGCATTTAGAGATTGCTTACTCCATTTAGCTAATAACCTTTTGAGTTCATTTCTATTTTTGCAAGCTAAAATGGCTAAAGAAGCTTCTTGATCAAAAACATAATCCTTAGGAATAACAAGTGATTCTTCATCATCACTTTCATCAGTATCATCAGATTCAATATTTTCAATCTCTCTAGCCCTAGCAAGTTGTTCATCAAGAAAATCACTAAGTGGCATAGTAGTATCAGGCATAGAGGTAGTTTCATCATAAGTATCATGCATAGCAGAAGTGGCATCATCAATAACATGCGACATATCAAAACGAATAGCAGAAGTAGTTTTAGGTGTCGCAAGCTTACTCAAAACAGAAGGTGAATCAAGTGCAGAGCTAGATGGCAGTTCCTTACCTCCCCTCGTAGTTGAGGGATAGATCTTGGTTTTTGGATCTCTCAAGTTCTTCATAATGATAAGCAGATATATATCCCAAGTGACTCAAAGAATAGAGCTATGCTCCCCGGCAACGGCGCCAGAAAATGGTCTTGATAACCCACAAGTATAGGGGATCGCAACAGTTTTCGAGGGTAAAGTATTCAACCCAAATTTATTGATTCGACACAAGGGGGGCCAAAGAATACTCTCAAGTATTGGCAGTTGAGTTGTCAATTCAACCACACCTGGAAACTTAATATCTGTAGCAAAGTATTTAGTAGCAAAGTAATATGATAATAGTGGTAACGGTAACAGAAGGTAATGGTAGTAAAAGCAATGTTTTTGGTATTTTGTAGTGATGATAGCAATAGCAACGGAAAGTAAATACGCGAAGAACAATATATGGAAAGCTCGTAGGCAATGGATCGGTGATGGAGAATTATGTCGGATGCGGTTCATCATGTAACAGTCATAACCTAGGGTGACACAGGACTAGCTCCAGTTCGTCAATGTAATGTAGGCATGTATTCCGAATATAGTCATACGTGCTTATGGAAAAGAACTTGCATGGCATCTTTTGTCCTACACTCCCGTGGCACTGGGGTCCTTACGGAAACTAAGGGATATTAAGGCCACCTTTTAATAGAGTACCGGAACAAAGCATTAACACATAGTGAATACATGAACTCCTCAAACTACAGTCATCACCGGTAAGTATCCCGATTATTGTCACTTCGGGGTTAACGGATCATAACACATAATAGGTGACTATAGACTTGCAAGATAGGATCAAGAACACTCATATATTGATGAAAACATAATAGGTTCAGATCTGAAATCATGGCACTCGGGCCCTAGAGACAAGCATTAAGCATAGCAAAGTCATAGCAACATCAATCTTAGAACATAGTGGACACTAGGGATCAAACCCTAACAAAACTAACTCGATTACATGATAGATCCCATCCAACCCTAGGCCTTGTTTCAACACATTGAAATACCGTTTACGCTCACTTTTATCATTAGTTACCTTGCTGTTTTTATATTTTCAGATTACAAAAACCTTTATCTACCATCCATATACCACTTGTATCACCATCTCTTCGCCGAACTAGTGCACCTATACAATTTACCATTGTATTGTGTGTGTTGGGGACACAAGATACTCTTTGTTATTTGGTTGCAGGGTTGCTTTAGAGAGACCATCTTCATCCTACGCCTCCTACGGATTGATAAACCTTAGGTCATCCACTTGAGGGAAATTTGCTATTGTCCTACAAACCTCTGCACTTGGAGGCCCAACAACGTCTACAAGAAGAAGGTTGTGTAGTAGACGTCAAGCTCTTTTCTGGCGCCGTTGCCGGGGAGGTTAGCGCTTGAAGGTATATCTTTAGATCTTGTAATCGAGTCTTTTAGTTTCTTGTTTTATCACTAGTTTAGTTTATAAAAGAAAATTACAAAAAAATGGAATTAAGTTTGCCTCATACGCTTTATCTTTTTAATATCTATCGTGAGAATAAGGATTCCGACAATTGTGCTCAAGTGCTAGAGGAAGAATGCATTAGAATGTTTGGCACTAAATATTTGAATGATGAGCATGATTGCAATGTTGTTAGTATGAGTTCCTTGAATATCCATGATGCTAATGATATGCAAAGCCACAAGCTTGGGGAAGTTATGTTTGATGAAGATGGTATTTTTTGTCCCCCAAGTTTTGATGAGCAAATTTATTATGATGAAAGAATGCCTCCTATTTATGATGATTATATTGATGAAAGTGGATTTAGAGAGGTCATGACTTTATTTTGTGATGAATCCACTATTTCGGAAGAGGTTCCAATTGATTATGAGAACAAAGTTGATATCTATGATGATTATTGTGATGACATGTATGCTTTAAAGAATAATGATAACCATGAAACTTGTCATCAGGATTTTAGTTTTCAATTGGATTATGCCTCACATGATAATTATTTTGTTGAGTTTGCTCCCACTATTATTCACGAGAAGAATTTTGTTTGTGTGGAGAGTAATAAAATTTCTATGCTTGTAGATCATGAAAAGAATGCTTTAGGTGCTGGTTATATTGTTGAATTCATTCATGATGCTACTGAAAATTATTATGAGGGAGGAACATATGCTTGTAGGAATTGCAATAATATCAAGTTTCCTCTCTATGTGCTTAAAATTTTGAAGTTATGCTTGTTTTACCTTCCTATGCAAGTTGATTCTTGTTCCCACAAGTTGTTTGCTCAAAAAATCCCTATGCATAGGAAGTGGGTTAGACTTAAATGTGCTAGTCATATTCTTCATGATGCTCTCTTTATGTTCCTTTATGTGAGCATCGTTGAAATCGTCATGCCTAGCTAGGGGCGTTAAACGATAGCGCTTGTTGGGAGGCAACCCAATTTTATTTTTGTTCCTTGCTTTTTGTTCCTGTTTAGTAATAAATAATTCATATAGACTCTGTTTAGATGTGGTTTTATGTTTTTAATTAGTGTTTGTGCCAAGTAGAACCGTTGGGAAGACTTGGGGAAAGTCTTGTTGATCATGCTGTAAAAAATAGAAACTTTAGCGCTCACGAGAATTGCTGCCATCTTTATTTGGAAAGTTCTATTTAGTTAATTCTTTTTGAAGATGATTAATAGACAAAGTACTCAGGTCCACCAATTTATTTGAGAATTTTATGAGTTCCAGAAGTATACGTTTGATCCAGATTACTATAGACTGTTCTGTTTTTGACAGATTCTGTTTTCGATGTGTTGTTTGCTTATTTTGATGAATCCATGAGTATTATCGGAGGGTATGAACCATATATAAGTTTTAATACAGTAGATATTACACCAATATGAATTTAGAATGAGTTCACAACAGTACCTAAGTGGTGATTTATTTTCTTATACTAACGGAGCTTACGAGTTTTCTGTTAAGTTTTGTGTTGTGAAGTTTTCAAGTTTTGGGTAAAGATTTGATGGACTATGGAATAAGGAGTGGCAAGAGCCTAATCTTGAGGATGCACAAGGCACCCCAAGGTAATAGCTTGGGGATGCCCCAGAAGGCATCCCCTCTTTCGTCTGCTTCCATCGGTAACTTTACTTGGAGCTATATTTTTATTCACCACATGATATGTGTTTTGCTTGGAGCGTCAATTTATTTTGTTACAATTTGCTTGCTGTTATTTAGAACAATGTTTTGCATCTTTTATTCCAATAAAAGTGGCATTAATAGTCTTTACTATGCCTATGTTACAAGTCTTCATGTTTCTGTTTGAAAACAGAAAGTTTACCGCTGTTGCAATAATTCCCTAGAAGATTCAGAATGTGATAAAATGTTGAAACCTTTTGCATATTAAGCTCTGATAAATTTACTACAGTGGGAATTTTATTTCATAATTTTTGGAGCTAGGGAAGTATGGATATTGCTGCACTCTTTACAGACTGTCCTGTTTAGGCAGATTGCTGTTATGTTTGCATTGTTTGCATATGTTTGCTTCTTTAATGATTCTATTTGAGGATAGGACTATTAAATATGCAGAGGCATTTAGTATGCAATGTTGAATAATAATTTTAGTGATTTGCTACAGTATAGTATGATAAGGTTTTTGCAATGGTTTATACTAACTTATCTCATGAGTCCTTGTTGAGTTTTGTGTGGATGAAGCTTTTGAGATTTAGGGAGACCGTGATATGAGAGGAATTAAGGAGACACAAAAGCTCAAGATTGGGGATGCCCAAGGCATCCCAAGATAATATTTCAAGAAGTCTCAAGCGTCTAAGCTTGGGGATGCCCCGTTGGCATCCCACCTTTCTTCTTCAACAACTATTGGTTAGTATCGGTTGATCCTAAGTATTTTCTTCTTCACATGATGTTTGCTATTCTTAGATGTCATTTTATTTTGTTTTGCTTGTTGTTTGAATAAAGTATCAAGATCTGAAATCCTTAAATGTTAGAGAGTCTTCATGTAGTTGCATGATTATTCGACTACTCATTGATCTTCACTTATATCTTCCGGAGTAGTTTGTTGTTGCTCTAGCGCTTCACTTATATATTTTTAGAGCACGGTGGTGGTTTTATTTTATAGAAATAGATGAACTCTCATGCTTCACTTATATTATTTTGAGATTCTTTGGAACAGCATGGTAATTTTCTTTGGTTATGAATTTAGTCCTAATAGGATGGGCATCCAAGAGGGATATGATAAAAACTTTCATATAGAGTGCATTGAATACTATGAGAAGTTTGATACTTGATGATTGTTTTGAGATATGAAGATGGTGATATTAGAGTCATGCTAGTTGATTAGTTGTGAATTGGAGAAATACTTGTGTTGAAGTTTGTGATTCCCGTAGCATGCACGTATGGTGAACCGTTATGTGATGAAGTCGGAGCATGATTTATTTATTGATTGTCCTCCTTATGAGTGGCGGTCGGGGAGGAGCGATGGTCTTTTCCTACCAATCTATCCCCCTAGGAGCATGTGCGTAGTACTTTGTTTCGATAACTAATAGATTTTTGCAATAAGTATGTGAGTTCTTTATGACTAATGTTGAGTCCATGGATTATACGCACTCTCACACTTCCACCATTGCTAGCCTCTCTAGTACCGCGCAACTTTCTCCGGTACCATAAACCCACCATATACCTTCCTCAAAATAGCCACCATACCTACGTATTATGGCATTTCCATAGCCATTCCGAGATATATTGCCATGCAACTTTCCATCATTCCGTTATTATGACACGCTTCATCATTGTGATATTGCTTTGCATGATCATGTAGTTGACATCGTATTTGTGGCAAGGCCACCGTTCATAATTCTTTCATGCATCATTGCACATCCCGGTACACCGCCGGAGGCATTCATATAGAGTCATATCTTGTTCTAAGTATCGAGTTGTAATTCTTGAGTTGTAAGTAAATAAAAGTGTGATGATCATTATTATTAGAGCATTGTCCCAGTGAGGAAAGGGTGATGGAGACCATGATTCCCCCACAAGTCGGGATGAGACTCCGGACGAAAATAAATAAATAAAAGAGGCCAAAGAAGACCAAAAAAGAGGGAAAAAAGAGGCCATAAAAAATAGAGAAAGGCCCAAACAAAAATAAAAAATGAGAGAAAAGGAGAGAAGGGGCAATGCTACTATCATTTTACCACACTTGTGCTTCAAAGTAGCACCATGATCTTCATGATAGAGAGTCTCCTATGTTGTCACTTTCATATACTAGTGGGAATCTTTCATTATAGAACTTGGCTTGTATATTCCAATAATGATGGGTTTCCTCAAAACGCCCTAGGTCTTCGTGAGCAAGCGAGTTGGATGCACACCCACTAGTTTCTTTTGTTGAGCTTTCATACATTTATAGCTCTAGTGCATCAGTTGCATGGCAATCCCTACTCACTCACATTGATATCTATTGATGGTCATCTCCATAGCCCGTTGATACGCCTAGTTGATGTGAGACTATGTTCTCCTTTTTGTCTCCTCCACAACCAACATTCTATTCCACTATAGTGCTATATCCATGGCTCACGCTCATGTATTGCGTGAAGATTGAAAAGGTTTGAGAACATCAAAAGTATGAAACAATTGCTTGGCTTGTCATCGGGGTTGTGCATGATTTAAATATTTTGTGTGGTGAAGATGGAGCATAGCCAGACTATATGATTTTGTAGGGATAGCTTTCTTTGGCCATGTTATTTTTAGAAGACATGATTGCTTAGTGAGTATGCTTGAAGTATTATTATTTTTTATGTCAATATTAAACTTTTGTCTTGAATCTTATGGATCTGAATATTCTTGCCACAATAAAGAAGAATTACTTAGAGAAATATGTTAGGTAGCATTCCACATCAAAAATTCTGTTTTTATCATTTACCTACTCGAGGACGAGCAGGAATTAAGCTTGGGGATGCTGATACGTCTCCAACGTATCCATAAGTTTTGATTGTTCCATGCTATTATATTATCAACCTTGGATGTTTTATATGCATTTATTGTTGGGGAACGTAGTAATTTCAAAATTTTCCTACGCACACGCAAGATCATGATGATGCACAGCAACGAGAGGGGAGAGTGTTGTCTACGTACCCACGCAGACCGACTGCGGAAGCGTTGACACAACGTAGAGGAAGTAGTCGTACGTCTTCCCGATCCGACCGATCCAAGCACCGTTACTTCAGCACCTCCGAGTTCTTAGCACACGTACAGCTCGATGACAATCCCCGGGCTCCGATCCAGCAAAGCGTCGGGGAGGAGTTCCGTCAGCACGACGGCGTGGTGACGATCTTGATGTTCTACCGTCGCAGGGCTTCGCCTAAGCACCGCTACAATATGATCGAGGTGGAATATGGTGGCAGGGGGCACCGCACACGGCTAAGGAACGATCTCAAGGATCAACTTGTGTGTCCTAGGGTGCCCCCCTGCCTCCGTATATAAAGGAGTCAAGGGGGAGGGGGCGGCCGGCCAAGGAGGGTGCGCCAAGGGAGTCCTACTTCCTTTGGGAGTAGGATTCCCCCCCAGTCCTAGTTGGAATAGGATTCCTCGAGGGGGGGAAGAGAGAGAGGGGGCCGGACACCTCTCCTTGTCCTAATAGGACTAGGGGAGGGGGAGGCGCGCGGCCCACCTTGGGCTGCCCCTTTCTCCTTTCCACTAAAGCCCACTAAGGCCCATATAGCTCCCGGGGGGTTCCGGTAACCTCCCGGTACTCCGGTAAAATCCCGATTTCACCCGGAACACTTCCGATATCCAAACATAGGCTTCCAATATATCAATCTTTATGTCTCGACCATTTCGAGACTCCTCGTCATGTCCGTGATCACATCCGGGACTCCGAACAACCTTCGGTACATCAAAATGCATAAACTCATAATATAACTGTCATCGTAACCTTAAGCGTGCGGACCCTACGGGTTCGAGAACAATGTAGACATGACCGAGACACGTCTCCGGTCAATAACCAATAGCGGGACCTGGATGCCCATATTGGCTCCTACATATTCTACGAAGATCTTTATCGGTCAGACCGCATAACAACATACGTTGTTCCCTTTGTCATCGGTATGTTACTTGCCCGAGATTCGATCGTCGGTATCCAATACCTAGTTCAATCTCGTTACCGGCAAAGTCTCTTTACTCGTTCTGTAATACATCATCCCGCAACTAACTCATTAGTTGCAATGCTTGCAAGGCTTAAGTGATGTGCATTACCGAGAGGGCCCAGAGATACCTCTCCGACAATCGGAGTGACAAATCCTAATCTCGAAATACGCCAACCCAACATGTACCTTTGGAGACACCTGTAGAGCTCCTTTATAATCACCCAGTTACGTTGTGACGTTTGGTAGCCCACAAAGTGTTCCTCCGGCAAACGGGAGTTGCATAATCTCATAGTCATAGGAACATGTATAAGTCATGAAGAAAGCAATAGCAACATACTAAACGATCGGGTGCTAAGCTAATGGAATGGGTCATGTCAATCAGATCATTCAACTAATGATGTGACCTCGTTAATCAAATAACAACTCTTTGTTTGGTTAGGAAACATAACCATCTTTGATTAACGAGCTAGTCAGTAGAGGCATACTAGTGACACTCTGTTTGTCTATGTATTCACACATGTATTATGTTTCCGGTTAATACAATTCTAGCATGAATAATAAACATTTATCATGATATAAGGAAATAAATAATAACTTTATTATTGCCTCTAGGGCATATTTCCTTCATTATATGCTATTTTATATGATTTTTGGGACTAACCTATTAACCTAGGCCCGGTGCCAGTTTCTGTTTTTTCCTTGTTTTTGAGTATCGCAGAAAAGGAAAATCAAACGGAGTCCAATTGACCTGAAACTTCACGGAACTTATTTTTGGAAGGAAAGCAACCTGATGGACTTGGAGTGCACGTCAGGAAAGAAACGAGGAGCCACGAGGTAGGGCGCGCCCACCCCCTAGGGCGCCCTCCACCCTCGTGGGCCCCTCGTGGCCCTGACGTACTTCTTCCGCCTATATATCTCCATATACCCTAAAAACATCCGGGGAGCACAATAGATCGGGAGTTCCGCCGCCAGAAGCCTCCGTAGCCACCGAAAACCAATCTAGACCCGTTCCGGCACCCTGCCGGAGGGGCAATCCTTCTCCGGTGGCCATCTTCATCATCCCGGTGCTCTCCATGACGAGGAGGGAGTAGTTCTCCCTCGGGGCTGAGGGTATGTACCAGTAGCTATGTGTTTGATCTCTCTCTCTCTCTCTCGTGTTCTTGAAGTGGTACGATCTTGATGTATCGCGAGCTTTGCTATTATAGTTGGATCTTATGATGTTTCTTCCCCCTCTACTCTCTTGTAATGGATTGAGTTTTCCCTTTGAAGTTATCTTATCGGATTGAGTCTTTAAAGATTTGAGAACACTTGATGTATGTCTTGCCGTGCGTATCTGTGGTGACAATGGGATATCACGTGATTCACTTGATGTATGTTTTGGTGATCAACTTGCGGGTTCCGCCCATGAACCTATGCATAGGGGTTGGCACACGTTTTCGTCGTGATTCTCCGGTAGAAACTGGGGCACTCTTTGAGGTTCTATGTGTTGGTTGAATAGATGAATCTGAGATTGTGTGATGCATATCGTATAATCATACCCACGGATACTTGAGGTGACATTGGAGTATCTAGGTGACATTAGGGTTTTGGTTGATTTGTGTCTTAAGGTGTTATTCTAGTACGAACTCTAGGGCTGTTTGTGACACCTATAGGAATAGCCCAACGGATTGATTGGAAAGAATAACTTTGAGGTGGTTTCGTACCCTACCATAATCTCTTCGTTCGCTCTCCGCTATTAGTGACTTTGGAGTGACTCTTTGTTGCATGTTGAGGGATAGTTATGTGATCCAATTATGTTATTATTGTTGAGAGGACTTGCACTAGTGAAAGAATGAACCCTAGGCCTTGTTTCAACGCATTGAAATACCGTTTACACTCACTTTTATCATTAGTTACCTTGCTGTTTTTATATTTTCAGATTAGAAAAACCTTTATCTACCATCCATATACCACTTGTATCACCATCTCTTCGCCGAACTAGTGCACCTATACAATTTACCATTGTATTGGGTGTGTTGGGGACACAAGAGACTCTTTGTTATTTGGTTGCATGGTTGCTTGAGAGAGACCATCTTCATCCTACGCCTCCTACGGATTGATAAACCTTAGGTCATCCACTTGAGGGAAATTTGCTACTGTCCTACAAACCTCTGCACTTGGAGGCCCAACAACATCTACAAGAAGAAGGTTGTGTAGTAGACATCAGTATTTTTCATATTTTCTGAAAAGTTGCTCTGTGAAGTTTCAGGTCATTCCGAGAACATTTGTTCCTGCACATAAATAACACCATGGTAATTCTGCTGAAAACAGCGTCAGTTCAGGTTAGTTCCATTTGAATCATGCAAGTTAGAGTCCAAAACAAGGGCAAAAGTGTTTGGAAAAGTAGATACGTTGGATACGTATCAATGAGTTGTTCATTACGAAGGTACGTGGTTTGTTACTATCTCGCTACACTTTCTATACTGTCATTACATAGTAATACTAGTGGTTTGCATGTGAATTTATTTGCAGGGTGGACCTACATTGGAGGTGCGGGACAGGATTCAATGATTGGATGCTCAATTCCGGTTCTATCGATTTCACCTCTTCCATCACTGCGAACATGAATATCCTTGGTCTGATGAAGAATAGGCGCTATATTTCTACGTTGAACCAACAAATCAATTCAGTTTGAAATTGTCCAGGGCAAAACATGACTGTATCAAATTGTACTAGTTGGTTTTGAATTTGGGATACTAATGTGAACATATTACAATGCCAGGCCTGTGAGTCTCGTGTGAACATTTCGAACGGATCGGCTCTTACTGTTGCGCATAGCATGATCCTTATTTTAGTGTTCTCGGTGTTTACAAGTTACTAACAGTTCCTTATTTCTGTTCGCTCAGTGTTTACAAGTTACTGATCGATCACTAGCTAGCCTACTAGTGCGCTCCTAGCAGTTTTAGTTGCAACGCAAGATTCGAAGTGGCAGTTTTTTGAATAAAAATGCCTACCTCTGAAGAAACTGACAAGATCCTCTGAAGAAAATGTCATGCGAATCTGTAGAAACTGCCAGCAAAAACGTTTGCAAATGCCTTATCTCCCAGCGAATGTTCATCAGCTAATGTGATCCTACGCGTACACCATACGACCTACTCGATCCTACACGTACACTATCCGACCTACTCGATCCTACACGGATAAATAGCGGATCACGCACGTACTACCTCCTTTGCGGTTTGCAGCGCTCAATTCAAAAAATGACCTACTCGATCCTACACGAATAAATAGCGGATCACGCATGTACTACCTACTTTTCGGTTTGCAGGGCTTAATTCAAAAATCTCACCAACCAAGGTAGATGATGAGTGGTGGAATCATTTTTTACAAGGAGGGATTACCTCATCTGGATGATTTGACTGCACTCATTCCACCGTCATGCCGGCATGCGACCCAGCACGGACGGGATGCACCACTTACGGGACGGGACGACGCAGTCATAATTTCAGTTTTTCTAGTTTTCCATGGCAAGCTGGCGTGCTAAGCCATGCCTACTTATGCATTGAATTTTGATGACCGGAATGAAAGTCGCATTTCCCGCGACATGCTGGTTCGCCTACCTTCCGCCTATAATTACTGTTTACTGGCCTTCTCCGGTGGCACCATCACCCAACTCGCCCGATCCTCATAAGCCCCCACCGGCCCAATGTCGCTCGCCACTTATCCTCACATTCACCACGTCCGCCATGCCCCCGCCCATCCGCGATAGGCGACGCCGGAGGCGGTCACTGCCAGAACTAGTGTTCAGTTTTTCACCGGAAGGCAGATGGAGGGAGGAGGCATTCTATTGGTCTTTAGATGGAAATGCGGAGTATGAGGAGTTGTTGGAGCGTGACCGCCTGGCGAAGGAGAAACGTATCACCGATTTGCGCCGCTAGTGGGACATGGAGCAGCAGCGCACCGATGCTCTGAGTCATGAGCAGAGCGCCCGCAACTAGGCCGACTACGTGGAGGTCGGCGCTCGGCAAATAGCCTTGGAGGCTGTCAGGCACGCATGCATTCGCGACGCCGGATTTTACTACCAGCTCGTCAAGTGGGTTTCCCGCTTAGAAGCCGAAGCTTCGGTGGACCATGCCGGCATGGAAAGGGCCAACGCGCGCGAGCAACGCGCCCTATCGCACCTCTGGCAAGTCCGAGGCGAGGTGGAGGACGCCGGTGCCGGCGTTTAGCGTGTACCGCAGATGGTGGCCGACATCGTCTAGTTAGCTAAGAGTAAGTTAGTACTTGTACACTACTAGAGTATTAGTGGGAGTAGATAGTTAACTTGGCTATGATGGTTGTCAACGTGGAAGTTCAATACTCTATATCTGGATCAGACCTGTTACTTTTCTCTGAATGTTGAACTTTCCATTTGAACGTATGGAATGGGCTATTAATTTTTTAAATGGGCTGTATTTGTCTCACATGGGTTTAGAGGCTGACTTGTGGGCCTACCAGGTTGATGCGTACACAATCAGGAGATGATTGTACGTGGAGAGGATGACAGCAGGGACCCACCAAGGTCATGGTAGTACGCAAGCAAGTGCCTCCTTATTTCAAGCCAATAAAAAAATGGCTCCTCCTAATGGATTTCTGACATGTGGGTCCCATGCCATTGTCAATGTAGTCAATAAACGAGAGAATTGCACAACGAGCGGCTGACACCAGGGACCCAGCAGCTCGCCTAGTTATTTTTGTTTTGGGTTAATTTGATAAATGCCACTCCAAATCTGGTGATTCTGGGAAATGCCACTGCAATTTCCAAACTTTGAAAAATGCCATTTCCAGTGGCATTTTTCAAAGTCTAGAGTGGCATTTTTCGAAGTTTGCAAAAATTGCAGTGGTGTTTTTCAAAGTTTGCAAAAATTGCAGTGGCATTTTTCAAGGTTTGGAAATTGCAGTGGCATTTTTATGAATCGCCATAATTGGAGTGACATTTATCTAATTTGTTTTTGAGACGGAAGCAGGGTGTCAACTGGTTTGTGCGGGGCACTCTGGCCTGTCTAGACAGCCTTTTCTTTTATGTTTACCACAGACCAACCCAGTAGTTTTTTTCTTTCTGAAAATGGCTAGCCTAGTGTTTTTGTGATTTGTCAAGTAAGTCACTTTGTCAGGCCTGTTGGGCTGCAAATCTTTCAAGACGAGGAGAGCTTCATTCGGCTGGCCGAGAAAATGGCCTATCAGTAATGAGAAATGGGTTGTACATTTTTAAAACACATCAAACCGGCAATTAGTTTCAAATTTCTTTTTTTTCATTTCAAAATTTTAAAATTGCATTGAATTTTATGCGTGGATAATCTGTTGGATTTTATATTGATACACATTTATTTTTAAAATCAGTTTGAATGTGACTCGAAATTTCAGGATTAAAAATAGTTCAGACCGCATCGAAATATGCAAAATTTCGTATAATTTTTTAACCGTGGCCACAATGTGAGCTGTAATGCTAACAAAAAGAATATGGGCTCCAAAAAAAACCCTTAAGAATTAGCAAATGGGTTGTAAATTATTAGAAATAATGGCAGATGGATTGTATGTTGTTTTCCACAGATTTGAGGCTTTCCTAAAATAAGGTTGACGCACAAGCAGTGACTGTTGGATGTCCATCCAACGGCCGTCGTGCTTCTTCAATCTCTGCTCTTCCTGCTCCAGCCGCTCAAACAAGCGTCGGCGGGACTGCCTGCTCCCTCCTCCCACGGCCGGCTGTGCTGCCGCGTAGGCCTCATCGACCCACCGTACTCCCATCGCTGGCCTAGCCATCCCTCTACTCACCCACACCTGTTGTTATTCTCCGGCAACGGCAGACGAACCAGTAAACCCTCGTACGCCCCTCCGCGTGGGAAACAACTGCCGAGTCTACCTTGGCTCCATGTCGTTCCCTTCCTAGGCCTCGCCGTCGTCCACTGCCCTGGTGCTCTCGGCGCGGCGTGGTCAACATGGTCAATGAACGACATGCATCAGAAGTGGATTGTACGTGGAGAGGCTAACGGCTGGGTCCACGGCCGCACGCAAGGAAATGCCTCCTTATTACGCGCAAAATAATGATTCCTCCACCTGACAGCTGGGACCCACCGGAAGGGCCTCTGTATTTCGCGAAAAAATGTTCCTCCCGCTGACAGGTCGGACCCACCAGCTATATCTTCGCATGCAAGGAAGTGCCTCCTTAGTACGCACAAAAAAAATGAATCTCCCCCTGCTAGCTGGGACCCACCATAGTGGGAGGCTGACTTGTGGGCCTACTAAGATGACAGGGACGGAGGGCTTTGTCAACTTAGTCAATATGAACGATTCTAGCTCCAATGACCGTACGATGTCCATCCAACGGCCATAGTGCTTCTTCAACCTCTAGTCTTCTTGCTCTAGCCGCCCAAACAAGCGTTGGTCGTGTCGCCTGCTCCTGCCTCCCGTGTCCGGCTGTGCTGCCACCGCTGGCCATGCCATCCCTCTATACTCACCCACACCTCCTGTTATTCTCCGACAACGGCAGCCTCACACCGCAGCCGAAGCAGTCAACCCACGTACTCCCTCCGCGTGGGCATCCACTTTCGGGTCTTCCCCGGCTCCGTGTCGCCCCCTTCCTAGGCCTCGCCGTCGTCCACCGCCCTGGTGCTCTCGGCGCGGCGTGGTCAACATGGTCAAGGAATGACTTCAATCGGAAGAGTACTGTATGTGGAGAGGCTGACAGTTGGGTCCACGGCAGCAGCAAGGAAGTCTCTCCTTATTACGCGCAAAATAATTATTCCTCCACCTGACAGCAGGGACCCACTGGACGGGCCACCGTATTTCGTGAAAAAAATGTCCCCCCTGACTGCTGGGACCCACCAGCTACATCTTTGCATGGAAGGAAGTGCCTGACAGTCAGGACCCACCTGGTCGAAGCGTACGTAGCATTGTCATTCTGGTCGCGAACGTGTACGTACATACGATCGGTCTGTCTGTGGGCTGCAGCGATGAACCGTGGCCGTGTAAGGAAGGGCACGTGCCGTAGTAGAGGTGTGCATGTGTCATAGTAGAGGCGCGCACGTAGCATGTACACGTACGTACAGCGGCCAGGGTGCAAGAAAGTAAATACGGCCATGTACGTACATACGGGCGGGGTCTCGAACGCCTACTCGCGCATACGTATGGCCAGGGCTCGTGTACATGGCTGGATCGGAACGGAGAAACTGCGTCATCGTTGTGTTCATGGGGAGGCAACGGAATGCGTCATGTTCATCAGGAGGCAACAGAATGCGTGGTGTTCATCGGGAGCTAACCGGCTTGGACGGAATAGCCGATGGAAACGAGGCATGGCGTACCGCAGAACGGAGGAAACGGCCTTGTGTTCGACCGGCCACGGACGAAAATTCATCGGGGGGGTTGGCATACCACAAAACGGAGGAAACAAACTTCTCTTGGACCTCCTACGGTCGAAACGGGGTCCTATTGATCGGGAGGGGTGTGGCGTACCACAAAACGGAGGAAACGGACTTGTGTTGGAGCGCTATGGTCGAAACGGGGGTCATGTTCATCGGGAGGGGTGTGGCGTACCACAAAACGGGACTCCATGGGATACTGTTCATCTCCACCGTCGACCTCCTCCAGCCTCCACGGGCTACTGTTCATCCACCGTCGACCTCCTCCAGCCTCCACCTGCTACTGTTCATCCACGGGTTCTTGTTCATCCAGCCTCCAGTGCTCCTCCACCGGCTACTGTTCAACCAGCCCTCTCCACGGGGTCCTGTTCGATCACCCCTCCATGGGCAACTGTTCATCCAACCCTCCACCGCCTACTATTCAACCAGCCCTCCACCGGCTACTGTTCAACCAGCCCTATACGGGGTCCTGTTCATCCAGCCATCCACACACGGGGTCCTGTTCATCCAGCCCTCCACACACGGGGTCCTGTTCATCCAGCCCTCCACACACGGGGTCCTGTTCATCCAACCCCCACTAGGAACTGTTCATCCAACCCCCCCCCAACAACGCTCACTGTTCATCTAGAGGCAGCATCAATCGGCTTCAGTTAGCAGTAGTAGCGAAGGAATCACTCAGGTTCAATTAACAACAAGGGATCGATCGCTCGGGTTCAGTAATGTAGCTAGTGCAATCGCTTGGGTTCAGTTAGAGCCCAACGCCTCGCTCAGGTTCAATTAGAGCGCAACGCCTTGCACACACGCATGTACATACGAGAGAAACGCGCATCGCTCGGCCCCCGACCACCCACCGTAACCGGGAACTCCCTCGATATTTTCCCCGCCCTCGCTTCTACCATGGTTTTTTTCATCATGGATGGCCCAAAGAATGTCATGCAGCTGCGTCTCCGGCCTGCCCAGGACGAAAAGCCCATTTTCTGTCATGATTTTTGTCATAGAAGTAGGAGCCCACCACATCTATGATGATACCGAGTTTTGTCACAATTATCGTCATAGAAGTGTCATAAGCATGACAGAAAAAAATCGTTCGGCCCAAAATGTCACGGATGTGTCTTTTTTTTGTAGTGATTGAGATACCTGGTTTTTAAATTCTAGTAAATCCAAAGCTCATCTAAAATTCATGAAACTTGGCATGCTATCATGGAGCGGCATCAACATGCAGTGGTAAATTTTTGGTCCCATTTGGGGCAGTTTGTGGATATGCTTCTCACAAACCAGAGCTTCTCACAACAAGCCTGATGGTTTTAGTATGGTACGTGCCACCTTGGGGGATGAAGCGATATATGTTGCCTCTTATTGCTTTCAAAATGTTTCTCGTGTCAACATAGAACAACACGAGTGTTGTGTCAATTTTTGGGATTTTTCAGGGTTCGCTTGGACATTTTTATGGATTAACCGAGTTTTCTATGCATTCATGTGCATAATTCAAATTTGAACTATGGGCACATGCTCTAATGCATATAAATTAGTTGAAAATTCAAATTTGTGCCCTTGGTTGCATGCTTAGGTCCCGTGCAAGAAATGGGAATGAATGTCAAACACCCTATCACCGTCACTCGGCCGCAAACATTGAGATACCTAGTTTTTAAATTCTAATAAGTCCAAAGCTCGTCTGAAATTCATGAAACTTGGCATGCTATCATGGAGCGGCACCAACATGTCGTGGTAATTTTTTGTCCCATTTGGGGTAGGTTTGGGGATATGCTTCTCATAAACCAGAGCTTCTCACAACAAGCCTGATGGTTTTGGTAGGGAACATCCCACCTTTGGGGATGAAACGATATCCATTGCCTCTTATTGCTTTCAAAAAAATTCTCGTGTCAACATAGAACAACAGGAGTGTTGTGTCAATGTTTGGGATTTTCGGGGTTCGTTTGGACATTTTTATGCATGAATTGAGTTTTCAATGCATTTATGTGCATAATTCAAATTTGAACTACATGCACATGCTCTAATGCATATAAATTGGTTGAAAATTCAAATCTATGTCCTTGGTTGCATGCTTAGGCCCCATGCAAGAAATGGGAATGAATGTCAAACAACCTGCCATGGTCACTCGGCCGCAAACATTGAGATACCTGGTTTTTAAATTCTAATAAATCCAAAACTCGTCTCGAAATTCATGAAACTTGCTATGCTATCATGGAGCAGCATCAACATGCCGTGGTAAAAAAATTGTCCCATTTGGGCAGATTTGGGTATAAGTTTCTCACAAACCAGAGCTTCTCACAACAAGCCTGATGGTTTGGGTAGGGAACGTCCCACCTCTGGGGACGAAACGATGTCCGCTGCCTCTTATTGCTTTCAAAAAATTTCTAGTGTCAACATAGTATAACAGGAGTGTTGTGTTAAAATTTGGAATTTTTCGGGGTTCGTTTGGACATTTTTATACATTAACTGGGTTTTCTAGGCATTTTATGTGCATAATTCAAATTTGAACTACATGCACATGCTCTAGTGCATATAAATTGGTTGGAAAATCAAATCTGTGTCCTTGGGTGCATGCTTAGGTCCCATGCAAGAAATCGGAATGAATTTCAAACACTAGGGCACCGTTGATTATCGGCAAAACGTTGAGATACTTTGTTTTTAAATTCTAGTAAATCCAAAACTCATCTAAAATTCATGAAACTTGGCATGCTATCATGGAATGGCACCCGACATGTTGTGGTATTTTTTGTGTCCATTTTGAGAGAAGGCGCACTCGAATAACAGCCAACAAAAGCATTTTGAAAAAATAGCTGCCACTTTAATATCTCAAACGTTTGTATAATTCAAATCGTGTGCGTTTTGTTAACCATTCACGTGACGCCACGTGTCTTTGTTTTAATGACTATAGGAGGTGACATGTGGATAACTGCTTGACTGAACGGGAGGCGTGCGAGCGGAGTCCGGTGTGCAGGCTGATCAAGAGGCGTGCAAGCTGCCCTCTAATGCGCAGGCTCACCGAGAAGCGTGCGAGTTGTCCGCTGCGCAGGCTCACTGGGAAGCGAGCCCTTTGACTTCCATGGCCGCCCGCCTTCCTCTCCATTAATGGCGCCCGAGTCGCTGTTTAATACGGGCAGCCTTACTATTCGGCTCCCATTCCCCTCCCTCCCGCAGACTTCCACCAACGCCATGGCGCAGAATGAGCATCTGCCACTAGTCTTCCAGTTTGGTGAAGTCGACTCCGAGCCGGAGGAGATAGAAAATAAGGAGGAATGGGGCCCCATGGACATGGCCCTAAACAAGCTGGCTGCGACGGTTGCTGCCCCCGCTCCCGTCCCAGCTGTAAGGGCATATTTATCCCTAAGTGGTTTTGGTGATTGATGACAATGCATTTGCGGACTAATCATGTGCATTGACCTTTTTAGATATCTCATGATTTAGGCACAAGACGATTCGTTTCCCCTCGGAGTCTAGTGAAGACAGAGTTTTCCCTATGTTTCTTGTCGGTGGATTTGAGTCGTAGGAAAGTCGTACTACTAAGAGGGGATATGCGTTGGAAAGGTTAGGGTGGAATCATCACGTACATGTCTGTTTCTTTTGCACCCCCTTTCCCTTGCACCTTTGGAGTAACCATCGTTTATCCGTGTCTCTGCAAAATGAAGGACTCCTGGTGTTTGTTGTGTTGTGGCATGCGGTAGTACTGCTCAAGGGAGCAATAGTACCGCAGTGGACCACGATAGTACCGTCCGTGGTCACGGTAGTACCGCAGGCCCTTGCGGTAGTACCGCTCCACGGGCGCGGTAGTACCTTGGCCTCTGGCCAGGCACAGCAGCACGAGCGGAAGTAGGGGCGGATGTAATTTTTTACATTCGCGCCCTACGCGGTAGTACCGCTCCCTGCTTGCGGTAGTACCGTGTCGGAGTTTTGCATAGATCATTTCTCAGCGGAAGTAGTCACGGATGTATTTTTATTCGTCCGTGCCTTCCCAGCCCAGACAAACCCTGCCTTGCGGTAGTACCACAAGGGGGAGCGGTAGTACCACTCTGGTGGTTCTACTACTCTTTGTGTCAACACATCAGGGCTGGTCTAGCTCCTGCCGCGCATGCGGTAGTACCGCAGGCCCTTGCGGTAGTACCGCATGTCTGGTGCGGTAGTACTGCACGTCGCGTGTTGAGTAAGTGAATAACGGGTGGATTTGTCCTATCACAATAAAAGGGGAGTCTTCTTCTCTGAGTTGACTACCTCTTCCATCCCAAAGCTCCATTGTTGCTCTAAGCTCCATTTTCGCCCGATCTCTCTCCCTAGCCAATCAAACTTGTTGATTTTCTAGGGATTGGTTGAGAAGTCCCCGATCTACACTTCCACCAAGAGAAATTTGATCCCCCCCACTAATCCCTTGTGGATCTTGTTACAGTTGGGTGTTTGAGCACCATAGACGGTTGAGGTCACCGCGGAGCCAAATTCCATTGTGGTGAAGCTTAGTGGTGTCGTTGGGAGCCTCCAATTAAGTTGTGGAGATTGCCCCAGCTTTGTTTGTAAAGGTCTGGTCGCTGCCTCCAAGGGCACCAATAGTGGAATCACGGCATCTCGCATTGTGTGAGGGCGTGAGGAGAATACGGTGGCCCTAGTGGCTTCTTGGGGAGCATTGTGCCTCCACACCGCTCCAACGAAGACGTACTTCCTCTCAAAAGGAAGGAACTTCGGTAACACATCCTCGTCTTAACCGGCTCCACTCTTGGTTATCTCGTACCTTTACTTGTGCAAGCTTATATTGTGTTGCATCCCTTGCTTGCTTGTGTGCTTGTTGTTGTTGCATCATATAGGTTGATCACCTAGTTGCATATCTAGACAATCTACTTTGATGCAAAGTTTAAATTGGTAAAGAAAAGTTAAAAATTGTTAGTTGCCTATTCACACCCCCCCTCTAGTCAACTATATCGATCATTTTCAATTGGTATCAGAGCCTGGTCTCTTTATTAAGGACTTTGTCATCCGAAGAGTATGGTTGACACCGTAGACGGTGAGGAGGAGCACCCCGGTGTGATTCCGTCCTCGTCTACGATCGATGGGGGAACCTCGGTCTCACGTGAGGAGTTCAATGTGGCCTTGAACACATTGAAAACCTCCATGATGGCCGAGGTCAAAGGCATGCTTAAGAACTTTCTTGATTGTCTTAAATTGTCCACCGCACCGTTGGAAGTGGTCGATCCCACTAACAAGGTGACGGATTCTAACTCCGACAAGGGGGAAGCTTCTAGTGATAAAGTTCCTTTGTCTAGTGGTAAAAGTGGAAACGGCATCTTTGCCCATGTTGAACCTCCTCTTACTTATGGAGGACTGGTTCCCTCCACTCATTTAAATCATGTGGGTTGGGTTCTCCTCCTAATATTGTGAAAAATGAGGATTTTGACTCTTGGGTCTATTGCTTTAAACGCCATTTAAATCATGTCAATACTAATCTTTGGAGAATCATTGAGCAAGGTTTCTATCTGCATGACCCAAGCAACTTCACCCCTAGAGAAGCCGCGGATCATCTATTCAACGAGAATGCTCTCTTCATCATCCAAGATGCAATTCCTTCCGAAGATATTGCACATCTTCGACCTTTCACCATGGCCAAGGAAGCATGGCACCATGTTGTTTCCCTTTACAAGGGAAGCGCAAGCATTCAACGCTCCAACTATGAAGTGATGCAACATGAAGCCGATGAATTTGCAATGAATGAAGATGAAGAACCTCACGAGCTTTACCGGAGATTAACCATTCTCGCGGTCTCACTCCGAGATCATGGGAGCAAGGATACGGATGACAATTGGATCAAGCGCAAGTTCCTCAAGGCCATGATGCCTTACCACAAGGCCATGTCCTCCGTCATCCGTCAAAGGCTGGACTTCCACACCTTGTCCTCAAGTGAAGTGTTGGATGAGTTTGTGGCTATGAGGATCTTGGACAAGACCGCCGACAATGCGGTGTTACGTTCTCAAAAAGCAAATAAGCCCAACCTTGCCTTGAAGGCCAAGGCTAGTGTGGAAGAAGAGGACGAAGAGGAAGAAGAGGAGAGCAACCCCGAAGATACGAAATATGCTTATCATGAGCACATGGCTCTCACTTCAAGGCAATTTTGGAGCAAGAAGAACACAAGGCACAACTTCAACAAGAACAACTCAAGTGGCGTGAAGGGCAAGCAACGTGTGAGGACTGATGGGTTTCGTAGTAATTTCAAAAAAATTCCTACGCACACGCAAGATCATGTGATGCATAGCAACGAGAGGGGAGAGTGTAGTCTACGTACCCACGCAGACCGACTGCGGAAGCGTTGACACGACGTAGAGGAAGTAGTCGTACGTCTTCACGATCCAACCGATCAAGCACCGAAACTACGGCACCTCCGAGTTCGAGCACATGTTCAGCTCGATGAAGATCCCTGGACTCCGATCCAGCAAAGTGTCGGGGAAGAGTTCCGTCAGCACGACGGCATGGTGACGATCTTGATGCACTACAGCAGCAGGGCTTCGCCTAAACTCCGCTACAGTATTATCGAGGAATATGGTGGCTGGGGCACCGCACACGGCTAAGGAATAGATCACATGGATCAACTTGTGTGTTCTAGGGTGCCTCTACCTCAGTATATAAAGGACCAAAGGGGGGAGGCTGGCCGGCCACAAGGGGCGCGCCAGGAGAGTCCTACTCCCTCCGGGAGTAGGATCCCCCCCCACCAATCCTAGTTGGAATAGGATTCGCGGAGGGGGAAAAAGAGAGAGGGGGCCGGCCACCTCTCCTAGTCCTAATAGGACTAGGGGAAGGAGGAGGCGCGCAGCCCATGTAGGGCTGCCTCTTCTCTTTTTTCCACTAAGGCCCATCATGGCCCATTTAGCTCCCGGGGGGTTCCGGTAACCTTCCCGGTATTTCGGTAAAATCCCGATTTCACCCGGAACACTTCCGATATCCAAACATAGGCTTCCAATATATCAATCTTTATGTCTCGACCATTTCAAGACTCCTCGTCATGTCCGTGATCACATCCGGGACTCCGAACAACCTTCGGTACATCAAAATGCATAAACTCATAATATAACTGTCATCGTAACCTTAAGCGTGCGGACCCTACGGGTTCGAGAACAATGTAGACATGACCGAGACACGTCTCCGGTCAATAACCAATAGCGGGACCTGGATGCCCATATTGGCTCCTACATATTCTACGAAGATCTTTATCGGTCAGGCCGCATAACAACATACGTTGTTCCCTTTGTCATCGGTATGTTACTTGCCCGAGATTCGATCGTCGGTATCCAATACCTAGTTCAATCTCGTTACCGGCAAGTCTCTTTACTCGTTTTGTAATACATCATCTCGCAACTAACTCATTAGTTGCAATGCTTGCAAGGCTTATGTGATGTGTATTACCGAGAGGGCCCAGAGATACCTCTCTGACAATCGGAGTGACAAAACCTAATCTCGAAATACGTCAACCCAACATGTACCATTGGAGACACCTGTAGTACTCCTTTATAATTACCCAGTTACGTTGTGACGTTTGGTAGTACCCAAAGTGTTCCTCCGGTAAACGGGAGTTACATAATCTCATAGTTATAGGAACATGTATAAGTCATGAAGAAAGCAATAGCAACATACTAAACGATCGGGTGCTAAGCTAATGGAATGGGTCATGTCAATCAGATCATTCTCTTAATGATGTGATCCCGTTAATCAAATAACAACTCATTGTTCATGGTTAGGAAACATAACCATCTTTGATTAACGAGCTAGTCAAGTAGAGGCATACTAGTGACACTTTGTTTGTCTATGTATTCACACATGTATTATGTTTCCGGTTAATACAATTCTAGCATGAATAATAAACGTTTATCATGATTATAAGGAAATAATAATAACTTTATTATTGCCTCTAGGGCATATTTCCTTCAAGGACTTGCTATAATTGTGGCAATGTGAGCCATTTTGTTGCGGAGTGCCCATATGAGAAGAGGGAAGACAATGGTGGCAAGCTCATCCAAAAAGACAAGGCCAAGTCCTTCCCCAACAAGAGAAACTTCACCAAGAAGACTCCTCCCAAGGGGTTGGTGGCACAAGAAGAGTACAATGAGGATGATGACGATGATGAAGACGGTGAGACGGTTGCCATGGCCTCCATTGCCATTGCAACAACTCCACGGGTGTCGCTCTTCGACTCACCCAACGAGAACATCACCGCCAAGTGCCTCATGGCCAAAGACACCAACAAGGTAACCCCCAACATCAAAACTACCATCACTACTAATCCCTCTTTGACGGATTGCATTGATGAAAGTGAGGGGTCTAATGAGGAAGAGAATGAATTTGAGTCTTTTATGAATAAGCTCAAGGGTAAGTCCAAGAAGCACTTTGTTGCTCTCTTGGAACAACTTGATGAAGCCAATGACATGGTCGAGGCTCACGAAGACACCATCTCTAAGATGGAGGGACATAGTCGTGACTATGCCGATGAGATATCAGATCTCTCTAATGCTCTTAAGGAAGAGCGTGGTCATCGTTTGGCTCTTGAGGAGTCACACAACGATGATCATGCTAAATTAAAAAAGATCTTGATCATGCACTTGTTGTATCTCGTGTGCTCAATTCCGAGAAGGCCAAACTTGGGGTTGATCTTGCTAGACTCAAGGAGGAGTTTGATATACTCGACAAGGCTCACAAAGCCTTGAAGGGTGCTCATGCTAGCCTCAAAGAGTCTCATGATCAACTCCAAGTGAAGCTAACTAAGGAAAAGGCCACTTTTCCTCATATGGTCTTAATTGATAATGCAAATGCTACTAACCCATGCTGTGAGCATGTGCATCTTGTGGAGGAGAATGCTAAGTTGAAGGAGCAACTTGAGAAAGGTCGTGTGTCTTGCATACAAGGTGAGAATAACCTCAACGACCTTTTGAGCAATCAAAAGGAAGTTGTGGGCAAGGAGGGAATTGGGTTTGCTTCCAGGCCCAAGAACAAAAAGAAGAATGACAAGGCCAAACGACCTCCTCCTCTCAAGCAAACTTTTGTGAAGGAGAGAGAGGGTGCTTCTAAGGAGAAGAATAACAATGAGAAGGGTGGTGGGGTCAAGAAGGGCAATGCCACCCCTTCCAACAAAGCCGACGACTTTAACCCTTCTTATGTGTTGTGTCGTGCTAGTGATGGGCATGTTTATGCTAAATTTGTTGGTTCTCCCTATGAGTACATTGAATGGTCTATTTGGGTTCCTAAGACCCTTGTTACTAACATCAAAGGACCCATTACAAAATGGGTACCTAAAACCAAGCATTGTGAAGGAAATATGCCCTAGAGGCAATAATAAAGTTGTTATTTATATTTCCTTATATCATGATAAATGTTTATTATTCATGCTAGAATTGTATTAACCAGAAACTTAGTACATGTGTGAATACATAGACAAATAGAGTGTCACTAGTATGCCTCTACTTGACTAGCTCGTTAATCAAAGATGGTTAAGTTTCCTAGCCATAGACATGAGTTGTCATTTGATGAACGGGATCACATCATTAGAGAATGATGTGATTGACTTGACCCATCCGTTAGCTTAGCACTATGATCATTTAGTTTATTGATATTTCTTTCTTCATAACTTATACATGTTCCTATGACTATGAGATTATGCGACTCCCGAATACTGGAGGAACACTTAGTGTGCTATCAAACGTCACAACGTAACTCGATGATTATAAAGATGCTCTACAGGTGTCTCCGATGGTGTTTGTTGAGTTGGCATAGATCGATTAGGATTTGTCACTCCGATTGTCGGAGAGGTATCTCTGGGCCCTCTCAGTAATGCACATCACTATAAGCCTTGCAAGCAATGTGACTAATGAGTTAGTTGCAGGATGATGCATTACGGAACAAGTAAAGAGACTTGCCGGTAACGAGATTGAACTAGGTATGATGATACCGACGATCGAATCTCGGGCAAGTAACATACCGATGACAAAGGGAACAACGTATGTTGTTATGCGGTTTGACCGATAAAGATCTTCATAGAATATGTAGGAACCAATATGAGCATCCAGGTTCCGCTATTGGTTATTGACCGGAGATGAGTCTTGGTCATGTCTACATAGTTACCCGTAGGGTCCGCATGCTTAACGTTCGATGACGATCAGTATTATTAGTTTATGTGTTTTGATGTATCAAAGGTAGTTCAGAGTCCCGGATGAGATCACAAACATTACAAGGAGTCTCGAAATGGTCGAGACGTGAAGATTGATATATTGGATGACTATATTCGGACATCAGAATGGTTCCGAGGTGTACCGAGTATTTACCGGAGTACCAGGAGGTCGCCAGAACCCCCTGGGGAGTTAATGGGCCTTCATGGTCCATAGTGGAAGAGAGGAGGAGGCATCCAAGTGGTGGGGCATGCCCCCCAAGCCCAATCCGAATTGGGGAGGGGGCTGCCCCCCCTTCCTTCTCTCCCTCTTTCCCTTCCTTTCCCCTCCTAGTTGGACTAGGAAAGGGGGGAAACCTACTCCTAGTAGGAGTAGGAACCCCCCTTGGGGTGCGCCCTAGGAGGCCGGCCCTCCCCCTCCTCCACTCCTTTATATACGGGGGAGGGGGCACCCCATAGACACACAAGTTGATCTTAGCCATGTGCGGTGCCCCCCTCCACAGATTTCCACCTCGATCATATTGTCGTAGTGCTTAGGCGAAGCCCTACGTCGGTAACTTCATCATCACCGTCAACATGCCGTCGTGCTTAAGAAACTCTCCCTCGGCCTCAGCTGGATCTAGAGTTTGAGGGACGTCATCGAGCTGAACGTGTGCAGATCGCGAAGGTGTTGTGCATTCGGTACTTGATCGGTTGTATGGCAAAGACATTCGACTACATCAACCGCGTTACTTAACGCTTCCGCTTTCGGTCTACGAGGGTACATGGACACATTCTCCCCGCTCGTTGCTATGCTTCTACTAGATAGATCTTGCATGATCGTAGGTAAAATTTTGAAATACTACGTTCCCCAACAGTGGCATCCAAGCCAAGTCTATGCGTAGATGTTATATGCACGAGTAGAACATAAAGGAGTTGTGGGTGTGGGTATATACATATTTCTTGCCGTCACTAGTTGTTTCTTGATTCAACGGTATTGTTGGATGAAGCGGCCCGGACCGACATTACATGATCGCGCTCATGAGATTGGTTCTACCGATGTGCTTTGCACATAGGTGGCTGGCTGGTGTCAGTTTCTCCAACTTTAGTTGAATCGGATTCAATGAACAGGGTTCTTTCTGAAGATCAAAAAGCAATCACTATAGCGCGTTGTGGTTTTTGATGCATAGGTAAGAACAGTTCTTGCTAAGCCCGTAGCAGCCACGTAAAACTTGCAACAACAAAGTAGAGGACGTCTAACTTGTTTTTGCAGGGCATGTTGTGATGTGATATGGTCAAGACGTGATTATATAAATTACTGTATGAGATGATCATGTTTTGTAACACAGTTATCGGCAACTAGCAGGAGCCATATGGTTGTCGCTTTATTGTATGAAGTGCAATCGCCATGTAATTGCTTTACTTTATCACTAAGCGGTAGCGATAGTCGTAAAAGCAATAGTTGGCGAGACGACAACGATGCTATGATGGAGATCAAGGTGTCAAGCCAGTGACGATGGTGATCATGACAGTGCTTTGGAGATGGAGATCAAAGGCACAAGATGGTGATGGCCATATCATATCACTTATATTGATTGCATGTGATGTTTATCCTTTATGCATCTTATTTTGCTTAGTACGGCGGTAGCATTATAAGATGATCTCTCACTAAATTTCAAGGTATAAGTGTTCTCCCTGAGTATGCACCGTTGCTACAGTTCGTCGTGCCGAGACACCACGTGATGATCGGGTGTGATAAGCTCTATGTTCACATACAACGGGTGCAAGCCAGTTTTGCACAAGCAGAATACTCGGGTTAAACTTGACGAGCCTAGCATATGCATATATGGCATCGGAACACTGAGACCGAAAGGTCGAGCGTGAATCATATAGTAGATATGATCAACATAGTGATGTTCACCATTGAAAACTACTCCATCTCACGTGATGACCGGACATGGTTTAGTTGATATGGATCACGTGATCACTTAGATGATTAGAGGGATGTCTATCTAAGTGGGAGTTCTTAAGTAATATGATTAATTGAACTTTAATTTATCATGAACTTAGTACCTGATAGTATTTTGCATGTCTATGTTATTGTAGATAAATGGCCCGTGTTGTTGTTCCGTTGAATTTTAATGCGTTCCTAGAGAAAGCTAAGCTGAAAGATGATGGTAGCAACTACACAGAATGGGTCTGTAACTTGAGGATTATCCTCATTGCTGCACAGAAGAATTACGTCCTGGAAGCACCGCTAGGTGTACCACCCGCACCAGCAACTACAGACATTGTGAATGCCTGGCAGACACGTGTTGATGACTACTCGATAGTTTAGTGTGCCATGCTTTACGGCTTAGAGCCGGGACTTCAACGATGTTTTGAACGTCATGGAGCATATGAGATGTCCCAGGAGTTGAAGTTAATATTTCAAGCAAATGCCCGGATTGAGAGATATGAAGTCTCCAATAAGTTCTATAGCTGCAAGATGGAGGAGAATAGTTCTGTCAGTGAACATATACTCAGAATGTCTGGGTACCACAACCACTTGACTCAAATGCGAGTTAATCTTCCTGATGATAGTATCATTGACAGAGTTCTTCAATCACTGCCACCAAGCTACAAAAGCTTCGTGATGAACTATAATATGCAAGGGATGGATAAGACAATTATCGAGCTCTTCGCGATGCTAAAGGCTACGGAGGTAGAAATCAAGAAGGAGCATCAAGTGTTGATGGTCAACAAGACCACCAGTTTCAAGAAGAAGGGAAAAGGGAAGAAGGGGAACTTCAAGAAGAACGGCAAGCAAGTTGCTGCTCAAGTGAAGAAGCCCAAGTCTGGACCTAAGCCTGAGACTGAGTGTTTTTACTGCAAAGGGACTGGTCACTGGAAGCGCAACTGCCCCAAGTATTTGGCGGATAAGAAGGATGGCAAAGTGAAAGGTATATTTGATATGCATGTTATTGATGTGTACCTTACTAATGCTCGCAGTAGCGCCTGGGTATTTGATACTAGTTCTGTTGCTAATATTTGCAACTCGAAACAGGGGCTACGGTTTAAGCGAAGATTGGCTAAGGACGAGGTAACGATGCACGTGGGAAATAGTTTTAGACCTGAATAATTGTTATCTGGTGCCAGCATTAAGCATGAACATTATATCTAGAACTTGTTTGATGCGAGACGGTTATTCATTTAAATCAGAGAATAATGGTTGTTCTATTTATATGAGTAATATCTTTTATGGTCATGCACCCTTTATGAGTGGTCTATTTTTACTAAATCTTGATAGTAGTGATACACATATTCATAGTATTAAAGCCAAAAGATATAAGTTTAATAATGATAGTGCAAATTATTTGTGGCACGGTCGTTTAGGTCATACTGGTGTAAAGCGCATGAAGAAACTCCATGCTGATGGGCTTTTGGAATCACTTGATTATGAATCACTTGATGCTTGCGAACCATGCCTCATGGGCAAGATGACTAAAACTCTGTTCTCCAGAACAATGGAACGAGCAACAGACTTATTGGAAATAATACATACTGATGTATGCGGTCTGATGAATGTTGATGCTCGTGGCGGGTATCGTTATTTTCTGACCTTCATAGATGATTTGAGCAGATATGGGTATGTCTACTTGATGAAACATAAGTCTGAAACATTTGAAAAGTTCAAAGAATTTCAGAGTGAAGTGGAAAATCATCGTAACAAGAAAATAAAGTTTCTACGATCTGATCATGGAGGAGAATATTTGAGTTACGAGTTTGGTCTTCATTTGAAACAATGCGGAATAGTTTCGCAACTCATGCCACCTGGAACACCACAACGTAATGGTGTGTCCGAATGTCGTAACCGCACTTTATTAGATATGGTGCGATCTATGATGTCTCTTACTGTTTTACCGCTATCATTTTGGGGTTATGCTTTAGAGATGGTTGCATTCACGTTAAATAGGGCACCATCGAAATCCGTTGAGACGACACCATATGAATTGTGGTTTGGCAAGAAACCCAAGTTGTCGTTTCTTACAGTTTGAGGCTGCGATGTTTATGTGAAAAAGCTTCAACTTGATAAGCTCGAACCCAAATCGGAGAAATGTGTCTTCATAGGATACCCAAAGGAGACTGTTGGGTGCACCTTCTATCACAGATCCGAAGGCAAAATATTCGTTGCTAAGAATGGATCCTTTCTAGAGAAGGAGTTTCTCTCAAAAGAAGTGAGTGGGAGGAAAGTAGAACTTGATGAGGTAATTGTACCTGCTCCCTTATTGGAAAGTAGTTCATCATAGAAATCAGTTCGAGTGATTCATACACCAATTAGTGAGGAAGCTAATGATGATGATCATGATACTTCTGATCAAGTTACTACTGAACCTCGTAGGTCAACCAGAGTAAGATCCGCACCATAGTGGTACGGTAATCCTGTTCTGGAAGTCATGTTACTTGACCATGACGAACCTACAAACTATGAGGAAGCGATGATGAGCCCAGATTCTGCAAAATGGCTTGAGGCCATGAAATCTGAGATGGGATCCATGTATGAGAACAAAGTGTGGACTTTGGTTGACTTGCCCGATGATTGGCAAGCCATAGAGAATAAATGGATCTTCAAGAAGAAGACTGACATTGACGGTAATGTTACTGTCTACAAAGCTCGACTTGTTGTGAAAGGTTTTCGACAAGTTCAAGGAGTTGACTATGATGAGACCTTCTCACCCATGGTGATGCTTAAGTCCAGCCAAATCATGTTAGCAATTGCTGCATTTTATGATTATGAAATTTGGCAAATGGAGGTCAAGACTGCATTCCTTAATGGATATCTTAAAGAAGAGTTGTATATGATGCAACCAGAAGGTTTTGTCGATCCAAAAGGTGCTAACAAAGTGTGTAAGCTCCAACAATCCATTTATGGACTGGTGCAAGCATCTCAGAGTTGGAATATACGCTTTGATAGTGTGATCAAAGCATATGGTTTTATACAGACCTTTGGAGAAGCCTGTATTTACAAGAAAGTGAGTCAGAGCTCTGTAGCATTTCTAATATTATATGTGGATGACATATTGTTAATTAGAAATGATACTGAATTTCTGGATAGCATAAAAGGATACTTGAATAAGAATTTTTCAATGAAAGACCTCGGTGAATCTGCTTATATATTGGGCATCAAGATCTATAGAGATAGATCAAGACGCTTAATTGGACTTTCACAAAGCACATACCTTGATAAAGTTTTGAAGAGGTTCAAAATGGATCAAGCAAGGAAAGGGTTCTTGCCTGTGTTACAAGGTGTGAAGTTGAGTCAGACTCAATGCCCGACCACTGCAGAAGATAGAGAGAAAATGAAAGTCATTCCCTATGCTTCGGCCATAGGTTCTATCATGTATGCAATGCTGTGTACCAGACCTGATGTGTGCCTTGCTATTATTTTAGCAGGGAGGTACCAAAGTAATCCAGGAGTGGATCACTGGACAGCGGTCAAGAACATCCTAAAATACCTGAAAAGGACTAAGGATATGTTTCTCGTTTATGGAGGTGACAAAGAGCTCGTCGTAAACGGTTACCTCGATGCAAGCTTTGACACTGATCCAAATGACTCTAAGTCACAAACTGGATATGTATTTTTATTGAATGGTGGGGCTGTCAGTTGGTGCAGTTCTAAGCAAAGCGTCGTGGCAGGATCTACGTGCGAAGCGGAATACATAGCTGCTTCGGAAGCATCAAATGAAGGAGTCTGGATGAAGGAGTTCATATCCGATCTAGGTGTCATACCTAGTGCATCGGGTCCAATGAAAATCTTTTGTGACAATACTGGTGCAATTGCCTTGGCAAAGGAATCCAGATTTCACAAGAGAACCAAGCACATTAAGAGACGCTTCAATTCCATCCGCGATCAAGTCAAGGAGGGAGACATAGAGATTTACAAGATACATACGGATTTGAATGTTGCAGACCCGTTGACTAAGCCTCTCTCACGAGCAAAACATGATCAGCACTAAGACTCCATGGGTGTTAGAATCATTACAGTGTAATCTAGATTATTGACTCTAGTGCAAGTGGGAGACTAAAGGAAATATGCCCTAGAGGCAATAATAAAGTTGTTATTTATATTTCCTTATATCATGACAAATGTTTATTATTCATGCTAGAACTGTATTAACCGGAAACTTAGTACATGTGTGAATACATAGACAAACAGAGTGTCATTAGTATGCCTCTACTTGACTAGCTCGTTAATCAAAGATGGTTAAGTTTCCTAGCCATAAACATGAGTTGTCATTTGACGAACGGGATCACATCATTAGAGAATGATGTGATTGACTTGACCCATCCGTTAGCTTAGCACTATGATCGTTTAGTTTATTGCTATTGCTTTCTTCATAACTTATACATGTTCCTATGACTATGAGATTATGCAACTCCCGAATACCGGAGGAACACTTAGTGTGCTATCAAATGTCACAACGTAACTGGGTGATTATAAAGATGCTCTACAAGTGTCTCCAATGGTGTTTGTTGAGTTGGCATAGATCGAGATTAGGATTTGTCACTCTGATTGTCGGAGAGGTATCGCTGGGCCCTCTCGGTAATGCACATCACTATAAGCCTTGCAAGAAATGTGACTAATGAGTTAGTTGCGGGATGATGCATTACAGAACAAGTAAAGAGACTTGTCGGTAACGAGATTGAACTAGGTATGATGATACCGACGATCGAATCTCGGGCAAGTAACATACCGATGACAAAGGGGACAACGTATGTTGTTATGCGGTTTGATCGATAAAGATCTTCGTAGAATATGTAGGAACCAATATGAGCATCCAGGTTCCGCTATTGGTTATTGACCGGAGATGAGTCTCGGTCATGTCTACATAGTTCTCTAACCCGTAGGGTCCGCACGCTTAACGTTCGATGATGATCGGTATTACGATTTTATGTGTTTTGATGTACCGAAGGTAGTTCGGAGTCCTAGATGAGATCAAGAACATGACGAGGAGTCTCGAAATGGTCAAGACGTGAAGATTGATATATTGGGTGACTATATTCGGACACCGAAATGGTTCCGAGGTGTACCGAGTATTTACCGGAGTACCGGGAAGTTACTGGAACCCCCCGAGGAGTTAATGGGCCTTCATGGGCCATAGTGGAGGAGAGGAGGAGGCGGCCAAGTGGTGGGGCGCCCCCCCCCAAGCCCAATCCGAATTGGGGAGGGCCCCCCTTTCCTTCTCTCCCTCTTCCCCTTCCTTCCCCCTCCTAGTTGGACTAGGAAAGGGGGGAACCTACTCCTAGTAGGAGTAGGAACCCCCCCCCCTTGGGGCGTGCCCTAGGAGGCCGTCCCTCCCGCTCCTCCACTCCTTTATATATGGGGGAGGGGGCACCCCATAGACACACAAGTTGATCTTAGCCATGTGCGGTGCCCCCTCCACAGATTTCCACCTCGGTCATATTGTCGTAGTGCTTAGGCGAAGCCCTGCGTCGGTAATTTCATCATCACCGTCAACACACCGTCGTGCTGACGAAAATCTCCCTCGGCCTCAGCTGGATCTAGAGTTCGAGGGACCTCATCGAGCTGAACGTGTGCAGATCGCGGAGGTGTCGTGCGTTCAGTACTTGATCGGTTGGATCGCGAAGACGTTCGACTACATCAACCACGTTACTTAACGCTTCCGCTTTCGGTCTACGAGGGTACATGGAAACACTCTCCCCGCTCGTTGCGATGCTTCTCCTAGATAGATCTTGTGTGATCATAGGTAAAATTTTGAAATAGTATGTTCCCCAACACATTGATCTCTTATAGGTGTTTGCTTCCGATGGGTGATCTTGGTTGCTCGATATTGGAGCCACTAATCATATGACCGGAAGCAAGGACTTGGTAGTGGATGTGCACAAGATTCCAACTATGCCCACCAATGTCGAGTGGGGTGATGCCTCGTCTTCTAAGGTATTGGGACTTGGCAAGGTTTTCATTTCTCATGATCTCACGATCGAGAAAGTCATGCTTGTTGAGTCCCTTGCATACAATTTACTTTTCGTTCGTCAACTTGCACTCATGGGCTTTGCCACTTTCTTTGATATTGATACCGTGGCCCTCTTGTGGAGCAAGACTCCTAAAGCAGCCTTTGTTGGGCATGTCGAGAACGGTCTCTATGTGATTAACTTCTCGGAGCGACCCACTAAGACAGCGACATGCCTAATGCTTAAAGTTGATGTGGGATGGCTTTGGCATCACCGTTTAGCCCATGTCAATATGAGATATTTGCAAAGCTTCTCAAGGGGGACCATGTCCGTGGACTAACAAATGTTAGTTTTGCCAAAGATCGTGCTTGCAGTGCTTGTATCGAAGGAAAGCTACATGAGAAATCTCACCCTCCCACGACTATCATTTACTCGAAGAGGCCTTTGGAGCTCCTTCACTTGGATCTGTTTGGGCCTCTGATGTCTACTACACAACCTTCTTCTTGTAGACGTTGTTGGGCCTCCAAGTGCAGAGGTTTGTAGGACAGTAGCAAATTTCACTCAAGTGGATGACCTAAGGTTTATCAATCTGTGGGAGGCGTAGGATGAAGATGGTCTCTCTCAAACAACCCTGCAACCAAATAGCACAGAGTCTCTTGTGTCCCCAACACACCCAATATAATGGTAAATTGTATAGGTGCACTAGTTCGGTGAAGAGATGGTGATACAAGTGCAATATGGAAGGTAGATGAAGGTTTTTGTAATCTGAAAATATAAAAACAGCAAGCTAGCAAGTGGTAAAAGTGAGCGTAAATGGTATTGCAATGCTAGGAAACAAGGCCTAGGGTTCATACTTTCACTAGTGCAAGTTCTCTCAACAATAATAACATAATTGGATCATATAACTATCCCTTAACATGCAACAAAGAGTCACTCCAAAGTCACTAATAGTGGAGAACAAACGAAGAGATTATGGTAGGGTACGAAACCACCTCAAAGTTATTCTTTCTGGTCGATCTATTCAATACTAGAAGAACACCTTAAGACACAAATCAACCAAAACCCTAATGTCACCTAGATACTCCAATGTCACCTCAAGTATCCGTGGGTATGATTATACGATATGCATCACACAATCTCAGATTCATCTATTCAACCAACACAAAGAACTTCAAAGAGTGCCCCAAAGTTTCTACCGGAGAGTCAAGACGAAAACATGTGCCAACCCCTATGCATAAGTTCACGAGGTCACGGAACTCGCAAGTTGATAACCAAAACATACATCAAGTGGATCACGTGATAACCCATTGTCACCACAGATAAGCACATGCAAGACATACATCAAGTGTTCTCAAATCCTTAAAGACTCAATCCGATAAGATAACTTCAAAGGGAAAACTCAATTCATCACAAGAGAGTAGAGGGGGAGAAACATCATAAGATCCAACTATAATAGCAAAGCTCGCCATACATCAAGATCGTGCGATATCAAGAACACGAGAGAGAGAGAGAGATCAAACACATAGCTACTAGTACATACCCTCAGCCCCGAGGGTGAACTACTCCCTCCTCGTCATGGAGAGCACCGGGATGATGAAGATGGCCACCGGAGAGGGATTCCCCCCCCTCCGGCAGGGTGCCTGAACGGGTCTAGATTGGTTTTCGGTGGCTACGGAGGCTTCTGGCAGCGGAACTCCCAATCTAGGTTATGTTCTGGAGGTTTCAGTATATATAAGAGGTTTTGGCGTCGAGAACAAGTCAGGGGGGTCTCCGGGCTGTCCACGAGGTAGGGAGGCGCGCCCAGGGGGTGGGCGCGCCCCCCACCCTTGTGGGCAGCCCGGGACTCTTCTGGCCCAACTCTTTTACTCCATGGCCTTCTTCTGGTCCAAAAATAAGTTCCGTGAAGTTTCAGGTCAATTGGACTCCGTTTGATTTTCCTTTTCTGTAAAACTCAAAAACAAGGAAAAAATAGAAACTTGCACTAGGCTCTAGGTAAATAGGTTAGTCCCAAAAATCATATAAAATAGCATATAAATGCATATAAAACATCCAAGGTTGATAATATAATAGCATGGAACAATCAAAAATTATAGATACATTGGACACATATCAGCCTCCATCCTTTGATAGTCTTGGGGGTAGAAAGTATTGCTTGGTGATTGTGGATGATTATTCAAGATACACTCGGGTACACTTCTTCAAGAGGAAGAGTGAGACCCAGCAAACCGTCATTGACTTTCCAAATGAAGCTCAATGCCAACACAATGCAAAGATTTTGACGATAAGAAGTGACAACGGCACCGAGTTCAAGAACTACACCTTGGATGAGTTTCTTAGTGATGAGGGGATCAAGCATCAATATTCTGCACCTTACACCCCTCAACAAAATGGTGTAGCGGAGAGGAAGAACCAGACGTTGATGGATGCAGCAAGGACCATGATGGCGGAGTTCAAGTCTCCATACAACTTTTGGGCCGAAGCCATCAACACCGCATGTCATGCATCCAATCGGCTCTATCTCCGCAAAGGCTTGAACAAAACTCCATATGAGATACTCACCGGTAACAAGCCCAACCTCAAGTACTTTTGGGTGTTCGGGTGTAAGTGTTTCATTTTCAAGAAAGGTGTTCGTTCGTCTAAATTTGAGGCTAGAGCTTATGAGGGCATATTTGTTGGTTATGCTACAAACTCTCATGCTTACCGTGTCCTCAATAAGTCCACGGTACTTATTGAGGAGGCATGTAACATGGAGTTTGATGAGAATAACGGCTCCCATGTGGAGCAAAGTGGTACTTGTGATGTAGGTGATGAAATTCCTCCCCAAGCCATAAGAAGAATGGGTGTTGGTTTTATCCTACCCGTTGAGGAACCCCTTGTGGCCGAAGGAGAAGGACAATGTTCCACTCAAGTGGAACCATCACCAACCCAAGACCCACACGCTTCCGAAGAACAAAGTGAAGGCCCTCAACCCAATGAACAAGATCAAGGGCAAGATCAACCTCAAGATAGTGTTGAACCACCAAGTGATGCCCAAGGTCAAGTTCTCACCCCCGAGCAAGTTCAAGATCTAGAGCAAGCTCAAGATCAAGAACAAGCTCAAGACGGCGCTCAAGATGATCAAGTTACCGCTCCTCAACTCACTCCTGAGGAGGAATTGGAGCATCGTGCCGCCAAGATTGCATCCAAGCTCACTACCAAGGTCATCTGATGACGAATGTGCTTGGAAGCATATGAAAGGGGGTAAGCACTCGTAGACAATTAGCAAACTATTGTGAACATCATGTGTTTGTTTCTTGTGTTGAACCCCAAAAGGTCTATGAGGCACTCGAGGATCCGGATTGGCTTAATGCAATGCATGAAGAACTCAACAACTTTGAGCACAACAAGGTGTGGAGATTGGTGCCAAAGCCAATGGGGAACCATAATGTCATTGGAACCAAGTGGATATTCAAGAACAAGCAAGATGCTCATGGGATTATCGTTCGCAACAAGGCTCAGTTGGTAGCACAAGGCTACTCCCAAGTTGAGGGTATCGACTATGGTGAAACCTTTGCTCCCGTTGCTTGCCTTGATTCCATTCGTCTATTGATTTATTATGCTTCTCATCATAACTTTAAGTTGTAACAAATGGATGTGAAGAGTGCTTTTCTTAATGGTCCCATTAATGAGTTGGTGTATGTTAAACAACCCCCGGGGTTCGAGGATCCCTATTTCCCCGATCATTTATACCAACTCGATAAGGCGCTATATGGCCTTAAATAAGCCCCACGTGCGTGGTATGAGCATCTTACCGAGTTGTTGCAAGATCGTGGGTTTGAAATTGGGAAAATCGACCCCACTCTTTTTACCAAGAAGGTCAAAGGGGAGTTGTTTGTATGCCAACTATATGTTGATGATATTATCTTTGGTTCCCCTAACAAAGCTTTCAATGAGGAGTTTGCCGCTCTTATGACCTCAAAGTTCAAGATGTCCATGATGGGAGAGTTGAAGTTCTTTCTCGGGTTCAAAATCAAGCAAAGAAGAGAAGGAACCTTCATCAACCAAGCCAAATACACTCAAGACATGCTCAAGAGATTCAAGCTAAGTGATGTCAAGCCGGCTTCCACTCCAATGTCGGTCAAATGCCAACTTGGCATAGATCCCAATGGTAAAGCGGTGGATCAAAAGGTATTTCGCTCCATGATTGGCTCCTTGCTTTACCTTGGTGCGTCTAAACCGGATATCATGTTGAGTGTAGGAATTTGTGCACGGTTTCAAGCTGCACCTAAGGAAAGCCACTATGTGACGGTCAAGCGAATCTTTCGATATTTGGCTCATACCACAAACTTTGGCTTATGGTACCCAAGAGGAGCAACTTCAACCTTGTAGGCTACTCGGACTCTGATTGGGCAGGAGATAAAGTGGATAGGAAGTCAACTTCCGGAGGGTGCCAATTCCTTGGTTGCTCTTTGGTGAGTTGGTCTTCCAAGAAGCAAAGTTGCGTGTCTCTCTTGTCCACCGAAGCGGAGTATGTGGCCGCCGGTAGTTGTTGTGCACAACTTCTATGGATGAGGCAAACTTTAAAGGATTACAATGTCATTTGTGACAAAGTGACTCTTTGGTGTGACAATGAAAGTGCCATCAAGATTTCTCTCAACCCAGTGCAACACTTCAAGACGAAGCATATTGAGGTTCGGTATCACTTCATCCAGGATCATATTAGGTGAGGGGAGATCGAGCTCAACTATGTCAACACTCATGATAACCTTGCAGATATCTTCACGAAGCCCTTGGATGAAGCAAGATTTCGCGAGTTAAGGCATGAGCTAAATATAATTGATTCGAGCAATGTGGCTTGAACCCTTGCACACCCCACCATACTCATCTTGATATCTTGTTTAGGTGTAGGCATGGACATAGGGGGAGTGTTGTTCTCTCAATGAACTCTCCCTCCCCCATTATGCATAAATTGATCAACTCTTTCACATTAGCCATTTTTTATGGTACTTGTGCTTCAAAGATGAGTTTTGGTCATGGGCCCAAGGATAATTCTTCGCGGTGCCATACCAATTGACTCAAACATAGGTGGCTCCGGCCACCGCCCTCTCTTTGGAGAGGTTGTGTCTCGTGTTTGGTCCTTGTTGTCTTTTGCCTTTCTTTTCTTCGAGCCTAGTTTGTGTTTGAGTTTGTGTGTTCGGTTGCTTGAAGGTTGCATTGCAAAGGCCATTTTCCTCTCTTGTTTCTAAAACCTGCACTTTCTTGGGGGTACGGTACTACCGTGGCAAGCCACGGTACTACCGCAAGAGATAGGCTGCTCTGTGCGCGTGCATAGATGCATCCTAGGCATGGTACTACCGCTTCCATTGCGACAGTAATTTTTTACTGCCGCTGGAAGAGCGGTACTACCGCCTAGCGAGCGGTACTACCGCGAGGACCCGCGGTACTACTGCAAGGATCGGCAGTACTACCGCGCCATCGCGAGTGGGTGGGGGTTAAGAGCGGGGCAGGGGGAGTTCCAACTCCCCCATACCCATTCATCTCTTTTCCCCACCCCGTCTCTCTCTCTCTCTCCTACCCAAGAACGGCGCCAGAGGACCTCGCCGGATCTCCATCTCAGGCCACTCTCCTCGCATTCCGACCGGTGGGATCGTTCCCCACCTCGCTCTCTTGCCATGGACCCCGGTATTTCCCCAAGTCCTTCCCTTTTTGTTCCGTTCTTGAGCTTCTAGGTCTTAGGGATATACATGTGTAGTTCGTGTGATTTTTGGCTAAATCTTTGCAAGAGAGGATTGTAGGAGATTGCTAGTGCAGTAGACATGCTATTTGGAATGATACAATAGTATAGTTTGATCAACGGCAGTACCGTTCTAGTGTTGTGGTTTTTTCTAGATCCGGATCCATATCCAGACCTGCTGTTCATGTGGCTGTCAAATCCGTGTGGTACTACCGCTCCTCTTGGAGTGGTACTACCGCACCCTCACCCATGAACTGACCTCGGCGCGGTACTACCGCTTCCCGGGGCGCGGAAGTAAAAAATTACTTCCGCTCCAGGCGCGGTACTACCGTGTCACTCTGGCACAGTACTACCGCGGCTGGAGCGGTTGTAATTTTTTACTTCTGTGAGCCTGTCCGGTACTACCGTAGATTTGCAAACTTTGCTGTTTTGTTCTTCCAAATCCCGTGTTTGCTTGTTTCATTTGGTTTTGGCCCTCGTCTTTGCAATAATCCTTCTCGGTTTCTCTCGTGTTTGTGTTGTGTGTCATAGGTGGTGGCTCCGGTTCTAATGTCCGTCGTTTGAATCCCAGCCGTGACATGGACTCGAAGCACCTGCGCAACCCAGAGGAGGCTCTAGAGGGCTCCAGTGCCCCCCAACGCAGGACCAAGTCAACCGCCACCAAGACCAAGGAGCCAACAATGGACATGGATGAGATTCCTCTAGCCGAGTTTATCACTCACCGGAGGATCAACCCCTATGTGAAGCCCCGCGAGAATTTCAAAGGGAATGAGTTGTTTTGGACCAAGCAACAGAACCTTATCTTCCTGGATGTGATCAAGGCCAAGCAGAACATCTACGTCAACGTGCACTGGATTGACATGGTTCACATGAGGAAGGATAACCACCGGGAATATTTTGGTGAGGCTTTGGACCTGGTGGAGCAATTTGGCATTGAGGACTTGCTCACGTTTCACATGGACTATGACCCAGAGATTGTGGCATAGTTCTTTGCGTCGGTCCACTTCCATCCTGATGAGGAACGGACCATGATGTGGATGACCAATGGGCAAAGGATGACTGCTAAGTGGAAGGAGTTCATGGCGCTGCTGCATGTTCGTGATGAGGGGCTCAATTCGCCCGTTGGTGTCCGCCCTCATGCCAACCCCGAGTCGGCCAGCAAGCACAAGCTTCAGTCGTACCTTGTTGAGAAGAAGCTTGGCACTAACAAGAAGACTTGGGTGTTGAATCCATTTCTTGACATCGTGCACCGGATCTTCCGCAACTCCCTCTTTTCGCGCATTGGTGACAAGGATAAGGTACATGCTTATCTTGTGGACATGATGCTCATCTGTGAGAAGGCGCGTCTCCATCAGACGGAACCACTTGATGTCTCACACATCATGTGGTGTGAGCTATAGTTTGTCGTGCTCAACCGTAAGGTGCCCATCTATGGACCTTACCTGCATCTCTTGATCTCAAAGACTTGGGAGCAGCTCTATCTCGATGAAGAGTTTGAAGCCCCCAACTGGATTCGTCATGAGCCTATCAAGCTGCGCATCAAGAACAAGTGGGCTAACACCACTACCTAGGCTGAGGCAGAGGCTGCTAGGATGGATGTGGATGAGGATGAGCTCGCGGAGGAGGAGGCGGATGAGGACAATTCTGATGGATACACTCCTCCATCGTCTGAGCCCACTTGGGCTAAGAAGCTGAAGAACAAGATGAAGGCTTTGTTCTGCATGTAGGCCAAGGGACAGTACAAGTCCCATGTTGCTCAGAAGGAGAGTCGCCGGCGAGACAAGAGGATCTTGAGGATGTTCGGCGAGCACGTGTCGAGCGGGTCTGAGAGGGTCATCACTCCTGAGGCTACCTGGATGGCGAAGCAGGGTTACCAGTGGACCGAGTCAGAGGAGGAGCCCATTCCCACTGCCGAGACCGACGAGGAGCGTGATGAGTGATCGCTGCAGCTGAGCTACCACCTGTGTCGTAGGTGTCCTCTCTGCCTTTTTGGTGTCTCGATGCCAAAGGGGGAAGAGTGTAGGATTTGCGAGTCTTGTGTCGTGTCCTCTTTCGCTTTGTCGCTTTGCTTTCATTATGTTGGACCTCGTTTGCTTTGGTTTGGTTTGTGCTCGTAAACATGGTTCCCTATCATATGGTGTAAGACATATGCACTCTAGCTTATCTTATTATCTTTCATGCTTAATAGCCCGTGAGCCTATGCTATCTTGTGCCCGTTACTTTATGCTCATATTCATTACCTTGCCTCCTTGCTTAGTGTTAGTTATATTATTGCAAGATATGCCTCGTCTATAAAATATAGGGGGAGTGTCGATCCTACTATGTGTGTCGTGCAGTCCAAGGCATCTCTCTAGAGAGCACACATCTAGGGGGAGCCCGTCTATATTTTATACATGTTGGGTTTGCCTATGTTTCATTTAATATCCCTATGTGCAAATCCTGTATTGTCATCAATCCACCAAAAAGGGGGAGATTGTAAGGGCATATTTATCCCTAAGTGGTTTTGGTGATTGATGACAATGCATTTGCGGACTAATCGTGAGCATTGAGCTTTTCAGATATCTCATGATTTAGGCACAAGACGATTCGTTGCCCCTCAGAGTCTAGTGAAGACGGAGTTTTCCCTACGTTTCTTTTCAGTGGATTTGAGTCGTAGGATAGCCGTACTACTAAGAGGGGATCCACATTGGAAAGGTTTGGGTGGAATCATCACGTACACGTCTATTCCTTTTGCACCCCCTTTCCCTTGCACCTTTGGAGCAACCACCGTTTATCCGTGTCTCTGCAAAATGAAGGACTCCTAGTGTTTGTTGTGCTGTGGCATGCGGTAGTACTACTCAGAGAAGCAGTAGTACCACAGTGGCCCACGGTAGTACCGGCCGTGGTCGCGGTAGTACCGTAGGCCCTTGCGGTAGAACTGCTCCACGGGCGCGGTAGTACCGTGGCCTCTGGCCAGGCACAACAGCACGAGCGGAAGTAGGGGCGGAAGTACCGCTCCCTGCTTGTGGTAGTACTGTGTCGGAGTTTTGCATAGATCTTTTCTCAGCGGAAGTAGTCATGGATGTATTTTTATTCGTCCATGCCTTCCCAGCCCAGACAAACCCTGCCTTGCGGTAATACTGCAAGGGGGAGCGGTAGTACCGCTCCGGCGGTTCTACCTGTAGCGACCCGACCTCAAACGGTCAAGTCTTTGTGCTTCAGTGTCATCCCTGGATCGGTAATGCTGACACACACGGTACAAGAAGGATTTATAACAGAGTAGAAATCACACACTTATCACATCGAATGTCTCAAGAGAGAACTTATTACAATAATATGGCTTAAGGCCATCTAATGCGATAACAGCGAAAGGCTTGGAAGATAAAGCGAGTCCATCAACTCCAACGGCATAGCTGAGCTGCACGGCAATGACCTAACGAACCTTACTCCTCGTCTGAAAAGTCTGCAACATAATACGTTGCAGCCCGAAAACGGGTCAGCACATGGAATATGCTGGCAATATAACATAGTAGAGCATGAACAGAATAATGCTAATACTACATGCATATTTGGCTGGTGGAAAGCTCTAGGGTTATAGTTTTTGCGAAAAGCCAATTTTTCCCTACAACAAAGGAATAGATTTTAATTTAACTATCATGGTGGTTGAAACAAATATTGAGAAGGTAACCCCAACTCAATCCCAATTAAAGTAATTAACAACCCAACAATGTTAATTAAAAGTGATGAGATACATGTGATAACCCAAGTACCAGATACTCAAGATTGTCCATAATCGGGGACACGGCTAACCATGATTAGATTGCACACTCTGCAGAGGTTTGCGCACTTTTCCCCACAAGACTCGATCGCCTCCGTTGGATTTCTCGCACTACAAGGTGTTTGAGAAACGGATGACCGAGACATAGTCTTTCAGAAACATTAACTCTCTACTCCGGGTAGACCATACCAAACCTACAAAACCCACTACCTGCTGATCTACCTCTTCAAGAGCTTCACGTAACTTACTTAACTATGCTAGAGCCCATAATAGCTTGTGGATGCACACGAAAGTTTCTAGCATGAATCATCTCAGTTCCCTTTGAGCCTGGGTGGCGGTCCATAGGAAGATCACACGGGTACCCCGGGATTTCCAAAAAAACAGACAACACTGGGTTCCCCAGGTGCCTCAATCCACCCAGATGTTTATTTAAGTTGCCACCTTAAGTTGAACCATTAATTAACAATCTCACATCTGTCATGGATTTCACTCAAACCCGAACCACGTCTACGAGCATAGCATAGCAATATAAGCAACGCGTAGAAGTAACTCCCAAGGGTTTGATAGTAACAGGGTAATAGGTTCTACCTCAATAACTACTTCCCAACCCACAAGTTAATGACATCCTAATCATGCAATGTTTGAGGATTGTAACTAATGCATAAAAACTGGGTATGAAAAGAGTATGATCAATGTGTTACTTGCCTTGCTGACGATCCGCAAAACCTTGGGACTCATAGTAGCACGCTTCGCACTCCGGGTGTTCTATCGCAAACAAACAATAACATACATAAGCAACAAGCAAAGATGCGCAAGTAAAACTCAAATAAAAGAGGTTGACCGGAAAGTTCAACTTAAGAACTCCGGTTAGCAAAAAGAATCAAATCAAACGGAGCAACGAAACTCAAACGGCGAAAGAAACAAGATCTGTTTACTAATATGGACCTAGGTCACATTTTACAGTAGCAAAAACTTGTTCAAGTTGATTAAACAGAAAGAGGGTTTCGAGACGAAGATCTGGGCGCTTGAATCGCCTGATTCCGACTAACGAGCGAAAAGATAAACAGAAACTAGGATCAGATCAGAAATCGCGATCGAGAAAATCGCGGATAAAATCCGACAAAAAGAAAACTGACGAACAGACTAACGAACGAGCGTTCGTTAGCTGTAACTAACGGGCGAAAATCGTTCGTTAAAATGAACGTATGGACGAACGTCCGCTAACTAGAAGAACTGAGAAAAACCAGCGAATCGAAAAAAACGGATCCAGGGTTTCTAATAAAACCGAACGGTTTTTTTAAAAAAACCAGTGGCTCAGAACCGGCGCGGTACCTCCAGCGAGGGCTCCAGCGGGGCGGGCTTGGGCAGCGGCGGTGACTCGCGGGCGGCGGGGCTCGGCGGCGCTCGGCTGCGGCGGCTGCGAGGCACGCGGCGGCGGCGACTGCGGCTTGGGGCGACGGTGGCTATGGTGGTGGTGGTGGTTTGGGGTGGCGGGGTGGCGGCTTATAAAGGGGGCGGGGCGGCGACTTGGGGGAGGGGGCAAGACGCAGCGGAGGCGGAGTCCGGCTCGGACTCCGATCCGAGCGGCGGCAGGGCGGGGCACGCGCGCGGGGGCGGTGGCGGCTCGGGCCGGCCTGGCTCGGCTGGGCCTTAGGCCCAGTCAGGCGCGGGAAACATTTTTTTAAATAATTAATCCAACAGAAATAAAACCCTAGAAAATAAAATAAAAACCTAAAAATGCCAAAACAAATTTTCACCGTCTAAATAAAATATTTAGAACGAGATGAACATTTTCTTGGCCCTAAAATGCAATTTTGAAAACGTGCAATTTTTCTAATGCAAATAAAATCCAAATCCTCGATTCATTATTTGATAAAAATCATATATGAAAACTGGGGAAATCCCCAACCCTCTTCGAGGGTCCTTGAGTTGCTTAGGATTTCGAGGATTGCGAAACGAAAATGCAATAAAATATGATATGCATGAATGACCTATGTATAACATTCCAAATTAAAAAGTTGGATGTTACAAACCTACCCCCCCTTAAGATGAATCTCGCCCTCGAGATTCGGGTTGGCTAGAAAATAGGTGTGGGTGGTCTTTGAGTAGATCATCCTCTCGTTCCTAGGTGGCTTCATCCTCGGTATGGTGGCTCCACTGAACTTTGCAAAACTTGATAACCTTGCTGCGGGTGACTTGGCTGGCAAAATCAAGAATCTTAACTGGCTTATCCTCATAAGTCAAATCACTGTCCAACTAAATCGCCTCCAAGGGTACTGTATCTCTTAACGGTATATCAGCCATCTCAGCATGACACTTCTTCAGCAGTGAAACGTGGAACACATCGTGAACCCCTGACAATCCCTCAGGTAATTCCAACTTGTAGGCAACTTCTCCCATCCGTTCTAAAACATGATACGGTCCTACAAATCTTGGGGCTATTTTTCCCTTAACTCCAAAACGTTTCACTCCTCGTAAGGGTGATACTCGCAGGTATGCTCTATCTCCAATTTCATAGGTTACCTCCTTGCGTTTTGAATCTGCGTAACTCTTCTGCCTGGACTGAGCAATCTTCAGTCTATCGCGAATCAATTTAACCTTCTCTTCAGACTCTTTGATTAAGTCTAGTCCAAACAACTGTCGGTCTCCTACCTCGTCCCACATCAACGGCGTTCTGCATCTGCGTCCATATAGAGCTTCAAACGGTGCCACCTTCAAACTGGCTTGATAGCTATTGTTGTATGAGAACTCTGCGTAAGGCAAATTATCGTCCCAACTAGATCCATAATCTAGCGCACAGGCTCTCAACATGCCCTCCAGTATCTGGTTGACTCTCCCGGTCTGTCCGTCTGTCTGCGGGTGAAATGTTATACTGAACTCCAGTCTTGTACCCAAGGTCTGGTATAACTGATGCCAAAACTTTGAAGTAAACTGTGTTCCTCAATCTGATACGATGATCCTCGGAACTCCATGCAGACATACGATCCTGGACATATATATCTTGGCCAACTTCGCACTCGTATAAGTGGTTTTCACTGGGATGAAGTGAGCCACTTTGGTCAAGCGATCAACTACTACCAATATTGAATCATATCCTGCTTTGGTCCTAGGCAATCCGGTGATAAAGTCCATGCCAAGTTTATCCCACTTCCATTCGGGTATCAGCATAGGCTGTAACAGTCCTACTGGCTTCTGATGCTCTGCCTTCACTCTCTGACATACATCACATACGGCTACGTACTCGGCAATATCCTTCTTCATACCATTCCACCAGAAACGTTCCTTCAAATCCAAATACATCTTGGTGTTTCCTGGGTGTATCGAGTATGGTGAGTCGTGAGCCTCCTGAAGTATTAACTTCCTGATCTTTGGGTTATTGGGCACATAAACTCGATCCTCAAACCATAAGGTATCGTGCTCATCCTCACGAAAACCTTTGGACTTTCCTTTGCCCATCTTTTCCTTTATATCGGCAATCTCTTTGTCATCCTTCTGAGCTTCTCGAATCTTGCCCAACAATGTAGACTGAACCTCCATTGTTGCAACGAAACCTCTTGGAACAATCTCCAACCAAAGTTCCATGATATCCTCTGCTAACTCCTTCGGCAATCCCTTACTTTCAAGGATATTGGCATAACTCTTCCGGCTCAAAGCGTCTGCTACGACATTGGCCTTTCCGGGATGATAGTGGAGCTTCATGTCGTAATCCTTTATAAGCTCCAACCATCTCCTCTGTCTAAGGTTCAGCTCCTTCTGTGTGAAAATGTACTTCAAACTCTTATGATCCGTGTACACATCACAACGGTTTCCAATAAGGTAATGTCTCCAAGTCTTTAATGCATGCACTACGGCTGCTAGCTCCAAATCATGCGTGGCATAGTTCAACTCATGAGGTTTTAGTTGTCGTGAGGCAAACGAAACAACTCTTCCATCCTGCATAAGCACACATCCAAGTCCTAAGCGAGAGGCATCACAATACACTTGGAAATCCTTATGTATATCTGGCAGTGTTAGCACTGGGGCTGTAGTCAAACGTTTCTTCAACTCCTGGAAACTTGCCTCGCAATCTTCTGTCCATTTAAACTTAGTGTCCTTCTTCAATAGTTCAGTCATTGGCTTCGCAATCTTAGAGAAATTCTCAATGAATCTCCGGTAGTATCCTGCGAGTCCAAGGAAACTACGGATCTCGCTAACTGAAGTGGGTGCCAACCATTCAGTGACTGACTAAACCTTGCTGGGGTCCACTGCTATTCCTTCCCCTGATATAACATGTCCAAGGAATCTGACTTCCGTCAACCAAAATTCGCATTTGCTAAACTTAGCATACAACTGGTGTTCCCTGAGTTTCTCGAGAACTAATCGCAAATGCTCTTTATGCTCCTCTTCATTCTTTGAGTATACCATAATATCATCTATAAACACCACAACAAACTTGTCCAAATATTCCACGAACACCTTGTTCATCATGCTCATGAAATAGGCAGGGGCGTTAGTCAGTCCAAACGACATGACCGTATACTCGTATAATCCATACCGCATGGTGAACGATGTCTTTGGTATATCCTTCTCTTGAATCTTCAACTGATGGTATCCTGATCGCAGATCGATCTTCGAGAACACTTTAGCTCCTTGCAGCTGATCAAACAGATCGTTGATCATCGGCAGTGGGTACTTGTTCTTAATCGTCACTTCATTCAAAGCTCGATAATCAACAACCATCCTTAGGGATTTATCCTTCTTCTCAACCGAAAGCATTGGGGCTCCCCAAGGTGATGAACTTCTTTGAATGTACCCTTTCTCCAATAACTCCTTGATCTGTTTCTTAATTTCCTCCAGATCATTCGCGGGCATCCGATAGGGTCTCTTGGATATTGGTCCGGTACCTGGCAATAGCTCTATTAGAAACTCAATGTCTCTATTCGGTGGCATGCCTGGTAACTCCTCTGGAAAAACATCCGGGTAATCCTTCACTACAGGCACTTCCTCCTGAACAACTCCCGTAAGGGCATTCACTTGGCTCCTCCTAGGCACATGCCTAGATACATACTTAATCCTTTTTCCCTCCTGGGTGGTGAGATAAATCGACTTACTAGCACAGTCAATGCTTCCTCCATACTTTGACATCCAGTCCATACCCAATATCACATCCAAACCTTGTGACTCTAAGATAATTAGGTCGGACAGAAAAACATGTGTACCAATGGTTAAGGATATCTGGTTGCACCATCGGCTAGCCATGTATTCTGCTCCAGGTGAACTCACTAAGAGAGGGGTCCTAAGGGTTTGGGTTGATAGTTTAAACTTATCCACGAATCCCCTTGATATGTATGAATGCGATGCACCAGTATCGAAAAGAATAAGAGCGGTAAATGACTTAACCAAAAACTTACCTATTACCGCATCCGGCTGCTCTTCAACCTCCTCCACGTTAACGTGGTTCACTTGTCCTTTGTTGAATGGATTAGGCTTCTTCCCCGAGCTCCCATTTCCGTTTCCATTCCTTTCTTCAGGGCAATCATTGGCATAGTGCTCTGTCTTCCCGCACTTAAAGCAAGTAACTTGACTTAGATCTCTTTTGGAGGGTGTGGCTGGGTTGGAGCGGTTCTGGTTGTTGTTAGCTCCGTTCCCATTCCCATTCTTAGCACCATTGTGGTTATGCGATCCCCCTCCAGCGTGGTTGTGACCTCCATGGTTATGAACTAGTCCTCCCGAGTTCAGGGTTAGGCGAGGCTTCAGCTGAGCTCCTGAGTTATACTTCCCTTGTCCGTACTTCCTCTTACGGCTCTCAATTTGCTGCTGCTTCCCTTCAATCATAAGAGCCTTGTCTACCAACTCCTGGTAGTTGTTGAAGGTTGCTACCATCAACTGCATGCTCATCTCGTCATTCAGCCCTTCCATAAACTTCTCCTACTTCGCGGCATCTGTAGCCACATCATCAGGGGCATAGTGATAACTTGCTAAACTCATCCGCATACTGAGCCACAGTACGGTTCCCCTGGCATAAGTTGCGGAACTCCCGCTTCTTCATCTGCATAGCTCCGGTTGAGACATGGGCTGTGCGGGAAGCTTGCTGAAATTGGTCCCATGTCACCGTGGCTATGGGGTAGGTGATAGTGTAATTCTCCCACCATGATGCCGCTGGTCCATCCAACTGATGTGCGGCAAAACGCACCTTCTCAGCATCAGTGCATCCCGTAGTGGTTAACTCCCTTCCAATCCCGCGGAGCCAATCATCTACAACTATAGGCTCGGTGCTACTGGAAAACACCGGCGGTTGTAACCTTAGAAAGCGGGCTAGGTTGTCCACTGGTGGCGGGTTGTTGTTGTTGTTGTTGTTGTTGTTGTTGTTGCCCTGGTTCTGAACTAGCAATTGCATCAAAGTATTCTGCTGCTGGATCAATTGGGTGAGCTCCGGTGGGAAAACAAAATCGGGGTCACGTCTCGGAGGCATCTGATGGGTTTAGATGGAAGAGATCAGAATAGAAAAGGGGTCTAATGAGAAAGCACTACCCATATGCACACGAGACAAACACAATCATTTCACTCAATCAATCAAGCAAGGGCATACAAGCGGTATGGAACTATCGCAAAAGTGCTCAACTACTACTAAATACATGGGGAAATACTACTAATATATGGTGGTCCTCTAGAAATTTTGATCGGTGGAAGACTCCATGATATCTGCTCCAGCTTCGTCTTCGAAGTCATCATCACTTGGATCGGAATCGGTGTCGTCAATGATGATGTAGTTGTCCGGGCAAGTGGAATCGTCATCTTCTACTCCAGGTGCTGGACCTCCCATGAATACTCCGATCTTCTTAACCAGGTCATCATTCTTCTCCAGTGGTGTCTTGATTTCTTCCTCATATCCATCGCGTGTAAACTTGAGTTCTTCCTCCAGCTCGATGATCCTAGTCTTTGCCTTCTTCAAGTCCATCATGTCCGCGCACATCTGGTTCTCCTGGCGTCGAATGTGCTAGTTTAACTCCTAGATGGAAGCTGCAATGGATCTAACCTTCTTGGTGCTGATTACTTCCCATTGCTCGTCTTGGCGCCCACATATTTGGTAGATAGTGTCCTTAAGTTCCTGTTGTAGACTTCTCCAATGCGTCCCATGGTAATGTGGGATGCCATGCTCTTGCCTGGACTCCAGGTGGGTGCTTCAAAAGAAAATTCTATGGGTTTAGAAGTTGGCGAGAACGTCCTTCCTGGAACTTGTACTTGAATCATCCAGCGCTCCTCTTCTGGCAAGGTAGCGTTGTATGTCTCGGTGAAGCTTGGTATTCCAATGTTCAAGTACCTAGTGACTTCCTTCAAGTGGCGTCCAAAAGATGTGTCTTCATCCGGTTGGGTAAACTTGTTCTTCATCTCCGTCATCCTAAAGAGTAGAAATTGAAGAGGAGTCAGAAATGAGAAGAGAAGTGTGACCTATGGTTTAGCTTAGTGGTCGTGTTCTACACTCAGCGTGTGCTCTGATACCATCTTGTAGCGACCCGACCTCAAACGATCAAGTCTCTGTGCTTCAATGTCATCCCTGGATCGGTAATGCTGACACACACAGTACTCGAAGGATTTATAACAGAGTAGCAATCACACACTTATTACATCGAATGTCTCAAGAGAGAACTTATTACAATAATATGGCTTAAGGCCATCTAATGCGATAACAGTGGAAGCTTGGAAGATAAAGTGAGTCCATCAACTCCAACGGCATAGCTGAGCTGCACGGCAATGACCTAACGAACCTTACTCCTCGTCTGAAAAGTCTGCAACATAATACGTTGCAGCCCGAAAACGGGTCAGCACATGGAATATGCTGGCAATATAACACAGTAGAGCATGAACAGAATAATGCTATCACTACATGCATATTTGGCTGGTGGAAAGCTCTATGGTTATAGTTTTTGCGAAAAGCCAATTTTTCCCTACAACAAAGGAATAGATTTTAATTTAACTATCATGGTGGTTGAAACAAATATTGAGAAGGTAACCCCAACTCAATCCCAATTAAAGTAATTAACAACCCAACAATATTAATTAAAAGTGATGAGATACATGTGATAACCCAAGTACTAGATACTCAAGATTGTCCATAACCGGGGACACGGCTAACCATGATTAGATTGTACACTCTGCAGAGGTTTGCGCACTTTTCCCCACAAGACTCGATCGCCTCCGTTGGATTTCTCGCACTACAAGGTGTTTGAGAAACGGATGACCGAGACACAGTCTTTCAGAAACATTAACTCTCTACTCCGGGTAGACCATACCAAACCTACAAAACCCACTACCTGCTGATCTACCTCTTCAAGAGCTTCACGTAACTTACTCAACTATGCTAGAGCCCATAATAGCTTGTGGCTGCACACGGAAGTTTCTAGCATGAATCATCTCAGTTTCCTTTGAGCCTGGGTGGCGGTCCATAGGAAGATCACACGGGTACCCCGAGATTCAAAAAAACAGACAACACTGGGTTCCCCAGGTGCCTCAATCCACCCATATGTTTATTTAAGTTGCCACCTTAAGTTGAACCATTAATTAACAATCTCACATCTGTCATGGATTTCACTCAAACGTGAACCACGTCTACGAGCATAGCATGGCATAGTAATATAAGCAACGCGTAGAAGTAACTCCCAAGGGTTTGATAGTAACAGGGTAATAGGTTCTACCTCAATAACTACTTCCCAACCCACAAGTTAATGACATCCTAATCATGCAATGTTTGAGGATTGGAACTAATGCATAAAAACTGGGTATGAAAAGAGTATGATCAATGTGTTACTTGCCTTGCTGACGATCCGCAAAACCTAGGGACTCGTAGTAGCATGCTTCGCACTCCGGGTGTTCTATCGCAAACAAACAATAATATACATAAGCAACAAGCAAAGATGCGCAAGCAAAACTCAAATAAAAGAGGTTGACCGGAAAGTTCAACTTAAGAACTCCGGTTAGCAAAAAGAATCAAATCAAACAGAGCAACGAAACTCAAACGGTGAAAGAAACAAGATCCGTTTACTAATCTGGACCTAGGTCAAATTTTACAGTAGCAAAAACTTGTTCAAGTTGATTAAACAGAAAGAGGGTTTCGAGACGAAGATCTAGGCGCTTGAATCGCCTGATTCCGACTAACGAGCGAAAAGATAAACAGAAACTAGGATCGGATTAGAAATCGCGATCGAGAAAACTGCGGATAAAATCCGACAAAAAGAAAACTGATGAACAGACTAACGAACAAGCGTTCGTTAGCTGTAACTAACGGGTGAAAACCGTTCGTTAAAATGAACGTATGGACGAACGTCCTCTAACTAGAAGAACCGAGAAAAACTGGCGAACCGAAAAAAAATGGATCTAGGGTTTTTAAAAAAACGGCGGCTCGGAACCGGCGCGGTACCTCCGGCGAGGGCTCCGGCGGGGCGGGCTTGGGCGGCGGCGGCGACTCGTGGGCAGCGGGGCTCGGCGGCGGCGGCGCTCGGCTGCGGCGGCGGCGAGGCAGGCGGCGGCGGCGGCGCTAGGCTGCAGCGGCGCTAGGTTGCGGCGGCGGTGACTGCGGCTTGTGGCGGCGGTGGCTGCGGTGGTGGTGGTGGTTTGGGGCAGCGGGGTGGCGGCTTATAAAGGGGGCAGGGCGGCGACTTGGGGGAGGGGGCAAGACGCGACGGAGGCGGAGTCCGGCTCGGACTCCGGTCCGAGCGGCGGCGGGGCGGCGCACGCGCGCCGGGGCGGGGGCGGCTCGGGCCGGCCTGGCTCGGCTGGGCCTTCGGCCCAGTCGGGCGCGGGAAACATTTTTTTTAAATAATTACGCCGACAGAAATAAAACCCTAGAAAATAAAATAAAAACCTAAAAATGCCAAAACAAATTTTCACCGTCTAAATAAAATATTTAGAACGAGATGAACATTTTCTTGGCCCTAAAATGCAATTTTGAAAATGTGCAATTTTTCTAATGCAAATAAAATCCAAATCCTCGATTCATTATTTGATAAAAATCAAATATGAAAACCGGGGAAATCCCCAACTCTCTCCGAGGGTCCTTGAGTTGCTTAGGATTTCGAGGATTGCGAAACGAAAATGCAATAAAATATGATATGCATGAATGACCTATGTATAACATTCCAAATTGAAAATTTGGGATGTTACACTACCGCTCTTTGCGTCAACGCATCAGGGTTGGTCTAGCTCTTGCCGCGCATGCGGTAGTACCGCAGTGCCCCGCAGTAGTACCGCAGGCCCTTGCAGTAGTACCGCATGTCTGGTGCGGTAGTACCGCACGTCGCGGGCTGAGTAAGTGAATAACGGTTGGATTTGTCCTATCACTATAAAAGGGGAGTCTTCTTCTCTGAGTTGACTACCAGTTCCATCCCAAAGCTCCATTGTTGCTCTAAGCTCCATTTTCGCCCAATCTCTCTCCCTAGCCAATCAAACTTGTTGATTTTCGAGGGATTGGTTGAGAAGGCCCCGATCTACACTTCCACCAAGAGAAATTTGATCCCCCCCCACTAATCCCTTGTCGATCTTGTTACTCTTGGGTGTTTGAGCACCCTAGACGGTTGAGGTCACCGCGGAGCCAAATTCCATTCTGGTGAAGCTTCGTGGTGTCGTTGGGAGCCTCCAATTAAGTTGTGGAGACTGCCCCAACCTTGTTTGTAAAGTTCCGGTCGCCGCCTCCAAGGGCACCAATAGTGGAATCATGGCATCTCGCATTGTGTGAGGGCGTGAGGAGAATACGGTGGCCCTAGTGGCTTCTTGGGGAGCATTGTGCCTCCACACCACTCCAACGGAGACGTAGTTCCTCTCAAATGGAAGGAACTTCGTTAACACATCCTCATCTTCACCGGCTCCACTCTTGGCTATCTCGTACCTTTACTTGTGCAAGCTTATATTGTGTTGCATCCCTTGCTTGTTTGTGTGCTTGTTGTTGTTGCATCATATAGGTTGATCACCTAGTTGCATATCTAGACAACCTACTTTGATGCAAAGTTTAAATTGGTAAAGAAAAGTTAAAAATTGTTAGTTGCCTATTCCCCCCCCCCCCTCTAGTCAACTATATCAATCCTTTTCACCAGCTCCCATCCCCGCGCCCGCGCCAGTGACCATCCCCGTAGCATTGACGGGCTGGTCGCCGAGCACTATCGTAGAGCTGGAAGCCCCGGGCATCAGTGAGGTCCCCGCGGACCCGCGCGAGATTGTGTACATGCCAGTGCGAGCGCCCATGCCCGTGCACACCCCTCCACCCACTGTGGCGCCAGCCCCCGTGCGTTTGGATGCACCTGTTGTGCCCATGCCCCTGCCCGTGCGCGCCCCTCCACCCACCGCGGCGCCAGTCCTCATGCATTTGGCTGCACCCGCCACGCCCGTGCCCGTGCGCGCGCCCCCCTCAGCGGCATGGGACGCTGCCGTCAACCGCTACGTCTCAGCGGTGCCAGTTGTCGTCCTCCCACGCCCCGCCCATCGATCGCGCGATGACATGATGTTTGATTTACAAGTGAAGGACAATTTGTGCCGCTTTGAAGACTTCAACAACGGCGTCCCAGAGGACGACAACGACGGCCCGGCACGCCGCCTCCGCCGCCGCCGGAAATAGTTTTTTTGGGGGTTTAATACTGTATCTCGAATTCTCGATCATATGAATATAAATTCGCAGTGTGACTGAATGAAAGATGTGGTTTGAACGAACTTGCATTTTTCTCTCTTAATGTACAGACTTATCAAACGATTTTCTTTTGAAAATAACGTCAATGGTTTTTAAATATAAAACACTCATCGCAAATGTTTTAGTTAGAACACCCGTATGCAAACCAACAGCCTCCCCAGGAAGCCAAGGGAAAATGTGCCAAGTAGGATTTGTGCAGCTCTTGATCGTAAACATTTTAGATAGAACACCCGTATGCAAAGTGAGAGCTATGGTCTTCCCCCTTAAGTCAAGGGAAAATTTGCAGTGCAGGATTTGTGCATCCCTTCAATGCAAACGGTTGTTTTGGATGACCCATGTGCAACCACATAGAAACAATTGGGTAAGATTTGCATCTGTCATATTGGGTATGTTGCCATTTGTCAAACTGGAAAGATTGACATTTGTTTATCTAGTAACATTGCCAATTGTCAACCTTGTAACACTGCGATTTGTCAAAATATGTAGCTAAAAGTCACTAACACTATCTAATTTTTGCAACTAAAATCACTAGCACTATTTATATGGACACCACTAGCAGGCATGAGTTGATGGACGCATATGCAAATGTACCACTGATTACATACAACAAGTCATCAACCCACAACGACAACGAGGATACATGTTGGACTATAGATCATTTCCAATAAAACATTCTAGTAAAGTAAAGTTTTTCTCACACAACAAATAAGAAAGCGATGAAATGAACTTCAGCTCAACCACTCGTCGGCGTTGGAAACACTTGCTCTGAACCAGAAGTGATTCTCAGGGAAGGGCCAGCTACTGTCAATCTCGAGACCAACGCAGGACTGATCATCCAGGATGAAGCGGGCTATTTCAATACCCATGTTGTGATAGCCACGGTAGGGAAGCATAGCAATGTCTGAGGTATAGATATAGTTGCTTCTCATAAATGGTAGTAACAGTGTGTCAACAGCAGCTGGATCGCCTTTCACCATCATTGGATAGTTTTGTCCAAGGAAGAGCGAGTTTTATCCAAGACTATCAATACTGAACAAGGGAGAAGGTGTTGGCGCTAGCACACTAGTATCCATCGGGAATACCCTGCAACGGATGTTTGAATAGGTCCGGAAAGTGCGGCCATGCGAGACGTACAACACTTGCTTCCTTGGTAACATTAGCAGTGCCCTATATACAGACAAGAAGAGGTGATCCATCCGAATAAGTTGCCACAGCCTCCCCAGGAAGCCAAGGGAAAATGTGCCAAGTAGGATTTGTGCAGCTCTTGATCGCAAACATTTTAGATAGAACACCCGTATGCAAAGTGAGAGCTATGGTCTTCCCCCTTAAGTCAAGGGAAAATTCACAGTGCAGGATTTGTGCATCCCTTCAATGCAAACGGTTGTTTTGGATGACCCGTGTGCAACCACATAGAAACAATTGGGTAAGATTTGCATCTTTCATATTGGGTATGTTGCCATTTGTCAAACTGGAAAGATTGACATTTGTTTATCTAGTAACATTGCCAATTGTCAACCTTGTAACACTGCGATTTGTCAAAATATGTAGCTAAAAATCACTAACACTATCTAATTTTTGCAACTAAAATCACTAGCACTATTTGTATGGACACCACTAGCAGGCATGAGTTGATGGACGCATATGCAAATGTACCATTGATTACATACAACAAGTCATCAACCCACAACGACAACGAGGATACATGTTGGACTATAGATCATTTCCAATAAAACATTATAGTAAAGTAAAGTTTTTCTCACACAACAAATAAGAAAGCGATGAAATGAACTTCAGCTCAACCACTCGTCGGCGTTGGAAACACTTGCTCTGAACAAGAAGTGATTCTCAGGGAAGGGCCAGCTACTGTCAATCTCGAGACCAACGCAGGACTGATCATCCAGGCTGAAGCGGGCTATTTCAATACCCATGTTGTGATAGCCACGGTAGGGAAGCATAGCAATGTCCGAGGTATAGATATAGTTGCTTCTCATAAATGGTAGTAACGGTGTGTCAACAGCAGCTGGATCGCCTTTCACCATCATTGGATAGTTTTGTCCAAGGAAGAGCGAGTTTTCTCCAAGACTATCAATACTAAACAAGGGAGAAGGTGTTGGCGCTAGCACACTAGTATCCATCGCGAATAACCTGCAACAGATGTTCGAATAGGTCCGGAAAGTGCGGTCATGCGAGACGTACAACACTTGCTTCCTTGGTAACATTAGCAGTGCCCTATATACAGACAAGAAGAGGTGATCCATCGGAATAAGTTGCCAGGCGCCACTTAGTATATGGGTCCTGCTCATCCTCATGCTCGTGATCATCACCATCATCATCTCCCCCTTGGTTATAATTTTTTTTCAAGTATAGGTGGTGGAATGTTCACAGGACCTTGGAAACATAAGAAGGTTAATTAGTAAAGGGAAACTAGCTAGCTAACTCGCATGCATGTGGATGAAACAATTATAATTACGCTGGAAGACAAACTTACTGAAACAATAAGGATTCCATGCAAAAACGGTGCCACGAGTGGTGGCAGCAAACACAAGACCCTCGTATTGAATTGCATCACAATACTCATCCGTGTACAAAAATTGATTTTTGAGCAATATCCATGAGTCGTGGAAGCAAGGACGGCAACAAGCTTGTCGAAGATAGCAACAACTTCATAGTTCGTGTAATCCCAAGAGCGGTTGGGAACTCGAAAAATTGCTATCTTTCATAGACGACAGTCACCATGATCGTATTTGAACGTACGTAGAATACCGGTGTGCTCAACTTCATGGCAGTCTGAGATTTTTGGAAGTGGAACCCGGTGATAAGTGTACACATTCACAAGTTCCCAGTCACATTTGTACCCGATATAAACAACCCAATCTCCATTTGCACTTGCCCAAGCCTTACGCTCAAGCGATGGCATCTTAACATCACATGTATCATTATCAAGCGGCATCAACTTGCACAAGGCGAGGCTTCCGCCGTCCCCTCGCTAGTGATCAGGGTCACGGCGAAGAAGATAGGGGATATCAAACCGCTCCTGGACCCTTGGGTTGCTTGTAATGATGTTATTAGTTGAGTCGAGAATGGTCTTGAACAACCTGCCATGCTAGCCGAGGTGATGACGTCGCGCCGATCGATGAGTTCCTCCACCACATCATCTTTCAGATCGGGGCAAGAATAAACGGGTCATTTCCGGCCTGTTCCTTCCATGGAGAAGACGATTGAACAATGGCAGAAGGAAGAGTGAAGGCAAATGGAGGGAGGAAGAGCATGCAACAACAGTTCCAAATCAAGAGGGAAAGGCGAAGAGGCGGTGGACAGTTGCCACGGTACAAGAAGAGGCTAATGGGGAGCGAACAGTTGCCACAGAGGTCACACACTGATGACAAGGCCGAGTGAACCGCATGTCGTATATCGCACACACACCTTGATCTGGCTGACCGTTTCTTTTGTGTTGCCTAATCACAAACAGTTCATCTGAGTGAACCGTATGTTGTATATCACACACACCTTCATCTGGTTGCCCGTTTCTTTTGTGTTGCCTCATCACAAACAATTAATTGAACTAAACCGTATGCCCCGCATCGCACACCCAACTAAAATGTGAACCGTGTTTGATACATCCGTCATCGCAAACGTTTTGCACCTTTTTTGACGGTTTTTTTACACCACCATTTGCGATTATTGCATCGCACACAGTTTCGTCGAAGGGTCTCTGATCGTAGTGTCGCATTAGCAGCATCCTGCAGTAGTGACCTATACAAATTACCATTGTATTTGGTGTGTCGGGGACACAAGAGACTTTTTATTATTTGGTTGCAGGGTTGTTTGAGAGAGACCATCTTGATCCTACGCCTCCCACGGATTGATAAACCTTAGGTCATCCACTTGAGGGAAAATTGCTACTGTCCTACAAAACTCTGCGCTTGGAGGCCCAACACGTGTCTACAAGAATAAAATTGCGTAGTAGACATCAAGCTCTTTTCTGGCGCCGTTGCCGAGGAGGTGAGTGCTTGAAGGTATATCTTTAGATCTTCCAATTGAATCTTTTAGTTTCTTGTTTTATCACTAGTTTGGTTTACAAAATAAAACTACATAAAAATGGAATTGAGGTTGCATCATATTATTCATCTTTATAATGTCTTTCATGAAAATGACGGAAAGTAAAATTGTGCTCAATTGATAGAGGAAGAATTTTATAAAATATTTGAAAAAAATCTTTGAATGATGAGCATGATTGCAATGTTGTTAGTATGAATTCTTTGAATATCCATGATGCTAATGATATACAAAACCATAAGCTTGGGGATGCTATGTTTGATGAAGATGATATTTCTAGTCCCCCAAGATTTGATGTGCAAATTTGTTATAATGATTGCATGCCTCCTATTTATGATGATTATAATGATGAAAGTGGATTTGGAGGGGGCATGACTTTATTTAGTGATGAATCCACCATTTTGTATGAGGCTTCAATTGACTATGATAACAAAGTTGCTATCTATGATGATTATGGTGATGACATGTATGCTATAAAGAATAATGATAATCATGAAACTTGTCATCATGATTTTAATTTTCAATCCCATGGTAGTTATTTTGTTGAGTTTGCTCCCACTACTATTCATGAGAATAAATTTGCTTATGTGGAGATTAATAAAATTTCTATGCCTATGTATCATGAAAAAAATGCTTTATGTGATAGCTATATTGTTGAACTCATTCATGATGCTACCTAAAATTATTATGAGAGAGGAATATATGCTTGTAGGAATTGCATTAATATCAAGTTTCCTCTTTTTATGTTGAAAGTTTTGAAGTTGCACTTGTTTTGCCTTCATATGCTAGTTGATTCATGTTCCCATAAATTGTTTGCTCACAGAATCCCTATGCATAAGAAGTGGGTTAGGCTTAAATGTGCTTGTCATGTGATTCATCATGCTCTTTTTCAAGTTTCAATTCTCTACTTTTATGCGAGCATCATTGAAATCATCATGCCTAGCTAAAAGGCATTAAAGAAAAGCACTTGTTGGGAGACAACCCAACATTTACCCCTACTATTTTTGTGTGTTCACATGATTAAGCTACTGTATTAATCATGTTTTATAGCTTTCATTTCAATAAAGTGCCATGTAAGGCTTTGGGATGGTCTATGGTGATAGTTGATTTGATCTTGCTGAAAAATAGAAACTTTTGCACCCAGTAAAATAATTTTCATTTTTTACAGAAGCCTGATAAAATCCTTATTCTTTTTGCACAAGGTTGACATACAAATTTCTCAGGCTGTCCTAATTTTGCAGAATTTTTGGAGTAGCAGAAGTATGGTTGGAGTACAGATTAATACAGACTGTTCTGTTTTTGACATATTCTGTTTTCAATGCATAGTTTGCTTGTTTTCTAGTTTCTATGGCTTATATTGCTCAATATAAATTGTGGAAATGATATTCTAAAGTAGGCATTGTGTGAGAACAATTATGAATCTTGTCTTTGACAGTACCAAAGTGAAATGGTTTGCTCTTTATAATACCAACCTATCCCACGAAGTTCCGTTAAGTTTTGTGTGATTGAAGTTTTCAAGTTTCGGGTGAGATGTCGATATAAGGAGAACAAGGAGTGACAAGACCCTAAGCTTGGGGATGCCCAAGGCAATCCAAGGTAATATTCAAGAAATATCCAAGCAACTAACCTTGGGGATGCCCCGGAAGGCATCCCCTCTTTCGTCTCCAACATTATCGGTAATCTCACTTGGAGCTACATTTTTATTCGTCACATGATATGTGTTTTTCTTGGAGCATAATTTAATTTTGTTAGGATTTTCTTGCTGTTATTTAGAATATGTTTTGCATCTTTATTTTCAATAAAAATGCCAAGGATAGCCTTTGACATGCTTATTTTGCAAGTCTACATGTTGCTGTTTCAAAACAGAAAGTTTATCGATGTTGCAAAAATTCCCTAGAAAATTTAGAATGTGATAAAATGTTGAAACCTTTTGCAAAATAAGCTCTAATAAAGTTTCTACAGTGTGGTAAATTTTCATAATTTTTGGAGTTAAATAAGTATTGATATCCTTGCATTCTTTACAGACTGTACTGTTTTGGCAGATTGCTGTTATGTTTGCATATGTTTGCTTGTTTAATGATTCTATTTGAGGATATGAGTATTAAATATGCAGAGGCATTTAGTATACAATGTTGAATAATAATTTTAGTAATTTGCTATAGTAGAGAATGATAAGGTTTTTGCATCGGTTTATACTGACTTATCTCACGAGTTCTTGTTCAGTTTTGTGTGGATGAAGTTTTTAAGATGTAGGGAAACCGTGATATAAAAGGAATTAAGGAGACACAAATGCTCAAGCTTGGGGATTCCCCGCTAGGCATCCCACCTTTCTTCATCAACAATTATCGGTTAGTATCGGTTGAGCCTAAGTTTTTGCTTCTTCACATGAGTTGTGCTATTCTTGGAATGTCATTTTGTTTTCTTTGCTTACTGTTTTAATAAAATTCTTAGATCTGAAACTTTTAAATAAGAGAGAGTCCTCGCATAGCTATCTATTTACTTAACTACTCGCTTGATCTTCACTTATATCTTTTTGGAGTAGCTTGTCATTTACTCTTGTGCTTCACTTATATCCTATGAGTAAATTGTCGAATAAATTGAATGTCATGAAGTTGAAAAGTCGTACCATGCCTACTGGTAGCTTCACATTGGGTTTAGAAAGTGAAATCTTTTGATGCTTGACAATCACAATATTGGTCATACAAGCAATTTATGAATGACTAGTAGAAGGAAGATAACTTTCACATGCAAATACACTATCTTGGAAATCTTTTGTGATTGTGAGCCTCCATCAAAATATTATATGCCAAAATTGTTGACGTTGGACAAGGAATACAACGTAATTGTTTATGTTTGTTCATATTCACACAGAAGTTATATTGTCATAGATCCTTCAACATGTGGTGCTTGCCCCCCATCTTTGCTAGCCAAAAATTCCGCACCAAGTATAGATACTACTTGTGCATCCAAAAACCCTTAAACCCAAATATTATTTTCAAGAGTCCACTATACCTACCTAAGGATTGAGAAAGATCCTTCAAGTAAGTTGTCATCGGTGCAATAAGGCAATAAAAATTGCTTCTAAAAGTGATAGATCATTTAGTGTAATTGAGCGTTGTATGAACTTGTGATGGTAAAGAATAAAAGCGACAGACTGCATAATAAAGGTTGCTATCATAAGGGGCAATATAACGCGACATTCTTTTGCACTAAGGGATTGATCATACAAACAAAAAGCGCATGGCAACCTCTGCTTCCCTCTGCGAAGGGCCTACCTTTTACTTTTCCGTATTTACTTTTATGCAAAGAGTCGAAGTTTTTCTCTCTATTACTTTTTATTTTTCTCTTTTGGCAAGCATCATGTGGCGAGGAAAGATCTAGGCACATATATCCAGTTGGATATGGGTAGCATGAGTTATTATTGTTGACATCACCCTTGAGGTGAATACGTTGGGAGGCAAAACAATAAGCTCCTATCTTTCTATGTGTCCGGTTGAAACGTTTTACTCATGTGTATGCGGTGAGTGTTAGCAATCATAGAAGACTATATGATGGTAGAGTATGTGGAGCTCTTACTTAGACTCTGTCGAATAAGTCGAATTGCAATTGTTTGGTGACTAAGAATATAGGTTGTTGAGTTTCAGGAGAATTCATTGTTTGAATCTTACCATGTGAATTGGTTGCTACTTTAACATGAGAAATTTTATGAGAAAGAATTGTTATTATGATGCTAGGAAAAGTGATTGAAATTGTCATTGACCAAACTTGTGCACTTTGCTATCATTCACACTTCATAAATTATTTCTTTTATCATTTACCTACTCGAGGACAAGTAGGAATTAAGCTTGGGGATGCTGATACGTCTCCAACGTATCTATAATTTATGAAGTATTCATGTTGTTTTATTACCATTCTTGGATGTTTTACAATCATTTTGTAGCGACTTTATATCATTTTTTGGGACTAACCTATTGACCCAGTGCCCAGTGCCAGTTGTTGTTTTTTGCTTGTTTTTTACATCACAGGAAATCAATATCAAATGGAGTCCAAGCACCGTGAAACTTTTTGTGGATTTTTTATGGACCAGAAGACATCTAGTGGGCCAGAGCAGCACTTGGTGGGTGCCACGAGGGGGGCACAACCCACCAGGTGGGTTGTGCCCACCTCGGTGGCCTCCTGCACCCCCTCTTTGCCCTATAAATCACCAAATATTCCAAAAACCCTCAAGGTAGCCCTAGATCAGAAGTTCCACCGCCGCAAGGCTCTATAGCCACGAGAAACCAATCTAGACCCGTTCCAGCACCCTGCCAGAGGGGGGAATCATCACCGGTGGCCATCTTCATCATCCCGGCGGCCACCACGATGAGCAGGGAGTAGTCCACCTTCGGGGTTGAGGGTTTGTACCAGTAGCTATGTGTTTAATCCCCCCTCTCTCTCTCGTGTTCTTGAGATGGCACGATCTTGATGTATCGCGGGCTTTGTTAATTGATACGTGTCCAACGTATCTATAATTTTTGATTGCTCCATGCTATGTTATCTACTGTTTTGGGCATTATTGGGCTTTATTATCCACTTTTATATTACTTTCGGGACTAACCTATTAACCGGAGGCCCAGCCCAGATCTGCTGTTTTATGCCTATTTCAGTGTTTTGAAGAAAAGGAATATCAGACGGAGTCGAAACGGAACAAAATCAACTAGAGAAGTTATTTTTGGAACGAAAGCCACCCGATGGACTTGGACCCCATGTCAAGTAAGGAAGGAGGAGCTCACGAGGGTAGGGGCGCGCCCACCCCCCTGGGGCGCGCCCCCTGTCTCGTGGGACCCTCGTGGCTCCCTTGACGTACCTCCTACACCCATATATACCTACATGACCTAAAACTTCCAGAACGAATAATAGATCGGGAGTTCCGGCGCCAGAAGCCTCCGTAGCAACCGAAAGCCAATATAGACCCTTTCCGGCACCCTGTCGGAGGGGGCAATCCTTCTCCGGTGGCCATCTTCATCATCCCGGTGCTCTCCATGACGAGGAGGGAGGCTGAGGGTATGTACCAGTAGCTATGTGTTTGATCTCTCTCTCTCTCATGTTCTTGAGGTGATACAATCTTGATGTATCGCGAGCTTTGCTATTATAGTTGGATCTTATGTTTCTCCTCCCCCTCTTCTCTCTTGTAATGAATTGAGTTTTCCCCTTGAAGTAATCTTATCGGATTGAGTCTTTAAAGACTTGAGAACAATTGATGTATGTCTTGCCGTGGATATCTGTGGTGACAATGGGATACCACGTGCCACTTGATGTATGTTTTGGTGACCAACTTGTGGGTTTCGTGACATTGGGAACCTATGCATAGGGGTTGGCACACGTTTTCATCGTGATTCTCTGGTAGAACTTTGGGGCACTTTTTGAGGTCCTTTGTGTTGGTTGAATAGATGAATTGAGATTGTGTGATGCATATCGTATAATCATGCCCACGAATACTTGAGGTGACATTGGAGTATCTAGGTGACATTAGGGTTTTGGTTGATTTGTGTCTTAAGGTGTTATTCTAGTACGAACTCTAGGGCTGTTTGTGACATCTATAGGAATAGCCCAACGGATTGATTGGAAAGAATAACTTTGAGGTTGTTTCGTACCCTACCATAATCTCTTCGTTCGTTCTCCGTTGTTAGTGACTTTGGAGTGACTCTTTGTTGCATGTTGAGGGATAGTTATGTGATCCAATTATGTTAGTATTGTTGAGGGAACTTACACTAGCGAAAGTATGAACCCTAGGCCTTGTTTCCACACATTGCAATACCGTTTACGCTCACTTTTATCATTTGTTACCTTGCTGGTTTTATATTTTCAGATTACAAAAACTATTATCTACCATCCATATACCACTTGTATCACCATCTCTTCGCCGAACTAGTGCACCCATACAATTTACCATTGTATTGGGTGTGTTGGGGACACAAGAGACTCTTTGTTATTTGGTTGCAGGGTTTCTTGAGAGAGACCATCTTCATCCTATGCCTCCTACGGATTGGTAAACCTTAGGTCATCCACTTGAGGGAAATTTTCTACTACCCTACAAACCTCTGCACTTGGAGGCCCAACAACGTCTACAAGAAAAAGGTTGTGTAGTAGACATCAAGCTCTTTTCTGACGCCGTTGCCGGGGAGGTGAGTGCTTGAAGGTATATCTTTAGATCTTGCAACTGAGTCTTTTAATTTCTTGTTTTATCACTAGTTTAGTTTATAAAAGAAAACTATAAAAAATGGAATTGAGTTTGTCTCATACGCTTCACATTTATAATATCTTTCGTGAGTATGATGGAAAGGATAATTGTGCTCAAGTGCTAGAAGAAGAAATCTATAAAATGTTTGGCACTAAATATTTAAGTGATGAGCATGATTGCAATGTTGTTAGTATGAATTCCTTGAATATCCATGATGCTAATGATATGCAAAGCCACAAGCTTGGGGAAGCTATGTTTGATGAAGATGATATTTTTTGTCCCCCAAGTTTTGATGAGCAAATTTATTATGATCGAAGCATGCCCCCTATCTATGATGGTTATTGTGATGACACGTATGCTTTAAATAATAATGATAACCATGAAACTTGTCATCTTGATCTTAATTTACAATCACATGATAGTTATTTTGTTGAGTTTGCTCCCACTATTATTCATGAGAAGAATTTTGCTTATGTGGAGAGTAGTAAAATTGCTATGCTTGTAGATCATGAAAAGAATGCTTTAGGTGCTGGTTATATTGTTGAATTCATTCATGATGCTACTGAAAATTATTATGAGGGAGGAATATATGCTTGTAGGAATTGCAATAATATCAAGTTTCCTCTCTATGTGCTTAAAGTTTTGAAGTTATGCTTGTTTTACCTTCCTATGCAAGTTGATTCTTGTTCCCACAAGTTGTTTGCTCACAAAACCCCTATGCATAGGAAGTGGGTTAGACTTAAATGTGCTAGTCATATTCTTCATGGTGCTCTCTTTATGTTTCAATTCTTATCCTTTATGTGAGCATCAATGAAATCATCATGTCTAGCTAGGGGCGTTAAACGATAGCGCTTGTTGGGAGGCAACCCAATTTTATTTTTATTCCTTGATTTTTGTTCCTATTTAGTAATAAATAATTCATCTATCCTATGTTTAGATGTGATTTTATTCTTTTAATTAGTGTTTGTGCCAAGTAGAACCGTTGGAAGACTTTGGGAAAGTCTTGTTGATCATGCTGTCAAAAACAGAAACTTAAGCGCTCACGAAAATTGCTGCCATTTTTATTTGGAGAGTGATATTTAGTTAATTATTTTTTAAGATGATTAATAGATAAATTCCTCAGGTCCAGCAATTTATTTGAGAATTTTATGAATTCCAGAAGTATACGTTTGATCCAGATTACTACAGACTGTTCTGTTTTTCACAGAATCTGTTTTTCATGTGTTGTTTACTTATTTTGATGAATCTATGGCTAGTAAAATAGTTTATAAACCATATAGAAGTTGGAATACAGTAGGTTTAACACCAATATAAATAAATAATGAGTCCATTACAGTACCTTGAAGTGGTGATTTATTTTCTTATACTAACGGAGCTTACGAGTTTTTTGTTAAGTTTTGTGTTGTGAAGTTTTCAAGTTTTGGGTAAGGATTCGATGGACTATGGAATAAGGAGTGGAAAGAGCCTAAGCTTGGGGATTCCCAAGGCACCCCAAGGTAATATTCAAGGACAACCAAGAGCCTAATCTTGGGGATGCCCCGGAAGGCATCCCCTCTTTCGTCTTCGTTCATCGGTAACTTTACTTGGAGCTATATTTTTATTTACCACATGATATGTGTTTTGCTTGGAGCGTCAATTTATTTTGTTAGGATTTTCTTGCTGTTATTTAGAACAATGTTTTGCATCTTTTATTTCAATAAAAGTGGCATTAATAGTCTTTACTATGCCTATGTTACAAGTATACATGTTGCTGTTTGAAAACAGAAAGTTCACCGTTGTTGCAATAATTCCCTAGAAAAGTCAGAATCTGATAAAATGTTGAAACATTTTGCATATTAAGCTCTGATAAATTTACTACAGTGGGAATTTTCTTTCATAATTTTTGGAGCTAGGGAAGTATGGATGTTGCAGCATTCTTTACAGACTATCCTGTTTAGGCAGATTGCTGTTATATTTGCATTGTTTGCATATGTTTGCTTCTTTAATGATTCTATTTGAGGATAGGACTATTAAATATGCAGAGGCATTTAGTATGCAATGTTGAATAATAATTTTAGTGATTTGCTACAGTATAGTATGATAAGGTTTTTGCAATGGTTTATACTAACTTATCTCACGAGTCCTTATTGAGTTTTGTGTGGATGAAGCTTTTGAGATTTAGGGAGACCGTGATATGAGAGGAATTAAGGAGGCACAAAAGCTCAAGCTTGGGGATGCCCAAGGCACCCCTAGATAATATTTCAAGAAGTCTCAAGCGTCTAAGCTTGGGGATGCCCCGGTTGGCATCCCACCTTTCTTCTTCAACAACTATCGGTTAGTATCGGTTGATCCTAAGTTTTTGCTTCTTCACATGATTGCCATTCTTAGATGTCATTTTATTTTTCTTTGCTTGCTGTTTGAATAGAGTACCAAGATCTGAAATTATTAAATGTTAGAGAGTCTTCACATAGTTGCATAATTATTCGACTACTCATTGATCTTCACTTATATCTTTCGGAGTAGTTTGTTGTTTGCTCTAGTGCTTCACTTATATCTTTTAGAGCATGGTGGTAGTTTTATTTTGAAGAAATAGATTAACTCTCATGCTTCACTTAGATTATTTTGAGAGTCTTAATAGCATGGTAATTTGCTTAAAATCCTAATATGCTAGGTTTTCAAGAATAATAAAATTCTCTTATGAGTGTGTTGAATACTATGAGAAGTTTGATACTTGATAATTGTTTTGAGATATGGAGATGGTGATATTAGAGTCATGCTAGTTGAGTAGTTGTGAATTTGAGAGATACTTGTGTTGAAGTTTGTGATTCCCGTAGCATGCACGTATGGTGAACCGTTATGTGATGAAGTCGGAGCATGATTTATTTATTGATTGTCTTCCTTATGAGTGGCGGTCGGGGACGAGCGATGGTCTTTTCCTACCAATCTATCCCCCTAGGAGCATGCGCGTAATACTTTGCTTTGATAAATTCTATTTTTTTTTGCAATAAGTATATGAGTTCTTTATGACTAATGTTGAGTCCATGGATTATACACACTCCCACCCTTGCTAGCCTCTCTAATACCGCGCAACTTTCGCGGTATCATACACCTACCATATCCTTCCTCAAAACAGCCACCATACCTACCTATTATGGCATTTCCATAGCCATTCCGATATATATTGCCATGCAACTTTCCACCATCCAGTTCATCATGACACATCCATCATTGTCATATTGCTTAGCATGATCATGTAGTTGACATAGTATTTGTGGCAAAGCCACCGTTCATAATTCTTTCATACTTGTCACTCGTGATTCATTGCATATCCCGGTACACTGCCGGAGGCATTCATATAGAGTCATACTTTGTTTTAGTATCGAGTTGTAATCATTGAGTTGTAAATAAATAGAAGTGTGATGATCATCATTCAATAGAGCATTGTCCCCAAAAAAGGGAAAGGCCAAAGAAAAAAAGAAGGCAAAAAAAAGGGACAATGCTACTATCCTTTTTTCCACACTTGTGCTTCAAAGTAGCACCATGATATAGCGAGTCTCATATATTGTGCTTCAAAGTAGCACCATGTTCTTCATATAGAGAGTCTCATATGTTGTCACTTTCATATACTAGTGGGAATTTTACATTATAGAACTTGGCTTGTATATTCCAATGATGGGCTTCCTCAAATTGCCCTAGGTCTTCGTGAGCAAGCAAGTTGGATGCACACCCACTAGTTTCTTTGTTGAGCTTTCATACATTTATAGCTCTAGTGCATTCGTTGCATGGCAATCCCTAGTCACTCACATTGATATCTATTGATGGGCATCTCCATAGCCTGTTGATACGCCTAGTTGATGTGAGACTATCTTCCCCCTTTTTTGTCTTCTCCACAACCACCACTCTATTCCACCTATAGTGCTATATCCATGGCTTACGCTCATGTATTGCGTGAAGATTGAAAAAGTTTGAGAACATCAAAAATATGAAACAATTGCTTGGCTTGTCATTGGGGTTGTGCATGATTTAAATATGTTGTGTGGTGAAGATGGAGCATAGCCAGACTATATGATTTTGTAGGGATAACTTTCTATGGACATGTTATTTTGAGAGGACATGATTGCTTTGTTAGTATGCTTGAAGTATTATTATTTTTATGTCAATACTAAACTTTTGTCTTGAATCTTATGGATCTGAATATTCATACCACAATTAAGAAGAATTACATTTAAACTATGCCAACTAGCATTCCACGTCAAAAATTATCCTTTTTATCATTTACCTACTCGAGGACGAGCAGGAATTAAGCTTGGGGATGCTTGATACGTCTCCAACGTATCTATAATTTTTTATTGATCCATGCTATATTATCTACTGTTTTGGGCATTATTGGGCTTTATTATCCACTTTTATATTACTTTCGGGACTAACCTATTAACCGGAGGCCGAGCCCAGATTTGTTGTTTTATGCCTATTTCAGTGTTTTGAAGGAAAGGAATATCAGACGGAGTCGAAACGGAACGGAATCAACTAGAGAAGTTATTTTTGGAACGAAAGCCACCCGATGGACTAGGACCCCACGTCAAGGAAGGAAGGAGGAGCTCACGAGGGTAGGGGGCGCGCCCACCCCCCTGGGGCGTGCCCCCCTATCTCGTGGGACCCTCGTGGCTCCCTTGACGTACCTCCTGCACCCATATATACCTACGTGACCTAAAACTTCCAGAACGAATAATAGATCGGGAGTTCCGCCGCCAGAAGCCTCCGTAGCCACCGAAAGCCAATCTAGACCCTTTTCAGCACCCTGTCGGAGGGGGCAATCCTTCTTCGGTGGCCATCTTCATCATCCCGGTGCTCTCCATGACGAGGAGAGAGTAGTTCTCCCTCGGGGCTGAGGGTATGTACCAGTAGCTATGTGTTTGGTCTCTCTCTCTCGTGTTCTTGAGGTGATACAATCTTGATGTATCGCGAGCTTTGCTATTATAGTTGGATCTTATGTTTCTCCTCCCCCTCTTCTCTCTTGTAATGAATTGAGTTTTCCCCTTGAAGTAATCTTATCGGATTGAGTCTTTAAAGACTTGAGAACAATTGATGTATGTCTTGCCGTGGATATCTGTGGTGACAATGGGATACCACGTGCCACTTGATGTATGTTTTGGTGACCAACTTGCGGGTTTCGTGACATTGGGAACCTATGCATAGGGGTTGGCACACGTTTTCGTCGTGATTCTTCGGTAGAACTTTGGGGCACTCTTTGAGGTCCTTTGTGTTGGTTGAATAAATGAATTGAGATTGTGTGATGCATATCGTATAATCATGCCCACGGATACTTGAGGTGACATTGGAGTATCTAGGTGACATTAGGGTTTTGGTTGATTTGTGTTTTAAGGTGTTATTCTAGTATGAACTCTAGGGCTGTTTGTGACATCTATAGGAATAGCCCAACGGATTGATTGGAAAGAATAACTTTGAGGTGGTTTCGTACCTTACCATAATCTCTTCGTTTGTTCTCTGCTGTTAGTGACTTTGGAGTGACTCTTTGTTGCATGTTGAGGGATAGTTATGTGATCCAATTATGTTAGTATTGTTGAGGGAACTTACACTAGCGAAAGTATGAACCCTAGGCCTTGTTTCCACACATTGCAATACCATTTACGCTCACTTTTATCATTCGTTACCTTGCTGTTTTTATATTTTCAGATTACAAAAACTATTATCTACCATCCATATACCACTTGTATCACCATCTCTTCGCCGAACTAGTGCACCCATACAATTTACCATTGTATTGGGTGTGTTGGGGACACAAGAGACTCTTTGTTATTTGGTTGCAGGGTTGCTTGAGAGAGACCATCTTCATCCTACGCCTCCTACGGATTGATAAAACTTAGGTCATCCACTTGAGGGAAATTTGCTATTGTCCTACAAACCTCTGCACTTGGAGGCCCAACAACGTCTACAAGAAGAAGGTTGTGTAGTAGACATCATTAATATAGTTGGATCATATGGTGTTTCCCCCCTCTCTATCTTGTTGTGATGAATTGAGTTTTCCTTTTGAGATTTTGTTCTTGTCGGATTGAGTACTTTTATGGATTTGAGAACACTTGATGTATGTCTTGCGAATGAATACTCGTGGTGGCAATGGGGTATTATTTTGATTCACTTGATATATGTTTTGGCACTCAACTCGCGAATTCCCGAGGTGACATTGGGGTAATCTACGCATAGGGGTTGATGCACGCTCTTATCTTTGTTTCTCCGGTAGAAATCTTGGGGCACTCTTTGAGGATCTTTGTGTTAGATTGAGTATTATGAATCTGAAATTATTTGGTGCTGTTTTAGTACGAACTCTTGGATAGATCGATGGGAAATAATAGCTTCGAGGTGGTTTCGTACCCTACAAACGATTTCTTCTTATGTTCTCCGCTAGATAGGAACTTTGGAGTGATTCTTCATCGCACTTTGAGGGACGGTTATATGATCCAATTATATTAGCATTGTTGAGAGATTGCACTAGCGAAAGTACGGACCCTATGCCTCATTTTCAAGCATTGCAATACCGTTTGTGCTCTGTTTTATCAATTGCTAAATTGCTGTTTTTTATTGTTCCTATTACAAAAATCAATATCTACTTTCCATATTACATTTGTATCACCTTCTCTTCACCTAACTAGTGCACCTATACAAATTACCATTATATTTGGTGTGTTGGGGACACAAGAGACTTTTTATTATTTGGTTGCAGGATTGTTTGAGAGAGATCATCTTCATCCTATGCCTCCCACGGATTGATAAACCTTAGGTCATCCACTTGAGAGAAAATTGCTATTGTCCTACAAAACTCCGTGCTTGGAGGCCCAACACGTGTCTACAGAAAATAAAGTTGTGTAGTAAACATCACATATTGATCTAGTGCCCAGTGTCAGTTCCTATTTGTTGCATGTTTTTTGTTTCGCAGAAAATCCATATCAAATGAAGTCCAAACGTGATAAAAATTTACGGAGAATTATTTTGGAATATATGTGATTTTTGGGAGGTGGAATCAAAGCAAACGGGGGCCCACAACCCCCAAGGTACACCAGGGCACGCCAGGGGTGCTAGACACGCCTAGGTGTCTTATGCCCTCCTCGTAAGGCGGTTGGGCCCCTTCTTCTGGCGCACGAAAGATAATTTATGGGAAAATATCGTGTAAAAATTTCAGCGCAATCGAAGTTACGGATCTCCAGGAATTTAAGAAACCGTGAAGGGCCAGATCTGGGGAACGCGAAACAGAAGTGGACAGGGAGGGAGATCTAATCTCGGAGGGGCACCCGCCCCTCCGCCGCCATGGAGGCCATGTACCAGGGGGAACTCTCTCCCATCTTGGGGGGGGCAAGGAAGAAGAAGGAGGAGGGGGGCTCTCTCCCCCTCTCTCTCGGTGGCGCCGGAGTGCCGCCGGGGCTAGGATCGTGACGTTGATCTACATCAACAATCTTGCTACCGTCAACACCAACTTCCCCCCTCTATGTAGTGGTGTAACACCCCTTCTCCCCACTGTAATTTCTACTTAAACATGGTGCTCAAACCCATATATTATTTCCCAATGATCTATGGTTATCCTATGATGTTTGAGTAGATCCGTTTTGTCCTGTGGGTTAATCGTGATCTTGGTTGGTATGATTGAATATTTTATTTATGGTGCTATCCTACGGTGCCCTCCATCTCGCGCAGACATGAGGGGTCCCCACTGTAGGGTGTTGCAATACGTTCATGATTTGCTTATGGTGGGTTGCAAGAGTGACAGAAGCTTAAACCCGAGTAGGTGGGTTGTTGCGTATGGGATAAAGAGGACTTGATACTTAATGCTATGATTGGGTTTCATGGCCTTAATGATCTTTAGTAGTTGCGGATGCTTGATAGGGGTCCAACCATAAGTGCATATGATCCAAGTAGAGAAAGTATGTTAGCTTATGCCTCTCCCTCATATAAAATTGCAAGAATGATTACCGGTACTTGCTATCGATTGCCTAGGGACAAATGTCTTTCTTGTTGACAAAAGCTATCTAATTTTATTACCTTGTAATTAATCCGTAGTTTTATTCTCGCAAAGTACTTGTAGTTTTATTCTTGTAAAATAGTTTCATAGTTGTTCTAGGTAAAGCAAACGTCCAAGTGTGCGTAGAGTTGTATCGGTGGTCGATAGAACTTGATTTGTTCTGCCTTTAGCTCCTCGCTAGGTTTGACACTCTTATTTATCGAAGAAGGCTACGAACGATCCCCTATACTTGTGGGTTATCAGGCATCCCCGTGATGAAGTCACGTGTGTCTGGCTAGATGATGATCGATGCATCACACCAAGAGCGCCCTAAGAATATCTCTCCATCGTCGGAGGAGCAAATCCCACTCTCGAGCTATCTGGCCACTTGTCAAACTTTCTGATAAACCTGTAAGTTGTCATTAAGATCACCGTGTTACAGGTGACGTTTGAGCAACCCCAAAGCCCAATGTACGATAAGCAGTGACCACGATACTCTCATGGTCTAAGGAGCAATTTCACATGTTAACACTTTGTGTTATTACAATTGAATGCAGGCGATATTGACTCAATTCATAACAAAGAAGATTGGGTGGATTCAATATGATCATTCTTCTAACGTCGTAATCTCAATGTTGTTTTAGGATCATTACACTTAACGATATCCTAAGATCCGGAAAACATGATCACCAACAACACTTGAGCTAGTCTCAGAGGCAAGACTGTGAATCTTTTATTTAACCATTCATCATTTCACACATGCATATGAGGTTTCCACTTAATCGCATATTCCAGGATCATAGCACTTATAACATGAAATATAAACTTTTAATTATGAATATGGAAGTCTAATAATAAAAATATTGTTGCCTCTAGGGCATATTTCCAACATTTAATAAATTCCAAAAATAGTATAGATTTCAAAAATTCATAGAAAATCAACCATAACACAGACGAAAATAATTTAAGTATGAAAAATCAACAAAAAAAATCCAATATTTCCACGTGTATAATTTTCATGCATGTCAGAACAACTTATACACACTAATCAGGTCAAATTAATTAAAGGGCATTTGAAATGCTTCATTTGGAGTTTGAATTTGAATCTTTGGCTCAAATCAACTTCATTTAATCATGTTGCTAATTGCATTAGCTCAATGAACAGTATGTTGTCATGTCATGATCATGCATCATATTGTTTCACTTGCCATGTATTGAATTGCCTTCTTCTCAGTGTTTGTTCTTCGCGATAGGATCTGTTTTCGAGAGCGTGATCAAGTACCTATCTGAGGAGCAGCACCCTGCAGCTGATTGATATGTCTCCAAAATATCTATATTTTTTGATTGTTTCATGCTATTATATTGTCAATCTTGTATGCTTCATATGCCATTTTATATCATTTTGGGGAACTAACCTATTAACTCAATGCCCAGTGCCAGTTCCTATTTTTGCCTATTTCTTTGTTTCATAGAAAAACCATACCAAACGAAGTCCAAACACGTTGAAACTTTGAGGTCATTTTTTATGGACTAGAAGAGACCCTAGAAACTTCGGGGGAGGCCATAAGATCCATGAGAGATCCACAAGCTCACACGGCGCCCCCCGGTGCGCCACTTGAGCTAGTGGGCGCCACGGAGGTCCATCTGACCTAATTCCAGCGTTATAAATTCGGAAATATTGGGAAACTCCCAGAGCGAGATCCGAAACAATTTTATCGCCGCCACAAGCCTCTATTATTTGGCGATCCCATATGGAGGCCTCCTCCGGTACTCTGCCAGAGGGGGAATCAATCACGAAGGCCATATTCATCAACCTTGTTGCCTCCATGATGATGTGTGAGTAGTTCGCACATGACCTTCAGGTCCATAGCAGTAGCTAGATGGCTCTCTCTCTCTCTCTCTTGATCTTCAATGCAATGATCTCTTCGGAGGTCTATTCGATGTAATATTTGCGGTGTTTGTTGGGATCCGAGCTATCATGCCGTCAATGAACTGAATCGAATCATCACTCGTGGAAGCATAGAAAGAACATCAAACCCTCACATCTATATGTGATCTAGATCGAAACTTGCACCTACTCATATAACCGCTCATGATTCCACTGTTGGGAAACATAGTAGCAAACAAAAAAGATCACCCTACGATCACCTAGGAACACTATGAAGATGCGATAAACGGTTTGGATCAGTTTGTTACTGACTCTGAGTGCGACCGAAGACGAGTTGGTGTAGATTCTACTTGGAGTCCCTCGAACTGTAGATGAACGATCCTGCGAACCGCCCATGCAGTGGCGGAGCTAGCGAATTTCTAAAGCCCGGGCACATTGTAAGCCTGAGTATATTTTGTCCTTCTAAGAAACCACAAGTAGTATCACATATCTGATCTATGAAAATGTGCTCAATACTGAAATTTGAACAAACATAATTTGAATAGACACAATGTTAAATTGCACAATTTTTCAATAAATTACAGAGAATAACTCACCTAGTTATCCCATGTTGCGGTAGCCCTCGTTGACAGTTTGGTGCTAGCCGTCTCTTAGTCGTGGCCTTCTACAGTTCGAACACTTGGCAGCGTGGCACAGCTACTGCGAACGGGGAAGAGTCACCGTCCGCTTGAGCCCGAGTGAAATTTCCACGGGAGAGGAGCCGCCGCCTCAGCGCTTGCTCTTTCAATCATACGTGAGCCTCGCCGGCCTTGCCCGGCAGAGTAGTGGCCCCTCCGCGCGACGAAACTCTTGCGGCTCACCATTCATCGGTGCCCTCCGGCAGTCCGCTCTCGACGAGTGGCCAGATCGTCTTTGAGATCGGAGTATCGAGCTAGGGTTTGGGTGTGCCGCGCGAGCGCCTGTTCCCATCTCCCCGAGTTCTTCGTCTCTGCTCGACAGCCAAACAATCAATTTTCTCGAGTTAGTTGTAGCCCATGTTTATGAAAGGGTGCATGACCTCTTAGTTGTGCTAAGAAAGGCCCAATAGAAAAGAAATTGACCATGCTAGCCCAGTTATAGAGCACTTCTCCTTTTTGCAGCATATTTTCACGAGTTTTCAGCGTATAAGAGCAACTATTACGATTCTTGCGGCTTAGGAAGCTCACGGGCGTTTTGGAAAGTAGCAACATCAAGCCCGGGCACGTGCCTAGGGTGCCCGGAAGGTAAAATCGCCCCTGTGCCCATGAGCAGTCCCTCGAACGGAAGACCGAAAGGACAACCTCTATACGAGTTGCAGCGTATGGTCTTCATGATCCGGCAGTGCTTCACCGTCCAGAGCTAATCATCACCGAAAAATTAGAGGAAGGAGATTAGAACCACACTGGGCTTCTAATTATGAGGATTAGAGGATCTATGTCTAGCTCTAGTTGATCAACTAGGACCAACTAGAAGTAGAACTAGAGAACTAGAGGAGGCTCCAAAATTTGTGTGTTCAAAAGGTGCCAATACCTCTAGTATATATAGGTTGAGGGGGAAGGAGGGGGTGCCACACAAGTGGGAGGACTCCCCTCCCCTTATGTTGGCCCTAGGGGGAGGATTCCTCTCCCTTGTCTAATTTGGCTTCCCCAAGTGGGAAAGGGGGGCGCCTCCCCTATTGGGCCCTTGCGGCCCAATTCTCCTTCCACCTTTTTTGCCATTAAGCCCGTTGAATATAAATAAACATAAAAGCCTTCTAACTATCATTAGATCCTTTTATTATTAATTTAACATCTCCAAAAACATTTTATACCTATATATTATTTATCGGTAATATCCGGTATTGTCCGATAAACTCTGGAACTCTTCCGGTGATCCCGAAACGCTTCCGGTTCCTCTTGAAACTATTGTGAATATTAACGGAACTATTTCATGAATTTTTTCTTATTACTCCCGTCCTACTAATACTCATCATATCATGATTACCTTAAACTTGTGACCCTGTAGGTTCGGTAAAACGTAGACATGAACAAAACACTTTTGTTCAATGATCGATAGCGGAACCATGGACGTCCATATCGATCCCTATGAGTACACGAATGACATTCGAGTGAACCTTCGGTTATCATGTGTTGTTACCTTTGCTTCGCAATACTTTACAAAACCCGAGGTGAGATGTGTATCGGTATCCTCTTGAGTCATACACATGCTCACTATACTGGTCTCCTCGTTGCCGGTTTTGTTCTTCTTTTGTCGCCGCCATGTTCCGGCATCCCCATGACACTGTCACCTATGTCTGGCCAGACGATAATGGATGCCGTCACACCGAGAGGGCCCTAGAATATCTCTTCATCACTGGAGGAGCAAATCCCATTCTCGAACTATCTAGTCCCCAGTCAAACTTTTTGATGAACCTGTAAGTTGATGTTATGATCATCGTGTTACAAATCACATTTGAGCAAACCCAAAGTCCACTGTACGGTAAGAGGTCAATATGATACTCTCATGGTCTAAGGAATTAAAACATATGTTAACACTCCATGTTAGAACAATTGACTTCTGTCGATATTATCTCAAAGTATAACAATTCACTTCTGTCGATATGATCGTTCTGCTAACGTCATACTCTCAATATTGTGTTAGGACTACCGTTACGCTTAACGATGTCCTAAGATCCGGGAAATATGATCACTAACAACATTGAGCCAGTCCTAGAGGCAAGACTAGAAACCTAATATTACCGTTTATCATTCCACACATGCATATGAATTTTCCACTGAATCGCACATTCCAGGATCATAGTAGTTATAAAATAGAATACAAACTCTTAATTATGAATATAGAAATATAATAATATAATATTATTGCCTTTAGGGTATATTTTCAATAGATGTGATGCACTTTTGGTTGTAAGATTTAATATGATGCACTTTTGGTTGTAGAAATATGAATTTTTTTCTCTATATGATGTTTTGTTTTCGAAATGATGCGGCTGTATAGTGGCTGTAGGCTGCCGCACGGTCATCTCCCATTTTACATATTCAAATATGTATCATCCACTATAGTAATAGTTTTACATCGCCAAATATACATGATCTGTTGGAGTTGGCTTTAAAAAATGTAAAATGCACTTTCCGGTGATGTGAATTATACAACACCTACATTTCCATCTCCAAATATACAACATCTATTAAAGATGATCTTAGGAGCCGTCGGAGCGGAGATGTGACAACACCAACACTATGCTTAGTTTCATAGCTAGGCATCCGATCCGTACCACCGACGAGGTAGAGGGACTTGGCGAGAGGGTGGGAGATGTTACACAGTTAGGGTAGGGAGTTCCGCCACCTGTGTCGCCGCCGCAGAGCGCGTTCAGAGAAGGACATCAGAAGCAAATTAACAAGGAGCGAGGGTCCTTTTTGCTAAATGTCCACACATATTTCTCCAGCATATTTTGTAGCATCTATCTTCAATTTGACGGCTCAAATTTCCTTTTCTATTTTTTTTACCACAAGCTCAACTTTTATCTTAGTCGTTCCCCTTTCGACGATGTGTTCGGGGATGTGATGCAGCTGGTATACGATGCTAGACTAGATCCGGACGCTCCATATCCGCCCAAATGTTCGGGTGGCCTGCCTGGGCAGAAAAAAGCCACCCAATTGGCCAACCCGAACACAGCCCAAACGTCTGGACCAACCGACACGTCCCATACCCAGTCCACATATGGGTTGGGTACGGGGATGCCCCGACACGTCCGCCATGTTGGATCCAACCCACTATGGCCCACCCCGACCCCACATATATTCATCCTTATCCGCACTCTAGACTAAACCATAGCCACCACTCTGCTCCACTCCCCTCCGCCCAAAGCTCACGTCCCGCGAATTCCATCCTTTTTCGACATTGCGAAAAGTGGATCCGACTTCGAGATGTCCCGATCCATCGACTGGAACCTCGTCCCATGCGGGGTCAAGGAGGAGATGACCGTCTGCATGGCTCTCTGCCGCTCTTGGTAGGAGTGCGCTCGACCGTGCTCGGACTTGATGTGGAGGGAATCCATTGTGTGCGCTCAAATGACGGTTGGATCCACAGGGCTGGGGACTGGAGGCGCATGACCACAGGCTCGCCGGAAGCGGTGACCATTGCCTAGCATTGCAACCTCGGGGTGGCGGCGCAACCCCTTCATTGGCCCATCGTCCTCGAGCCATCGGGCTCCTAGTCGGAGGTCAACGCCGACATGGCTCACGAACTATCTACGAATACCGCGAGGCATGCATGCAATATGAGGCACATGACGTTGGTGGCCACGATAGCCCTCGAGGTGAAGGCTGCGGAGGCGGAGTCGCGTGCGTGTCGCCTCGCGCCACACTCCAAGGGTGTCGGGGTCGGGCTCCGACCACGAGTCCGGCCCATCCACGTCTATCGCGTACCTCATCTCCACCGGCGACTTCGAGGTCGAGGGCTCCGACGAGGAGTAGGACATGAGAGACGGCGACGCCTCGTGTTCCATGTGGGATAGTCCGTGTCCCATGTCCTACTGTACCTTGCCGACGACAGGACCTTCACTTCGCAGGTCTCATGGCTGTCGGACAAGTATACTGAGGGGACAACAAGGATGGTCGCCGACGAAGAATTAGATTAGATTTTAAGTTTCATGTAAATTGTATATATTTGATGATTTGCAAATGAGCACCGATTGTGACATTGAACATTTGAGTGTTGATCGATAACCGTGTTAGATGTAAATAAGTCAGGCTTTAGCTGGGTCGGGTTGTAGAGGCTCTAACTTCGGAGGTGTTTGTTTCAGCGTTTTTTACCTGTCATCCCTTTACGCCGTAAAGGGGAAACGTTACCTACGTTTGTTTAATGCACACCGTAAACACTTTCCTCCGTAAACAGGTCCAACCCAGTTATTGATCGATACCGCTCACCCCCTACCGGTAATTGCGATACCGTTCCCTTCTCTTCCTGCACGATCCCTTCTTCCTCCCCTCCCGACCCCTTCCTCCTCGTCCGTCGCCGCCGCCTCTCCTCCGAGATCAGAGTGACCGTTGACGCTTGACATCGAAAAAGGCTGCCGGCGCTTGACATCAGAGGCGGCCGACAGTGCACATGCTCGGGACGGCCAGCGGCGCGCAAGACTCGAGCGTCCGGCGACGCTTGATCTATCTACGGGGAGGATGGCGGCCGGCGAGCAGCAGGGCCGAGCAAGAAAAGCAGGGTGATGGCAATCGATTTCTTTACGGGAATGTGAACCAAACAAACTTGCAAACTGATTACACCTCCAAGGCTGTGATCTGATTACGTTTACCATTTCTCTAGCCAAACACCTCCTTCGTTTTAATCGTCAACGCTGGATTGTAAACAGAACCTGCGAGCCGTTGTCTCTCGAGAAAAAAACCCTAAGCGAGCCGTTGATATCTCCTTCTTTCATCCTGACCGTTCATTAACTGAAGCCTCTGTATGTTGCACTCGGCCCTGACAGCGTGCCGCCTCCTCCTCATCACCAAGCCCAACGCTAGGGTTTTGCCTGCCACCGCCGCCGCCATCCGCCTCTCCTCGTCGCGAGCATCTACGGTCGCCGCCACCGCCACTGCCACCGTCGGCCCTCCGATGGAGGTGCCGTCGGATTGGACGGCCGCCCGGGTCCGGGAGGTTTTCATCGACTTCTTCAAGTCCAAGTCGCACACGCCATGGCCGTCGAGCCCCGTGGTACCCGTCGACGACCCCACCCTCTTGTTCGCCAACGCCGGGATGAACCAGTTCAAGCCCGTATTCCTCGGCACCGCCGCTCCGGACTCGCAGCTTGGCCGCCTGAGCCGCGCCTGCAACACCCAGAAGTGCATCCGCGCCGGCGGCAAGCACAACGACCTCGACGACGTGGGGAAGGACACCTACCACCACACCTTTTTCGAGATGCTCGGGAACTGGTCCTTCGGAGACTACTTCAAGGAGGGGGCCATCGGGTATGCATGGGAGCTCCTCACCCAGGTATCGGGTTCTTGCCTTCACTCCCCCTTTTGATCGCTAGCGCGTTAGGATGTATATGCACTACTGTACTTCTACATCAGATTATGGATCAGTAAAATTTAAGTGAAAGTTGGGTCCACTTTGGTCATAAATCTATCCGAACAAGCAAAAATAAGCAAATGATGTCAAAAACTTTAGATGTACAAATTTCCCACTGATTTTAAACACTGGACACCATCTTACCACATACTGTTTGCTATTTCATGTGTACAGGTCTACAAATTGCCCACTGATAGAATTTATGCAACATACTTTGGTGGTGATGAGAAAGCTGGTCTCGCTCCGGATACCGAGTCGAAGAACATATGGTTGAAGTATCTACCTAATGAAAGAGTTCTGCCTTTCGGTTGCAAGGTATCCTGGATGTGCTTGGTTTGTTGGTTGAGCTCCTATCTATTGTGGACATTATGTTGTATTAGTTTCACTTTCTCCGTTTCTGTTGGGCCTAACTATTGACTGAATTTCCCTACTAAAGAACACTATATGATGTATTCTTTGAGCAGGATAATTTTTGGGAGATGGGTGACACAGGTCCTTGTGGGCCATGCACAGAGATCCATTTTGATCGTATTGGCAATCGTGACGCAGCTTCATTAGTGAATAATGATGACCCTACATGTATTGAGATATGGAATCTTGTGTTTATTCAGGTTAACATGCTATTTTCCCCATTTCTTTCCAGATTGTCAAGCTTTAATCCCAATACAATGTCAGTTACTCTGTTCAATGTGTGCACACCTATTTGCTTATTTATCTGTTGTATGCACTGACATTTGGCTGTTTTAATACCCAGTTCAACAGGGAATCAGATGGTACTTTGAGATCCTTGCCAGCAAAACACGTTGACACTGGAATGGGCTTCGAGCGTTTAACCTCTATCCTTCAGAATAAAATGAGCAATTACGATACAGACGTATTCATGCCATTATTTGATGCCATCCACAAGGTATTTTGTGCACACTTGCAGCTTCTTTTATGCTTATGAGTTGTGGCAACAGTATTTTTCTGCAGTAATTAATTGTTACCTAAAGTAAATGATATTCATTGTTAATTCAGTATGCATTATGAATGCAGCTGGCAGGCGCTGGAATTCAACCATACTCTGGTAAAGTGGGATCCGATGATGTTGGGAAAGTTGATATGGCATATAGGGTTGTTGCAGATCACATAAGAACCCTTTCTTTTGCTATCGCTGATGGTTCTCAACCTGGTGAGTTCATACTGTTTTGGTTGGGGATACATGATTTAAAATGATTGCCATCCATTTATAAGTATGGTTAGTTTCTGTAAAAAGATGGAATAATAACAATACACCTAAATGCTTGCTGCGTTGCATCCTGCACAACAGGATGTTAAAGTAGTTCTATTTCATATCTGTCCCCAAGTGAGCATAACGAGCTTGTGCGCTTATGTTATTTTGGTTCCTTAAACTAGACATTATTTTGAACTTATTATGCTCCTAAATTTTCTGTTACATATGTATGATATTTTTTATTCAAGATATGGATGTGGCACTGGAATAAAATGAAGTATATAGACATAAAGTCACCAATAGATCATCATATCCAATTTTGAAGAATTTGAATGAAAACAGATAGATCATTGTAGTACCCATTGTCAGCCAAAATGATTAGTCATTCTAAGAGAGGCTAGGTTTTTGGACTTGAATGATTAATTTTGGTTTAAGTATCCAAGTGTCAAAATCACTAGTTTGGGGACCTGACTTGCATTTACTATTTTAGGAAGAAATGCATTATTTCCCTTCTAGTTAATATGAAGTCATACCTGCTAATTTTTTATGGGCTTAGTTCATTGCGAACCAAAATTTATAGATTTCAAATGGACCCCTGAGTTGTTATAGTTCTTATCACATGAATTTATGTGTGAAATACCAATTAAGCCTTATTTCGACTGTCTTTTCCATGGTGGAAGTGTTGGCGCTAGTGGTTGGGTGTTGTAATTAAGTGATGGGTGCTTGTTGGAATAAATATGGCAAGGATATGTTGAATTGGGCCAGACTTGGAATAAATATGGCAAGGATATGTTGAATTGGGCCAGATATGGATGTGAGACAATATTAATTAGTAGTCCAGAATGACATATAATATGAAGTGAGCAGTTAATGATTCTCTTGCTTGCTGTTTATGCAATAGAAATCACCACTTGGATGTACTCCCGAAACGTCATATATTTAGGAACAGAGGGAGTATATAGCTGCAAAATAATATGATATGTTGCACATATGTTGCAGTTACATAATATTACCTCCGTCCCGAAAAGCTTATCTCAGATTTTTCTAGATGCGACACTAAAGCTTGTCTAGATACATTCGTATCTAGACAAATCTAAGACAAGTAATTAGGGATGGAGGGAGTATTTCGGTAATAAAGGTTCAGAACAACTGCAGAAAATATATTATTGTCTTCATTCAGTTTAATGGGATTGTTTTGGTGGATCCACCATCATGGTCAAGCTATCTAGTGAGGATGGTGTAGAACTGATTTTTTTTGTCGCAACTACTGAGCTATTGTATTTTTCTTGCATTTACAAATTACAATGTTTCAGAGCTTTGTTTTGTATTATACAATGACGTTTCTTTGTTCTAATATGAGTTTTTCTGTAGGAAATGAGGGAAGGGAGTATGTTCTAAGGCGTATACTTAGACGTGCTGTTCACTTTGGTCATCAAAAATTGATGGCAAAGCAAGGATTTTTTAGCTCGTAAGAACTGTAACCTGCATCTGCTGTATTCTGTACCCTCTTTTTGATGATATATTTGCATAGCTTTTTGTTTACCCAGAATGCTAAAAATGTAATGCAAGGCTTATGAGAATGACTGTAGGAATGTCATATGACAATAAAAAAAACTATGTTCACACACAATTTTAGTTAATTTATTATGAACCCAGGGTCATGTGCTATGTGTTACTTTAATTTGGGTTTGGGTTTGTGGGGCATAACTTGGCACTGGACTTACCATTGTTCCTGCGATGCCTTTTGTTTTAGGTTCATGTGTACTTTTTTTTTGCTAGCAAAGCTTTATAATAACTAGCATTTGGTCCTGATAATGAGGCATGGTTTTGAAAGTTATTTCACTCGCAGAGAAAAAAAGTGCTAGTGCGTTTTGCCATTGCCTGGCGCCTATCTCATCTACTCCCTCCGTCCGTGAATAAGTGTACATCTAGCTTTTCTCCCAAGTCAAAGTTTTAAAACTTTGACCAATTTTATAGAGAAAAGTAGCAGCATTTATGGCACTAAATTAGTATCACTAGATTCGTTTTGAAATGTAGTTTCATAATGTACCAATTTGATGTCATATATGCCACTACTCTTTCCTTAAAGTTGTTCAAAATTTTAAAACTTTGACTTAGGACAAAAGCTAAATGTACACTTATTCGCGGACGGAGGGAGTAAGCGCACACCTAGCATGATTAAGCGCTAGGCGTTCTGTTGTTGCCTAGCACCTAAGCACACTTAAGCGGATGCCTAGGGGTGTTTTTTTTCATGACTATCTTAATAGGTCTTGATGGCGTGGATTCTTGGGCATCACTGTCCTATGCTTGAGTGTGTGTTCTGGAACTGCTGTATTTTCCATAACTTGAATATTTATTTATTAATTAACTATCACTCTCACGATTGTAAAATTATTGTTATCTTAGAATGTGTACAGTCAGATTCTGACGGTTGACCAGCAATAATTTCATTGCTGGTCTAATTTTACATGGAAAGTGCTATATATGTCCAACTAAACCTTTTTGTTTTTACTTCTGCATCATTTTTTCAAGTTGTTTCTGATTCTCTCTCCATATTTCCGGCGACTGGCATCTCTCTCTCTCTCTCTCTCTCTCATCTCTCTCATCTTTTGGTTTTCGAAGCTGGCATTTGATTTACCATTATTTTGTGTCTTGCTCGTACAGCCTTGTAGATGTTTTTGTCCGAGTGATGGGTGATGTGTTTCCTGAGCTGAAAGACAATGAAAAGAAGATTAAAGATATAATTAAGGACGAAGAGGCAAGCTTTGAGAACACTCTAGCGAAGGTATTATTATTTGCCTGGAGTATTGCATAACAGTAACATCAGTTTAGCCCAAGTGAAGTTTGTTGGTGTAATTTCATTGGAATCAAATCCGAGTCTTTGCACACTCTTAGGCAGTGTTCTCATACTTTATCCTTTTCTGTGAAGCATACTTTATCCTTCTGAACATGTGCTAGTCTCAAAGTAATTTAGCTAGTTTGTTTTTGTAGTTGCCGGAGACTCTGGGCCAGTTTATACCTTGTATCTTCTATACCACTGTTTTGCTCGTGTGATACTGCTACAGGCTTTATATATATTAACGTGTTGTGCTGAGTAACCAGGCAGTGCCTTGTTTTAACACTACACATTAAGGAACATATCCATGATGATCGTTTCGATCTTGGTTTATGGCAGCTTAGCAAACTTCAATAGTTCAATCACAGTAATTAGCATACACGATAAATTGTCTCATCTTTTCTCTGAAATGACTAATTATAATCCAATTTATTTGGTTTCTACATGGGCATGATTCTGTTTATCATGTTTGTATTTTAAGGGTAGTTCCTACTAGGTGCATTGTCATTGTATTTCATAGAGACTAAGAAAGCTTACAGTTGAAGTTTAATTGGCCATTCTTTTCTTAAAACCATCATAATATGTGTTGTCATTTCTGGTCACTGTTCAGCCAGTTAACTGAGTGTGCTGTTGGTGTAATTTTCAGGGGTATGAGAGATTTAAGAAAGCTGCAGATGCTGTCAAGGAGAATGGCGGGGCAGTACTTAGTGGCCAGGCAAGTGCTTTGGTTTTGAATTACCACCACATTAGTTGATTTATTTTGTTTTCACTAGAAGATGTTTGCACCTAAGCAGATATATAGTTTGTTTGTTGTGTGAGCACGTGTTGTGTTATCTCATTGGACAGAAGGGGGGAAAGGGTCCATTGGCAAGTGATGGTATTTAGGAGATAATATAAATTATGAAGTTGGAGTCAAGGTATCCTGATTAGTAAGATGCATATATTTCATATTAAAATATTTGGAATATGTTCTTATCCTTTGCTAGAGCGGTTGCATTGTCATCCATTTTCATAGTGAGGATTAATCTGGATATATCTAGCCCTTCCCTCCCTCTCCAATACGCCATAGAGCATTGTTTTTAAGGTGTCCCGCCTTGGATGCTCGGCAAGCGCCCTGGCAGTACCTTGCAGCGCTTAGACGTCAGGGCGGTGAGTGCTCGCCTTGGGTCGCCTTACCGCATTAAGAACAATGTCTCAAAGCCTAACCATCCTTTAATGAAAATGGTTTCCTGGCAGGGGTGAAAATGGTTCGAATATCAACAAACTGACGGAACCCCTTAACAATGGCGTTAGGAACCAGAACTTGGATATCTGACGGATACAATATCGGTAGTTATTCTCGGATGTGGTTTTAACATTGTATAGGCACTATCTGCCAGAACCAGGATACCAGGATTCATGGATTATGAGTCCAAGGACTAGTCAAGACTAGTCTATGAGTCTCAACTCCAGGGCCGACTGCACTTCAGTGTCGACTAGTCTATGATTCGCAACTTCAGTGTCGACTAGTGTCGAGTAGTCACGCTTAGTCTATGAGTCTCAACCTCGGAACGACTCGTCGACTCGTAGGATTTTGATCAGATAGTATTCAACACACTATTTGATGAGACTCCCACCTGCTCATTTGTGAGCTTGTCTGCTGGCTTCAGGTGATCCTGGTGGTTGCATTGCTTGCTTTAGAGGAAACACAATACATGGATGTGAAGCCTGCCTGTGGGATGTTAACATGGGCCGTGCTGGCTGTTAATTGGGGCTTCTTGGTTATAGAAAGATTGGTTCGGGCCTTGTGTTGAGTTTTTCGTATATTTTTTACAGCTGGACATCAAGTTGTAATGAGTGTTGACAGGTTATGGTTTGTGTGGAGTCGGGCGCGTTGTATCCTGTGCCTCCTATATGATGAGGGGGGCACCACAAGTTAGCGACGGACACACAGGGGGAGCTGGCAGCATGCGTTGGTGTCCGGGCAGCTGGTGTTGCAGTATCAATGGGAGGAGCACCCGTAGTATCCACAGGGGATGGAGGCGATGTGCACTGAACCTCTTGCTGTGATTGCTTGGTCCTCACTAGGCCAACATGCACCTCTGTTATTGCAACCTCCTCACCTAGCCTCAAAATCAGGCAAATGATAGGTGTAGGTTCATTTCGCTCAACCTAAAAAATATATTTGGCACAGTTATATATATCTAACTAGAGACTTAGAGCTATCGTATCCGTTGAGCATTATTTATGTTTCTGTTTTCGATTAGAGCATTGTTTGCTGCCGACCATATTTGGTCGTTGTTCACTCCATATTCATGTCCAGGCACTCATCCGTTGAGCATCTCTATCCGCTCTGCTTGCACCCTTACCGGTGGTTAGATGAGGGCAAGGTCTCTACCCCTCAGTCCCAGACCTATACCAAGCCATGCAGTTATCAATCTGGTTCTCCTTCATCCATCCATAGCTCAATCGAATGTTGGAACAATAATTTTGCAAGGTTGGTTACAGCTCTGAACACTGCGCACCTAAGCATCGACAGGGCTCTTCCTACCGTGGTGGAGAGGCTCGTGTCTATTGGAGAAATTAGCTGGAGACATGAGAGACTTTCCAATTAGTCGTTGCATCTAAAATTAGTATGAAAAGTAGGCATCATATGTTAGATTAGTGCTTTGTCAGCCAGAGAGCTAGTTTATCTGTGCTCTTGGGTGTGTAGCCTTCCCTCCCTAGTTTCTATTCATTCCTTCGTATTTGAGAAACATGTCAAAACTAAGGAATTCGACTATTTGGAAAACTTGACCATATTCTCTACAATAATGTGGAATAATTCTTTTCTTCGTCCTTATTTTAAGAATCGGAGTCCACTACGTAGAAATATGTCTCTTAAATCATACTTCGGTCACGTTTATCAATGTTCTGTTACATCCTGCTGAACTTTTCAAGTTTATATTGCTATCCTTCATGTATTGCAACCGTTATTTGTTCTTTCAGGATGCATTTGTTCTGTGGGACACCTATGGTTATCCAATTGATTTGACTGAGGTTTGTTCTTCATGTTTTCATCAGTAAATTTAATCAAATTAATTTGGCAGTGATATATACTTTTCATGTTTATTATGTCGTTAAACTTGATAAAGCTTTTATTGTCTTTTCTGGTATCATTGTTGTTTCCTATCTCATAGGTCATGGCAGTTGACTTCGGGCTATCTGTTGACATGGAGGGTTTTAATGCTTCTATGGAAGAAGCAAGGCAAAAGGCTAGGAATGCTCGCTACAAGGTTGTGTTCATTTCTCCTTCAATATAAAACTTAATCCTTCGCTTGTGGTCTTCTATGCTATCCAAGTATTATCCCTGCTCTTTGTTGTTTAATGATGTTGTATTTAACTAAACCTAGCATCTCTTATATGCCAGTGATGCTCAATTCATTGAGCAACTTTAGTCTGTTTATATCATACTTATTTCTGACTTTGTTTTATATGTTTTTCCTGCAGGCTGGTGGTAAATCTATTGTCCTGGATGCAAATGCTACGTCGCAGCTGCGCAATCAGGGACTTGACAGCACAAATGATAGCCCAAAATTCCAACACAAGGTTAGATGATTAGTTAGATTATTTAGTTGTGGTTTGGCTATTAGGTACAGTTCTTTCCAATATTTCAGTGCCTGTTTGGGATTTCATAGAATTTCCATTCTAGTTTGGCCCAAACATTTAGAAAGCAACCCCCACTTCAAAAATCACCTTCAAGTAGTGAATTTACGTGGCTGCAAGCTTTTGATTGTTTTTGCAGTGTTCATATTTTGAAACACTTATATATTGGTTATATGACCAATATACCTAAAATCATTTTGCAGGTACATAGCAGTGTAGTGAAAGCTATCTATACTGGCTCAGAATTCGTAGCCACTGCATCTGGTGATGAAGACTTTGGCCTGGTTTTGGAAAGTACAAGCTTCTATGCAGAACAGGGTGGTCAGGTACAACTTCATGTTTGACAGTGTCACGTTGATGTGTTGAATGAAAACGCTAATTGCAATCACCTCTAGAGTTGAAATCATGCTATGAATTATCAGCTTACCTACTGAATAAGCATGGTATTCTGTTGTTTTAGGTCATGTGGGGCCATTACTATAGGAAGAAACCCCAGCTGACATCAGCTCGATAGCTACCTTAGTTTGCAAGTTAGATATTTTCTATAGTAACCATTGAGCTGATGTCTGATGGGGTATCCTCCTGTAGCAATGGCCCCACATGACAGTATTTTTTGATAGCTTTAACAGAATTATGTTGACCTATATTGATTCATTAGTAAAGTAGACACATAATTTCTGTTTGGAAGTTATTCTTTGATTGTAACCATAACAAAAAATGATTAATGCACCCTGAAGAGTGATACCTCCCATTGGTTGAAATCTGATTGGTATCCTGTGTTGTTTGTTGTACGTCATCCTAATAATCTACAGCACTCATGAATACTCCCTCCGTCCCATAATATAAGAGCGTTTTTATATTATGGCATGGAGGGAGTATATGCTTGAAGTATTTTTGTCATTACACCATTTCAAACACCACATTACGGTTGTATACAATAGTGTTGAGGACTTTGAAGTTGCCCGTACAATACACTAGCTTCAAGTTTTTCAGTCAAATTTTGACTAAATTAATACCCGTACATTGCACAACAAGCGTTGCAATTTGCATTCAACAGCCATTGATGTTTTCTCAATTATTTGAAGTCACCGTGCTGCCATGGTCGTTTCTTGTTCTATTTCAAAGAAGCGCATGTGACCTCTTTCTTGTGTGGGGTTTGGGGTTGTATATATAAACTTTTCCTCTTTTTAATGAACGATACACAGCTCTCCTGCATGTTTGTTGAGAGTTGCACCATGCATTGTATGAATTCTCTTGACATGCCATATGATATTTTTCGAATAGATCTATGACACTGGGAGTATCGAGGGGCCATCTGGATCTTTCACTGTAAACAATGTCCAAGTGTTTGCTGGCTATGTCCTGCATATCGGTTCATTTCTGGAAGGTCCGGACTCCAAGGCATTGTCTGTTGGCGATGAAGTGAAATGCAAGGTAACATTCTTCACTGATTAATTTCTTTATACCGAATCAGTTAACCTGTGAAATTTGCTAAATCACATGGCGATACTTCTATTACTCTTGGTAGGTTGATTACACACGGCGTACTCTCATTGCTCCAAACCACACATGTACCCATATGCTGAACTTTGCTCTAAGGGTATGTTTTCAAGCCTCTCAGATTTTACAAGGAGTGCTTTTTTTGCATTCATGATGGTTTCACTATTGTAAGTGTAGGAAGTACTTGGTGACCATGTTGACCAGAAAGGTTCCATTGTTCTTCCAGAGAAGCTGAGATTTGATTTCTCCCATGGTATGCTGTGATTCTTTTTATATTGTATTCACATGATGTTTTTCCTCAGCTTGTCAACTCAACTGTTGGTACATAACAGGGAAACCTGTTCAGCCCGAAGATTTGAGAAAAATCGAGTATATAGTGAACCAACAAATAAAGGATGAGCTGGAGGTATCTGCACAAGAAATAAAATTAGCTGACGCAAAGCGCATAAATGGTCTGCGAGCTGTGTTTGGTGAAGTGCGTCCTCTTACCCAGCTTGACATACCATGTTCTAATACCTTGTTTGCCTGACCTGTTGTTTCGTGTAATTCGTTTTGCATATGGACTTTGTAGATCTACCCTGATCCTGTAAGAGTTGTATCAATTGGTCGCAAAGTGGAAGATCTGCTTGCAAAACCTGAAAGCAAAGAATGGTTATCCATATCAACTGAGCTGTGTGGAGGTGTATTTACTACTCTGTTCTATGTAATTCTACATTTGTGTGTTTATGTCATCTAAAGTTTTTGTATACCAGGTACACACATTTCAAACACTAGAGATGCTGCGGCATTTGCCCTCATATCTGAAGAGGGTATCGCAAAAGGTGTTCGGAGGATAACGGCTGTTACTGCTGAGTGTGCCTCCCAGGCTATGAAGCTGGCATCATCTATCGATACTGATATTAATGAGGCATCTAAACTGGAAGGAGCCACATTGGAGAAGGTACTAAGTGTGCTTGTCTCTCTTAGTATGAGGCTGTGAGCTATATGGTTGTGTTACTCTGACAAATTGGATAATGGATATCATTAGAAGTTACTGTGGTTTTTGTTTGTTTTCTTGGAAATATTATGTCCTTAGCCTTTATATAAATAGATGATGTCCATTGTACTTTGTAGCTATTTCCTTCTGATCTGCTTTGTATTAGACCGTATCTAAGAATGATGTTTCTTCATCAGAAAATTGGGTCCATCAAGAATACACTGGATGCAGCTGCTATCCCAGCTGCAAGGAAAGCTGATCTAAAAGGCAATATCTCAAAGCTGGAGGTCTGTAAATGTTTCAGTTGATTTGGTGCATCTTGTCAAAGAGAAGTATTTATGATACTTGGTATTCTGTTCGTAGTTAAAATGAAAGCTGATTACAGCTGTTGCATATATCAGGATCAACTTAGGAAGGCGAAGAAGAAAATGGGTGAAGAAAATATCCAGAAGGCTGTCAAGATTGCCATAGATGCTGCAGAAGCTGCTCTTTCTGAAGGAAAAACCTTCTGTGTTACTCATGCTGATGTGGGTCTTGACACCACTGCTGTCCGGGAAGCAGTTGTCAAAGCCATGAACCGTTTCAAGGTCGGTACTCCAATCCATTTCTGTCAAGTAGTGTCCCCATCATGTAAAAATCACTGTAGATTCAGCATAATTTCCAACTTGCTCCAACAATTTATTTTTGTATGAATTAAAACATTAAAGTTGTATTCCTTGTGTTCTTTGGATGTGCTGGTGACCTCATGGGTTCGACTTTTCCAGGGTTTGCCGATAATGGTATTCAGCACAGATGAGGCATCAAACAAGGCTGTTATTTATGCCGGCGTACCTCCGGATGCACCCAATGGCTTCAAGGTGTTGGATTGGCTTACACCTTCAATCGCACCACTCAAGGGAAAAGGAGGAGGCGGCAAGAATGGTCTCGCCCAGGGCCAGGTGAGGCATTATTTAATCTTTATAAGAGAAGCCCCTTTGGTCAAAGTCTACTAATTGTCGTTGCCCAATATCTGTGAATCCTGCAATGCAGGGAAGTGATGCTTCTCGGGTCAAGGAGGCAATGGAGCTTGCTACCCAGATAGCTTCGATGAAGCTGAGCTGATTTGTTGAGACTGGTCTTCATTACATGTTAAAGTGGCTGCTTGATTGGTCGTTGTCACCCTACTTTCACAAATTGTGATACGTGAAGATAAATTTATTCATGAAAATCGACTAGAAGCAGTGTCCGTTTCCACATCACAGGATGGTGTTTAAGGGTCACAGTTGTTGTGTAATTACAGTTTGGTTTATCAAATGGAGTGTTATATTTGACGAACGTTACGAATCTAATAACAGTACCGAACACCTTTTCCTAGTGTAACTGCGGCATGCTTGGTTCATCATCCGTGGTTCTTGCTATCTCATTCCTTTGCAACAATGCACCAGAAAATATTCAAAAGCTGGATTAAGATCTGTTTTTATGATTAAATCCGTTGTGATGAGATTTTCGAAATTGGATCTCATGTTGGTATGTTTCGATGATTTCTTCTAGTTTGCCATATGTAAGTTATCAAACTGTTGACTCGTCGGTCATTAATACTCTCAGTTTCTTTTTGTAAGGTGTATTATTTTTGGCATGGGATCAAGACACATAATTATAAACGACACTTTTATCACATTGATCTCCAAGGTACGATTCCCACAAAGTATCACTCAATATCGTCCTATCTCTCTCTGTCCAGTTTTGTATAAGATCGCCTCTAAGGCCATTGCTAATCGTCTCCGAGAGTTCTTGGATGATATCATCAGTGTTCAACAAAGTGCGTTTGTCCATGGTCGCCTGATTACTGACAATGTGCTAATTGCACATGAAAGTGTGCATGCGATGAGAAGAAGGAAGAAAGGGGGGAATGCTGTATGTGCTATCAAGCTGGACATGATGAAAGTGTACGACGGTGTAGAATGGCATTACTTGCAAGCAATCATGTTGAAGCTTGGTTTCGGTATGGAGTTTGTTCGCCTAGTCATGAAGTGCGTCACTTCCATCAAATTCTCAATACGGGTGAATGGTGAACTTCTTTTTTTCACTCCCTCTAGGGGGCTGCGACAAGGGTGCCCAGCGTCTCCGTACTTATTCCTGCTATGTGCGGAAGGACTAACTTCACTTTTGAACCATTTTGGTGGTCAGAGAGTAGACAAAGGCATTCGAGTCAGCTACCGATCTCCGTGGATCAATCATCTTCTTTTCGCGGATGATAGTCTAATATTTATGCAGGCAAAGGTGGACAGTGCCCAAAGGCTCAATGAGATACTGAGAATTTATGAGAGGGGCTCAGGGCAGGCTGTCAATAAAGAGAAAAGCTCTATTTATTTCAGTCCGAACACCCTTGCTCCGGATAAGCTACTGATGAAACAAACTCTGAACATTGCGGTAGAAGCTTTCAGTGAGCGCTACCTTGGTCTACCTACAGCCGTGGGTAGGATCACAAGCGGTACTTTTGACCATATTGGAGAGAGGATTCGAAGCAAACTCCAAGGCGGGTCGGAAAGAATGATATCTTGTGCTGGAAGGGAAGTGCGTATAAAGACTGTAGCCCAAGCTATACCTATTTTCAGCGTGAGTTGTTTCAAGTTAACAAAGAAGGTGTGTAAAAGCCTCACTTCCTCCTTCGCCAAGTATTGGTGGAGCAGCTCCCTAGATCGTAATTCCATGCATTGGAAGGCTTGGATGGCTTTGGCAAGTCCAAAAGAGAAGGGCGGAATGGGATTCCGGAATCTTGAGCTTTTCAACACAGCTCTTCTCGGCAAACATGGTTGGCGACTGATGACGAACCCATCATCGCTGTGTGCTAGAGTTCTCAAAGGGAGATATTTTCCCACTTGTGATTTTATGCAAGCTACAGTTCCGCGTTTTTCCTCGGCGATGTGGCGTGCTATCATTGCGGGGAGGGAATCTTTGCAAGTCGGTCTGATCAAACGCATAGGAGATGGCAGGTCGATCTCTATCTGGGATGATAAGTGGATTCCCGGCACTCTTTCTATGACTCCGACTGTCAGAAGTACTAATACACAATTGCAAACAGTCTCAGACCTTATTGATACGGTTAATTGGTCATGGAAGGCTGATGTGGTCTGTCAAAACTTCATCACCCCCGATGCGGATGCAATCCTTAATATCCTCCTGATGCGGGGTGGGGGCGACGATGTTGTTGCATGGGCTCACGAACGGTCGGGATGCTATTCTATAAAATCAGCGTATCGTGCTCTAATGACTCGTAACGAGCATCTGGCTCTAGAGGAAGGGACGATCACCGAGACTTCATCGACAGACAAACAGCTATGGTCCCGGTTATGGAAGCTTAAGGTTTTGCCAAGGGTGAGAGTGTTCTGGTGGCGGGTATTGCATGGGATTCTTCCGGCTGAATCTACTCTCATGCACCGTCATATCACAACCATTGGCACCTGCAAACTGTGTCTTCACGCAGAGGAAGACATGAAGCATGCGTTACTGGATTGCACCCACGCCAGACGTTTTTGGAACGCGGCTCCGGACTGGCTTGACATCAAGCGACCGGAGCTGCACCCACTTACATGGTCTCGGGATGTTCTTTGCGATCCAATGTTCTCTGAATCTGAGAGAGCAAAATTGGTTACTGTCATGTGGGCGATCTGGACCTCAAGAAACAATGCCACGCATGACAAGAAGGAACTTGATCCTATTCAGTCCATGAAGAAAACCCAAGAAGCTCTCACTGTCCTCGAACTACCTCGCGATCACGCGCGAATCTTGCCGGGGCATGGTTGGAGACCGTCGGACTTGGGATGGATCAAGATCAACACTGATGTGAGTGTTGCCATGGAAGCTAGAAGGGGAGGGGCAGGTGGAGTCGCAAGAACACATTCATCCTTCCTAGCTGCATGGTGCAAACCTTACCCGGGAATCACAGATCCTCTTATAGCCGAAGCACTCGCTCTACGCAATGGTGTTCTCTTTGCTCATCTTCGAGGCTATTCTGAGGTGGTTTTCGAGTCTAATAATTTGGATATTGTGAATCTCTGGAACTCGCGTCACAATGTTCGTGCGATCGTGGCGCCTATCTTGTTCGAGATTAGGGAGCATGTTATTTATTTTAAGTCTTTTGTAATTCAGCATGTAGGGAGGTCAGCTAATGTTTTGGCTCATCTTTGTGCCAAACAAGCTAGCACCCTGGATGTAACCGAATGTTGGATGGACTCCATTCCGAGTCTTCTTGTAACCAGCCTCTCAGCTTATTCAGCTGGAGCTGTTAGTGTTGAATAAAGAGCTCCCAAATTTCCCTACAAAAAAAAGACATGTTCGGATGAAATTAGCCTTGGCAAATTTGTTGTTTAGTGGCAAGTAAATCAATTAGTCCAGGATACATGCAATCAACAGAGAGATTCTTTCTTTTGCCATAATGAGAGATACAGACAATTAGGTTAGAGATACTTTCCCAACTAGATTAGACATACTTTTTCTTTTTCTGGAGGGCTAATAAGGGAATTATAAAGAATTAAAAGAAATGCATCTTATATTTTAAATTTTTATCAAAAAACAAATACACCTTATAAAAAGAAATGGAGGGAGTACTTCTCAACGTTTTAATACGTATTATTTTTTCAGAAGTTATCAACTGGTACTATAAGAGATATTGATACTGTCCATATTAATTGACAAAAAATACACAGGTTGTCAAACTACTTGTAGATAATTATTGATTTTAAAAACTAGACTTCGCCACTATTCCCTCCGGCCCATAATATAATACTCCCCCCGTTTCTTTATATAAGGTGTATTTGTTTTTTGATAAAATGCAACAATGTAAGATGTATTTTTTCTAATTTCTCGTAATTCCGATCTTGTCCCTCCAGAAAGAGGAAAGTATTTCTCCCCTGATTGCATGTATCTCTCCCTGTAAGAAAGAAAAGAAAACTATCTCTCTCCCGATTTCATGTATCTCTTCCCTTCCTAGCCTAAATGATTTACTTGCCGCCAATCTATGAATTAGACAAGGGTAATTTTGTTCTAAGTAGTCCATAATTATGTGCATTGGTTAACGTGCTAAAAATAATACATCTTAGATAAAGAAATAGAGGGAGTAGCATTTTAGCATAAAAACGGCGCTATTATATTATGAGACGGAGGAAGTACATCACTGCTATGTGTGAGGACCCTGGGAGGATCTCACACCAAGTCCAGCATCAGATGGGAAAATTTGGGTAGTTGAGAGAGACAAAGAGGGGATGGGAAAACAGAGAAGCAGGTGAGTTTGAGAGGGCACCCCGTGAACCCATGGGCATATGCACCCATTTTTCCAAAAATGCATTTTAAGCACGCTTTAAAATATAAAAAAAATTCAAAAGAAAATATTAAGCAGACATGTTCGCAAATATGTGTGTGCGGCACAAAGTTTTGTGAAAAGAATGTCATTTTGTTGTCTCCATAAAAAGGATAAATTTCAGTGCTTCTAAATAGTGTTTCACGACATAATTTTTTGTCTTTTTTGCATATACCACAAAAAATGTTGTTTTTTCATGAAACTTTATGCACGCACATGGAGACATACCCGTGCAACTTTTTCAGATTTCTTTTAGCATTTAGAAATGTGTTTTTTAAAGTGGGTTCATCCATACACTTGTCGTGAGAGTTTAGATTATTTTTTTTTCTTCGGAGTGGTACATAACCCCACGCACGTCACGGCTCACATACAGCACAGGCTAGGCCCACTCCACCTGCCGGTTGTCTGGTGACGTCGTCAGCGACGGAGCCATGACACTGTTTTGAGCCCAAAGAATTGCCTCCGTTTTGCATCACTTGGATTACCTCCATGCAGGCCGTCCCTGAGTCCCGATCTTGCCGGTTCGAGCAACTTCTCGACATGCGAGAATTTCCTTCTCTCCCACCAGATATACCAAATGGTTGTGATAATCAATATCTCGCAATCAATACCCGGAACTAGGGGCGCCAGGCCATTAGGTGTACACAATCGCGATCAGTTTGGCACATATCATTGGCCATCTGTTGTAGACCCAATATTCTCCAGATTTCATTCACACGAGGACACAGGAATAGAGCATGCCCAACACTCTCGCAATCACAAGTACAAAGAGGGCCATTGTGAGCTTGTTATTCATGTCTCTGTTGGAAAGAACTCCAAGGCATTGGTAACTCTGGTAACTTTAGCACTGATAGTATTTTAACTATAAAATATGCAGCCTGTAAGAACATCGTAACTGTGTTGGTACCTATAACATGAGTAACATGATAAATAAATGTACCGTGTGCAATTTGGTAACGTGTACTAAATCAACAACACTTATTTTTGGGACGAACGGAGTATAACATATGGATCCTGGTAACTATGTAGTAATCATGACATTCAACTTGCTGCTACCCACTTGCCATCTGAAATTGCTCTTGAAATCATAGTTATGGGATGCTGGAACATTTGGGTTCATAGAAATAACAAGATTTTCAATAACATCACTCCAAGCTCTGCCTCATGGAAAGTCCTCCTCAAGCAAGATCTCAAGATTATTTGTTGTAGAATCAAAGAAAGAAAACTTCAAACATTTCATGACTGGATTGATATATAGTTCCCTTCGAGTCCACTTGATCTTTGATGTTTCCGAAGCTAGGAATTGGCTAAACCAAATGTATTTTTTACTTTGTTAGTTTTATTAATGAAAATACCGTAGAACCATTGTTCTATGGTCAGGGCTTAAAAAATGCTCATACAACAAGTTATCCAAGTGCAAGGAAAATCAAGAGGTCTGTTGAGGGCAACAACACAAGACATACCCAGAAGGAAAAAGGAAAAGCGATATTTCAACTCATGGCTTTATTTAGGTATAAGATACATAAATCCACATTTCAACACCTGGCTTCAAACAAGACCTGTTCCACATGCACGTAAGTTTAAGGCCGGTGCGCATAGAAACCCATTCTCTGCAAATACGATTTTTTTTTTGCGGGGATGCAAATACGAATTTAACTCCAGAATATCCATTGTTTGAGGATATCGTGTCCATGTTTTGAAAAGCCTCATATGAACTCAAAACAGCACACATTTTGACACATAAATTGATTCGTACTACTACAAGACAACTGCTTCTTTTTGTTTATTAAACATGGGCAGAAGGATGGCTGAGACACCAAGACGAATAATACAATCTCTCTCAAACGGACCCTTGTTTGTTTGTCCATATGTGCAGGCGCTAGCTGCTCGATGGTGACCGATTTTATGCAACGGAAAGATTCGATGGTTCCAACTGAGCAGTGAGCTGGTTGGCTTCTTCACATGGAGTGTAATGGATAGAGGACAGCACGACATTTCCACTGCACCACCATCAACAAGCAACCATGCCTGCAATGGCTCCCGCCCAGGAAGAGCCGTTGGGGCTCGTCAAGCCTGCGCCACCGCCACCGCCCCCTTCCTTCTTCCTCGACCAACCCTCGATAACCAACGGTGGCTCACAGTCACAGCAGCCGCAGGATGACCTGGCCTTGGCATACATCTCGCGCATGCTCATGGAGGAGGACATCACCGACAAGTTCTTCTACCAACACCCTGAGCATCCGACGCTCCTGCAGGCCGAGCAGCCCTTCGCTGAGATCCTCTCAGCCTCCGGCATCGCCACAGCTGGTGCCCATGGGTCCTCCGCTTTACTTCCAAGTCAAGGCAACAACACGGGCATCATGGCTTCCGCGTTCTTGTCCAGCGAGATACATAGTCCACCCTTGTTCTTGAACGGCACAGTCACAGCGGAGGCGCCCAGGAGCGGCGTCACCATGGGCGACCTGTCGAGCATGGCTTTCTTCAAAGGCATGGAGGAGGCCAACAGCTTCTTGCCCACAGTCAATGTGATGGTGGATGCTAGGGGGCGTAAGAAGAGGTCTGGCATGGATAGCGAGACGGAGGCGTGCATGGGCAGGAGCAGCAAGCAAATAGCGGTGCGGGTGCTGGCGCATAATGATTCGGAGGAGGAAGAGACCGCACTTGAGCTGGACCTGCTCATCCTCAACGGCTATGACATGTACTCCAATGAGACGATGAAGGAGAGGGGGGGCCAGGCGGCGCATCAGAGCATTTGCAGGAAGGCGCCGTGTGTGAGGCACAGCGCGAGGCAGATGGTGGTGGCTGATCTGGAAACGCTGCTGATCCGCTGTGCGGAGGCGGTGGCTACCAACGACCGGAGCAACGCCGGCGATCTACTGAAGAAGATCAAGCAGCACTCGCTACCAACAGGAGACGCAAGGCAGCGACTGGCATATTACTTCGCCGAGGGGCTGGAGGCACGACTGGCGGGCACAGGGAGGCAAATATACCACTCGATCACCGCGGCGAATCACACCTCCACCGTGGAGCTCTTCAAAAGCTACCACCTGTGCATAGCCGCCTGCTGCTTCCTGAAGGTGTCGCTTAACTTCTCCAACAAAAACATCTACAATGCCGTGGCGGGGAGAAAGAAGCTGCACATTGTGCACTATGGTGTCAACGATGGGTTCCAGTGGCCGGATTTGCTCCGGTGGCTAGCAGACAGGGAGGGTGGGCCACCGGAGGTGAGGATCACCGGCATTATTAGCCCGCAGCCTGGGCCCTGTCCGGTTAAGCAAGCCAAGGAGACAAAACGCAGGCTCAGCTACTGCGCAAGGCAGTTTGGCGTGCCATTCAAGTTCCATGCTATCATAGCCAAGTTAGAGACTGTCCACGCTGAGGACCTCGACATCGATCCAGACGAGGTGCTCGTCGTGAACAATATGTTTCATTTCAGGACATTGATGGATGAGAGCCTCACCTTTGACATGGAAAACCCAAGGGACCTGGTGCTCAACACTATCAGGAAGATGAAACCATCCATGCTCATCCACGCTGCTGTCAATGGAGCATATAGCTCGGCGTTCTTCATGACTCGTTTCCGCCAAGCGCTCAACAACTTCACAGCGCAGTTTGACATGATGGAGAGTACCATGATGCAGAACAAAGACAAGAGGTTACTGGTGGAGCGGCACATTTTTGCACGCTCTGTGATGAATATCATTGCCTGTGAGGGCCCTGACCGGGTGGAGCGCCCTCAGAACTACAAGGAGTGGCATGCGCGGAACCAGCGAGCCGGACTAAGGCAGCTGTCATTAGACCCTGACATTGTTAAGATGCTCAAGGACCAAGTGAAGAAGCAGTACCACAAGCATTTCATGATTGATGAGGATCAACGGTGGCTTCTGCTCGGATGGAAAGGCCGGGTGCTCTACGCCCTCTCGACATGGGTAGCTGATGATGCTAGTGGCTCTCAACTGGAGTAGATGGATGGATTGAAGTACGAGTGAATATAGATTTGCCTGTTGCACTATCAGATGTGTGTTTGCTCCTTTTTTGTATGTGTAACTTGGTAACAGAGACCATTATAAGATTTCAGAGATGCAGTGAGTGCACATATATCCATTTTAATCTGCATTGTGAGAGACAAGATTATGTGGAATCTCTGCATAGCTTGGTCTGATAAGGAGACTGGATATTTCTCTTCAATTTTCTCAATCAGAGATGACATGATATGTGAGAAACAGTGCGCTTGTAGGTTGTAATGCTAACCTGGTGGATAATTTGGAAGGAGCGCGATACGCACATCTTTGACAACAATGCCTGCGATGCTGACCAGTTGTCTCTCGATATCTTTGAAGAGCTCCAGAACCATGCAGGGACTCAGCGCACAGACGGAACCCCTTCTGCCTAATCTGTTCAAGTCTTTAGTGCTGTAATAGTAGCTGAACGTACTTAGGTTAATTGTACTCTTCCTGGCTCTGCCAGCTTCTCTTAATGAATGAAACTCGCATAGCACTGCTACAATTTCATCAAGAAAAGAAAAAAAGTTAGGAATGATGATTCTGACATGATACATACAATCAGTCATCACTCTAATGTCTAATAAGATGTCAGGAAAGTATCGAAATTGCAGCTAGTTTCCATGTCCTGATTAGTTTCAGTGATGCCTTGTCAAGGTTCCTGGTATTGCAGAAACTGGAGGATGCTTGCTCAACTAGTACTGAAGGTGCACAGGTTGGGTCGATGCATGTTAGCTGTTTGTATCCATGCGTCTTTTTTCTTTTTCTTTAATGTGCATTGGAATGTACATCCTACTATTGTTTTTTAGTCGTCTGCATCGGAAAGGAAGGTCACAAGTTTGTCATCTTGTCTTCATCGTTGTAGAATCAGTCAACTGCAGACAGTCCATTTATGATAGTACACAAAACATGTAGTACGCCTAGTACAGTTTTGTTATGTGGCCTGGTCTTCCGTTGGATGGTTGGAATCATCGAACACCCAGCCAAAATCTCCATGTTATCTCATACAACCAGGACAGACTGAGAGCATAGGAGCACCATCATTCATGGCACCCACGCCCTATGTCTTTCCCAATCCCAACCTGCAGCCTGCTCCGGCGTTGCAACAGCCGCATGATGACCTGGCCCTCGACTACATCTCGCGCATGCTCATGGAGGAGGACATCGTTGACAAGTTCATATACCAGTACCCTGACCCCGCCGCGCTGCTGCAGGCCCAGCATCCCTTCGCACAGATCCTCACCACCTCCGACACCACCACCTCATCCGACATGCTCACCTCAGCCTTGCCAATCAGACATATCCAGAACCCAGCCTTCTTTTTGAATGACAATGGCGTGGCAGATCCCAACAACAGCATGGACATGATCTCGAGCATGGCATTCTTCAGAGGAATGGAGGAAGCCAACAGATTCTTGCCCAGATACAGCGGGGCCGTGGAGGGTAGTAACATGCCTCACGGCGGCGGCGGCAACGGGGCAGAAGCTGGAAGGAGCAGCAAGCAAATGGCTGTGCAGGTGCACCCTGAATCCAAGGAGGAGAGCGATATGTTGGACCAGTTCATGCTCAACAGCTACGACATGTGCACCACTGAGGCACGTGAGCGATGTGACGAGGCGGAGCAGCAGCCCATCTCCACCAAGGCGCCGCGTGGGAGGCGCGGCGCTAGGCTGGCGGTGGTGGACGACCTGGAGACACTGCTGATCCGTTGCGCGGAGGCAGTGGCCACTAACGATCAGCGCAGCGCGTGCGAGCTGCTGTGGCGGGTCAAGCGGCACTCTTCCCCAACAGGAGACGCCACACAGCGACTGGCGCATTACTTTGCTGAGGGTCTAGAGGCACGGCTGGCTGGTAGAGGGAGCCAGCTTTACCGATCGCTAATGGTGAAGTGCACCCCCGTCGTCGAGGTCCTCAAGGCCTACAAGCTCTTCATGTCCGCCTGCTGCTTCATGAAGGTGTGTTTCCTCTTCTCCAACAAGACCATCTACAATGCCGTCATGGGGAGACACAAGCTGCACATTGTGCACTATGGTGTCAATGACGGGTTCCAGTGGCCAGACTTGCTCCGGTGGCTAGCAGAAAGGGAGGGCGGCCCTCCGAAGGTGAGGATCACCAGCATTACCAGCCTCTGGCCAGGATTCCGTCCTGCCGAGCAAACTTACGATACAGGACAACGGCTCTACCGCTGCGCAAAGCAGTTTGGCGTGCCATTCAAGTTCCGCGTCATCCCAGCCAAGGCAGAGGATGTCCGGGTAGAGGATCTCGACATCAATCCTGACGAGGTTCTTGTCGTGAACAGCCTAATCCATTTTAGGTCCCTGATGGACGAAAGTGTTGTCATCGACAGGCTAAACCCCAGGGACATGGTGCTAAACACTATCAGAAAGATGAAGCCAGCCGTATTCGTCCATGCCATCGTGAACGCATCATACAACACGACATTTTTCGTGACACGGTTCCGCCAAGTGCTCCACAACTTCGCAGCACACTTTGACATGATGGAAGCCACGGTGCCACGAGACAATGATGAGAGGCTGCTGGTGGAGCGGGACATCATCGCACGATGTGCCATGAACATCATCGCCTGTGAGGGGACAGACCGGGTGGAGCGCCCTCAAAACTACAGGGAGTGGCAGGCGCGGAACCAGCGAGCAGGGCTCAGACAGTTGGCACTGGACCCAGACATTGTTCAGTTTTTGAAGGACATAGTGAAGAAGCAGTACCACAAGCATTTCGTGATCAACGAGGATCACCAATGGCTTCTGCAGGGATGGAAAGGACGCGTGCTCTACGCCATCTCCACATGGGTATCTGACGATGCTAGCAGCACTCAAGTGACATAAATTTTAAGTACCAATGGATGCTTGGGCACATTTGATCTGCTTTTGTCAAGTATGGTCCCAAACATTTTTTAGCAGCTTGCACCAGTTATGATTTATGAGGATCTACGGTGCAATCTGCAACAAGGGTCTATGTTTACCATGGTAACGATGTACACATAAGGAATAAAGTCTGGAAAATCCTTCGTTTTTTGTGGAGAAATTATAAACTAAACTGCACAATCCATGAGCCAAACCAAAATGATTTGTGGGCATACAAATCCACAACTTTAAACCAGCAGAATAGCTTTCCTACAGAAGTGATTTAGTGGTCCATGGAAACTGTACAATCCACTTACCGTTTACCACAACCATCTTCTGCATAGAAATCTCAGGAACGAATCATCCTTGTGTCATGGCATAACTGACAGCATAGTCAACAAAATACATTTTCCCTTGAAACTAGCACAAACAGTAGTACTCCCTGTTAGGAATAAGCAACTTGTATTCCCATGAGGCCATAGGCCAATATATATACATGTACAGGTGTGGAACATATGCAGGAAACCCCTTATACAACGGGATAAATACAAAGGGGTACATGACTTATATTATAACTCTAACACCCCCCTCAAACTCATGGTGGATGAACAACACTGAGTTTGGAGAGATAAAAGCCATGTTGTACTCTAGTCTGGGCCTTCGTCAGGAAATCCGCCAACTGTAACTCGGAAGGCACATACTGTAGAGCAATAACCTGATCCTGCACACCAACGCGCACATAGAAAGCATTAACACCAATATGCTTGGTGAGCTCATGCTTCACAGGATCGCGCGCAATGCTGATAGCACCTGTACTGTCGGATAAGAGCAGAGTCGGTGTAGTGACAGAAACACCAAAATCCTGAAGTAACCACCGTAACCAAGTCACCTCTGCCGTCAAAAGAGCCATTGCTCGCAACTCAGCCTCGGCACTCGAACGGGAAACTGCAAGCTGTTTCTTCGTCTTCCAGGCAATGAGAGAACCACCAAGAAAAACACAGTAAGCAGAAAGTGAACGGCGATCTGAAGGATCACTAGCCCACGTAGCATCCGAATAGGCCTGAAGCTGTAAAGAACTGGAGCGAGGAAAGAATAGACGGTGAGAGATCGTGCCTCGAAGATATCGGAGAACACGAAGGAGATGACTATAGTGAACCGAGGTGGGAGCAGAGACAAACTGACTCAGAATATGAACTGGATAAGAGATGTCCGGACGAGTGACAGCTAGATAGACAAGACTGCCAACAAGATGACGATAACGCGTCGGGTCAGGGAGAGGATCACCATCAGTAGCACGAAGGTGAACACTGAGCTCCATAGGAGTCTCAACAACGCGCTCGTCAGTAAAAGCAGCACGAGCAAGAAGATCCTGGATATACTTTTCCTGGGATATAAAAAAGCCATCAGAGGTAGAAGAGACTTCAATCCCAAGAAAGTAGCGAAGAGATCCAAGACCAGACATAAGAAACTGCTCACTAAGACGGGCCTTTACAAAGGCAATATACTCGGGGTCATCCCCCGTGATGATCATGTCATCAACATAGAGAAGAAGAAGAGTCCGACCATGAGGAGAAAGGTGAATAAACAATGCTGGATCATGAGCACTTGCTGAAAAACCAGCAGCAGTGATCACAGAGGCAAAGCGCTCAAACCAGGCGCGGGGGGCTTGCTTAAGGCCATAGAGAGAGCGACGAAGACGACATACCATGCCATCAGGAACAGAATACCCAGGTGGTGGCTGCATGTACACCTCCTCACGCAGCTCACCATTAAGAAAGGCATTCTTAACATCAAGCTGAGATATAGACCAGTGGCGTGCAGAGGCAACGGCAAGAAGTGTACGAGCAGTGGTCATATGGGCCACAGGAGCAAAAGTCTCGTCATAATCACGACCGTGCTCCTGCTGAAAACCACGAGCCACAAGACGAGCTTTGTGACGCTCAAGAGAACCATCGGAGCGAGTCTTAACCTTGTAGACCCACTTACAAGTGATCGGACGGACTCCGGGAGGAAGAGAAACAAGATCCCAAGTACCAGTGCGTTCAAGAGCAGCAATCTCCTCTGCCATCGCAAACTGCCATTCAGGATGAACAACAGCCTGACGGTAAGAAGTCGGCTCAAGAACAGCAGCACCAGCGGTGGGAAATCCAAAGCGATCAACAAGCGGACGAGGACGAGAACACAAGCCATAAGTAGGCTGAGAGGAAGATGACGACTCATCCACAGAGGCATCGACTGGTCGTGGACGACGAGTGTAATGCTGAGGAAAAGATGGAATAATAGAAGGAGGAATCGTCAAGGTAGAATCGGGGGGTGGCGACGAAGAAGTCACCGGAGATGAAGGTGTAGAATCCGGTGACATGCTGGGAGAGGAGACCGGGGAGGAAGTCACCGGAGATGAAGGTGGAGAACCCGGTGACATGCTAGGCGAGGAGACCGGGGAAGATGGTGGCTGCAAATCAACTAGAGGTGGAGAAGGAGAGGAAGTGGAACGGAGAGGTACAGGCTCGACGGGGGTGATAGGTGAGTCAGGAAAAGTGAGGAAAGAGATATCATGCACTGAAAAAGTCGAGGAAGATGGGTGTGGGTAGAAGGGACGAGACTCATCAAAAGTCACGTCTCGAGAGATACGCATCCGATGACCGATAGGATTCCAACAACGATAGCCCTTATGCTCATCACTGTAGCCTAAGAAGACACACTCAACAGACTGAGCAGTCAGTTTGGTGCGTTCGCGAGGGGCAAGAAGAACATAGCAAACACAACCAAACGAGCGAAGCATCGAATAATCAGGAGAACGATCAAAAAGTCGCTCGAAAGGAACACCACCCTGTAGAGCAGCGGAAGGCTGTATATTGATAAGATAGGTGGATGTGGAGACGGCCTCAGCCCAAAAATGAGGCGGGAGAGAGGCAGCAATCATCAATGCACGAGCCGTCTCAAGAAGATGTCGATGCTTTCGCTCAGCCACACCATTCTGAGCATGAGCACCAGGACAAGAGAATTGAGAGAGAGTCCCTTGCTCAGCAAGAACACCACGCAACATCTTAGAGATATACTCGCCAGCGGAGTCAGCACGAAAAACACGAATGGGTGAAGAGAACTAAGTATGAACCATGGCAGCAAAATTCTTATAAATAGACAACACCTCAGAACAAGAAGTCATGAAATAAAGCCATATGTAACGAGAGAAATCATCTATGAAAATAATATAGTATTTATGACCACCTTTCGAAGCGAAAGGGGCCGGACCCCATACATCAGAATGGACTAAATCGAAAGGACGCTTGGACACTGACTCACTATCTCTACTCCTAATGTCTCAGTTGGTAGGTCGCGTTCCGGGTTTTATTTTCGTCCCACCTCACCCGGTCTTTTTTGGTACTTCTTTGGTACTTCCTCCCACCTCCCTCTCAGCCGCGAAAAACCAAGGAAAACCCCGCGATCGAGTCCCGCACACGCCCAACCTCCCGTCTCACGCTAAGCCGCATAGAACCAAAAAAAACCCTCAAGCCGAGTCCCCCGCCCGCCCCCACGCACTCCAGGCCCTAACATCCCGTCGCACCAAGACAGACGAACCAAAAAAATCTACGAATAGTCCACCGGTTATTTTTCGCTGGTTTTTATTTCGCCTCACCACTTTCGTTGGTTTTATTTCGCTGGTTTTATTTCGTCTCCCTCCCACCTGTCTTTTCGCTTCACCACCCACATAAACCCATCAGATTAGTTACCATAAAAAAATCGCAATCAATCAAGTATTGATGATCAGATTAGTTACCATATAAAAAATAAATCGCAATCAATCAAGTATTGATGGGATATTTCCTTATATTGATGTGATTTCCCCTTTTTTATCATCAATCGTCTCTACTGCCTAAAAAATGCGTAGCTTTCCTTTTCGCTTCACCACCCACATAAACCCATCAGATTAGTTACCATATAAAAAATAAATCGCAATCAATCAAGTATTGATGATCGGATTAGTTACCGTATAAAAAATAAATCGCAATCAATCAAGTATTGATGGGATATTTCCTTATATTGATGTAATTTTCCCTTTCTTATCATCAATCATCTCTACTGACTAAAAAAATGCGTAGCTTTCCTTTTCGCTTCACCACCCACATAAACCCATCAGATTAGTTACCATATAAAAAATAAATCACAATCAATCAAGTATTGATGATCAGATTAGTTACCATATAAAAAATAAATCACAATCAATCAAGTATTGATGGGATATTTTCTTATATTGATGTGATTTTGCGTAGCTTTCCTTTTCCTGCCAACCGACCGCGTCCCGTCTCCCTACATCCGCCCTCGTTGCTCTGCCTCCCACACGAACAAACCCTCTCGTTTGACCTCCCCCAAACCCCGCATGATGGAAAAACCCAGCCGCCTGCTTCCCCTCCTCTCGACCGCTCCATACGTCCAGATCGCGGCCCCATCCCCATCCTCCTCTCACGTCACGGCGGCCGATGGACTGCCGCCACCACCCTCCTACTCTCTCGCCGCCGCCGTCCTCCCGCTCGCTCGCCGCCGCCGTCGCCACCAATCCCGGCGAAGGCGCCGTTGCTGCTATGTCGCCTCCTTTCCCCATCCAAGCCTGACCATGGCAACGGCGCCCTCTCATGTGTCCCGCGGTGAGGTTTGGGGAGGCGCGACCACAATCCAGTAGGGATCTCACCGCGGACCCGTCCGCTGGGATGGGTGTTGCCTCCGTTGCGAATGGGATCGAAGGGAGGGACTACTTCGTCGTCAAGGTCGGCGAGGCAGCGGCCGATTGGGAGCCCGGTTGTGAACATGGGAGTTCGTCCCCATGGAGGCGGCGGCCGTGGAGATTGGATGTGAAGCAACCCCACTTGCCGGTGGTGGAGGCTTGCCGTCCATGTGATCCTTTCTTCTCCCGGTATCCCCATTCCTTGCCTCCCATTACAAAAGCGAGCATAAATGAGAGCAGGGGCTGATTTTCATCACTTCATTTCTCATATTTTTAGTTGCTTTTTTGAGATTATACAAGATGCTCCCGATCTGTTTTGTCAAATTACTTGGATCGTCTTATGGAATTGACAGCCATCGCATTTTTCACCTCATGTTATTTCTTAATCCTTGTCCCACTAGGCATCCACTACATGTTTGGTAATGACGTGATGTTGAGGCGGCTAGGAGAAGCTCAGCAGCCAGATCAAGGGCTATCGAGATGGATTTGGGAGCCAAGCAATAGTTCTTCTGTTAAATTTTGGTTATTATCTTTTCTATTGTTACGATTGTGGGATGGTTGATTTTGACTCGGTGTAACATTTGCATTTGTTTCCCCAGCTTGTTGGCGTAGATGCGTGGCACTGCGGCAACTAATCAAGAGCGAGGGCAGTGCACATCAGAGCTACGCTGAATGTAGCGAGCCAACCACAAATTGGGTATGTTCACACGAGGGATGGGAGAGGAGAGGAACATTAACATTTTTCATGATTTGGATGAAAATTTCAGTTCATAGTTTCTCCGTACGTGGCAACACACTAACGGTACTCATGGGCTTAGGATGAAAGTAGCGTCAGCAGAATCAGTAGGTTGGATGGGAAGGCGGTTGTTGCCCTTGTCCCTTGGTGCTAGCCTACCGTGGTGGCCTCACTAACTTGCTCATTGCGAATACGAGTTCGTGGGGTCGCGAATTGCTGCAGATTTGTTTTTATCACTTTTTACAATATTTATTGATGTATCCCTAACTCATCGAGTCATTTTTAGCTTTGATTTCCCATATACGCCAGCCTAAATATCCCATGGTCAGAATATTTGCATGGTTAGTGGACATTGTCCCTTTCTTTCTAATGTTTAATATTTTATATTGCCGATAGAAATAATTTTATCCGCTTGATTTAGGAAGTGCACATAGGTAGGTCAACATATTTTGTAGCTCTTTCGGATGTAAAAGCATATGTTGCATAAGAAATTATTATCTTCCAAGCATACTCACATTTCACTAACAAATAGGGGGAGGTTCAGACTTCAGAGCAATGATAAAAAGGTTTATTCCTCACTCTTTTGTTGGAATTTTAGTTCCAAGTTAACATGATTTCTTATCCGCTTCATAAGTCATGCATCTGCTTAATTAGGTGATAAGTAGGGCTATTGTGGGGTTTGTTTAAACTCCAGCATAAGGAATTCTTGTTTAAGAAAAAAGACTTTTGGCTTCTTTAATTACAAATTGATTGCAACATCGTGTTAGTATGTGATTTCTCACATCTGGTTGTAATATTTGTGAAGACGTGCATTGCACGTGCACTTGGAAGCGGGCCCGTGGCCCGCGCCGGACGGCGCCGACGCTGACCCGGGCCACCTCCTCCACGTATTCTTGGGCTGTGGCTGGCCGATTTACATGAAATTAATTCCCTCAGTTGGTGGCAAATATAATACACATAATCCATATTGTTATGCACTAGCGTGTGTGTGTGAAATAGATGGATTATGGTCCCGTACCCAATAAGATGGATATGTGTGTGTGTTAGAGAGAGGGAGAGGGGGAGAGAGAGTGAGGAAGAGGGAGGGAGTGTGTGTGTGAGGATTTGATGGTAAAAAAGGTCGCCAATGTCGTAATATTGAACTCTTTAAGTTAACGTGGCCCCGTTGCAACGCACTGGCGTTCTTCTAGTGTGATATGGTAACTGAATCTGCTTACCAAGACGACAACTCTGACACTCTAAAGAGACATCTCCTGAGACAGACCCCAGAAGACCTCGACGAACTAAAGAAGACAACCGAGAACCACACAGATGACCAAGTCGATGATGCCACTGCTGGAAGGAACCAGTAACGGAGGCAACAGAAGCGGAAGAACTGGCGATGGTGGTGGCAGCGGAAGGAACATGAAGCCAGTCCAACTCCCAAAGACCCTGAGAATCACGGCGGCGAGGGCCAGCCCCAACCAGAGTGTGCGTGCGACGGTCCTGGACAGAACAAGAGTCAACGTCAAGGATGACGCGACAACCAGAATCAGTAAGTTGACCAGCAGAAAACAGATTCATGGTAAGTCGAGGAACATGAGCAACATCAGGAACAGAATAAGGAGTGGTAAGATTGCCTCTACTAGCAACAGAAAGTGGAGTACCATCAGCAGTGAAGACATGAACAAGAGAATCCAGTGATCAAAGAGAGGACAAAGTGGAAGAATGAGAAGACATATGAAAGGAAGCTCCAGAGTCCAGAACCCATGGGGATGTACCTGACTGTGTAGAGGGTGATTGCTCAGTGCGGGAAGCATCAGTCACAGAACCAGCAGTACCCGTCAAGGAAGAACCTGAAGCCGCGAGCAGACGCTTAAGTCTCAGAATATCCTGTTCAGTCAAAACAACGGCTGAAGCTGTCGAGGTAGATGACGAAGTCCCTGAAGATGATGATCGCGCCTTGCGCAGGTGTTTCTTCTTCGTGTAACACTGAGACTCAAGATGACCATCATTGTTGCAATAGTCGCAATGTGGACGGGGGCGACCCGAGCCTCTAGAAGGAGTGGACAAGAGCGACGGAGCACTCGAGCGAGAGGGGTTCGGTGCAGCAGGTGGCGTAGGAGCACGAGTAGCGAGCACAGAGGGAACCTCCAGCAAACCAGCACCACGTAAGCGAGTCTCCTCAGCACGAATCTCAGGAAGCGCCTCCATGAGAGAAATACGGCCACGAGCAAACAACTGAGCACGCCGGGGCTCAAACTCCTTACGGAGCCGAGACAGGAACTCATAGACGCGATGAAACTCCAAATTGGCCTGGACAGCCTGGCAACAGGGGCAGGTACGACAACCAGCACTGCGGAGAGAATCAAGCTGGCGCCAGATAGCAGAACTCTGTGCATAGAAGTCATCAACAGTAGAGTCACCCTGCTGAAGAGCATGCTCCTGACGGACCACAAAAAGATATAAGGCATCACCAGAGGGCTGATAGCGCTGACGAAGACGGGTCCACATCTCAAAGACAGTAGGAAGACCCAGAAACTCAGAAGCAAACTGAGGCAGAACACTAGCAGTGAGAACAGCTGCAGCACGAGCATCATCAAGCCACTGGGTGTAAACAGACAGAGCACCATGATACGTCTGAAGAGCCTCCTCATAAGCCAAAACCCTCTCATCATAAGCACGATCAGCAGCCTCATCAGCAAGCTTAGCCGCATCCTTGGCGGCCTGATTAGCATCCGGAGGAAGAACCGGTGGAGTCGGCGGAATAGGAGCCACCGGAGGAACCGGACGTGGCGGACAGCAGACCTCGCCAGAAAGAACACCCCAGAGACGGATGCCACGCATGTGAATGCGCATGAAGCCAGTGAACTCAGTGTAGTTAGTACCATCGAAGATCACCGGACAGCGAGGGACAGCAACATAGCCCGATGCAGCAGACATTTTTTTTGGTCAACGACTGCGTGGAAGCCCGATCCGATCTGGAGGGCAGAATCGAGCAGCTAGGCGGTGGGATCCGATCTGGAAAGAAGTAGAGGCGAGCAGGAAGATGAGCGCCTCGTCACTTGAAGCTGGCTGCAGCTGGGCGATGGGAATCGGCGACTGAGAAGACTGGAGGCCCGGCGGTTGGAGGCGATTTCGATCTGGAGCGGGGCCTGGAGCACATCGATCACGGGAGGTCGTGGTGAGAGCTTCTATCTGCAGCGGAACGAGGAGGAGAAGGAGATCGAGGAAGATTTCGATCAGGAGATCAATCACACGAGGCCGGTTGGAGATCGAGCGGGACTGCTTCGATCGGGATGGATCAATCGCACGAGTTGCAGCGTGCAAAAAATTGACCTAGCTCTAATACCATGTTAGGAATAAGCAACTTGTATTCCCATGAGGCCATAGGACGATATATATACATGTACAGGTGAGGAACATATGCAGGAAACCCCTTATACAACGGGATAAATACAAAGGGGTACATGACTTATATTAACTCTAAACACTCCGAGTTACTCCTATGAAGTTTGCCGATGCAGATGATATCTTGTGAGACATTCAACATCTGAAACATAAAAAAGAGGGAGATCAAAAGATCAACATGGGAAATCAATATTATTGCCAACAATGCTGCAAAAATACTAATGAGAAACAAGTTTGGCCATGAACAGACATTAGCTGAATGGTGCAGCAATCAACAATGTCCAAATCAATATAGTATACATCAAACATATTTCAAGGGGGCATTACAATATGATACACTAAGTGCAACAGGAAAAAACAACAAAACACCGTATTCAAGGATATGGTAGCGGAGATCAGATACGCAGACAGGCAAATGGCTGAAATGGAAGACAGTAGAAGTGAGCTGACATCCAACCACCCCCCCCAAGAGAAACAAGTTTGGGCAATGAAACAAATTAGCTGAATGGGTGCACAAGTCACCAAGCTGTCCAAATCAATATAGTATATCAATCAAAATATTCAAGGGGGCATTACCAAATATGATACCTAAGTTGCACAGGAAAAAACAACAAACACGTATTCAAGGATATGGTAGCCAGGAGATCAGATACGGCAGACAGGCAAATGCTGAAATGAAGACAGTAAGAAGTGAGCTGCACATCCCCCCCCCCCCCCCGCTAAGAAAGATTTAAATTCTAATTCATAGATACTTACAGTGCATGAAATAGGATCCTTCTTGTACTCCCCCATTATAATTTTACTACATTGTACATTCAATTTTTCGCGTGGTAGTTCAGATTTTTTTTAGATTGTCTTCATGTTCAAGAATATGTCAATGCTCATTCTTCATCCGACTCCGAAGGAGGAAATTTTGGATCTCCATGCATCTACTATGTTATATTGACAGGTTGTGCACAGTTAAGAAAACAGCAAAAGCCAGTCGGGCCTTTGAAACTAGTCTGCAGAAGAACGGAGCTAGAAAATGGTGGCCTATGATAGCGGAAGCTCGTGCAAGTGAATCATCATTTAAACAACCTAGGTTAAATTCTTGATAAGCAACAAATAAATGTCTCTAGTGCAATCATCTAGTTCCATCGTAATAAACAATAAAAATCAAGCGAGCTGAAAAAGAGAAAAACTGAAAGATGTAATACAACTGAGGCACTGCTTATATTGCTTATTTAACTGTGTGCAGAGCACAGTCTAGCACGCACATGTGCAGTGTTTCTAGTAATTACCAGCCATCATTCCTCAGGTAACTCTCCCTCCCCAAACCACCTGGGAGGATCATATCCCTGTCCACCTACGCTTGTATCAGAAAACAAAGCACTCATGTTCCATAAACATGATATGATGCAGAACTGGAAATGTGTAGCAAAAAAGAACACGCACCAAGAGGATTACAACGGCACAGACGCCATGCTGTCAAGATTGTACCCTTCGCAACACCATATCTTTTGTACGCCTGCATAGAGTACTCGCTGCATGTTGGCACATAACGGCAGCTTGAAGGCAGCAAGGGTGATATCTCTCCTGTTCACATAAAGCATGAGCCAGTGAGCAGGCCATGTATAGATAAAAGCCGGTCTTAAAAGCATGGTCTATGACTGCATAGTGGTAGTAACACAAATGTCCAAAAGACAACCAGAAATGAAGCGGTAACAAACTGCAAACAAGAACTTACTTTTGTAGAATTTTAGCATCGATAGTGCCACGCTGACTCCCAAATCGTTGACTTCCTCTTCTCAGAATCATAACATGCACATATTTTTGGAAAAGGGGGTCAGTTTGTTACTTCTGTAAATCAGCACAGGGAAAACACAACTCCATGTTCGATCAAAACAACGCTGAATGCATGATGTCCTAAACTCGTAATGTCTTACTTAAGCTAGTGCCTGCTCCTTGTCCTAAATTCATGTTTACAAGAGCGCATAAAGTATTGCATAGTGGCGTACGTCTAATGAGTTTTTACAGCATGCGAGTTGAAACCAACGATTCATGAGCTTCTGAGAGTTCTCTTGCACAAAAAATAGACTAAAGAAACTCACCCACATAAAGATGAAATAACTGTGTTGAACAGTCCAATACTTGGGAAACAAAACATAAACTAATACTTTGGAAACAAAACATACATAAACTAAAATAAAGGAAAAAGAAATGCATTCAGATTTCTCAATCTGTCATCACTAGACTAACCGTCGTCGTCGGCAGCACAGCAGACCCGCACCATCGGAATCCTTCTCTTATTCTTGTAGTGCGGACCAGTGAAAGAAGCTGGAGATTCAGAAACCAGCAGGCAGATAAAAGGGGGTAAAAAAGAGAGAAATCGGTATATCGGTTGCCGCAGGATAAGGTTCAGGAGAGATTTAACTGAAAGTAAGAGACTCACGTGCGCTCCTCCCGAGAGGCAAGAGGGAAGCGGAGACGGGGGCGGCCATGGCGACGGTGGCGTGGCGCCTACCGGCAGCACAGACGAGCAGTGGTGATTTTCGCAGGATCTTTTTATTGGATAAAGTTCTTGCAGGATTTGAGGCCTTTTGGGCTAAATACACTATTATCCCTACTCTATGGAAATGGTGGGCTGGGCTCGGAAAATTTTGCCCTCCGGCCCTTTCGAAGCAATTTTTTGGACCATTTTTTTTGGAAAAGAAAATCAGCCACGCGGAAGGCTATCCAAAGAACTAGACCTTGTCGGCGAATCGCACACACCAAAACCTACCAATATCAAAGCTTGTGAAGGATAAAAAAAAATATCAAAGCTTGTGAAAATAGATAGCCCTGGTGATTAGGAATTCGCAAGAAGCGGATGGAAGGTCCTAAACCCCTTTTTTTTCCCATGAAAGGCCAACCACAAGGCGACTAGGGTTTCGGCTGGTCCGTGCCGGCCGCCTTCTTGACAACGGTGTGGTGGCCGACGCCATTGCTGTCCCAGGGCGGCTTTGGAGCGTCGTTGTTAGCCTCTCTCTCCACGACGAGCTTGACGGCTGATGAGGATCTCTCGATGTAGCATCAACTCTTCTCCCCTGACTGTTTAGATGGGATCAGCAGCTTGTTCATGGAAGTTTTGAGGTACTGAGACTGTGTTCTTCACCCTTCTCGGGGGGAGCTCCTTCTCCAAATTCGTTGCCCCCTAACAAATTTAAGTTAGGGTTTGCTGTCCTCCGACAGTGCCATCGACCGAGAGTTTTTTCTGTTGTTTTACTGCCATGAGGATACTAGCATGGAACTGTCGCGGCCTCGGGAATGCCCCGATAGTCCGAGTTTTGTTGGATGTTCGGCGAGCATGTAACCCCGATGTGGTGTTCTTGTCGGAGATGCACTTAAAGAGCTATCCGGCAGAGTGTTTGAGAAAAAAATGAGGATGGATCAGAAGCTGGTGTGTGTTAGTGAGGGAGAAAGGGTGGCCTAGTGCTTTTCTGGAAGAAGGAAATAAAGATTCATAGATAGGGATTGGATCCCACATTCATTGATGTAAGAGTGGAAGATGAAACTAATAATTCTTAGATGCTAACGGGTATGTATGATGAATTTAAATGGGAACATAAGTACAAGATTGGAATTTATGAGACAACTCCATCAGAATTATAATTACCCCTGGCCTCTTATAGGGTATCTCAATGAAGTCCGGTTCTTGAGTGATAAAGATGGAGGAAATCCACGTCCGCAACAATACATACATGCATTCCAATCAACAATAGATGATTGCAGATTAAGAGACTTGGGGTACCTGGGTGATCGTTTCACCTGGCAGTGTGGACATATTAAAGAGATGCTTGACCGTGGACTGATAAATGATGCATGGGGAATCATGCACCCCAAAGCAGCACTCCAGAACATGAACTACAACCATTCAGACCACAGTCTGCTCTTGGTGGATACCGAGTACTATGCTCAAGAAGAAAATAGTGGAGAGCGAGTTAAGCGATTTGAGGCACGATGGCTCAAAGAAAGCTCCTTTTCGGAGAAGGTGTTGGAGGTGTGGCAAAGATAGGGTCAAACCCAAACTTGGGTTTGGTCCATGTGATAAATTAAACGCATGCACAATATGCTTCATGACTGGGATCAAAGGGTGCTTAAGAAACCAAAGAAACAATTACTAAAAGCACAAAAGGAATAGGAGAAAACCATGATCAGACCTATCAGTGATGAAAGTGAGGAGAAAAGGAAAGAACTATCAGAATTGATTCAATTATTATTAGAGCTTGAAGAAATCCATTACATGCGGAGACCGCGTTTCAACTGGCTGAAATTTGGTGATCACAATACGGTGTTTTTCCAGGCGTATGCATCAGTACGAAGAAAGAAAAATCTTACAAAATAGGTAAAAGATGAGGATGGTAATGTTTTGGCAGATATGACAAATTTAAGTCCACATATTCAAAACTACTTCCATAATCTGTTTACATCGATCGGAGGTGCGGCATGTGAACCCGACTATTATGGAGAAAGTTCAGAAGAAGGTTACAGATCAAATGAATGCACTCCTGATGGCGCCATATTCGTATGGCAGTTTTCAGTATAGGTGATCTTAAGACACCGGGCCAGATGGGCTCCATGCAATTTTCTTTAAAAAAATTCATGTGTTAGGTGAACATATCACCAAGGAGGTACTGTTTCCCGTCAATAACCAACAGATCCTGGTTGAGTGGAATGACACCTCCATGGTTCTTATTTCGTAGGTTGATTCTCCAGAATTAATTACTCAGTATAGGCCCATTAGTATATGCAATGTATTCCCTCCGTCCCAAAATTCTTGTCTTAGATTTGTCTAAATACGGATGTATCTAGTTATGTTCTAGTGTTAGATACATCCGTATCTAGACAAATGTAAGACAAGAATTTTGGGACGGAGGGAGTATTATATAATATTATCTAAAAAATATTAGCATCAAGAATGAAGGGTATCCTGCCAGTGATCATTTCCCCCACCCGGAGTGCCTTTGTGCCAAGTAGACTCATAAACTGATAATATCTTGATTGCGTATGAGTGTATTCATAAATAAAGAATAAGAGAGTGGGCCAAACAGGGATGTGTGCAGTTAAGTTAGAAATGCATAAGGCCTATGACGGTGTTGAATGGATTTTCTTGAAGAGTATGATGGAAATTTTGGCATGAGCAATGGATTCATATGATTATGGCTTGTGTCTCATCTGCCAGATATAAAGTCAGAGTCAACTCTCAAGAGACAGAAGTGTTTACCCCATCTAGGAGCATTCCGGCAGGGAGACCCTCTCTCCCCATATTTGCCCCTTCATCGTGCAGAAGGGCTTTCCAATATGTTGTTGTATGAAGAAGAAGTTGGTGGCATGGAGGAAATTAGAGTGTGTAGAAATGCACTGTCAATATCACACCTTTTATTTGCTGACGGTTCTCTGATTCTTATGAATGCAAATGTTTTAAATGCAACTTCCTTACAGCAGACCCTGGATACCTACAGTCAGAGCTCAGGACAACTGGTGAGTTTGGACAAATTAGTAATTTTTTTAGCCCTAATACTAGTGTGGTTTCTAGGGCAGAGGTATGCGAAATCTTACACATTAATACAGAAGCCCTGGCAGATAAGTACCTAGGACTTCTAGCCTTAGTGGGAGGTGATAGAAGTGATTGCTTCAGGCACTTAGTCGAAAGAATCAAGGAAAGGTTGATGGGATGGGTGGAAAAATTATTTCTATAGGTGGTAAGGCAATATTATTGGAAGTTGTTGCCCAAGCTATACCTATTTTTGCTATGACTGTGTTTAGCATTCCTAAGGGAATATGCAAAGAGATTACAAATATTAGTATTTCCCAGTTCTAGTGGGGAGATAACGAGGGGCATAGAAGAATGCATTGGATGGCATGATGGATTTTTGTTTTTCGAAAAGTGAAGGAGGTATGGGATTCCGAGATCTCTATTCTTTCAACTTGGCCTTGCTTGCTTAGGATGTGTACATGGTAGTCGTGTCGATGACGAGCGGCTCACGAAGGCATCTCCTACACCTCCCTGATGTCTGTTAGTTGGTCGCTGACCCTAATTTCGGTGACCCCGATTGAAACAGTGGCCAATCGGCTTGGTCATGGTAGTCGCGTGACTATCGGTCCCTTGTCCCCTGAGCTATACAACATCAAGTTTGATGTTAGTACTGAGCTTCATGACATACTGGTGAATGAGGAGATATATTGGCTCCAACAGTCTCATGAACGTTGGCTCTTGAAAGGGGACCTGAACACGGACTATTATCATAAAATTGCAAATGGCCGAAAGAGGAAGAACACAATCCACTCCCTTAAAGCTGGGGATGCGGAGATCGAGGGCACTGACAATCTGATTGCTCATGCCACGGAGTATTACAAAAATCTGTTCGGACCTGGGTCCGGTAATCTGTTCCACCTTGATCCTGACACTTGGTCTGTTGAGGAAAAGCTCGATGCTAGTGATAATGCTGATTTGTGACGTGAGTTCACGGAGGAAGAGATCAAGGAGGCGTTGTTCTCTATGGCACATAATAGAGCCCCTGGCCCTGACAATATTCCTGTTGAATTCTATCAGGTATGCTGGGATATCGTTAAAGATGATCTTGTGAGGCTTTTTATGAGCTTTCATAATGGGACTTTGGATGTTCAATGTCTTAACTATGGGGTGATCACCCTTTTGCCCAAGTCTTCGGGCGCGGATAAAATCCAACAATTTAGACCTATATGTCTCCTAAGATGTCCATATAAGCTTATTACTAAAGTTTTGGATCGGCGAGTGGAGAGGTACGCTGATAAGCTCATTAGCTCGACCCAAAATGCTTTTATCAAGGGAAGAAGCATTATGCACGGGGTGTTGTCGCTGCATGAAATTTTGAATTATACCCATGTGAAAAAAGGGTGGGGGTCGTCTTGAAGCTCGACTTTGAGAAAGCGTACGATAAGGTGAACTGGGAATTTTTGTTGGAATGTCATAAGCTTCGTGGTTTTAGTGACACGTGGTGCAACTGGATTAAACAGATCCTACTCAATGGTACAGTTAGTATCAAACTTAATAATCAGGTCGGTCCTTATTTCCAGAGTGCTAAGGGTGTTCGACAAGGGGATCCCCACTCCCCTTTCCTGTTTAATCTAGCTGCTGATTGTCTTGCGAAGATGATCTCCAATGCCCAAAATAATAACTTGCTGGTGGGTTTGGCTTCGGATCTTATTCCTAATGGAGTTGCGGTGCTCCAGTATGCAGACGATACTATTATCTGTCTGGAACACGATGTTGATAAGGCAGTAAACCTGAAGTTGCTGCTGTACATCTTCGAGCTTATGTCTGGTCTTAAAGTGAACTATCAGAAAAGTGAGATCTTCACTGTGGGGGGCGATGAGAGCACGGTGAAATACTATGCTGAGTTGTTTAACTATGATGTGGGTAGCTTCCCCATCAAATACCTCGGCATGCCTGTTAGTTATTCCACACTTAGAGATTCTGATTGGGAGTTCATAGTGGCTAAATACCTTAAAAGATTCGAGGCGTGGATCGGTAATGCTGCATCCATGGGGGGCAGACTAACTTTGTTGGACTCAGTTGTCACCCAAATATCCTTATATCATATGTCTATGTGGCTTATGAGCAAAACCTTCATTGAAAAACTTGATAAACATAGAAGGAAATTCTTTTGTCAAGGTTGTAACAAGAAAAGGAGGTATCATTTGGTCAAATGGGGCAGAATATGTAGATCTCGAGATAAAGGTGGCCTGGGAGTTAAAGATCTTCGTAAACAAAACATTAGTTTGATGGTCAAATGGTGGTGGAAACTCGAGACCCAAAATGGCCTTTGGCAAAAAATCATTCGTGCTCGTTATTTGAAAAAAAGAACTGTGGCTACGGTTGAACCCAGGTTCAATGATTCTCCGTGCTGGAAAGCCCTTCTTAAAGTTAAGGCATGTATATGGCTGGTAGAAAGATCAAAACGGAATCAGGAGATCTAACTAGAGTGTGGAAAGACTCTATTAATGGGTCTAGACCATTCCAGGACTGTTATCCCCTGCTGTTTGACATATGCACTGAGCAGGACTGCACTGTCGCAAAAGTCAAAGCTGTGACTCCCAACACCTTCTTTAGAAGAAGGCTTACCCCTGATCTTCAGATGCAATGGGAGGATATGAGGAAATATATTGACAGTATACAGCTGGGAGTAGGGAGGGACCAAGTATACTGGGGGCTAAATGGTAATGGTAGATTTTCTACCAAATCTATGTACAAATGGCTAGAAAACCCTCTTAGTGGCTGTCACTTCAGATGGATTTGGAAGGCCAAGATCCCCCTCAAAATCAAAATTTTCCTGTGGCAGCTATCTCAGGATGTTGTCTTGACTAGGCAAGTTATGAAGGAGAGGAGATGGCCTGGGGATCCCAAATGCTCCTTTTGTGACAATACTGAATCATCCCGGCATTTGTTTTTCACTTGTCCTGTGGCTAAAGTGGTGTGGCGTTGTGTTGGGATGGCTTTAGGGACGGACCTCTGTCCAAACAGTTACTGGCAATATTTCTCCTGGTGCCACACTTTCCTTCCCTATGGGAAGAAATACTATACTGTTGGCCTGGCGGCCGTTTGCTGGGCTATCTGGTTGGCTAGAAATCGAGCCACCTTTGAGAAGAAACATATTAAGACACCGTTTGAGATTGTGTTTTTCGTGTTCTCCTTTTTGCTATATTGGGCAGGTCTTCAGCAAGGTGATGGAGTCAAGGAGCTGCGCAGTGCGGCGGCGATGGTCAGGTCAAGCACTATGAGCATGATGAAGATGTGCGAGGCGGCGAGGAGACCGATCGAGGGAGAATGATCTCGCAATCTCGCCTGCTTTCAGAGTTGCCGCTGTCGTTTCCAGCTCCTGTCCATTTTCTATTTGGCTCTTGTGATGAGCTTTTGGCTGTAATAGACTGTAGTATTTCAGGTTGTCGTTGAAATATGGTGTTGTCAGGTTTTCACCCCATGGCGTTCGTTTCGATGTCGGGCGAACGCATTGAGTTTCCTGGCAGTGCCCGAACTCACTGCACCTCTTTCCCTTTTCTCCTGTTTGTTTCTCGGAACAATGTATTTCCGTTTTTTTGCAATGGAAAGGGGTCATGCCCGGTTCGAAAAAAAGTCGCGTGACTATCTGCACTAGCTCCGGTGGCCAGTAATCCTACTCTGTACGTCGGCCACGAGATGCGAAAGCTATCATGGGCGTCGGCGCTCCGACAAACAGCCGAATCGGCCAAAACACGATGTCATGACGGATCCAAATCGGCACGGCGGTGGGACCTTCGGTGTCCGTCCGACGGAGGGATCACGGTGGATGGATGGACGAGCGGCGGTGGCAGACTTCCCGGGCGAAATCGTTGGTGGCACTAGGTAGGTGGAGGAGCTGGTGCGGCGCAGGAATGTTCTGTGCGACAGTGGGGGCTAAGCGCGTGACCGACTGCGTTTTACTCGAGCCGCACAAGCGATGGAAATTTGCATTACTTGGTGCACTATTTTACATCACGGACAAAATCTGAGTAAAAACACTTGCATCTACATCATCTGTTGGAGCATCGTTTTTGTGCCTTCGTGATGCAAGAATCAGTTTTATGTACATCTACATCGTGTATTGGAGATGCTCTAACTGAACTACTACTCCTACATGATGATCACTGAGGAGGTACGGGTGGTCTCAAACAATTCCAAGCAATGAATTTTGTGCATGAAGGCCGGGAGACTAATACGGAAGAGCATAGTATTGTGTCATATCTCCCGTTCAAAGTAAAGAAATAACTATAAATCATATTTCATCATGTATTGAAATCAAGTCCCTCCATCCCATAATTGAAGACGTTCTTTGACACTACAGTAGTGTCAAAAAGTCTTATATTATGGAACGATGGGAGTATTTGTGCATCAGATATTCAGAGAAAAAATGAAGAAAGGAAAATAATTAATCCAAGAAAAAATGTATATATTTTAGAGTATCTATAGTGGTGGTTATGCAGCATGTGACTGGGACTTAAAGGGTTGGGAGATGGACAGGACGGTTGGTCATTTTTGGTGTCACCTCGCATTCATGATCAAAAGGAGCTCATCATTTATCTGCCAGTTAAGAGCTGTCACTCAACATTAATTAACTTAAAGCTAACAATCAATCAATCAATCAATCAATCAAGGTGCATCATTTATCTATAGAACAATCAATGTGCATCATTTATCTATAGAACAATCAAGGTGCATCTATCTGATATACCTATCTAGTATCATACTCCATTGATCAAAAGCTTGATTAAGAAATGCAAACTTTGCAGTGTCTGGCTTGGCTAGATTGGTTAGTGCCTTTTGCTTGCTCGGATCACATGGTCCCCAACAAACCCCACATGCTAAATACACTGTACATAGCATGTACTAGTACACGACCTCAAAATGAATATGCAATGTGTGGTCAATTTAGTCATCAAATGCTTTCATCACGCGCTAGCTAAGGTATAGTTAGGTCTTAGATCATACAAAACTATAAATTTGCAGATTAATATATCCGTAGTAGTCGCCATGTTTGTCTCCAGCCTACCTTTCGGCTGCGTGTCTGCAGAGAGTAAACCGGTAGCCGTTTTCCCCCAAACAAGCACAGCGTTGCGTTTCTGATGAACACACCTGGAATTTTATATGTGTACAGGCGTCGGTGCATTGTGTACGTGCGTGCATTGGTTCTTTTAGTTGGATTTGAGCTGTGCATAACGTGATACTACTAATTTGCTCAAGTCATGCCCGAGATGTAAGCTTAATTATTTGATACACATGGGCCGTTAGGCGGAGAGAGAAAGAGTCAGGGAGACGACATCTCCTTTGGACCTCGTACTGATTGTTTGATGGACACCAATGTAATATCTCACGTCAGTTTTTATATTTTTTATTTTGGCAGAATTTTCAATCTATTCATTTTCAATCATAATAGTACAACAAACATCAGAAATAATAAAAATTACATCCAGACTCATAGATCACCTAGAGACGATTACAAACACTGAAACGAGCTGAAGGCGTGCCGCTGTCATCACCCCTCCCTCGTCTGAGCCGGACACAACTTATTATAATAGACAGTTGGGAAGTCGTCATGCTAAGGGCCCATAGGACCAACGCACCAGAACAGCAACCACCGCCGATGAAGAGAAGGTTAGATCGGAAGGAACCAACCTGAAGACACATGAATAAAGACGAATAAAGACCGAATCTGAGCAGATCCACCAAAGACAACCAACGACAGAATCTTGCGAGATCCGCCGAAGACACACTTCCACACGCTCTTCAAAGATGCTAAACGCAGCACTGGAACAGGGGGCTAGGCGGAAGAACCTTATTTCATCTTCAAGAAGCTGTCGCCATCTCATCTTGCCGAGGAGAACACAAAGCCTAATAAAACTTGAAGAAGCACCTAAAAACGGAGCCCTCCTGCCAGTAAGGGTTAGGATCCAACGTGCACCCATGGCCCTAAGGCCACATGAGGCGTGGCAGATCGGCGGCGCCGCCGCCGGAAGGCAGAAACCCGAGCCATGTTTCCTTGAAGGAGAGACGTAGGGACGAGAGGCCTCTTACATGTCAGACATCAAATTTAAATTCATAACAATTGCTCGTTGTAACATGATAACTTTTCTCACATTTTCATACTGCACGGCAATTTTCACTCCAGAACATGATAATTTTTTACACACAAGCATGGCAAAATTATCTATTTTTTGCATGTCAAATTTGGCTGTTCGTTGGAAAATGTAAAAAATCTGATGTTAGATTTTTAGCATTTTCGTTGTTTGATTTGTTAGTTAACTAGTAACATTGATGCATGAAAGCTTAGTAGTGGTGTGCCCAAAAGGCTATTAGTTGCCTAGGGAAGTGTATGGCTTCATATGCGATAAATATTATAGACAAATAATAGGATGCAACACACGTTTATTCACGGGCATCCAGTGCCAATATATAGATGTACAAAGAGATCATCACGTTCAATACTAAACCATAATGAGATGGACCGAGATTAGAGTACATGTATATGTATGTGTACATAGGGCGCTCAACACCCATCCTCAGTCGAAGCGTCGGCGTTAACGCACAGGCTGGACCGAAACTCCTCAAAAACCGACGTTGGCAACCCCTTTGTCATGATATCCGCAAACCGCTGGAGGTAGGCACGTGAAGAACTCGAACATGACCAAGGGCCACTTGCCCGCGAACAAAGTGGATATCCAGCTCAATATGTTTGGTGCGGCGATGATGAACGGGGTTAGTAGAGAGGTAGACAACGGAGACGTTGTCGCAATACACCACGGTGGCCTTATCAACAGGACAAGAGAGCCCGGAGAGAAGCTATCGAAGCCAAGAACATTCAGCAACGACGTTAGCCACTGCGCGATACTCAGCCTCGACACTAGACCGAGAAACCGTGGGATGCCGCTTGGACGACCAGGAGATAAGTGACGGTCCAAGGTAGACACGGTAATCGGTGGAACGTTTTGTGTCGGGCCGTTGAAGCATTGAGTGAGAGGCCAAGATCCATAGTACCACGAATGTAATGAAGAGTCCGTTTCACCGCGGTCCAGTGAGCATTGCTACTTGTGAGTTGCGTTGAGTTTTCCTCGAAGAGGAGGGGATGATGTAGTACAGTAGAGATAATTATTTCCCTCAGTTATGGAACCAAGGTTATCAATCCAGTAGGAGAATCACACAACAACTCGTTAACAACACCTGCACACAAAATAACAAATCCTTGCACCCAACACGAACAAGGGTTGTCAATCCCTTGACGGTTAATTGCAAGATTAAATTCTATGGTGATAGATAGATCAAACAAAATACAAAATAAAATAAATAAAGTAAAATTGCAGCAAGGTATTTTTACGATTTTTAATATATGATAGAAGCTGACCCCGGGGGCCATAGTTTCCACCACATGATTCTCTTGAAAATAGCACAAGGTGGTTAAACAAATTACTGTTAAGAAATTGATAGAAAAGAAAATAACTATAACGATGTCCAAGACAATGATCATGTATATAGGCATCATGTATGAGACAAGTAGACCGAAATGATTCTGCATCTACTACTATTACTCCACACATCGACTGCTATCCAGCATGCATCTAGAGTATTAAGTTCATAAAGAACGAAGTAACGCCTTAAGAAAGATGACATGATGTAGACAAAGTAAAATCGCGCATGAATAAACTCCATCTTTTTACCCTTAATAGCAATGATACATACAGGTCATGTCCCCTTCTGTCACTAGGATTGAGCACCACAAGATCGAACCCATCACAAAGCACCTCTCCCATTGCAAGATAAATCAATCTAGTTGGCCAAAGCAAATCAATAGATCAGAGAGAAATACGAAGCTATAACAATCATGCATAAAAAAGTTCAGAGAAAACTCAAATAATATTCATGGATAATCTGAGCATAAACTCATAATTCAACGGATCCCAACAAACACACCACATAGAGTGATTACATCGGATAGAACTCTAGGAACATCAAGGAGAACATTGTATTAAAGATCAAATAGAGAGACAAAGCTATCTAGCTACTAACTATGGAACCGTAGGTCTGTGGTAAACTACTCACGCATCACCGGAAGGGCATCAAGGTTGATGTAGAGCCCTCCGTGATCGACCCCCCCTCTGACGGAGTGCCGTAAAAGGTCCCTAGATGGGATCTCTTGATAACAGAGGCTTGCGGCGGCGAAAAAAGTATTTCGTGGACTCCTCTGTTGGTTTCCCAATTTCAGAGAATTTATAGAGGCGGAGTTAGGTCAAACGAAGCTACATGGACTCCACGAGCCACCAGGGCGTGCCCTGGTGCCTCGTGGGCCAATGCCCCATCTTCTCGTCCCCCCCGAAGCATCCAGGGTCTCTTATGTCCGGAAAAAAATCACAAAAAAGTTTCGTGGTATTTGGACTTTGTTTGGTACTGATATTCTGAAAAACCAAAAACAGGCAAAAAACAACAACTGGCACTGGGCACTAAGTTAATAGGTTAGTCCCAAAAAATTATATATAATTGCTTATAAGTGTATATAAAACATCCAAGATTGATACTATAATAGCATGGACCAATCAAATATTATAGATATGTTGGAGATGTATCAAGCATCCCCAAGCTTAATTCCTGCTCGTCCTCGAGTAGGTAAATGATAGAAACATAATTTTTGATGTGGAATGCTACCTATCATATTCATCATATAATTTTTTCTTTTGTTGCATGGACATTTGGACTTGAATGATTCAAAGCAATAGTCTATAATTTGATATGAAGACATAAATACTCAAGCATACTAACAAGCAACCATATCTTTCAAAATATCAATGCTAAAGAAAGCTATCCCTAGCCCATTATGCTCAATCATTGATCCATTCATGAAACACACTCCACATTAGCTACATCCAATGACAAGTATGACAATAGTGTTCTCTAGTTGGTTCTTCATAAGAGAAGATGGAGACTCAAAATAAAAATAAAAATTGCATAAAAGTAAATAGATAGGCCCTTCGTAGAGGGAAGCATGAATTTTGAGATGTGCGAGAGCTCAAAGCTTAAATCAGAGAGATAAAATTATTTTGAGAGGCATGCTTTTCTTGTTGTCGGGGAAACGACACCTATGGGATCCTGTGGATCCCTTCTACGGTTTGGCAGGGAAGAGGAGTGCGCAAAGAGAAGATCTAACAATCAACACGAGAGTTTTTTACCCAGGTTCAGGCCGCTGAGAAGCGTAAAACCCTAGTCCCGCTTCTAGTATATTTAGTGTTCTTGAGCTTCGGCTAGCTGCTGCGCATGCCAACTAGGCCGTAAAGTCCAAACGTCCCTTCCTGCATCGCCTTGGGCCTCGTTTTATACCAAGGGGCTACCACAATGGCGCACAGGCATACAGGAGGTGTAAAGTAGCTACCGTGTACATGCTTATCACTAACGTCTTAGGACAAACACATTAAATGCACCGGTTATGTGCCCCTAACTTTATCAGGGACGAAAATAGAGCCCGTCCCGTCCGTCGCCGCCTCACCCCATCTTGAGACGCACCCAGGATGACGAGGCATGCAATGCCAAGCTGACTGGCTAGCCGCTGCGCTGGAGCGGTGGCAGGATCTTCACGAAGATTTGCATGCCACCACGCAGGTGATTGCCTGGCTGGCTGGCTAGTTGCCGTGCTGGAGCGGTGGCAGGGTGGCGGAACCTTGATGTGTGCGAACCTTGCCGCAGGCTCGCAAATGTCCCTGGCAAGGATCTTGCCGGGGCCTTGCAAACGTCCCCGGAAAGAGCCTTGCGGGGGACTTTGCCTCCTAGTCTTCACAAATATCTCCATGCCACCACGCAGACGCCCCTGGATCTTGGTCTTGACATTGTCGATGGTGTCAGAGCTCTCAACCTCAAGGGTGGTGGTCTTGCTGAGGCTTCACAAACCATCCCGACAAGAAGCTTGGCCAGGGCTCGCAAACCACCCCGGCAAGAATCTTGTGAGGGGTTCAACTTGTCTTCTGTTCTTTGATTACTGGCTCGGATGTCGTCTTGGTCGTCTTGCATTTGCCACCAGCTGTCCCCGTCAAGCCTCACCGCGGGTACGACTGCAACTACCCATGCACAAGTAAGGGGTACGAAAGGGCCCAAACCTTATCACACCGACAGGACCCCCCGGGCCTGGGCCACACACGCGGGTGCGAGGCGTTGTTGGGCTAGGCCCAAACAGTGCGCGGGCACGCGTGGCAGGGGTTAACTGTTGTAATCATCTCATCTGTTGCGCTTCGCCATGATCCACATTGAGTGCGCGACGTGGGGTACATGTGTGGAATGGTCACAACAACAGCACGCCTGTGCAAACACCTCCTCATTGAACAGTAAAGAGGCAGCCCCACGCCTTCCCCATAAAAAGAGGAATCCGCAGAGGCGCCGCTCATTTACCTCTCGCCCATCCCAATCTAGGAACCATCGTCATCTTCCTCCTCGAGCCCGAAACATAGTCGCTTCATCCATCCGCCGCCCCTGCGCTCCCACCATCCTCGGCCTCCCGCTTCTCTCCAGTCTCTTATGGCGCCTAAAGCGAGCAAGAGCAAGGAGGCGCCCAAGGCGGGCAAGGGCAAAGACGCACCCAAAGCGGGCAAGGACAAAGATGCGCCCAAAGCGGGCAAAGACAAAGACGTGCCGGAGAGTGAGTTCATGACGACGTGGAAGAAGAACACCGTCTTCGCCCCGACACTCGACACGCATGCGCAGAAGGATCGATACCTGTGCATGTGGGGAAGAGCGACAAAGGGGCACCCCGCTACCCGCATCATCCCTGCTTCCTGCGCCACGCCCACTCCAGATAAATTCACCTTCTTTGTTGATTATCTCTACTGTGGGCTCTGCCATCATTTTCCGATTTCTTCATCGACATCATGTACACATTTGGCTTCCATCTCTTGGATTTCACACCGAATGCAGTAGCTTGTATGTCCACCTTCGCCCACCTATGCGAGAACTTTGCCAAAGTGGTCCCCAACATAGCCCTCTTCTACCACTTCTTCATCCCTCAGATCCAGCCAGGAGAGGCCCTTTCCGGCTGCGTCGCCTAGATTCCAAGGGCATGGAACAAGGAGACGTACCCCGACGTGCTCTGGCGCGAAAAGTGGGATGAGTGGCGGGGTCGGTGGTGCTGGATCACGGAGGAAGACCCGCAGCCGTTCTGTCTGCCCTGGCAAACGAAGCTGGCCCGCAACAATGGTTGGAGCACCCTCGACCCTCGAGACAAGGATCTCACGATTGCGATCGACAATATCAAGCGCCTCAAAGCTGTCGGGCTCACAATTGAGATGGTTGGCGCCGACTTCCTCCGCCGCCGCATCGCCCCTCTGTATAACAAAGTGAGACCGGCCTGGGATTACCGGAATGCAGCAGATATCATGAGGCTGTGCCCTGGTCTGAACAACAACCTGATGGTGATGCAACACGCAACCCTCTGCCACAAGATGTTCAGGGTTGACTGCAAGTTCAGGTTGCCGGCAGGAGTCATCCCTCTGTGCAACAACACCGCCCTAACCTCGATCATTGCCATGATGCCGCCGTTCAACGCCCATGGCCTTGATCAAACTTGGGCCAAGCCATCCGTGAAGCAGGTGAAGGATTTCTTTGACAACATGTCGGAGGAGGCCATTCAAGATGAGATGCATTTCATCCGCCCCACCATCGACGAGGAGGTGGCATACATCACTAGCAGGGCGAAAGAGGCGGCCCTTGCCGAGGAGGCCGGCAGCGTTGGCTTCGTGGAAGACGAAGCCAGCGCAGAGGAGGACTTTGCCGAGCAGGGGGAGCCTGCCGAAGAGCATAGTGGCGTGGTTACCGGGGGCCCTTCTGCTGAAGATACAGCCGAGGAGCAGCTGCATGAGGAGCCCATGCTCCAAAGAAAAAGCGCGTCCTTCGGCGAGCCATCTCTGGCGAGCTAGTCCAGCAGGCTTCCTCGTCCAAAGAGGTCCCCGACAAGGGGGCAGCCGGCGAGGTCGTGGAGCGGCAAGATGCTCAACAGCAACCCGTGCGTCAGACGAGGGCGGCGGCAAAGAAAGCAACAGGGGCGGCTCGCGTGACGGCGCCGGCAGCTGGAGCAAGCTCACATCAGGCTGCCGCTCCTGCCACAACCAAGCGTTTCAGGTCCCCTTCACCATCCCCTCGTACGGACAGCATAGCCGAGGTTGACTTTGACCTCTCCTCTTTTAGCCCGGGGAGGGAGAGGAGGCCAGAAGAAGAAGAAGACGAGTAAGTGCCCTGCCGCTTTCTCTATCCCCTGAGTCTTTGATTTGGCTATCTCATCTTATTTGATCTTGCCTTGGCCCATCTCCGTAGTGACACAGAAACATTGGCGCAGAGGATGGCGAAGAAGGCCAAGACTTCGACGGGCGACGAGCCCCCGGCAAGCACCTTGAGTGTGCCGGAGATGATCACAATCAGCCCGGAGTCCATCCTGCGATGCAGCCCCCAACCCAGCCACGGGCGTGAGTCCATTACTCATTTCCCGTTGGCGGGCGTTGGGGTACATATCTTTACTGCTAACCTTGCCAGGTTTGCAGGAGAAGAACAGCAACAGGAGGAGCCGCCGAGGGCCATCCCCGACATGCCGCCTCCGTCAACCACACCGCCCAGAGAGGGGTCCCCGGCAAGGGCTTCCACTGATGAGCCCTCCCGCGGGGAGGAAGAGCCGGCAAGAAAAGGCGTCAGCAGTCCTACACCGACAACAAATGTTGTCGGGGAGGGAGCCACCTCCCAATAGCTCAACACAGGTAAGCCGCCTACTTCCTGGCACTTGTCATTTTTCCAGTATGATCTTTTTCTCTTTTCTTTCTTCTTTGAACTTCAACCTTGGTTTCATCTCGTTTTTCCTCCTTGGCTTTCAGATCCCTCCTTAGCGGACCAAATGGACATCGAGGCCGTCATCGAGGAGACCGCCAAGGATGCTGCCACCGAGGCCGCCAGGGTCACTACTGACGAGGCCGCCAAGGATGTGCAAGAAAAAACTGCCACAGGGTCTGCCGAGGAGGCCGGCAAGGGGACCAGCGACCGTACTGATAGCATTCCTGCCGCAGGAGCGCCCGGTGCTACATCGGCCCCGGAGCCCTCAGTTGCCGGGGAGACGGTTGTTGAGGACTACCCGTCAACATTTGAAGCCCCTCCCTCAAGCAGGTACCTGAAAGTTGGCGACAACATGTTCGTCAACATCCCGGGGACGACAAGCACTGGAGCGCCAACAGAGGGAGAGGTTTTCGATGAAGAAGCCATTGCCGCTGCCGGGCTTAAGATTGTTGATGAGCCGCATGTCAGTAGCAGCAGATCCAAAGAAGACCAGCTCCTCCTGGCCATGAGTGACAATTTTCAGAAGCTCCAGGCGCTTCACCGTACCTGCAAGGAGAAACTGGACTCCAAGGCAGCGGTTGTCAACGCGGCAGAGGCAGACCTCCAAAAGTGTGTCGAGCAAATGCAGGTCTGGTTTGCCGAGGCCTGGCAAGAGCCGAGGACTGGCCGGGAGCAGCTGAGCCAGTGTTGGGATGAGCTCCTTCTAAAATAGTCCGATGTTGAGAAGGCACAGGAGGAGGCCGCTCAACAGGCTGCCAAGGAAGACACACAACTAAGGGAACACCGTGTCCTGCTCGATGCTCATGGAGAGGACCTTGCCACTCGTGAGGAGGCACTTGCTGCCAACCTCCGCGGCAAGGATGAGGAAATTGAGAAGCTTGTCACACAGCAGACTCAAGAGCTAGAGCAGGAGCACAAGAAGACGCTTGACGCTCTGGTCTTGGACCATGCCGGCAAGCTGAAGGAAGCCGTCAATGCTGCCGAAGCTGCAGAGGCCGCCTAGATCGAGCTGGCCGGCAAGGTGGGGAAGCTGGAGGCAGATCTGGAGGAGCATGGAAAGGAGATTGCGACGCTCAAGAGCGACAGAGAGAAAACTATCTATACCTTGGCGGAGATGCAGACCACCATATCTGACAAGACCAAGCAACTCTCCGCAGCCAACAACTCCATTGCCGATCTGAAGCTAAAGCTGAGCACACTAGAGGAGTCCCTTGAGACCAGCAGGGCTCGCGAGAAGATCCTAGCCAAGGACCTTCAGGATGAGAAGAAACTGCTTGAGAGCGCTGATGCCACCTACAACGACTATGTGAAAGGCGTGGAGATCTGGACTGAGCGCCTCATCGAAGTATTGAGAGCGTCGCTTCCACCCTTGTGGCTGGCTGGTGGCCCCCCTCTGGCACTTTCTTCACCCAATATTTTTTATATATTCCAAAAATAAGCTCTGTGAAGTTTCAGGACTTTTGGGTTGTGCAGAATAGGCTCTAATATTTGCTCCTTTTCTAGTCCAGAATTTTAGTTGCCGGCATTCTCCCTCTTCATGTAAACCTTATAAAATAAGAGAGAATAGGCATAAGTATTGTGATGTAATGTGTAATAACATCCCATAATGCAATAAATATCAAAATAAAAGCATGGTGAAAAATGGACGTATCAACTCCCCCAAGCTTAGACCTGGCTTGTCCTCAAGCGAATGCCGATATCGATAAGTATGTCCACATGTTTAGAGAAAGAGGTGTCGATAAAATAAAATATGGACATGAGGGCATCATGATCATCTTTAGAACAACAACATATATTATCATATAATTTCTTATGCTAAAGTAACAATTCATTCACAAAGTAAAGTATGAATCAGAAAATTTATTGGAAACTAACAAACTATGATCTCAGTCATTGGAGCAATTGCAATTTATCATAACATCGGAAAGATTCAATTAAAGAGCTTTTCAGCAAGTCCACATACTCAACTATCATATAATCTTTCACAATTGCTAACACTCACGCGATACTTATGGGTTCAAAGTCTCCACCGGACACCGAGAAAGATAGGGGCTTATAGTTTCGCCTCCCAACATTTTACTTCAAGGGTAATGTCAACAATAATACTTTATGATAACCTACATCCGAGTGGATATATATCCGAATCTCTCCAACACATAGAGCTTGCCAAAGGAAAAGTATAAAAAAGAAAGGCGATGATCACCATTACTCTTGTATAAGGGTAAGAGATAAAAAGTAAAAGATAGGCCCTTCGCAGAGGGAAGGAGAGGTTGCCATGCACTTTTATGGTTGGATGTAAAAAATCTTAGTGCAATAGAAAGTCACTTTATATTACCGCTTGTGATAAGGACCTTTATTATAAAGTCCGTCGCTTTTATTTCTTCCATATCACAAGTTTGTTGGAAATATGCCCTAGAGGCAATAATAAAATGGTTATTATTGTATTTCCTTGTTCATGATAATTGTCTATTGTTCATGCTATAATTGTATTAACCGGAAACCGTAATACATGTGTGAATACATAGACCACAACATGTCCCTAGTAAGCCTCTAGTTGACTAGCTCATTGATCAATAGATGGTCATGGTTTCCTGACCATGGACATTGGATGTCATTGATAATGGTATCACATCATTAGGAGAATGATGTGATGGACAAGACCCAATCCTAAGCCTAGCACAAGATCGTATAGTTCGTCTGCTAAAGCTTTTCTAATGTCAAGTATCATTTCCTTAGACCATGAGATTGTGCAACTCCCGGATACCGTAGGAATGCTTTGGGTGTACCAAACGCCACAACGTAACTGGGTGGCTATAAAGGTGCACTACGGGTATCTCCAAAAGTGTCTGTTGGGTTGGCACGAATCGAGACTGGGATTTGTCACTCCGTGTAAACGGAGAGGTATCTCTGGGCCCACTCGATAGGACATCATCATAATGTGCACAATGTGACCAAGCAGTTGATCACAGGATGATGTGTTACAGAACGAGTAAACAGACTTGCTGGTAACGAGATTGAACAAGGTATCGAGATACCGACGATCGAATCTCGGGCAAGTACTATATCGGTAGACAAAGGGAATTGTATACGGGATTGACTGAATCCTTGACATCGTGGTTCATCCGATGAGATCATCGTGGAACATGTGGGAGCCAACATGGGTATCCATATCCCGCTGTTGGTTATTGACCAGAGAGATGTCTCGGTCATGTCTGCATTATTCCCGAGCCCGTAGGGTCTACACACTTAAGGTTCAATGACGCTAGGGTATAGGGAAAGTATGTACGCGGTTACCGAATGTTGTTCGGAGTCCCAGATGAGATCCCGGACGTCAGGAGGAGTTCTGGAATGGTCCGGAGGTGAAGATTGATATATTGGACGAAGGGTTTTGGAGTCCGGAAGTGTTTCGGAGGTACCGGGTGATGACCAGCATGACCGAAAGGTGTTTCGGGAGCCCCGGCAAGTGTTGGGGGGCTTCATGGGCCAAGGGAAGGGGGAAAACCAGCCCACTAAGGGGCTGTGCGCCCCCCTGACCTATTCCCACGTGACCAGGGGGTTTGGGGCGCCCCATCTAGGGTTCCCACCTCCTGGCTTGGGGGCCAAGTCACCCAAGGGGGAGATCCCATTTGCCTTGGCCGCCGCCCCCCTAGGGGAAACCCTAGGGTGCCTCCCCTTGCCCTTGCCCCTATATATAGTGGAGGTTTTGGGGCTGCACAACACATGAGTCTCTCTCTCCCAAGGCACAGCCCTACCTCTCTCCCTCCTCGTCTCTCGTAGTGCTTGGCGAAGCCCTGCTGGAGTACCGCGCTCCTCCACCACCACCACGCCGTCGTGCTGCTGCTGGACGGATTCTTCCCCAGCCTCTCCCTCTCTCCTTGCTGGATCAAGGCATGGGAGACGTCACCGGGTTGCACGTGTGTTGAACACGGAGGCGCCGTTGTTCGGCGCTTAGATCGGAATCAACCGCGATCTGAATCGCTACGAGTACGACTACCTCATCCGCATTCTAGTAACGCTTTCGCTTAGCGATCTACAAAGGTATGTAGATGCACTCCCCTTCCCCTCATTGCTAGATTACTCCATAGATTGATCTTGGTGATACGTAGAAAATTTTAAATTTCTGCTACGATCCCCAACAGTGGTATCAGAGCTAGGTCTATGCATAGATTCTATGCACGAGTAGAACACAAAGTAGTTGTGGGCGATGATTTGTTCAATTTGCTTGCCGTTACTAGTCTTATCTTGATTCGGCGGCATTGTGGGATGAAGCGGCCCGGACCGACCTTACACGTACACTTACGTGAGACTGGTTCCACCGACTGACATGCACTTGATGCATAAGGTGGCTGGCGGGTGTCTGTCTCTCCCACTTTAGTCGGATCGGATTCGATGAAAAGGGTCCTTATGAAGGGTAAATAGTAATTGGCATATCACCGTTGTGGTTTTGCGTAGGTAAGAAACGTTCTTGCTAGAAACCCATAGCAGCCACGTAAAACATGCAACAACAATTAGAGGACGTCTAACTTGTTTTTGCAGGGTATGCTATGTGATGTGATATGGCCAAAAGGATGTGATGAATGATATATGTGATGTATGAGATTGATCATGTTCTTGTAATAGGAATCATGACTTGCATGTCGATGAGTATGACAACCGGCAGGAGCCATAGGAGTTGTCTTAATTTATCTATGACCTGCGTGTCAATGAAAACACCATGTAATTACTTTACTTTTTGCTAACCGTTAGCCATAGTAGTAGAAGTAATAGTTGGCGAGGCAACTTCATGAAGACACGATGATGGAGATCATGGTGTCATGCCGGTGACGATGGTGTTCATGCCGCGCCTCGAAGATGGAGATCAAAGGTGCAAGATGATATTGGCCATATCATGTCACTTTATGATTTGCATGGGATGTTTGTCATGTTTACATCTTATTTGCTTAGAACGATGGTAGCATAAATAAGATGATCCCTCGCAATAATTTCAAGAAAGTGTTCCCCCTAACTGTGCACCGTTGCTAAGGTCCGTTGTTCCGAAGCACCACGTGATGATCGGGTGTGATAGGTTCTAACGTTCGCATACAACGGGTGTAAGCCAGATTTACACACGCAATACACTTAGGTTAACTTGACGAGCCTAGCATGTACAGACATGGCCTCGGAACAGGGAAGACCGAAAGGTCGAACATGAGTCGTATAGTGGATATGATCAACATGAAGATGTTCACCGATGATGACTAGTCCGTCTCATGTGATGATCGGACACGACCTAGTTGACTCGGATCATGTATCACTTAGATGACTAGAGGGATGTCTATCTAAGTGGGAGTTCATTGAATAATTTGATTAGATGAACTTAATTATCATGAACATAGTCAAAAGGTCTTTGCAAATTATGTTGTAGCTCATGCTTTGGTTCTACTGTTTTAGATATGTTCCTAGAGAAAATTTAGTTGAGAGTTGACAGTAGCAATTATGCGGACCGGGTCCGTGAACTGAGGATTGTCCTCATTTCTGCACAGAAGGGTTATGTCCTTAATGCACCACTCAGTGTGTTGAACCTCGAGCATCGTCTATAGATGTTGGGAAACATCTGACATACACGTTTTGATGACTACGTGATAGTTCAGTACGTAATACTAACGGTTTAGAATTGTGGCACCAAAGACGTTTTTGAAACGTCGCAGAACATATGAGATGTTCCAAAGACTAAAATTGGAATTTCAGACTAGTGCCCACGTCAAGAGGTATGAGACCTCTGACAAGTTTCTTAAGCCTGCAAACTAAGGGAGAAAAACTCAATCATTGAGCATGTGCTCAGATTGTCTGAGTACTGCAATCGCTTGAATCGAGTGGGAGTTAATCTTCCAAATGAGATAGTGATGGTTCTCCATAGTCACTGCCACCAAGCTATTGGAGCTTCGTGATGAACTATAACATATCAGGGATAGACATGATGATCCTTGAGCAACTCGCGATGTTTGACACCGTGAAAGTAGAAATCAAGTAGGAGCATCAATTGTTGATGGTTAAACCACTAATTCCAAGAAGGGCAAGGGAAAGAAGGGATACTTCATGAGACGGCAAATCGGTTGCGTCTCTAGTGAAGAAACCCAAGGTTGAACCAAACCCGAGACTAAGTGCTTATATAATGAGGGGAACGGTCACTGAAGCAGAACTACCCTAGATACTTGGTAGATGAGAAGGCTGGCAAGGTCGACAGAAGTATTTTGGATATACGTCATATTATTATGTACTTTACTAGTACTCCTAGTAGCACCAGGGTAATAAATACCGGTTCGGTTGCTAAGCGTTAGTAACTCGAAATAAAAGGCTGTGGAGACTAGCTAAAGGTGAGATGACGATATGTGTTGGAAGTGTTTCCAAGGTTGATGTGATCAAACATCGCACGCTCCCTCTACCATCGGGATTGGTGTTAAACCGAAATAATTGTTATTTGGTGTTTGCGTTGAGCATAGACATGATTGGATTATGTTTATCGCCACACGGTTATTCATTTAAGGAGAATAATGGTTACTCTGTTTGTTTGAATAATACCTTCAATGGTCTTGCACCTAAAATGAATGGTTTATTGAATCTCGATCATAGTGATACACATGTTCATGCCAAAAGATATAAGATAGTAATGATAGTACCACGTACTTGTGGCACTGCCATTTGAGTCATGTTGGTATAAAACGCATGAAGAAGCTCCATGTTGATGGATCTTTGGACTCACTCGTTTTTGAAAAGATTGAGACATGCGAACCATGTCTATTGGTAGATATGCATGAAGAAACTCCATGCAGATGGATCGTTTGGACTCACTTGATTTTGAATCACTTGAGACATGCAAATCATACCACATGGGCAGGATGACTGAAAGGCCTCGTTTTCAGTAAGATGGAACAAGAAAGCAACTTGTTGGAAGTAATACATTTTGATGTGTGCAGTCCAATGAGTGCTGAGGCATGCAGTGGATATCGTTATGTTGTTACTTCACAGATGATTTGAGTAGATGCTGAGTATATTTACTTGATGAAACACAAATCTGAATTATTGAAAGGTTTAAGTAATTTCAGAGTGAAGTTGAAGATCGTCGTGACAAGATGATAAAATGTCTATGATATGATCATAGAGATGAATATCTGAGTTACGAGTTTGGCACACAATTAAGACATTGTGGAAATTGTTTCACAACTAATACCGCCTGGACCACCATAGTGTGACGGTGTGTCCGAACATCACAACTGCACCCTATTGGATATGGTGTATACCATGATGTCTCTTATCGAATTACCACTATCGTTTATGGGTTAGGCATTAGAGACAACCGCACTCACTTTAAATAGGGCACCACACAATTCCGTTGAGACGACACCGTATGAACTATGGTTTAGAGAAACCTAAGCTGTCGTTTCTTAAAAGTTTGGGGCTGCAATGCTTATGTGAAAAAGTTTCAGGCTGATAAGCTCGAACCCAAAGCGGATAAATGCATCTTCATAGAATACCCAAAAATAGTTGGGTATACCTCCTATTTCAGATCCGGAAGCAAAAGTGATTGTTTCTAGAAACGGGTCCTTTCTCGAGGAAAAGTTTCTTTCGAAAGAATTGAGTGGGAGGATGGTGGAGACTTGATGAGGTTATTGAACCGTCACTTCAACTAGTGTGTAGCAGGGCACAAGAAGTTGTTCCTGTGGCACCTACACCAATTGAAGTGGAAGCTTATGATAATGATCATGAAACTTCGGATCAAGTCACTACCAAACCTCATAGGTCGACAAGGATGCATACTACTTCAGAGTGGTACGTAATCCTGTCTTGGAAGTCATGTTGCTAGACAACAATGAACCTACGAGCTATGGAGAAGTGATGGTGGGCCCAGATTCCGAAGAATGGCTCGAGGCCATAAAATCCGAGAGAGGATCCATGTATAAAAGAAAGTATAAACTTTGAAAGAACCACTTGATGGTCGTAAGGCTGTTGGGTGCAGATGGATTTTAAAAGGAAGACAGACAATGATGGTAAGTGTCACCATTAAGAAAGCTCGACTTGTCGTTAAGATGTTTCCCGACAAGTTCAAGGAGTTGACTACGATGGGACTTTCTAACTCGTAGCGATGCTAAGAATCTGTTGGAATTATGTTAGCAATTACTGCATTATTTATGAAATCTTGCAGATAGGATGTAAAAAACATTGTTTCCTCGATATTTTTCTTGAGGAAAGGTTGTATGTGATACAACCAGAAGGTTTTGTCAATCCTGAAAGATGCTGACAAGTATGAAAAGCTCCAGCAATCCTTCTAAGGACTGGAGTAAGCATCTCGGAGTTGGAATGTATGCTTTGATGAGATGATCAAAGATTTTGGGTTTATACAAAGTTTATGAGAAACTTGTATTTCCAAAGAAGTGAGTGGGAGCACTATAGAATTTTTGATGAGTATATGTTGTTAACATATTGTTGATCAGAAATGATGTAGAATTTCTGGAAAGCATGCAGGGTTATTTGAAAAGTGTTTTTCAATGGAAAATCTGGATTAAGCTACTTGAACATTGAGCATCAAGATCTATAAGGATAGATCAAAAACGCTTAATAGTACTTTCGAATGAATACATGCCGTGACAAGATTTTGAAGGAGTTCAAAAATAGATCAGCAAAAAAGGAGTTCTTAGCTGTGTTACAAGGTGTGAATATTGAGTAAGACTCAAGACCTGACCACGACAGAAGAGAGAGAAAGGACGAAGGTCGTCCCCTATGCTTTAGACATAGGCTCTACAATATGCTATGATGTGTACCGCACCTGAAGTGTGCCTTGCCATGAGTCAGTCAAGGGGTACAAGAGTGATCCAGGAATGGATCACATGACAGCGGTCGAACTTATCCTTATTAACTAGTGGACTAAGGAATTTTCTCGATTATGGAGGTGGTAAAAGAGTTCGTCGTAAAGGGTTACGTCGATGCAAACTTTGACACTAATCCGGATGACTCTGAGTAGTAAACCGGATTCGTATAGTAGAACAGTTATTTGGAATAGCTCCAAGTAGCGCGTGGTAGCTGCATCTACAAGATGACATAGAGATTTGTAAAGCACACATGGATCTGAAAGGTTCAGACTCATTAACTAATAAACCTCTCTCACAAGCAAGATATGAACAAACCCCATGGGTGTTGGATTCATTGCAATCACATAGTGATGTGAACTGGATTATTGACTCTAGTGCAAGTGGAAGACTGTTGGAAATATGCCCTAGAGGCAATAATAAAATGGTTATTATTGTATTTCCTTGTTCATGATAATTGTCTATTGTTCATGCTATAATTGTATTAACCGGAAACTGTAATACATGTGTGAATACATAGACCACAACATGTCCCTAGTAAGCCTCTAGTTGACTAGCTCGTTGATCAATAGATGGTCATGGTTTCTTGACCATGGACATTGGATGTCATTGATAACGGGATCACATCATTAGGAGAATGATGTGATGGACAAGACCCAATCCTAAGCCTAGCACAAGATCGTATAGTTCGTCTGCTAAAGATTTTCTAATGTCAAGTATCATTTCCTTAGACCATGAGATTGTGCAACTCCCGGATACCGTAGGAATGCTTTGGGTGTACCAAACGCCACAACATAACTGGGTGGCTATAAAGGTGCACTATGGGTATCTCCGAAAGTGTCTGTTGGGTTGGCACGAATCGAGACTGGGATTTTGTCACTCCGTGTAAACAGAGAGGTATCTCTGGGCCCACTCGGTAGGACATCATCATAATGTGCACAATGTGACCAAGGAGTTGATCACGGGATGATGTGTTACGGAACGAGTAAAGATACTTGCCGGTAACAAGATTGAACAAGGTATCGGGATACCGACGATCGAATCTCGGGCAAGTACTATATCGGTAGACAAAGGGAATTGTATACGGGATTGACTGAATCTTTGACATCATGGTTCATCCGATGAGATCATCGTGGAACATGTGGGAGACAACATGGGTATCCAGATCCCGCTGCTGATTATTGACCAGAGAGAAGTCTCGATCATGTCTGCATTATTCCCGAGCCCGTAGGGTCTACACACTTAAGGCTCGATGACGCTAGGGTTATAGGGAAAGTATGTACGCGGTTACCGAATGTTGTTCAGAGTCCCGGATGAGATCCCGAACGTCACGAGGAGTTCTAGAATGGTCCAGAGGTGAAGATTGATATATTGGATGAAGGGTTTTGGAGTCCGGAAGTGTTCCGGAGGTACCGGGTGATGACCAGCATGACCGAAAGGTGTTTCGGGAGCCTCGACAAGTGTTGGGGGGCTTCATGGGCCAAGGGAAGGGGGCAAACCAGCCCACTAAGGGGCTGTGCGCCCCCCTCACCTATTCCCACGTGACCAGGGGGTTTGGGGCGCCCCATCTAGGGTTCCCACCTCCTGGCTTGGGGGCCAAGTCACCCAAGGGGGAGATCCCAGCTACCCTGGCAGCCCCCCTAGGGGAAACCCTAGGGCGCCTCCCCTTTCCCTTGCCCCTATATATAGTGGAGGTTTTGGGGCTGCACAACACACGAGTCTCTCTCTCCCAAGGCGCAGCCCTACCTCTCCCCCTCCTCGTCTCTCGTAGTGCTTGGCGAAGCCCTGCTGGAGTACCGCGCTCCTCCACCACCACCACGCCATCGTGCTGCTGCAGGACGGAGTCTTCCCCAGCCTCTCCCTCTCTCCTTGCTAGATCAAGGCATGGGAGACGACACTGGGCTGCACGTGTGTTGAACGCGGAGGCACGGTTGTTCGACGCTTAGATCGGAATCGACCGCGATCTGAATCACTACGAGTACGACTACCTCATCCACGTTCTAGTAACGCTTCCGCTTAGCGATCTACAAGGGTATGTAGATGCACTCCCCTTCCCCTCGTTGCTAGATTACTCCATAGATTGATCTTGGTGATGTGTAGAAAATTTTAAATTTCTGCTACGATCCCCAACAAAGTTCATATAAAGCTTATTTTCTTCACACTAATAGATCATACATATTTAAAGAGCAATTTTTGTTGCTTGCACCGATGACAACTTACTTGAAGGATCTTACTCAATCCATAGGTAGGTATGGTGAACTCTCATGGCAAAACTAGGTTTAGGGATGTTTGGAAGCACAAGTAGTATCTCTACTTGGTGCAAAGAATTTGGCTAGCATGAGACGGAAAGGCAAGCTCAACTTGTTGGATGATCCATGATAATATAACTTCTATTCGGATATAAGCAAACATAACTCATTATGTTGTCTTCCTTGTCGAACGTCAACTTTTTATCATGTCATATTTTAATGTGTGACAATTACAAAAGATGTCCAAGATAGTATATTTATATGTGAAGCCTCTCTTTCTTTATTACTTCCTATTAATTGCAACAATGACCAAAACTATGTTTGTCAACTCTCAACAACTTTTATTCATCATACTCTTTATATGTGAAGCCATTACTCTCCATAAGATCAATATATGATCTTTTTATTATTTCTTTTATTTAATTCCCTCAAGATCATAGCAAGAAAGCAAAGCCCTTAACTTAAAACTACTCTTTATTATATATCTCACGAACTCGATTACATAGAGGGAACATAAGGCAAAACTCAGCTAGATCATACTAAAACTTTATTCTACTAGATCAAGATATAACCAAAAGGATCGAACTAAGAAAAACGATAAAGATAGAGGTGTTATAGTGATACGATACCAGGGCACTCCCCCAAGCTTGGCATCTGCCAAGGGGAGTGCCCATACCCATGTATTTAGATCTCTTTCTTTGGAGGTGAGGATGACAGTTGTTGATGAAGTCGTGTCACACATCGAGCATAGGAGATTCTCCAATTTGGGAATAATGCCCTTGAGTGCGGTGATGTACTCTTGAAACATAATATTTTCGCGAGTTAGATACTTGTTTTGCACCCGAACTATTTCAATCATCTTGAAAGCTTCAATTTCAGTAGGGGTAAGATGATTGTAGTAAGGTTGGAGGATGTCTTCTTCTTCTGCTGTAAGAACTTGATCCTCCGCGGCCTTCTTGATATTATCACCCTTTTTGATCTCCCAAGTTCTTATCTCTTCATCTCTATCTTCATTAGCCAAGCATCATCACCCCCGCTGTTGGAGGAGGAAGACGACATGATTCCTGGTCTTGAAAACTCTCGCAGAAAACAACTCGAAACAAAAACATGAGATATTTGCATGGTACGATGGTCGAAACCTTTGGGAGATTATATAATGAATTTTTACCGACCATAAGAAGTATTGTGCAGGAAAACAGAGTCCGGAGGGCACATGAGGTGGCCACAAGGTCGGGGGCACGCCCAGGGGGTAGGGCGCGCCCTTCACCCTTGTGGCTGCCTTGTGTATCTTTCGGACTACTTTTAGTTTTCCTAATTTTTTAAATATTCCAAAACAGAGAAAATTTATCATTGGAAACGTTTTGGAGTTGGTTTACTTACCGTACCACATACCTATTCCTTTTCGGAGTCTGAAACATTCTGGAAAGTATCCCTTATGTACACCTTTGGTGTTACGGTATCAATTACATTGGTCTCAACATTTATGGGAGTAGCTGAGATATAATGTTTGAGTCTTTGACCGTTTACCACCTTCGGATTTTTTCCTTCAGCATTGTTAATTTTTATGGCACCAGAACGATAGACCTCCTCGATAATGTAAGGGCCTTCCCATTTAGAGAGAAGCTTTCCTGCAAAATATCTTAAACGAGAGTTGTATAGCAAAACATGATCACCTACATTAAACTCACGCTTTTGTATCCTTTTATCATGCCATCTTTTAACCTTTTCTTTAAACAATTTGGCAATATCATAGGCTCGGGCTCTCCATTCATCAAGTGAGCTAATGTAAAATAACCTCTTCTCACCGGCAAGTTTGAAATCATAATTGAGCACTTTAATAGCCCAATATGCCTTATGTTCTAGTTCAAGAGGTAAATGACATGCTTTTCCATAAACCATTTTATACGGAGACATACCCATAGGATTTTTATAAGTAGTTCTATAAGTCCACAAAGCATCATCAAGGTTCTTAGACCAATTCTTTCTAGATCTATTAAGAGTCTTTTGCAAAATTAATTTAATCTCTCTATTGCTCAATTCTACTTGACCACTAGACTAGGGATGATAAGGAGATGCAATTCTATGATTAACATCATACTTAGCAAGCATTTTATGGAAAGCACCATGAATAAAATGTGAACCACCATCAGTCATTAAATATCTAGGGACTCCAAACCTCGGAAAAATAACTTCTTTAAGCATCTTAATAGAAGTGTTATGATCCGCACTACTAGTTGGAATAGCTTCTACCCACTTAGTAACATAATCAACATCAACTAAAATATGTGTAGAACCATTGGAGGAAGGAAAAGGTCCGATGTAATCATAGCCCCAAACATCAAATGGTTCAATAACAAGTGAATAGTTCATAGGCATTTCCTGACATCTACTAATATTACCAATTCTTTGACATTGATCGCAAGACAAGACAAACTTACAAGCATCTTTAAAGAGAGTGGGCCAATAGAAATTGGATTGCAATACCTTATGTGCAGTTCTATCTCCAGCATGGTGTCCTCCGTAAGACTCGAAGTGGCACTTGCGTAGGATCTGTTCCTGTTCATACTCAGGTACACAACGTCTAATAACACCATCTAATCCTTCTTTATAAAGGTGTGGATCATCCCAGAAGTAATGTCTTAAGTCATAGAAAAACTTTTTCTTTTTCTGGTATGTGAAACTAGGTGGTATAAATTTATTAACAAATATCTCTACTTGGTGCAAAGAATTTGGCTAGCATGAGAGGGAAAGGCAAGCTCAACATGTTGGAGGACCCATGACAATATAACTTCTATTCGGATATAAGAAAACATCACCCATTATGTTGTCTTCCTTGTCCAACATCAACCTTTTAGCATGTCATATTTTAATGAGTGCTCACAGTTACAAAAGATGTCCAAGATGGTATATTTATATGTGAAGCCACTCTTTCTTTGTTACTTCCTATTAATTGCAACAATGACCAAAACTATGTTTGTCAACTCTCAACAACTTTTATTCATCATACTCTTTATATGTGAAGTCATTACTCTCCATAAGATCAATATATGATCTTTTTATTTCTTTTTATTCCTTTCTTTTATTTAATTCCCTCAAGATCATACCAAAATGATCGAACTAAGAAAAAGGATAAAGGTGAAAGTGTGATGGTGATACGATACCGGGGCACCTTCCCCAAGCTTGGCAGTTGCCAAGGGGAGTGCCCATACCCATGTATTTATGTCTCTTTCTTTGGAGGTGGTGATGATGGAGTTGTTGATGTAGTGGGCTTCTTCCTCAGCTTGCGCTTGAGGATAGAATATTCCTCCCTTAAGTCATCGATTCCTTGCTCAAGCCTTCATATCTTTTTACATAGTTCCTGTTTATTTTCCTGCAAGAGACGAAAAGGGATAAAATCGATCTTAGGTTTCTTTGCTTTATTAGGAAGACTTGACTTTTTGAACTCCACGTGCATGTCCCCAGGTTGGGGTAGTGGGACTTCATCTTCATTTGAGCTTATCTCCTCCTTTTCCTTTGGATCATAGTCTTGTTCTTCCTCCGTGGTCCAACCGTAATGCTCCGTATCCCCATAGACTTGGGGTCTGCAATGTAATCAGCTACATAGCTTTCTCCCTCCGAATCTTGGGATGATATATTGCTCGAAATCTGCTGTAGAAACATCTCAAAACAAAAACTGGAGATATTGTCATGGTGCGGTGGTCAAAACCTTCGGGAGATTATATAATGAATTTTTGCCGACCAAAAGAAGTATCGTCCAAGAAAACGGAGTCCGGAGGGCACACGATGTGGCCACAAGGACGGGGGGCGCGCCCTCCACCCTTGTGGTGGCCTCATGTCTCTTTCGGACTACTTTTAATTTTTCTAATTTTTAAATATTCCAAAACGGAGAAAAATTGCTATTAGAACAGTTTTGGAGTCGGTTTACTTACCGTACCACATACCCATTCGTTTTCGGAGTCTGAAACATTCTGGAAAGTATCCCTTATGTATTCCTTCGGTGTTATGGTATTAATTATATTGGTTTTAACATTTATGGGAGTACCTAAGATACAATGCTTGATTCTTTGACTGTTTACCACCTTTGGATTTGTACTTTCAGCGTTGTTGATTTTGATGGCACTGGAACGATAGACCTCCACGATAATGTAAGGACCTTCCCATTTAGAGAGAAGCTTTCCTGCAAAAAATCTTAAACGAGAGTTGTATAGAAAAACATGATCACCTACATTAAACTCACGCTTTTGTATCCTTCTGTCGTGCCATCTTTTAACTTTCTCTTTAAACAACTTGGCATTTTCATAGGCTTGGGTTCTCCATTCATCAAGTGAGCTAATGTCAAATAACCTTTTCTCACCAGCAAGTTTGAAATCATAATTGAGCTCTTTAATAGCCCAATAAGCTTTATGTTCAAGTTCGAGAGGTAAGTGACAAGCTTTTCCATAATTTTGACGAAGACATACCCATAGGGTTTTTATAAGCAGTTGTATAAGCCCATAATGCATCATCAAGTTTCTTAGACCAATTCTTTCTAGATCTATTAAAAATCTTTTACAAAATCAATTTAATCTCTCTATTGCTCAATTCTACTTGACCACTTGACCGAGGATGATATGGAGATGCAATTCTATGTTAACATCATATTTAGCAAGCATTTTACGGAAAGCACCATGAATAAAATGTGAACCACCATCAGTCATTAAATATCTAGGGACTCCAAACCTCAGAAAAATAACTTCTTTAAGCATCTTAATAGAAGTGTTATGATCAACACTACTAGTTGGAATAGCTTCTACCCACTTAGTAATGTAATCAACAACAACTAAAATATGTGTATACCCATTAGAGGAAGGAAAAGATCCCATATAATCAAAGCCCCAAACATCAAATGGTTCAATAACAAGTGAATAATTCATAGAGGTGTGGGTCATCCCAGAAGTAATGTCTTAAATCGTAGAAAAACCTTTTCTTTTGCTGGTATGTGAAACTAGGTGGTATAAATTTAGCAACAATGTAAGTAGCATAATCAGCATACCATGGAGTATTACGAGAAGCATTTATGACAACTAGTTGATCATCAAGAAATCTATCATCAAATAGGCAATGGGTCATCAAGAACATTTTCTAACCTAGACAAGTTGTCTGCAACTGGGTTCTCAACTCCCTTTCTATCAATAATATGCAAATCAAATTCTTGTAATAAGAGAACCCATCTAATAAGTCTAGGTTTAGCATCTTTCTTTTCCATAAGATATTTAATAGCAACATGATCGTGTGAACAATTACTTTGGAATAAAAAATATAAGATGATCTGAACTTATCACAAGCAAATACAACTGCTAAATATTCTTTTTCAATAGTAGCATAATTTCTCTGGGCACTGTCTAGAGTTTTACTAGCATAATGAATAACATTCAATTTCTTATCGACTCTTTGTCCAAGAACAGCACCAACAGCATAATCACTAGCATCGCACATAATTTCAAAGTGTAAATTCCAATCAGGTGGCTGTACAATAGGAGCAGAAATCAAGGCTTTCTTAAGTATTTCAAATGCTTCTACACAATCATCATCAAAAACAAAATGAACATCTTATTGCAAGAGATTAGTGAGAGGCCTAGAAATTTTAGAGAAGTCTTTAATAAACCTCCTATAGAAACCGACATGACCAAGGAAACTTCTTATACCTTTGATATCTTTAGGACACGACATCTTTTCAATTGCCTACTTTAGTAGCTTTAACAACTTCAATACCTCTTTCAGAAATTTTATGCCCCAAGACAATACCTTCATTAACCATAAAGTGGCACCTCTCCCAATTCAAGACAAGATTAGTTTCTTAACATATTTGCAAAACTCGATCAAGGTTGCTTAAGCAATCATCAAAAGAAGTTTCATAAATGGAGAAGGGAAAATTTTGTTTTTGCCACTCTAGATTTTGCCAATTTTTCTTATGCCACTCTAGATTTTGACATTTCACTTTTGCTACTCTTAGCTTTTGACGATTACCACAATTGCCATTCTGTGGCAAAAGCAAAATAATTTCATTTCATTTTTGCCACTCTTAGCTTTTGACAATTATCACAATTGCCACTCTGAAAATTTTGCTTTTGCCACGGGAATGGCAATTGTGATAATTGTCAAAAACTAAGAGTGGCAAAAGTGAAATGTCAAAATCTAGAGTGGCATAAGGAAAATTGGAAAAATCTAGAGTGGCAAAAACAAAATTTTCCCAAAGGAGAAATCATCCATGAAAACCTCAACAATCTTTTCACAAAAATCAGAGAATATAGCAGTCATACATCTTTGAAAGGTAGCAGGTGCATTGCATAAACCAAAAGGCATACGTCTATAAGCAATGGTACCGAAAGGGCAAGTAAAAGTGGTCTTCTCCTGATCATCTTTTGACATGGGTATTTGAGAGAAACCAGAATAACCATCTAGAAAGCAAAAATGTGTATGTTTGGATAGTATTTCTAGCATTTGATCGATAAAAGGTAGAGGGTAATGATCTTTTCTAGTAGCTTTATTCAATTTGCGAAAATCAATTACCATTCTATAACCTGTAACAATTCTTTGTAGAATCAATTCATTCTTATCATTAGGAACAAAAGCAATACCTCCCTTCTTAGGGACACAATGAACATGACTTACCCATTTACTACCAGCAATAGGATAAATTAGACCTGCCTCCAGAAGCTTTAGTATTTCATTTCTTACCACTTCTTTCATCTTAGGATTTAACCGTCGTTGGTGATCAACAACTGGTTTAGCATCTTGCTCCAGATTAATTTTGTGCTGACATAGAGTGGGACTAATGCCCTTAAGATCATCAAGAGTATATCCAATAGCGGCACGATGCTTCTCCAGAGTTTTCAATAATGTATTTTCTTCATGCTCTGAAAGGTTAGCACTGATAATAGCAGGATATATGTGCTTTTCATCGAGATAAGCATACTTCAAAGTATTAGGTAATTGTTTAAGCTCAAACACAGGATCACCCTTAGGTGGAGGAGTATCCCCAAGGATTTCAACAGGCAAATTATGTTTCAAAACATGCCCTTGATTAAAGAATATTTCATCTATTTCCCTTCTTTCATTCATAAACATATCATTTTCATGGTCTAGCAAATATTGTTCTAAAGTATCAGTAGGAGGCACGACAATAGAAGCAAGACCAATAATTTAATCCTTACTAGGAAATTATTTATCATGGGGTTGTCTACAAAATTTAGAGAAACTAAAATAATGAGACATATCCCGTAAACCAACAGTAACAATATCTTTCTCATAGTCTATCTTAGCATTAACAATATTCAAGAAAGGTCTACCAAATATAATGGAACAAAAATTATCTTGTGGGGAAGCAAGAACAAGAAAATCAGCATGATATTTTATGTTCCCACACAAGACTTCAACATCTCTAACAATCCCAATTGGAGATATAGTATCTCTATTAGCAAGCTTAATAGTAACATCAATATCTTCTATCTCAGCAGGTGCAATATCATTCACAATCTCTTTATATAAGGAATAAGGAATTTCACTCACACTAGTACCCACATTACATAAGCCATGATAACAATAATCTCCAATTTTAACAGAAACAACATGCATTCCAACAACAGGTCTATGTTTATCTTTAATATCAGGTTTAGCAATCCTAGCAGCTTCATCACAGAAATAAATAACATGCCCTTCAATATTATCAACCAAGAGATCTTTAAACATAGCAATACTAGGCTCAACTTTAATTTGGCCAGGGGTGTAGGTGTTCTAGTATAACTCTTACGAACCATAGTTGAAGCTTTAGCATGATCCTTTATTCTAATAGGAAAAGGTGGTTTCTCAATATAAGCAGTAGAAACAATAGGATCAACATTATAAGTATTAGTTTCTTCTTCAACTTTAATAGGTTCTACTACTTTAACTTCAATGGGAGGATGATATTTAAACCACTTCTCCTTAGGGAGATCAACATGAGTAGCAAATGATTCACAGAAAGAAGTTACTATCTCAGAGTTAAGTCCATATTTAGTGCTAAAATCACGAAAAGCGTCGGTATCCATAGAAGATTTAACACAATCAAACTTAAGGTTTATACCTGACTCCTTACCTTCGCCGAGTTCCCAATCTTTAGAGTTGCATTTAATTCTTTCCAACAAATCCCATCTGAATTCAATATCCTTCTTCATAAAAGAGCCAGTACAAGAAGTATCGAGCATGGATCGATCATTATGAGAAAGACGAGCATAAATTTTTTGAATAATAATTTCTCTTGAGAGCTCATGATTGGGGCATGAATATAACATTGAATTAAGCCTCCCCCAATCTTGAGCGATACTTTCTCCTTCACGAGGCCAAAAATTATATATTTAATTCCGATCACGATGAACCAGATGCATAGGATAAAACTTCTGATGAAATTCCAATTTCAATCGGTTGTAGTTTCATGATCCAATATCATCACATAGCCTATACCATGTAAATGCCCTTCCCTTAAAAGATAAAGGGAATACCTTCTTATTGACAACTTCCTCGGGCATACCTGCAAGCTTAAATAATCCACAAACTTCATCCACATAGATTAGGTGCATATCGGTATGTAATGTTCCATCTCCTGCATAAGGATTAGCTAGCAGTTTCTCTATCATACCCGAAGGAATTTCATAATAAATATTTTCAGTAGGTGCAGTAGGTTGAGGAGCAACTCTTTACTCTTCTGGTCAAGGTGAAGATACCCCGAACTAGCCCCTCAAAGGATTGTTTTCCATAGTAACAAGTGATAGTAAATTTCAGCACAGTATATAAATGTTTCCTTAACAAATTCCACTTACCAAAGGCGCTTCACTCCTCGGCAACGACGCCAGAAAAGAGTCTTGATGACCCACAAGTATAGGGGATCTATCATGGTCCTTTTGATAAATAAGAGTGTTGAACGCAACGAGGAGCAGAAGGAAATGACAAGCGGTTTTCAGCAAGGTATTCTCTGCAAGCACTGAAATTATTGGTAACAGATAGTTGTGTGATAAGATAATTCGTAACGAGTAGCAAGTAACGAAAGTAAACAACGTGCAGAAAGGTGGCCCAATCCCTTTTTTAGGAAAGGACAAGCCTAGATGAACTCTTATATAAAGCAAAGCGCTCCCGAGGACACATGTGAATTGTTGTCAAGTTAGTTTTCATCATGCTCATATGATTCACGTTCGTTACTTTGATAATTTGATATATGGGTGGACCGGTGCTTGGGTGCTCCCTTCCTTGGACAAGCCTCCCACTTATGATTAACCCCTCTTGCAAGCATCCGCAACTACGAAAGAATAATTAAGGTAAACCTAACCATAGCATGAAACATATGGATCCAAATCAGCCCCTTACGAAGCAACGCATAAACTAGGGTTTAAGCTTCTGTCACTCTAGCAACCCATCATCTACTTATTACTTCCCAATGCCTTCCCCTAGGCCCAAATCACGGTGAAGTGTCATGTAGTCGGTGTTCACATAACACCACTAGAGGAGAGAAAACATACATCTCATCAAAATATCGAATGAATACCAAATTCACATGATTACTTATAACAAGACTTCTCCCATGTCCTCAGGAACAAACATAAATAATCACAAAGCATATTCATGATCAAGATTAGAGGAGTATTAATTATCATTAAGGATCTGAAAATATAATCTTCCACCGGATAAACCAACTAGCATCAACTACAAGAAGTAATCAACACTACTAGCAACCCACAGGTACCAATCTGGGGTTTTGAGACAGAGATCGGATACAAGAGATGAACTAGGGTTTGAGAGGAGATGGTGCTGGTGAAGATGTTGATGGAGATTGACCCCCTCTCGATGAGAGGATCGTTGGTGATGACGATGGCTTTGATTTCCCCTTCCTGGAGGGAAGTTTCCCCGGCAGAATAGCTCCGTCGGAGCCCTAGATTGGTTCTGCCCAAGTTCCGCTTGGAGACGGTGGCGCTTCGTCCTGAAAGCTTCATTCTGATTTTTTCCAGGTCAAAACACACCATATAGTAGAAGATGGGCGTCGACGGCCTGCCAGGGGCCCCACAGAGACCGGGGGGGGGGGCGCCCTCCACCCTTATGGCTGGCTGGTGGCCCCCCTCTGGTGCTTTCTTCGCCCAATATTTTTTATATATTCCAAAAATATTCTCCGTGAAGTTTCAGGACTTTTGGAGTTGTGCAGAATAGGTCTCTAATATTTGCTCCTTTTCGGGTCCGGAATTCCAGCTGCCCGCATTTTCCCTCTTCATGTAAACCTAATAAATAAGAGAGAAAAGGCATAAGTATTGTGATATACTGTGAAATAACAACCCATAATGCAATAAATATCAATATAAAAGCATGATGCAAAATGGACGTCTCACCAAATAATAAAGAGTCTCTTGTGTCCCCAACACACCCAATACAATGGTAAATTGCATAGGTGCACTAGTTCGGCGAAGAGATGGTGATACAAGTGTAATATAGATGGTAGATATAGGTTTTTGTAATCTGAAAATATTAAACAACAAGGTAATTAGTAGCAAAAGTGAGAAAAAATAGTATTGCAATGCTTGAAAACAAGGCCTAGGGTTCATACTTTCACTAGTGCAAGTTCTCTCACCAATGATAACATAATTGAATCATATGGAAATCCCTCAACATGCGACAAAGAGTCACTCCAAAGTTCCTATCGTGGAGAACATAAGATGAAATTGCTTGTAGGGGTACAAAACCACCTCAAAGTTATTCTTTTCGATCAACCCATTGAGCTGTTCCTATAAGTGTCACAAACAACCCTAGAGTTCGTAGTAAAATAACACCATATGATACACATCAATCAACCATAATGTCACCTAGATACTCCAATGTCACCACAAGTATCTGTGGGTCAATTATACGATATGCATCAAACACATTCGGATTCATAATATTCAATCCAACACAAATAACCTCAAAGAGTGTCCCAAGATTCCTACCGGAGAAACAAGGATGAGAATGTGCACCAACCCCTATGCATAGATTACCCAAATGTCACCTGGGAATCCGTGAGTTGAGTGTCAAAACATACATCAAGTGAATCTATAGAACACCCCATTGTCACCACGGGTATCCCGCGCAAGACATACATCAAGTGTTCTCAAATACATAAAAGTATTCAATCCGATAATAGTGAAACCTCAAAGGTAAAACTTAATTCATCACAAGAAGGTAGAGGGGGAGAAACACCATATGATATAACTATAGTAACAAAGCTCGTGGTACATCAAGATCGTGCTATATCATGAACATGAGAGAGAGAGAGAGAGATCAAACACGTAGTTACTGGTACATACCCTCAGCCCCGAGGGTGAACTACTCCCTCCTCGTCATGGAGACCACCGGGATGATGAAGATGGCCACCGGTGATGGTTTCCCCCTCCGGCGGGGTGCCGAAATGGGATCCCGATTGGTTTTTCATGGCTACAGAAGCTTGCGGCGGTGGAATTTCTGATCTAGGTTTCTTTTTGTGGGTTTCATGATTTATAGGAATTTTTGGCGTCGATCTCACGTCAGGGGGGTTCCCGAGGGACCCACAAGACAGGGGGCGTGCCCTAGGGGGGCGCGCCCTCCACCTTTATGGTTGCCTCGGGACTCCTCTGGTCCATCTCCGATGCCTTGTGGGTCTCTTCTAGTCCATAAAAATTCAATGTAAAGTTTCAGCTCGTTTGGACTCCATTTGATATTTCTTTTCTATAAAACTCAAAAACAAGAAAAATAGAAACTGCCACTGGGCTCTAGTTTAATAGGTTAGTCCCAAAAATAATATAAAATAGCATATAAATGAATATAAAACATCCAAAACAGATAATATAATAGCATGGAACAATAAAAAATTATAGATATGTTGAAGACGTATCAAGCATCCTCAAGCTTAAATCCCGCTCATCCTCGAGTAGGCAAATGATCAAAACATAATTTTTGATGTGGAATGCTACCTAACATATTTATCCAAGTAATCTTCTCTATTATGGAAAGAATATTCAGATCCATAAGATTCAAAACAAAAGTTTAATATTGACATAAAAACAATAATACTTCAAGTATACTAACAAAGCAATCGTGTCTTCTCAAAATAACATGGCGAAAGAAAGTTATCCCTACAAAATCATATAGTCTGGCTATGCTCCATCTTCATCACATAAAGTATTAAATCATGCACAACCCTGATGACAAGCCAAGCAATTGTTTCATACTTTTGATGTTCTCAAACCTTTTCAACTTTCACGCAATACGTGAGCGTGAGCCATGGATATAACACTATAGGTGGAATAGAATATGGTGGTTGTGGATAAGACAAAAAGAAGGAGATAGTCTCACATAAACTAGGCATATCAACGGGCTATGGAGATGCCCATCAATAGATATCAATGTGAATGAGTAGGGATTGCCATGCAACGGATGCACTAGAGCAATAAGTGTATGAAAGCTCAAAAACAAACTAAGTGGGTGTGCATCTAACTCGCTTGCTCATGAAGACCTAGGGCAATTTGAGGAAGCCCATCATTGGAATATACAAGCCAAGTTCTATAAAGAAAAATTCCCACTAGTATATGAGAGTGACAAAATAGGAGACTCTCTATCATGAAGAACATGGTGCTACTTTGAAGCACAAGTGTGGTAAAAGGATAGTAACATTGTCCCTTCTCTCTATTTCTCTCACTTTTTTCTCCTTTGTTTTTGTTTGGGCTATTTGGCCTCCTTTTTTGGGCTCTTCAACCTCTATTTATTTTTGAAGTCCGGAGTCTCATCCCGACTTGTGGGAGAATCATAGCCTCCATCATCCTTTCCTCACATGGGAAAATGCTCTAATAATGATGATCATCACACTTTTATTTACTTACAACTCCAAAATTACAACTCGATACTAGAACAAAGATATGACTATATATGAATACCTCCGGCGGTGTACCGGGATGTGCAATGATCAAGAGTGACATGTATAAAAAATATGAACGGTGGCCAAGCCACAAATACTATGCCAACTACATGATCATGCAAAACAATATGACAATGATTGTATGTGTCATAATAAATGGAACGGTGGAAGTTGCATGGCAATATATCTCGAAATGGCTATGCAAATGCCAGAATAGGTAGGTATGGTGGCTGTTTTGAGGAAGGGTATATGGTGGGTTTAATGCACCGGCGAAAGTTGCACGGTACTAGAGAGGCTAGCAATGGTGGAAGGGTGAGAGTGCGTATAATCCATGGACTCAACATTAGTTATAAAGAACTCACATACTTATTGCAAAAGTCTATTATCTATTGAAACAAAGTACTACATGCATGCTCCTAGGGGGATAGATTGGTAGGAAAAGACCATCGCTCATCCTCGACCGCCACTCATAAGGAAGACAATCAATAAATAAATCATGCTCAGACTTCATCACATAATGGTTCATCATACGTGCATGCTATGGGAATCACAAACTTTAACACAAGTATTTACCAATCCACAATTACTCACTAGCATGAATCTAATATCACCATCTTTATATCTCAAAAAATGCAAGGAATCAAACTTCTCATAGAATTCAATACTCTTTATATGAAAGTTTTTACTATATCCCTCTTGGATGCCCATCATATTAGGACTAAATTCATAACCTAAGCAAATTACCATTCTGTTTAAAGACTCTCAAAATAATATAAGTGAATCAAGAGAGTTCAATAATTTCTATAAAATAAAACCACCGCCGTGCTCTAAAAAGATATAAGTGAAGCACTAGAGCATATTGCCTAGCTCAAAAGATATAAGTGAAGCACATAGAGTATTCTAATAAATTCAGGATCAATGTGTGTCCCTCTCAAAAGGTGTGTACATCAAGGATGATTGTGGCAAACTAAAAAGCAAATACTTATATGATAAAAGACGCTCCAAGCAAAACACATATCACGTTGTGAATAAAAATATAGCCTCAAGTAAATTTACCGATGGACGAAGACGAAAGAGGGGATGCCATCCGGGGCATCCCTAAGCGTAGATGCTTGGTTATCCATGAATATTACCTTGGGGTGCCTTGGTCATCCCCAAGCTTAGGCTCTTGCCACTCCTTATTCCATAGTCCATCGAAAGTTCACCCAAAACTTGAAAACTTCACAACACAAAGCTCAACAGAAAACTCGTAAGCTCCGTTAGTATAATAAAGCAAATCACCACTTAGGTACTGTTGTGAACTCATTCTAAATTTATATGAGTGTAATATTGCTACCTCTTTTAGCACTGCGTTGGTTTTCCCCGAAGAGGAAGGGATGATGCAGCAAAGTAGCGTAAGTATTTCCCTCAGTTTTTGAGAACCAAGGTATCAATCCAGTAGGAGGCTACGCGCGAGTCCCTCGCACCTACACAAAACAAATAAATCCTCGCAACCAACGCAAATAGGGGTTGTCAATCCCTATAGGGCCACTTACGAGAGTGAGATCTGATAGATATGATAAGATAATATTTTTGATATTTTTATGATAAAGATGCAAAGTAGAATAAAGGCAAAGTAAATGGCAAAGTAAATAACTAAGTAGTAGGAGATTGATATGATAAAGATAGACCCGGGGGCCATAGGTTTCATTAGTGGCTTCTCTCGAGAGCATAAGTATTCTATGGTGGGTGAACAAATTACTGTTGAGCAATTGACATAATTGAGCATAATTATGAGAATATCTAGGTATGATCATGTATATAGGCATCACGTCCGAGACAAGTAGACCGACTCCTGCCTGCATCTACTACTATTACTCCACTCATCGACCGCTATCCAGCATGCATCTAGAGTATTAAGTTAAAAACAGAGTAACGCCTTAAGCAAGATGACATGATGTAGAGGGATGGACTCATGCAATATGAAGAAAACCCCATCTTGTTATCCTCGATGGCAACAATACAATACGTGCCTTGCTGCCCTTACTGTCACCGGGAAAGGACACCGCAAGATTGAACCCAAAGCTAAGCACTTCTCCCATTGCAAGAAAGATCAATCTAGTAGGCCAAACCAAACTGATAATTTGAAGAGACTTGCAAAGATAACCAATCATACATAAAAGAATTCAGAGAAGATTCAAATATTATTCATAGATAGACTTGATCATAAACCCACAATTCATCGGTCTCAACAAACACACCGCAAAAAGAAGATTACATCGAATAGATCTCCACAAGAGAGGGGGAGAACATTGTATTGAGATCCAAAAAGAGAGAAGAAGCCATCTAGATACTAACTATGGACCCGTATGTCTGAGGTAAACTACTCACACTTCATCGGAGGGGCTATGGTGTTGATGTAGAAGCCCTCCGTGATCGATGCCCCCTCTGGCGGAGCTCTGGAACAGGCCCCAAGATGGGATCTTGTGGATACAGAAAGTTACGGCGGTGGAATTAGGGTTTTGGCTCCGTATCTGATTGTTTGGGGGTACGTGGGTATACATAGGAGGAAGAAGTACGTCAGTGGAGCAACAGGGGGCCCACGAGGGTGGAGGGCGCGCCTGGGGGGGTGGGGGGTAGGCGCGCCCCCTACCTCATGGCCTCCTGTTACGTGTCTTGACATAGGGTCCAAGTCTCCTGAGTTGTATTCGATGAGAAAATCACGTTCCCGAAGGTTTCATTCCGTTTGGACTCCATTTGATATTCCTTTTCTTCGAAACCCTAAAACAGGCAAAAACAACAATTCTGGGCTGGGCCTCCGGTTAATAGGTTAGTCCCAAAAATAATATAAAAGTGGATAATAAAGCCCAATAATGTCCAAAACATTAGATAATATAGCATGGAGCAATCAAAAATTATAGATACGTTGGAGACGTATCAAGCATCCCCAAGCTTAATTCCTGCTCGTCCTCGAGTAGGTAAATGATAAAAACAGAATTTTTGATGTGGAGTGCTACTTGGCATAATTTTAATCTAATTCTTCTTAATTGTGGTATGAATATTCAGATTCAAAAGATTCAAGACAAAAGTTCATATTGACATAGAAAATTATAATACTTCAAGCATACTAACAAAGCAATTATGTCTTCTCAAAATAACATGGCTAAAGAAAGTTATCTCTACAAAATCATATAGTCTGGCTATGCTCTATCTTCACCACACAAAATATTTAAATCATGCACAACCCCGATGACAAGCCAAGCAATTGTTTCATACTTTTGACATTCTCAAAACTTTTTCAATCTTCACGCAATACATGAGCGTGAGCCATGGATATAGCACTACAGGTGGAATAGAGTGGTGGTTGTGGAGAAGACAAAAAGGAGAAGATAGTCTCACATCAACTAGGTGTATCAACGGGCTATGGAGATGCCCATCAATAGATATCAATGTGAGTGAGTAGGGATTGCCATGCAACAGATGCACTAGAGCTATAAGTATATGAAAGCTCAAAAAGAAACTAAGTGGGTGTGCATCCAACTTGCTTGCTCATGAATACCTAGGGCAATTTGAGGAAGCCCATCATTGGAATATACAAGCCAAGTTCTATAATGAAAAATTCCCACTAGTATATGAAAGTGATAACATGAGAGACTCTCTACTATGAAGATCATGGTGCTACTTTGAAGCACAAGTGTGGTAAAAGGATAGTAACATTGTCCCTTCTCTCTTTTTCTCTCTTTTTTTTATTTTTTATTTGGGCCTTTTCTCTTTTTTATGGCCTCTTTTCTTTCTCTTTTTTTGGGCTTCTTTGGCCTCTTTTATTTATTTTTCGTCCGGAGTCTCATCCTGACTTGTGGGGGAATCATAGTCTCCATCATCCTTTCCTCACTGGGACAATGCTCTAATAATGATGATCATCACACTTTTATTTTTCTTACAACTCAACAATTACAACTCGATACTTAGAACAAAATATGACTCTATGTGAATGCCTCCGGCGGTGTACCGGGATATGCAATGATGCATGAGTGACAAGTATGAAAGAATTATGAATGGTGGCTTTGCCACAAATACTATGTCAACTACATGATCATGCTAAGCAATATGACAATGATGGAGTGTGTCATAAACGGAATGGTGGAAAGTTGCATGGCAATATATCTCGGAATGGCTATGGAAATGCCATAATAGGTAGGTATGGTGGCTGTTTTGAGGAAGGTATATGGTGGGTGTATGATACTGGCGAAAAGGTGTGCGGTATTATAGAGGCTAGCAAAGGTGGAAGGGTGAGAGTGTGTATAATCCATGGACTCAACATTAGTCATAAAGAACTCATATACTTATTGCAAAAATCTACAAGTTATCAAAGAAAAGTATTACGCGCATGCTCCTAGGGGGATAGATTGGTAGGAAAAGACCATCACTCGTCCCCGACCGCCACTCATAAGGAAGACAATCAATAAATAAATCATGCTCCGACTTCATCACATAACGGTTCACCATACGTGCATGCTACGGGAATCACAAGCTTAAACACAAGTATTTACCAATTTCACAACTACTCAACTAGCATGAATTTAATATCACCATCTCCATATCTCAAAACAATTATCAAGTATCAAACTTCTCATAGTATTCAACACACTCATAAGAGAGTTTTATTATTAATTTTGCATACCAAGCATATTAGGATTTTAAGCAAATTACCATGCTATTAAGACTCTCAAAATAATCTAACTGAAGCATGAGAGATCACTAGTTTCTATAAAACAAATCCACCACCGTGCTCTAAAAGATATAAGTGAAGCACTAGAGCAAAATTATATAACTCAAAAGATATAAGCGAAGCACATAAAGTATTCTAACAAATTCCAAATCATATATGGCTCTATCAAAAGGTGTGTACATCAAGGATGATTGTGGTAAACTAACAAGCAAAGACTCAAATAATACAAGACGCTCCAGGCAAAACACATATCATGTGGTAAATAAAAATATAGCTCCAAGTAAAGTTACCGATAGAAGTAGACGAAAGAGGGGATGCCTTCCGGGGCATCCCCAAGCTTTGGCTTTTAGGTGTCCTTAGATTATATTGGGGGTGCCGTGGGCACCCCCAAGCTTAGACTCTTGCCACTCCTTGTTCCATAATCCATCAAATCTTTACCCAAAACTTGAAAACTTCACAACACAAAACTTAAAGTAGAAAATCTCGTGAGCTCCGTTAGCGAAAGAAAACAAAAGACCACTTCAAAGTACTGTAATGAACTCATTCTTTATTTATATGGGAGTTATACCTACTGTATTTAAACTTTTCTATGGTTTATAAACTAATTTACTAGCCATAGATTCATCAAAATAAGCAAACAACACACGAAAAACAGAATCTGTCAAAAACAGAACAGCCTGTAGTAATCTGTAGCTAGCGCAAGATCTGGAACCCCAAAAATTCTAAAATAAATTTCTGGACGTGAGGAATTTATCTATTAATCATCTGCAAAAATAATTAACTAAATATCTCTTTCCAAATAAAAATGACAGCTGTTCTCGTAAGCGCTAAAGTTTCTGTTTTTTACAGCAAGTTCAACAAGACTTTCCCCAAGTCTTCCCAACGGTTCTACTTGGCACAAACACTAATTAAACACAAAACACACAACCAAAACAGAGGCTAGATAATTTATTTATTACTAAACAGGAGCAAAAAGCATGGAATAAAAATAAAATTGGGTTGCCTCCCAACAAGCGCTATCGTTTAACGCCCCTAGCTAGGCATAACAAGCAAGAATAGATCTAGGTATTGCCATCTTTGGTAGGCAATTATTGAATGAGGCATCTACCATCTTTAGGAATTTCTTTCTTTTTATTAAGTATCAAACTTTTAGGCACAAGATAGAAAAATTCATTTGTAACAAATGGTTCCTTAATGATAGCAATAAGATTGGGATGAACACTTATAGATTTGAGATCCGCATTTTCCTTACTAGATGATTCACCCTTATTTTTAGGAACGTACATAAGTTTGGCAACTTTAGTGGAAGGAATCGGAGTATTCTTTACGGAATAAAAAGTGGTTCCCAAGTTGGTAATAATATTCTCAAGTTTATCGATCCTAACGGAATCGTGATTTATTTTCTCATTAACTATGGGTTCCTTTTCTTTAATATCTTTCAAAGTAACTCCTACTTTAGATCCATATTGAGAGATTCGACTGTGGATCTTTTTATCCAAATTTTCAATCAATTCTACGGTAGCAACCTTATTTTCAATAATTTCAAGCCTTTGCATTACATGCTCCAAAGTTAATATAGTTCCATTAACCAAGAGAGGGGGTGAGACAAATAAATCTAACATAGCATTATAAGAATCAAAAGTATGGCTACCCAAAAAGTTCCCTGCGGTAATAGTATCAAGAACATAACGGTGCCAAGGAGTAATGCCTACATAAAAATTGCGAAGGAGAATGGTAGTAGATTGCTTCCTAGTAGATTTATTTTGAGCATTGCAAATTCTATACCAAGCATCTTTTAGATTTTCACCCTCCCTTTGCTTAAAATTTAGAATTTCATTCTCGGGAGACAATGGAGAAGATAAGGGACTAGCCATAACGACAAGCAAACAGACTAACACACAAGCAAATAGAAAGCAAGTGAACAAAAGGGAGGCAAATAGAGAGGGAGGATAGAGAGAGAGGGCGAATAAAACGGCAAGGGTGAAGTGGGGGAGAGGAAAACGAGAGGCAAATGGCAAATAATGTAATGCGGGAGATAAGGGTATGTGATGGGTACTTGGTATGTTGACTTTTGCATAGACATCCCCGGCAACGGCGCCAGAAATCCTTCTTGGTACCTCTTTTAGTACTGCGTTAGTTTTCCCCGAAGAGGAAGGGATGATACAGCAAAGTAGCGTAAGTATTTCCCTCAGTGTTTGAGAACCAAGGTATCAATCCAGTAGGAGGCTACACGCAAGTCCCTCGCACCTGCACAAAACAAATAAATCCTCGCAACCAACGCAAATAGGGGTTGTCAATCCCTATAGGGCCACTTACGAGAGTGAGATCTGATAGATATGATAAGATAATATTTTTGGTATTTTTATGATAAAGATGCAAAGTAGAATAAAGGCAAAGTAAATAACTAAGTAGTAGGAGATTGATATGATAAAGATAGACCTGGGGGCCATAGGTTTCACTAGTGGCTTCTCTCAAGAGCATAAGTATTCTATGGTGGGTGAACAAATTACTGTTGAGCAATTGACAGAATTGAGCATAATTATGAGAATATCTAGGTATGATCATGTATATAGGCATCACGTTCGAGACAAGTAGACCGACTCCTGCCTGCATCTACTACTATTACTCCACTCATCGACCGCTATCCAGCATGCATCTAGAGTATTAAGTTAAAAACAGAGTAACGCCTTAAGCAAGATGACATGATGTAGAGGGATGGACTCATGTAATATGAAGAAAACCCCATCTTGTTATCCTCGATGGCAACAATACAATATGTGCCTTGCTGCCCTTACTGTCACCGGGAAAGGACACCGCAAGATTGAACCCAAAGCTAAGCACTTCTCCCATTGCAAGAAAGATCAATCTAGTAGGCCAAACCAAACTGATAATTCGAAGAGACTTGCAAAGATAACCAATCATACATAAAAGAATTCAGATAAGATTCAAATATTATTCATAGATAGACTTGATCATAAATCCACAATTCATCGGCCTCAACAAACACACCGCAAAAAGAAGATTACATCGAATAGATCTCCACAAGAGAGGGGGAGAACATTGTATTGAGATCCAAAAATAGAGAAGAAGCCATCTAGCTACTAACTATGGACACGTAGGTCTGAGGTAAACTACTCACACTTCATCGGAGGGGCTATGGTGTTGATGTAGAAGCCCTCCGTGATCGATGCCCCCTCCGGCGGAGCTCTGGAACAGGCCCCAAGATGGGATCTCGTGGATACAGAAAGTTATGACGATGGAATTAGGGTTTTGGCTCCGTATCTAATCGTTTGGGGGTACGTGGGTATATATAGGAGGAAGAAGTACGTTGGTGGAGCAATAGGGGGCCCACGAGGGTGGAGGGCGCGCCTGGGGGGGTGGGGGGTAGGCGCGCCCCCTACCTCATGGCCTCCTGTTACGTGTCTTGACATAGGGTCCAAGTCTCCTGAGTTGTATTCGATGAGAAAATCACGTTCCTGAAGGTTTCATTCCATTTGGACTCCGTTTGATATTCCTTTTCTTCGAAACCCTAAAATAGGCAAAAAACAGCAATTCTGGGCTGGGCCTCCGGTTAATAGGTTAGTCCCAAAAATAATATAGAAGTGGATAATAAAGCCCAATAATGTCCAAAAAAGTAGATAATATAGCATGGAGCAATCAAAAATTATAGATACGTTGGAGACGTATCAAATATCTACTGTATTCCAACTTCTCCATGGTTCATACCCTCCAATACTACCCATAGATTCATCAAAATAAGCAAACATCACAATAAAAACTGAATCTGTCAAAAACAAAATAGTGTGTAGTAATCTGGAAACTTCGTATACTTCTGTAACTCCAATAATTCTGAAAAATTAGGACATCCTGGAAAATTTGTATTTAAATCTTGTTCAAAACGAATCAGGATTGTATCACGCTTCTGTAATAATTGAAAATTATTTTACTGGGCCCAAAAGTTTTTGTTTTTCAGCAAGATCAAATCAACTATCACCATAGACCATCCCAAAGGTCTTACTTGGCACTTTAATGAAACAAAAGCTATAAAACATGATTACTACAGTACCATAATCATGTGAAAACACAAAAATAGTAGGTATAAATGTTGGGTTGTCTCCCAACAAGCGCTTTTCTTTAATGCCTTTTTAGCTAGGCATGATGATTTCAGTGATGCTCACATAAAAGATAAGAACTGAAACATAATGGGAGCATCATGAAGAATATTACTCGCACATTTAAGTCTAACCCACTTCCTATGCATAGGGATTTTGTGAGCAAACAATTTTGTGGAGCAAGAATCAACTAGCATAGGAAGGCAAAACAAGCATAACTTCAAGATTTTCAACACATAGAGAGGAAACTTGATATTATTGCAATATGTAGAAGCATATGTTCCTCTCCCATAATAATTATCAGTAGCATCATGAATGTGATGCCCCTGATTCGACCGTACACTAATCATACACGCAAATGTGTATGATCAAGATCAGGGACTCACGGGAAGATATCACAACACAACTCTAGACACAAATTAAAATAATACAAGCTTCATATTACAAGCCAGGGGCCTCGAGGGCTCGAATACATAAGCTCGATACACAAGCGTCAGCGGAAGCAACAATATCTGAGTACAGACATAAGTTAAACAAGAATGCCTTAAGAAGGCTAGCACAAAAGAAACAATGATCGAAGAGGCAAGGCCTCCTGCCTGGGACCTCCTAACTACTCCTGGTCGTCGGTGGCCTCCACATAGTAGTAGGCACCCTCAGGGTAGTAGTAGACGTCGACGGTGGCATCTGGCTCCTGGAATCCACCAACTGGTTGCAACAACCGGAAAGAGGAAAGAAGGGAAAAGGGTAGCAAAGCAACCGTGAGTACTCATCCAAAGTATTCGCAAACATCATATCTATAGTAAGTATGCATTGGTATCAAATGGAAGGGTTGTATATGTGGACTGAACTGCAGAATGCCAGAATAGAGGGGAAGGCCTAGCCTATCGAAGACTAGCATCTTCAAGCAGCTCCAAGCATCTTGCAGCATGTAGAAGAGTAAAGAATAGAAGTTTATATTAACAAACATGTTGTAGAATTAACACCTAGAGATCCTTCCTCGACTCCCTACGAGAAAGCAATCTCGGAGCCACATATCCATCACATATCTCAAGTAACCAGTTCTAGTTATGATAGATCAGGATACAAGTCTAAACGTCCACTACCATGGACACGGTATTCGAATAGATAACTTCCCTGCAGGGGTGCACCACGTTACCCAACACGCTTGATTACTCTGGCCGAACACACTTTTCTGAGTCAATGCCCGACCTTGGAAGATCAACACGTTGCAACCCTACCTAGGCTCAGCAGAGAAGTCCCCGCCGGTCTACATCCTAAGCGCTCCGGGGTCTTGGGCCCATCACCCATTGCACTCCGAGTCATTGTGTGCAGGGTGAATACCAACGCCACCTCGGATGGTCGGCGTGATCCGATCGTGCCACAATGCTGAACTGGACGTCTGACAAAGCTTCGGCTGATACTGCGACGTCAAGGCCCATAACTATTCTCGCGTGGTGGTTAGTGCGTAAAGGCCACAGGACAACTGGAACAAATACCCAGACCTGTTAGTGCATTGAGGGCTCGCGGAGATGAGAAGAGACTCACGATAATGTGACCCCGTCACCCTGTCTCGTGGACTTACGGCAAGGGCCCAGAATGCCCGTCCATGCCTCGTAGAAAACTCGCGGGTGCTCTACGGGCCCGGCCAACTTTCACATCAACTCGCGGGTACCTGTCAGGGCCGATCCGACTTCAGTAATGGTCTCAAGTAAAGTCCAGGTAACCGTGTGTCCAAAACATCAAGGGGAAAAACCCGAGGAATCACCCTCGGTGGATTCCACTCAATGTAATCATCAAGGTGAACATAGGAGGAATCACCCTCGAGGTCCACACTTGAGGGGTTGCACGACAGAGTCGTATCGGGAGTGGTGAAAGAGGAATCACCCTTGGTGACCACGACCGAATAGCTACACTACAAAATTATCATCAGGAGTGCGTTATGAGGTATCACCCTTGGTACTCGATAGTAGCTTTGCAGAGTCGAGCAACAAAAGGGGCGTGATGTGATGTGAGGTGTCGGGCTTTGGTCGTCGATCACGTTGATCAAGTCGTCGATGATGAAGCAAGGGCAACAAGGACAAGGTGGGGCTCACTTATGGATCACTAACCAACCTATACTAAGCAGTTTAGGATAAGCAGTAGGTAACAATAAGCGGGTTACAAAAGCAGGCTATGCATCAGAATAGGAGCAATCAATAACAGTAGCAAAATCTAATGCAAGCAAGAGAGAGAATGGAATGGGCGATATCGGGATGATCAAAGGGGGGCTTGCCTGGTTGCTCAGACGAGAAGGAGGGGTCATCAGTGACGTAGTCGATCACAGGGGCATCGGCATCGGTCTCGGGGTCAACCAGAGAGAAGAGGGGGAAAAGAGTAAATAAAGAGCAAACATATACATGACAAGCAATAAGCAGCGCGAGGGGTGTTCTAACACGGTGCTACACAATACCGGTGAAGGGGGGTAACATCCGGGAAAGTTTTCCCGGGGTTAGGCATTTTTGGATAGACGAACCGGAGGGAAAGGGTTCGATGCTTGCTATGCTAGGGACATGTGGCGGATGAACAGACCATGTATTCGGATTCGTCTCATCGTTCTGAGCAACTTTCATGTATAAAACTTTTTCATCCGAGATACGAATTATTTCATAAGATTTTTTAAAGTTTTAAACAATATTCTGGAATTATCCTTAATTCAAAAATGCAATTATGATGTCATCACGATGTGAGTAGTCAACAGAGCGTTGACTAGTCAAACTGACGGCCGAGACCCATCTATCATTGACCTAACTAATTAAGCAGGTTTAATTTGACTAATATAGTTCATTAGGGTAACTAAGCAAGGTTAATTAAGTTAATTAATTAATTAATTAAACAATATTATATTTATATATTTTTTGTAGACAGGGGCGTGGGGGCCCCACTGGGCAGTGTCCCATAGGGCCAACTAGGTGTGCGGGCGTGCGGGTACCGGGCGTGGGCGCCCATTGAGGGCGAGGCCGTGGCCTCGGCTGGGCTTACCCCCCGGCCAGCACAAGAGGCGTCGACGGCCTCAGCACCTAGTGCAAGAGGCGATAGCACAGGGCGAGGCCCGGGGCGGCGGCCCTGGCGGGTGTGGACAGACGTCGACGGGAGAGGCGCTGATACATCTCCAACATATCTATAATTTTTGATTGTTCCATGCTATTATATTATTTGTTTTGGATGTTTAATGGGCTTTAATATACCTTTTTATATTATGTTTGGGACTAACCTATTAACCGAAATCCTAGTGCAAATTGCTGTTTTTTTTGCCTATTTCAGTGTTTCGCAGAAAAGGAATATCAAACGGAATGAAACCTTCGCGAGGATCTTTTGTGGAACAAACATGATCCAGGAGACTTGGAGTGGATGTCAAGGAAGCAGCGGGGAAGCCACGAGGCAGGAGGGCGCGCTCCAGGGGGGTGGGCACGCCTCCCACCCTCATGGGCCCCTCACAGCTCCACCGACCTATTTCTTTCGCCTATATATACTCTTATACCCTGAAACCTTCGGGGAAAAGAACGAAACACCTTTTCCACCGCCGCAACCTTCTGTACCCGTGAGATCCCATCTTGGAGCCTTTTTCGGTAATCTGTCGGAGGGGGATTCGATCACGGAGGGCTTCTACATCAATACCATAGCCTCTCCGTACCATAGACCTTCGGGTCCATAGTTATTAGCTAGATGGCTTCTTCTCTCTCTTTGGATCTCAATACAAAGTTCTCCTCGATCTTCTTGGAGATCTATTCGATGTAACTCTTTTGGCGGTGTGTTTGCCGAGATCCGATGAATTGTGGGTTTATGAACTTGATTATCCATGAATATTATTTGATTATTCTTATATGCATGATTTGATATCTTTGCAAGTCGCTTCGAATTATCGGTTTAGTTTGGCCTACTAGATTGATCTTTCTTGCAATGGGAGAAGTGCTTAGCTTTGGGTTCAATCTTGTGGTGTCCTTTCCCAGTGACAGCAGGGGCAGCAAGGCACGTATTGTATTGTTGCCATCGAGGATAAAAATATGGGGTTTATATCATAGTGCTTGAGTTTATCCCTCTACATCATGTCATCTTGCCTAAAGCGTTACTCCGTTCTTATGAACTTAATACTCTAGATGCATGTTGGATAGCGGTCGATGTGTGGAGTAATAGTAGTAGATGCAGAATCGTTTCGGTCTACTTGACACGGACGTGATGCCTATATTCATGATCATTGCCTTAGATATCATCATAACTATGCGCTTTTCTATCAATTGCTCGGCAGTAATTTGTTCACCCACCGTAATACATGCTATCTTGAGAGAAGACACGAGTGAAACCTATGCCCCCCGGGTCTAGTTTACATCATATAAGTTTCCAATCTACAATTCTAGTTTACTATTTATTTTGCAATCTTTATTTTCCAATCTATACAACAAAAATACCAAAAATATTTATCTTATTATCTTTATCAGATCTCACTTTTGCAAGTGGCCGTGAAGGGATTGACAACCCCTTTATCTCGTTGGTTGCGAGGTTCTTGTTTGTTTGTGCAGGTACTAGGCGACTTGCGTGTAGTCTCCTACTGGATTGATACCTTGGTTCTCAAAAATTGAGGGAAATACTTACGCTACTTTGCTGTATCACCCTTTCCTCTTCAAGGGAAAACCAACGCATGCTCAAGAGGTAGCAAGAAGGATCTCTGGCGCCGTTGCCGGGGAGGCTTACACCAAGTCAAGTCAAGATTTGATCTCCCATCAACTAGCCGTTTCTGGCGCCGTTGCCGGGGAGATCTACGCACAAGTCAAGACATACCAAGTACCCATCACAAACTCTTATCCCTCGCATTACATTATTTGCCATTAGCCTCTCGTTTTCCTCTCCCCCACTTCACTTTTGCCATTTTATTTGCCTCTTTTCCGTTCGCCCTTTTACCGTTTGCCTTTCTTTCGCCATGGCTGAATCAAAAAGGGGTAAGGCTTTTCTCCCGAGTTCTAGCACTTTGGATAGACCCTCTATCCTTTCTAAGCTCATAAATAATGATGCTATTGAAAGACCTACCGGGGTTATCAATGAGAGTTTGGATAATTTCGATGAAGACGATCCCGAAATTTTTCGTTATTTGCTTGATGAGTCTTTGAAAGACGCTTGGGATAGGTTATTAAGGATCCGAGCTAGCTATGTGCCCCAATATCAAATTGAGATATACCTAAAAAGCTTTTATGTTGGCTTACCCTCTTCATTCAAGCAAGTTTTAGATTCTATTTTTGAAGAAGGTTTTCTTGAGGGGGATGCCATAGATACCTATGAAAAGATGAAAACTATATTTGGCCACCCCATGAGTGAGAAGGTTGAATCCACCTCTCTTTTGTGCTTTTATCAAAACGAAATTATCAAAGAGATGAAGGCTAGCTTAGATGCAAATTTTCATAGCGTGCTTAATATTTCTTCCACCATTAATGGCCATGTGCTTTCTCAAAATAGAAGGATAAATGCTATAGATAAGAATTTTTCTCTTTTCTTTCCCAACACCAAAGATGGTAATACCTAGATCTATTCTTGTTTTTATGCCTAGTTAGGGGCGTTAAACGATAGCGCTTGTTGGGAGGCAACACAATTTTATTTTTGTTCCTGTTTAGTAATAAATAAATCATCTATCCTCTGTTATGATTGTGTTTTTTATGTTTTAGTTAGTGTTTGTGCCAAGTAAAGCCTTTAGGATCTTCTTGGATGATTGTTGTTTGATCTTGCTGAAAAAACAGAAAGTATGCGCTCACGAGAATAATTTTCATTTTTTACCAGAGAGCGATAAAATACTGATTCCAACTGCAGTAGATCAATATACAAATTATTTAGGACTTACTAATTTTGTAGAATGTTTGTAGTTACAGAAGTATTCTAAACCTTCAGATTACTACAGACTGTTCTGTTTTTGTCAGATTCTGTTTTTCGTGTGTTGTTTGCTTATTTTGATGAATCTATGGCTAGTATCGGGGGGTATGAACCATAGAGAAGTTGGAATACATTAGGTTTAACTCCAATATAAATAAATAATGAGTTCATTACAGTACCTTAAGTTGTGATTTGTTTTCTTATACTAACGGAGCTCATGAGATTTTCTGTTGAGTTTTCTGTTGTGAAGTTTTCAAGTTTTTGGGTAAAGATTTGATGGATTTTGGAACAAGGAGTGGAAAGAGCCTAAGCTTGGGGATTCCCAAGGCACCCCAAGGTAAAATCCAAGGACAACCAAAAGGATAAGCTTGGGGATGCCCCGGAAGGCATCCCCTCTTTCGTCTTCATCTATCGGTAACTTTACTTGAGGCTATATTTTTATTCACCACATGATATGTGTTTTTCTTGGAGAGTCTTGTATAACTTGAGTATTTGCTTTTTAGTTTACCACAGTCATCCTTTTTGTACACACCTTTTAGGAGAGACACACATGAATTGGAATTTATTAGAATACCCTATGTGCTTCACTTATATCTTTTGAGCTAGATAGTTTTGCTCTAGTGCTTCACTTATATTTTTTTAGAGCACGGTGGTGGTTTTATTTTGTAGAAATTATTGATCTCTCATGATTCACTTATATTATTTTGAGAGTCTTTTAGAACAGCATGGTAATTTGCTTTGGTTATGAAATTAGTCCTAATATGATAGGCATTCAAGATGGGTATGATAAAAATCTTTCATATAAAGTGCATTGAATACTATGAGAAGTTTGATTTTTTATGATTGTTTTGAGATATGAAGATGGTGATATTAGAGTCATGCTAGTTGAGTAGTTGTGAATTTGAGAGATACTTGTGTTATGTGATTACCGTAGCATGCACATATGGTGAACCGTTATGTGATCAAGTCGGAGCATGATTTATTTTTTGATTGTCTTCCTTATGAGTGGCGGTCGGGGACGAGCGATGGTATTTTCCTACCAATCTATCCCCCTAGGAGCATGCGCGTAATACTTCATTTCGATAACTAATATATTTTTGCAATAAGTATGTGAGTTCTTTATGACTAATGTTGAGTCCATGGATTATACGCACTCTCACCCTTCCACCATTGCTAGCCTCTCTTGTACCGCGCAACTTTCATCGGTACCATAAACCCAACATTTACCTTCCTCAAAACAGCCACCATACCTACCTATTATGAAATTTCCATAGCCATTCCGAGATATATTGCCATGCAACTTTTCACTGTTCTGTTTATTATGAAACGCTCCATCATTGTCATATTGCGTTGCATGATCATATAGTTGACATCGTATTTGTGCCAAAGCCACCATTCATAATTTTCCATACATGTCACTCTTGATTCATTGCACATCCCGGTACACCACCGGAGGCATTCACATAGAGTCATATTTTGTTCTAAGTATCGAGTTGTAATTCTTGAGTTGTAAGTAAATAAAAGTGTGATGATCATCATTATTAGAGCATTGTCCCAGTGAGGAAAGGATGATGGAGACTATGATTCCCCCACAAGTCGGGATGAGACTCCGGACGAAAAATAAAGAAAGAAAAAAAATAAAAGGAAAAGAGGCCATAAAAAGAAGAAGGAGAAAAGGCCCAAATAAAAAAACGAGAGAAAAAGAGAGAAGGGGCAATGCTACTATCCTTTTTCCACACTTGTGCTTCGAAGTAGCACCATGATCTTCATGATAGATAGTCTCTTATGTTGTTACTTTCATATACTAGTGGGAATTTTTCATTATAGAACTTGGCTTGTATATTCCAATGATGGGCTTCCTCAAAATGCCCTAGGTCTTCGTGAGCAAGCAAGTTGGATGCACACCCACTTAGTCTCTTTTGTTGAGCTTTCATACATTTATAGCTCTAGTGCATCTGTTGCATGGCAATCCCTACTCACTCACATTAATATCTATTATGGGCATCTCCATAGCTCGTTGATATGCCTTGTTGATGTGAGACTGTCTTCTCCATTTTGTCTTCTTCACAACCACCATTCTATTCCACCTGTAGTGTTATATCCATGGCTCACGCTCATGTATTACATGAAGATTGAAAATGTTTGAGAACATCAAAAGTATGAAACAATTGCTTGGCTTCTCATCGGGGTTGTGCATGATTTAAATATTTTGTGTGATGAAGATAGAGCATAGCCAGACTATATGATTTTTTAGGGATAGCTTTCTTTGGCCATGTTATTTTGAGAAGACATAATTGCTTGGTTAGTATGCTTGAAGTATTATTGTTTTTATGTCAATATTAATCTTTTGTCTTGAATCTTTCGGATCTGAATATTCATGCGACAATAAAGAGAATTACATTGAAAATTAAGATAGGGAGCATTCCACATCAAAAATTCTGTTTTTATCATTTACCTACTCGAGGACGAGCAGGAATTAAGCTTGGGGATGCTTGATACGTCTCCAACGTATCTATAATTTTTTATTGTTCCATGCTATTATATTATCTATTTTGGATGTTTAATGGGCTTTAATATACCTTTTTATATTATTTTTGGACTAACCTATTAACCGAAAGCCCAGTGCAAATTGCTATTTTTTTTTGCCTATTTCAGTGTTTCGCAGAAAAGGAATATCAAACGGAATCCAAACAGAATGAAACCTTCACGAGGATCTTTTTTGGAACAAACATGATCCAGCAGACTTGGAGTGGACGTCAAGGAAGCAGCGAGGAAGCCACGAGGCAGGAGGGCGCGCCCCCCACCCTCGTGGGCCCTCACAGCTCCACGGACCTATTTCTTTCGCCTATATATACTCTTATACCCTGAAACCTTTGGGGAGAGGAACGAAACACCTTTTCCACCGCCGCAACCTTCTATACCCGTGAGACCCCATATTTGGGCCTTTTCCGACGATCTGCCGGAGGGGGATTCGATCATGGAGGGCTTCTACATCAACACCATAGCCTCTTCGATGATGTGTGAGTAGTTTCCGCAGACCTTTGGGTCCATAGTTATTAGCTAGATGGCTTCTTCTCTCTCTTTGGATCTCAATACAAAGTTCTCCTCGATCTTCTTGGAGATCTATTCGATGCAACTCTTTTTGTGGTGTGTTTGCCGAGATCCGATGAATTGTGGGTTTATGAACTTGGTTATCTATGAATATTATTTGATTCTTCTTTGAATTCTTATATGCATGATTTGATATCTTTGCAAGGCTCTTCGAATTATCGTTTTAGTTTGGCCTACTAGATTGATCTTTCTTGCAATGGGAGAAGTGCTTAGCTTTGGGTTCAATCTTGTGGTGTCCTTTCCTAGTGACAGGAGGGGCAGCAAGGCACGTATTGTATTGTTGCCATCAAGGATAAAAAGATGGGGTTTGTATCATATTGCTTGAGTTTATCCCTCTACATAATGTCATCTTGCCTAAAGCGTTACTCCGTTCTTATGAACTTAATATTCTAGATGCATGCTGGATGGCGGTCGATGTGTGGAGTAATAGTAGTAGATGCAGAATTGTTTCGGTCTACTTGACCCAGACGTGATGCCTATATTCATGATCATTGCCTTAGATATCATCATAACTATGCGCTTTTCTATCAATTGCTCGACAGTAATTTGTTCACCCACCATAATACATGCTATCTTGAGAGAAGCCACTAGTGAAACCTATGGCCCCCGAGTCTACTTTACATCATATAAGTTTCCAATCTACAATTCTAGTTTACTATTTATTTTGCAATCTTTATTTTCCAATCTATACAACAAAAATACCAAAAATATTTATCTTATTATCCTTATCAGATCTCACTTTTGCAAGTGGCCGTGAAGGGATTGACAACCCCTTTATCGTGTTGTTTGCGAGGTTCTTGTTTGTTTGTGCAGGTACTAGGCGACTTGCGTGTAGTCTCCTACTGGATTGATACCTTGGTTCTCAAAAACTGAGGGAAATACTTACGCTACTTTGCTGCATCACCCTTCCCTCTTCATGGGAAAACCAACGCATGCTCAAGAGGTAGAAGTCGCGGGCGTGGGCGACACACCGGCCGGTCGAGGCGGGTGCAGAGGGAGCGGTGAGCCGCACCAGAAGGCAGTAGGCAGCGGAGGTTACGTAGCAGCAGTAGAGCAGCTGAAGCAGGGGCAAGCGGGCGGGGCGAGAAAAAACGGTAGCGTCAACAAGGCAATGGGGCAACAGCGGCCATAGACGCGGGTACGTGCGGCCGGGCGCGTGCGGGGTAGCACGGGGCGTGGCCGGCGTTTGGCCATGGCACACAGGGGCGTGGGTGCGCAGCAGTAGCCGCGGCAACCGCGAGCTCCTCGGGAGCTCGGGCGTGGTGACCTATGGTGACTAGGCAGGAGAGGGAACATGGGGGAAGGCGGAGGCTCACCGGGAGGGGGCTAGTGACGTGCTCGAACAGGACGAAAGCCTGACGGAGCGCGGGATGACGCGGCGGTAGTGGCGGCGACCAGGGATGGGGAAGAGGTTGGGGGCGATGGCGTTGAGGCCTCCTTGTCTTGACCCGGTGCTGGAGTCGATGAAGAACGACTGGGCGGTGCTCGGGGACACATGGAGGGTCCCGGGGGCGGCGGTGGCCGTAGTTACTCCGGCAGCACGGCCATGGTCACACCCGTGGGCGAGCGGATATGAGGGGGAGAGAGCATGGGCGAGGGGGAGAGAGGGAGGCGAGTGGGGAGATATTTGGGGGCCGCGGCGGCCTGCTTATCTCCTCCCGCGACATTGTACAGCGTGGCCGGCGAGGTGGCTTGGCGGCAACGTGCAGCGCGGGCGTCGGTCGGGTGAACAGGGAAAGGGAAGACGACAACGGAGGAGCTGGGCCAGCTCAGGTGGGCCGGTCAAATCGGAGACCATCTTCATCCTACACCTCCCACGGATTGATAAACCTTAGGTCATCCACTTGAGAGAAATTTGTTGATGTCCTACAAAACTCTGCGCTTGGAGATCCTACAAAGTCTACAAGAATAAAAGTTGTGTAATAGAAATCAGTAGGGAAAAATTTAGAGGGGGTCTAGGGCTATTTAACGTGCATAGCCACGAGCGTTGGGTGATACGACTCCAATGTATCTATAATTTTTATTTTCTCCATGCTATTATATTATCTGTTTTGGATGTTTTATATGCATTAATATGTTATTTCATATTATTTTTGGGACTAGCCTATTAACCTAGAGCCAATGCCAGTTTCTGTTTTTTCCTTGTTTTTGAGTTTCGCAGAAAAGGAATACCAAACGAAGTCCAAATGGAATAAAACCTTCACGATGATTTTTTGGACCAGAAGACACCGAGGAGACTTGGAAATCAAGTCGGAAGAGCCATGAGGCGGCCACCAGGGGGGAGGGCGCGTCCAGGGGGTAGGGCGCGCCCCTGTCTTGTGGGCCCCCATGACTCCCCTGACCTAATTCTTTGTCCTATATATTCACATATATTCCCAAACAACCAGAGGCATCCATGAAAACATTTTTCCACCGCCGCAACCTTCTATTCCCGTGAGATCCCATCTAGGGGCGTTTTCCGGCATCCTGACGAAGGAGGATTCAATTATGGAGGGCTTCTACATCAACTCTATTGCCCTTCCAATGAAGCGTGAGTAGTTTACCACAGACCTACGTGTCCATAGCTAGTAGCTAGATGGCTTCTTATCTCTTTGATTCTCAATACCATGTTCTCCTCGATGTTCTTGCAGATCTATCCGATGTAATCTTCTTTTGCGGTGTGTTTGTCGAGATCCAATGAATTTTGGATTTATGATCAGCTTATCTATGAATATTATTTAAATCTTCTCTGAATTCTTTTATGCATGATTTGATATCTTTGTAATTCTCTTTGAACTATCGGTTTGGTTTGGCCAACTAGATTGGTGTTTATTGCAATGGGAGAAGTGTTTAGCTTTGGGTTCAATCTTGTGGTGTCCTTTCCTAGTGACAGTAGGGGCAGCAAGGCACATATTGTATTATTGCCATCGAGGATAAAAAGATGGGGTTTACATCATATTGCTTGAGTTTATTCATCTACATCATGTCATCTTACTTACTGTGTTACTCTGTTTTCATGAACTTAATACTCTAGATGCAGGCAGGAGTCGGTCGATGTGTGGAGTGATAGTAGTAGATGAAGAATCGTTTCGGTCTACTTGACACGGATGTGATGCCTATATTTCATAATCATTGCCTTAGATATCGTCATAACTTTGCGACCTACTATTTTCCATTTAGTTTCCGATTTACTATTTTGCAATCTTTTACTTTCCGATCTATAAACCAAAAAACTCAAAAGTATTTACTTTATCTTTTGTTTAGTTTCATCTATCTCTATCAGATCTCACTTTTGCAAGTAACCGTGAAGGGATTGACAACCCCTTTATCGTGTTGGGTGCAAGTTGTTTGATTGTTTGTGCGGGTATTGGTGATTTGTGTGTTGTCTCCTACTGGATTGATACCTTGGTTCTCTAACTGAGGGAAATACTTATCTCTACTTTTTTGCATCACCCTTTCCTCTTCAAGGGAAAAACCAACACAAGCTCAAGAAGTAACAGGAATAATTTCTGGCCCCGTTGCTAGGGATATCTACACCAAGTCAAGACATACTAAGTACCCATGATAAACTCTCATCTCTTTCATTACATTATTCCCCATTTGCCTCTCGTTTCCCTCTCCCACACTTCTAAAACGATTTTCGAAAAGATTTGCTTTTTCTTCGCCCTCTTCCATTTGTCTTCTTCGTTTGCTTGTTGTGTGCTCGTGTGTTGGATTGCTTGCTTTGTCACGATGGCTCAAGAGAATACCAAATTATGTGACCTTTCTAGTACTAATAACAATGACGCTTTGCTGAATCTTGTTATGAAAGATCAATTTTCCGGCCTTCCTAGTGAAGATGTCGCATCCCATCTGAATAATTTCGTGATATGCAAAAGAAAAAATATGTGGATAATGATATTGTTAAATTGAAGGTATTTCCGTTCTCACTTCGAGATCGTGCTAAAATTTGGTTTTCATCTTTGCCTAAAAATAGTATTGATTCATGGAATAAGTGTAAAGATGCTTTTATTTCCAAGTATTTTCCTCCCTCTAATATCATCTCCCTTAGGAACAATATTATGAATTTTAAGCAACTTGATCATGAACATGTTGCACAATCTTGGGAGAGGATGAAATTGATGATACAAAATTGCCCTACTCATGGTTTGAATTTCTGGATGATTATCAAAAAATTTATGCCGGATTGAATTTTGCTTCTAGAAATCTTTTAGATTTGGCCGCGAGAGGCACTTTTATGGAAATTACTTTAGGAGAAGCTACTAAACTCCTACATAATATTATGGTTAATTTTTCTCAATGGCATACCGAAAGATCTTCCACTAGTGAAAAAGTGCATGTGATTGAAGAGATTAATGTTTCGAGTGGAAATATGGATGAGCTTATGAAATTATTTGCTAGCAAGAGTGCTTCTATTTATCCTTATGATATTCCTTTGTCTACTTTGATTGAAAATAATAATGAATCTATGGATGTGAATTTTGTTGGTGGGAACAATTTTGGTAATAACGCATATAGAGGTAATTTCAATCGATCGTAGGCCGTTTCCTAGTAACTCCTCTAATAATTATGGTAATTCCAACAACAATTATTATGGAAATTATAATAAGATGCACTCTGATTTTTAGAATAGTGTTAAAGAAATTATGAGTTCGCAAAAGAATTTCAATGCTTTGGTTGAAAAAAATTGCTTAAGATTGATGATTTGGCTAGGAACATGGATAGAATTTCTCTTGATGTTGATTCTTTGAAAATTAGATCTATTCCACCCAAGCATGATATCAATGAATCTCTAAAGGCTATGAGAATCTCCATTGATGAGTGCAAATAAAGAACCGCTAAGATGCGTGCTAAACGAGATTGGTTTGTAAAAGCGTGTTCTTCTAGCTTCCATGAAAATAATGATGAAGATCTTAAAGTGATTGATGTGACTCCTATTGAATATTTGTTTTCCAATATAAATCTTGATAAAGATGGGGTTGGACATGAGCCAACTTTAGTTAAAAGGCATTCCAATGATTCAGAGTTTTAGATCTTGATGCAAAAACTGATAAAAGTGGGATTGGAGAGATCAAAGCTTTAAGTAGCAATGAACCCCACTCTTTTGGATTTCACGGAATTTAATTATGACAATTTTTCTTTAATAGATTGTATTTCCTTGTTGCTATCCATGTTGAATTCTCCTCATGCTTATAATCAAAACAAAGCTTTTACTAAACATATCGTTGATGCTATGATGCAATCTTTTGAAGAAAAGCTTGAATTGGAAGTTTCTATCCCTAGAAAACTTTATGATGAGTGGGAACCTACTATTAAGATTAAGATTAAAAGATTATGAGTGCCATGCTTTGTGTGATATGGGTGCTAGCGTTTCCACGATTCCAAAAACTTTATGTGATGTGTTAGGTTTCCATGAATTTGATGATTGTTCTTTAAATTTGCATCTTGAGAATTCCAGTATTAAGAAACCTATGGGAAGGATTAATGATGTTCTTACTGTTGCAGATAGGAATTATGTGCTTGTAGATTTCATTGTTCTTGATATAGATTGCAAACCTACACGTACTATTATTGTTGGTAGACATTTCCTTAGAACGATTGGTGCAATTATTGATATGAAAGAAGGAAACATTAGATTTCAATTTCCGTTAAGGAAGGGCATGGAACACTTTCCTATAAAGAAAATTAAGTTGCCATATGAATCTATTATGAGAGCTACTTATGGATTGTATACCAAAGATGACAATACCTAGATCTATTTGTGTTTTTATGCCTAGCTAAGGGCGTTAAACAATAGCGCTTGTTGGGAGGCAACCCAATTTTATTTTTGTTCTTTGCTTTTTGGTCCTGTTTAGGAATAAATAATTCATCTAGACTCTGGTTAGATGTTTTTTTGTGTTTTAATTAGTGTTTGTGCCAAGTAAGACCTTTGGGATGACTTACGGTGATAGTTGATTTGATCTTGCTGAAAAACAGAAACTTTTGTGCCCAGGAAAACAATTCTCATTTTTAACAGAAGCGTGATAAAATACTGATTCTTCATGCAGAATATTAATAAACAAGTTTCCCAGGTTTTCCTAATTTTTAAGAATTTTTGGAGTTACAGAAGTATTCGAGAGTTACATATTACTATAGACTGTTCTATTTTTGACAGATTGTGTTTTCTTTGTGTTGTTTGCTTATTTTGATGAATCTATGGGTAGTATCGGGAGGTATGAACCATGGAAAAGTTGGAATACAGTAGATATTACACCAATATAAATTAAGAATGAGTTCATAACAGTACCAAAAGTGGTGATTTATTTTCTTATACTGACGAAGCTTATGAGATTTTGTGTTGTGAAGTTTTCAAGTTTTGGGTCAGGATTTGATGGACTATGGAATAAGAAGTGGCAAGAGCCTAAGCTTGGGGATGCCCAAGGCAACCCAAGGTAATATTCAAAGACAACCAAGAGCCTAAGCTTGGGGATGCCCCAGAAGGCATCCCCTCTTTCGTCTTCGTCTATCGGTAACTTTACTTGAGGCTATATTTTTATTCACCACATGATATGTGTTTTGCTTGGAGTGTCTTGTATGATATGAGTCTTTGCTTTTTAGTTTTACACAATCATCCTTGCTGTACACACCTTTTGAGAGGGACACGCATGAATCGTGATTTATTAGAATACTCTATGTGCTTCACTTATATCTTTTGAGCTAGACAATTTTGCTCTAGTGCTTCACTTATATCTTTTTAGAGCATGGCGGTGTCTTTATTTTATAAAATTATTGAACTCTCATGCTTCACTTATATTATTTTGAGAGTATCTAAACAGCATGGTAATTTGCTTTGGTTATGAATTTAGTCCTAATATGATAGACATCCAAGAGGGATATAATAAAAACTTTCATATAAAGTGCATTCAATACTATGAGAAGTTTGATTCCTTATGATTGTTTAGAGATATAAAGATGGTGATATTAGAGTCATGGTAGTGAGTAATTGTGGATTGTAGAAATACTTGTGTTAAAGTTTGTGATTCCCGTAGCATGCACGTATGGTGAATTGTTATGTGATGAAGTCGGAGCATGATTTATATATTGATTGTCTTCCTTATGAGTGGCGGTTGGGGATGAGCGATGGTCTTTTCCAACCAATCTATCCCCCTAGGAGCATGCGCGTAGTACTTCGTTTCAATAACTAATAGATTTTTGCAATAAGTATGTGAGTTCTTTATGACTAATGTTGAGTCCATGGATTATACACACTCTCACCCTTCCACCATTGCTAGCCTCTCTAGTACCGCGCAACTTTCGCCGTTACCATTCACCCACCATATACCTTCTCAAAACAGCCACCATACCTACCTATTGTGGCATTTCCATAGCCATTCCGAGATATATTGCCATGCAACTTTCAACCGTCCCGTTTATTATGACACGTGATACGTCTCCAACGTATCTATAATTTATGAAGTGTTCATGCCATGTTTACAACAATTTTATATGGTTTTGTTATGATTTGCATGGAACTAACCCGGACTGACGCTGTTTTCTGCAGAACTATCGTAGTGTTGTTTTTTGTGCAGAAATGAAAGTTCTCCAAATGAGCTGAAACTTTTGACGATTTTTTTTGGAACAAAAGAGACCCCTGAAGCTTCGTGGGAGGGCCAGAAGAGCCACGAGGAGGGCACAACCCACCAGGGCGCGCCTGGTGGGCCTGGCTTGCCCCGGTGGGTTGTGCTTAGGCCCATCTTCGCGTGAAACCAATGCCAAAAAATCCTATAAATAGATAAACCATTAGAAATAACCCTAGATTAGAAGTTTCGCCGCCGTGAGGCTCTATAGCCACCAAAAACCAATCTAGACCCCGTTCCGGCACTTTGCTAGAGGGGAAAATCATCACCGGTGGCCATCTTCATCATCCCGGCGGCCACCACGATGATGAGGGAGTAGTCCACCCTCGGGGCTGAGGGTTTGTACCAGTAGGTATGTGTTTATTCTCTCTCTCTCTCTCTCTCTCTTTCGTGTTCTTGAGATGTCACGATCTTGATGTATCGCGGGCTTTGTTAATATAGTCGGATCATATGGTGTTTTCCCCTCTCTATCTTGTTGTGATGAATTGAGTTTTTCCCTTTGAGATTTCGTTGTTATCGGATTGAATACTTTTATGGATTTGAGAGCACTTGATATATGTCTTGCATATGAATACTCGTGGTGACAATGGGGTATCATATTGATTCACTTGATATGTGTTTTGGATTTCAACTCGTGGATTCCCACAGTGACATTGGGGTAATCTATGCATAGGGGTTGATGCACGTTCTTGTCTTTTGTTTCTCCGGTAGAAATCTTGGGGCTCTCTTTGTGGTTCTTTGCGTTGGATTGAGTATTACGAATCTGAAATTATTTGGTGTTATTTTAGTACGAACTCTTGGATAGATCGATCGGAAAGAATAGCTTCGAGGTGGTTTCGTACCCTACAAATGGTTTCTTCTTATGCTTTCTGCTAGATAGGAACTTTGAACTGATTCTTCGTTGCACGTTGAGGGATGGTTATATGATCCAATTATATTAGCACTGTTGAGAGATTGCACTAGCGAAATTACGGACCCTAGGCCTCATTTTTAAGCATCGCAATACTGTTTTTGTGCCCGTTTACTATTTGCTACCTTGCTGTTTTTATTTATTCAGATTACAAAAATATATTTCTACCATTCATATTACACTCTTATCACCATTTCTTCACCGAACTAGTGCACCTATACAATTTTCCATTGTATTAGGTGTGTTGGGGACACAAGAGATTTCTTGTATTTGGTTGCGGGGTTGTTTGAGAGAGACTATCTTGATCCCACGCCTCCCATGGATTGATAAACTTTAGGTCATCCACTTGAGGGGAAATTGCTACTGTCCTACAAAACTCTGCGCTTAGAGGCCCAACACATGTCTACAAGAATAAAGTTGCGTAGTAGACATCAAGCTCTTTTCTGGCGCCGTTGCCGGGGAGGTTAGGTAAGCGGCACTCATATCCCGTCAACGAAGCTCTTTTCTGGTGCCGTTGCCGGGGAGGTGAGTGTTTGAAGGTATATTTTTAGATCTTACAATTTAATCTTTTAGTTTCTTGTTTTATCACTAGTTTGGTTTATAAAAAGAAAACTACAAAAAAATGGAATTGAGGTTGCATCATATTATTCATCTTTATAATGTCTTTTGTGAGAATGATGGAAAGGAAAATTGTGCTCAATTGATAGAAGAAGAATTCTATAAAATGTTTGACAAAAAAACATTGAATGATGAGCATGATTGCAATGTTGTTGGTATGAATTCTTTGAATATCCATGATGCTAATGATATGCAAAGCTACAAGCTTGGGGATGCTATATTTGATGGATATGATATTTTTAGTCCCCCAAGATTTGATGTGCAAATTTGTTATAATGATTGCATGCCTCCTATTTATGATGATTATATTAATGAAAGTGGGTTCGGAAGAGTGTCAACTCTAGGCACTAATTATCCCACTATTTTGGAGTGTGTTGAATCTTATTATAATAATTATGAAAGTGGATTTGGAGAGGACATGACTTTATTTAGTGAATCCACTATTTCGGAAGAGGTTTCAATTGATTATGACAACAAAGTTGCTATCTATGAAGATTATGGTGATGAAATGTATGCGATGAAGAATAATTATAACCATGAAACTTGTCATTATGATTTTAATTTTCAATCACATGATAGTTATTTTGTTGAGTATACTCCCACTATTATGAATGAGAATAAGATTGCTTATATGGAGAGTAATAAATTTTCTATGCTTTTGGATCATGAAAAGAATGCTTTATGTGATGGTTATACTGATGAATCTATTCATGATGCTACTGAAATTTTTTATGAAAGAGGAATTTATGATTCATGATGCTCTCTTTATCTTTCAATTCTTATCAAAAATGCGAGCATCATTGAGATCTTCATGCCTAGCTAAAAGGCATTAAAGAAAAGCGCTTGTTGGGAGACAACCCAACACTTTTACCTACTGTTTTTGTGCGTTCACATGATTAGGCTACTGTAGTAATCATGTTTTACTTCTTTCGTTTCAATAAAGTGCAAAGTAAGACCTTTGGGATGGCTTACGGTGATAGTTGATTTGATCTTGCTGAAAAACAAAAACTTTTGCGCTCAGGAAAACAATTCTCATTTTTAACGGAAGCGTGATAAAATGCTGATTCTTTTTGCAGAAGATTAATAGATAAATTACCCAGGTGTTCCTATTTTTGCAGAATTTTTGGAGTAGCAGAAGTACGGTTGGAGTACAGATTACTACAGACTGCTCTGTTTTTGACAGATTCTGTTTTCAATGCATAGTTTGCTTGTTTTCTAATTTCCATGGCTTATATTGCTCAATATAAATTGTGGAAATGATATGCTAAAGTAGGCATTGTGTGAGAAAAATTATGAATCTTGTCTTTTACAGTACCAAAAGTGAAATGGTTTGCTCTTTATCATACTAACCTATCACACAAAGTTCCGTTAAGTTTTGTGTGATTGAAGTTTACAAGTTTTGGGTGAGATGTCGATATGAGGAGAATAAAGAGTGATAAGACCCTATGCTTGGGGATGTCCAGGACACCCCAAGGTAATATTCAAGGAATATCTAAGCAACTAAGCTTGGGGATGTCCCCTCTTTCTGAAGGAAATATGCCCTAGAGGCAATAATAAAGTTATTATTTATTTCCTTATATCATGATAAATGTTTATTATTCATGCTAGAATTGTATTAACCGGAAACATAATACATGTGTGAATACATAGACAAACAAAGTGTCACTAGTATGCCTCTACTTGACTAGCTCGTTAATCAAAGATGGTTATGTTTCCTAACCATGAATAATGAGTTGTTATTTGATTAACGGGATCACATCATTAATTGAATGATCTGATTGACATGACCAATTCCATTAGCTTAGCACCCGATCGTTTAGTATGTTGCTATTGCTTTCTTCATGACTTATACATGTTCCTATGACTATGAGATTATGCAACTCCCGTTTGCCGGAGGAACACTTTGGGTACTACCAAACGTCACAACGTAACTGGGTGATTATAAAGGAGTACTACAGGTGTCTCCGAAGGTACATGTTGGGTTGGCGTATTTCGAGATTAGGATTTGTCACTCCGATTGTCGGAGAGGTATCTCTGGGCCCTCTCGGTAATACACATCACATAAGCCTTGCAAGCATTGCAACTAATGAGTTAGTTGTGAGATGATGTATTACGGAACGAGTAAAGAGACTTGCCGGTAACGAGATTGAACTAGGTATGGGATACCGACGATCGAATCTCGGGCAAGTAACATACCGATGACAAAGGGAACAACGTATGTTGTTATGCGGTCTGACCGATAAAGATCTTCATAGAATATGTAGGAGCCAATATGGGCATCCAGGTCCCGCTATTGGTTATTGAACGGAGACGTGTCTCGGTCATGTCTACATTGTTCTCGAACCCGTAGGGTCCGCACGCTTAAGGTTACGATGACAGTTATATTATGAGTTTATGCATTTTGATGTACCGAAGGTTGTTCGGAGTCCCGGATGTGATCACAGACATTACGAGGAGTCTCGAAATGGTCGAGACATAAAGATTGATATATTGGAAGCCTATGTTTGGATATCGGAAGTGTTCCGAGTGAAATCGGGATTTTACCGGAGTACCGGGAGGTTACCGGAACCCCCCGGGAGCCATATGGGCCTTAATGGGCTTTAGTGGAAAGGAGAAAGGGGCAGCCCAAGGTGGCCGCGCGCCTCCCCCCTCCCCTAGTCCTATTAGGACTAGGAGAGGTGGCCGGCCCCCCTCTCCCTCTTTCCCCCTCGGGGAATCCTAGTCCAACTAGGATTGAGGGGGGGAGTCCTACTCCCGGGAGGAGTAGGACTCCTCCTGCGCCCACCTCCTGGCCGGAGGCCCCCTCCCCCTTGGCTCCTTTATATACTGAGGCAGAGGCACCCCAGAAACACACAAGTTGATCCACGTGATCTATTCCTTAGCCGTGTGCGGTGCCCCCAGCCACCATAGTCCTCGATAATACTGTAGCGGAGTTTAGGCGAAGCCCTGCTGCTGTAGTGCATCAAGATCGTCACCACGCTGTCGTGCTGATGGAACTCTTCCCTGACACTTTGCTGGATCGGAGTCCGGGGATTCGTCATCGAGCTGAACGTGTGCTCGAACTCGGAGGTGCCGTAGTTTCGGTGCTTGATCGGTTGGATCGTGAAGACGTACGACTACTTCCTCTACGTCGTGTCAACGCTTCCGCAGTCGGTCTGCGTGGGTACGTAGACAACACTCTCCCCTCTTGTTGCTATGCATCACATGATCTTGCGTGTGCGTAGGAATTTTTTTTGAAATTACTACGAAACCCAACACTTTCGTCTTCAACATTATCGGTAACCTCATTTGGAGCTATGTCTTCATTCGTCACATGCTATGAGTTTTACTTGGAGCGTCATTTTATTTTGTTAGGATTTACTTTATTTTATTTAAAATAATGTTTGGCATCTTTTCTTTCAATAAAAGTGGTAATGATAGCCTTTGCCATGCTTATTTTGCAAGTATACATGTTGCCGTTTGATAATAGAAAGTTTACCGCTGTTGCAAAAATTCCCTAGAAAAGTCAGAATGTGATAAAATGTTGAATTTTGCGAAATGAGCTCTGATAAATTTTCTACAGTGTGGAAATTTTTCATAACTTTTGGAGTTAGGGAAGTATTGATACTCTTGCATTCTTTATAGACTGTACTGTTTTGGCAGATTGCTGTTATGTTTGCATTGTTTGCATATGTTTGCTTGTTTAATGATTCTATTTGAGAATAGGAGTATTAAATATGTAGAGGCATTTAGTGTGCAATGTTGAATAATAATTTTAGTGACTTTCTATAGTAGAGAATGATAAGGTTTTTGCATTGGTTTATACTAACTTATCTCACGAGTCCTTGTTGAGTTTTGTGTGGATGAAGCTTTTGAGATTTAGGAAAACCGTGATATGAGAAGAATTAAGGAGACACAAAATCTCAAGATTGGGGATGCCCAAGGCATCCCAAGATAATATTTCAAGAAGTCTCAAGCATGTAAGCTTGGGGATGCCCAGGTAGGCATCCCACCTTTCTTCTTCAACAATTATTGGTTAGTATCGGTTGAGCCTAAGTTTTTGCTTCTTCACATGATGTGTGCTATTCTTGGAATGTCATTTTATTTCGTTTTGCTAGTTGTTTTAATAAAATGCTAAGATCTGAATTTTTTTGAATAAGAGAGAGTCCTCAAATAGTACTTATTTACTTAACTACTCGCTTGATCTTCACTTATATCTTTTTTGGAGTAGCTCATAATTTACTCTTGTGCTTCACTTATATCCTATGAGTAAATCGTTGAATGAATTGAATATCATGAAGTTGAAATTATATCAAGCCTAGTGGTAGGTTCACGTTGGGTTTAGAAAGTGAATCTTTCGAGGCTTGACAATCACAATATTGGTCATACAAGCAATTCATGAATAATTAGTATAAGGAAGAGAACTTTCACATGCAAATACACTATCATGGAAATCTTTTGTGATTGTGAGCCCCCATGAAAATGTTATATGGAAAATTGTTGACATTGGACAAGGAAGACAACATAATGGTTTATGTTTGTTCATATTCAATAGAAGTTCTATTGTCATAGATCCTTCAACATGTGGTGCTTGCCCCCCATCCTTGCTAGCCAAAAATTTCGCACCAAGTACAGATACTACTTGTGCATCCAAAAACCCTTAAACCCAAATCTGATCTTCAAGAGTCCACCATACCTACCTATGTATTGAGCAAGATCCTTCAAGTAAGTTGTCATCGGTGCAATAAGGCAATAAAAATTGCTTCTAAAAGTGTGAGATCATTTAGTGTAAGAGAAACTTGAGCATTGTACGAACTTGTGATGTTGAAGAATAAAAGCGACAGACTGCATAATAAAGGTTTCCATCACAAGGGGCAATACAACATGAAGTTCTTTTTCACTAAGGGGTTGAGCATACAAATAAATAAGCGCATGGCAACCTCTGCTTCCCTCTGCCTACCTTTTACTTTTTAATATTTACTTTTATGCAAAGAGTCAAAGTTTTTCTCTCTATTCCCTTTTTATTTTTCTCTTTTTGCAAGCATCATGTGGTGAGGAAAGATCTAGGCATGTATATCCAGTTGGATATGGGTAGCATGAGTTATTATTGTTGAGATCACCCTTGAGGTGAATACGTTGGGAGGCAAAACAATAAGCCCCTATCTTTCTATGTGTCTGGTTGAAAAGTTTTGCTCATGTGTATGTGGTGAGTGTTAGCAATCATAGAAGACTATATGATGGTTGAGTATGTGGAGCTCTTACTTAAACTCCATTGAATAAGTTGAAATGCAATTGCTTGGTGAGTGAGAACATAGGTTGTTGAGTTTCAAGAGAATTCATTGTTTGACCTTAACATGTCAATTGGTTGCTACTTTAACATGAGAAATTTTATGAGAAAGAATTGATGTTTTGATGCTAGGAAAAGTGATTGAAATTATCATTGATCAAACTTATGCACTTTGCTAGCACTCACACTTCATAAATTATTTATTTTATCACTACAAAAAAAAGACACATCCGTGACATTTTGGGCCAAACAATTTTTTTCCTGTCATACGTATGACACTTCTATGACGACAATTGTGGCAAAACCCGGTATCATCATAGATGTGGTGGGCTCCTACTTCTATGATAAAAAATCATGACACAAAATGGGCTTTCGTCCTGGGCGGGCCGGAGATGCAGCTCCATGACATTCTTTGGGCCGTCCATGATGGAAAAAACCATGGTAGAAGCGAGGGGGAGGAAAATTTCAGAGAGTTCCCGGTTACGGTGGGAGGTCGGGGGCCGAGCGATGCGCGTTTCTCTCGTACACGTACGCGCGTGTGTGCGAGGCGTTGGCTCTAACTGAACCCGAGTGAGGCGTTGGGCTCTAACTGAACTCGAGCGATTGCACTGCAGGCTACGCGTTACTGAACCCGAGCGATCGATCGATGGATCTTAACTGAACCCAATCGACCGATTCCTTCGCTACTGCTGCTAATGAAGCTGATCGATGCTGCCTCTGGGATGAACAGTGAGCGTTGCGGGGGGGGGGGGGGGGGGGGGGGGGGGGGGGGTTGGATGAACAGTGAGCAGTGGTGTTGCCTCTGGATGAACAGGACCCCGTGGTGTGGTGGAGGGCTGGATGAACAGTAGACGGTGGAGGGGTGCCCGTGGAGGGGTGGTTGAACATGACCCCGTGGTGTGGAGGGCTGGATGAACAGTAGACGGTGGAGGGGTGGTTGAACAGTAGCCGGTGGAGTAGCGCGCGGTGGAGGCTGGATGAAACGGAGCCCGTGGAGGCTGGATGAACAGGAGCCCGTGGAGGCTGGAGGAGGTCGATGGTGGAGATGAACAGTATCCCGTGGAGTCCCGTTTTGTGGTACGCCACACCCCTCCCGATGCACAGGACCCCCGTTTCGACCATAGCGCTCCAACACAAGTCCATTTCGTCCATTTTGCGGTAGGCCACACCCCTCCCGATCAACAGGACCCCCGTTTCGACCGTAGGAGGTCCATTTCCTCCGTTTTGCGGTACGCTAGACCCCTCCCGATCAACAGGATCCCGTTTCGAATGTGGCCGGTCGAACACAAGGCCGTTTCCTCTGTTCTGCGGTACGCCATGCCTCGTTTCTATCGCCTGTTCCGTCCAAGCCCTCCCGATGAACACGACGCATTCCGTTGCCTCCCCATGAACATGACGCATTCCGTTGCCTCCCCATGAACACGACGCATTCCGTTGCCTCCCCATGAACACGACGAAGACGTTGTTTCTCCGTTCTGACCCAGCCATGTACACGAGCCCTGGCCGTACGTATGCGCGAGTAGGCGTTCGAGACCCCGCCCGTATGTACACATACGCGGCCATATTTTCTTTCTTGCACCCTGGCCGTTGTACGTACATGTACATGCTATGTGCGCGCCTCTACTACAACACGTGCGTGCCTCTACATCCACCAGTATATATGTACGTACACGTTCGCGACCAGAATGACAACGCTACGTACACTTCAACCAGGTGGGTCCCAACTGTTAGGCACTTCCTTGCATGCGAAGATGTAGCTGGTGGGTCCCAGCAGTCAGGGGGGCGAAATACGGTGGCCCGTCAGGTGGGTCCTGCTGTCAGGTGGAGGAATAATTATTTTGCATGTAATAAGGAGGCACTTCCTTGCTGCGGCCGTGGACCCAGCTGTCAGCCTCTCCACGTACAGTCCATGTCCGATGGAAGCCGTTCCTTGACCACGTTGACCACGCCGCGCCGAGAGCACCGGGGTGGTGGACGACGGTGGGGCCTAGGAAGGGGATGACGCGGAGCCGGGGAAGACGTGGCAGTGGATGCCCACGCGTAGAGGAGTACGAGGGTTCACTGGTTCGCTGCGGTGAGGCTGCCATCGCCGCAGAATAACAGGGGGTGTGGGTGAGTAGAGGGATGGCCTGGCCAGCGGTGGGAGTAGTAGGGGGCGGTGAGGCCTCCGTCGCATCGCAGCCGGCCACGGGAGGCAGGAGCACGAGGCATGACCGGCGCTGGTTTGGGCGGCTGGAGCAAGAAGACCAGAGGTTGAAGAAGCACTACGGCCGTTGGATGGACATCGTATGGTCGCTGGAGCTAGAATCGTGCATATTGACTAAGTTGACAAAGCCCTCTGTCCCCGTCAACTTGGTAGGCCCACAAGTCAGCCTGCCACTATACTGGGTCCCAGCTAACAGGGGGAGTATTCATTTTTTTGTGCGTAATAAGGAGACACTTCCTTGCGTGCGAAGATATAGCTGGTGGGTCCGAGCTGTCAGCGGCGGTAACATTTTTTTTCGCGAAATACAGAGGCTCTTTCGGTGGGTCCCTGATGTTAGGTGGAGGAATCATTATTTTGCACCTAATAAGGAGGCATTTCCTTGCGTGCGGCCGTGGACCCAGCCGTCGGCCTCTCCATGTAAAGTCCACTTCAGATGCATGTCGGTCGTTGACCATGTTGACCAGGCCGCACCGAGAGCACCAGGGCGGTGGACGACGGTGAGGCCTAGGAAGGGAACGACACGGAGGCAGGGAAGACTCGACAGTTATTTCCCACACGGAGGGGAGTACGACTGTACGGGGGTTTACTGGTTTGCCTGCCGTTGCCGGAGAATAACAACAGGTGTGGGTGAGTTGAGGGATGGCTAGGCCAGCGATGGGAGTACGGTGGGGTGGTGAGGCCTGCGCGGCAGCAGAGCCGGCCGCGGGGAGGAGGGAGCAGGTAGTCCCGCCGGCGCCTGTTTGAGCGGCTGGAGCAGGAAGAGTAGAGATTGAAGAAGCACGACGGCCGTTGGATGGCCATCCAACAGTCACTGCTTGTGCGTCAACCTTTTTTTAGGAAAGCCTCAAATCTGTGGAAAACAGCATACAACCCATCTGCCATTATTTCTAATAATTTACAGCCCATTTGCTAATTATTAAGGTTTTTTTGGAGCCCATATTTTTTTTGTTAGCATTACAGCCCATATTGTGGCCACGGTTAAAAAATTATACGAATTTTTGCATATTTCGGTGCGGTCCGAACTGTTTTTAATCCCGAAATTTTGACTCACATTCAAACTGATTTTAAAAATAAATGTATATCAATATAAAATCCAACAAATTCTCCACGCATAAAAATTAATGTAATTTTAAATCTCAAAATGAAAAAAAGATATTTGAAACTAATTGCCGGTTTGATGTGTTTTAGAAATGTATAGCCCATTTCTCATTACTGATGGGCCATTTTCTCGGCCAACCGAATGAAAGCTCACCTCCTCTTGAAAGATTTGCAGCCCAACAGGCCTGACCAAGCGACTTACTTGGAAAATCACAAAAAAAATTGGGTTGTGACCGTGGACCCAGCTGTCAGCCTCTCCACGTACAGTACTCTTCCGATGGAATGTTATTGACCACGTTGACCACGCCGCGCCGAGAGCACCAAGGCGGTGGACGACGCCGAGGCCTAGGAAGGGGACGACACGGAGCCGGGGAAGACGCGGCAGTGGATGCCCACGCGGAGAGGAGTACGAGGGTTCACTGGTTCGGCTGCGGTGTGAGGCTGCCGTCACGGCAGGGCCTGGCTAGTGGTGGGAGTAGTAGGGGGCGATGAGGCCTCATCGGCAGCACAGCCAGACACTGGAGGCAGGAGCAGGCGGTCTCCCCGGCGCTGGTTTGGGCGGCTGGTGCAAGAAGAGCAGCGATTGAAGAAGCAGCAGGACCGTTCGATTCAAATCCAACGGTTACTACTGCTAGAATCGTTTGTTGACTAAGTTGACAAGCCCTGCGTATGCGTCAACTTAGTAGGCCCACAGGTCAGCCTCCCAACCGGTGCGCCCCAGATGTTAGTGGGAGGAATCATTTTTTTTCGCGTAATAAGGAGGCAGTTGATTGCGTGCGGCCAGGCCAGCGGAGGGAGTAGGGTGGGCCGGGGAGGCCTGCGCGGCATCACAGCAGGCCACAAGAGGAGGGAGCAGGTAGTCCCGCCGGCGCTAGTTTAGGTGGCTGGAGCAGGAAGATCAGAGATTGAAGAAGCACGTTGGCCGTTGGATGGACATCCAACACTAACTGCTGCTAGAATTGTGTGTTCAATGACAAAGCCTTGCGTAAACAAGTCAGCCTCAAAATCTATGGCGTGTACATCCCATTTGCTATTATTTTTATAATTTTTACTCATTTTCTAATTCATATGGAATTTATTGCAGCCCGTTTTCCATTTTTAGAATTGCTGGCCATTTTCTGGTCAATACCAGGGTCAAAAAATTAACTAAATATGTGGGAAATTTTGAAAATTCGCAAATTTTTGCTGGGGAACGAAATATTCTTAATCCAAAAATTAATAGCCATACTAAAACAAATTTGAAAATAAATTAGTACTATGTCATGTTAAATCCAATGAAATACGTATAAGATATCAGTGAAGAACAAAAACAAAAAAAGAAACTTATATCCCATTTGCTATAATTTTTTTTGGAATTTTCAACCCCTTTTGATATTACTTTTAATAGACATTGACCATACTCTTAAGCCAGGCCGGAATGCATCCCTCCTCGTCTTGAAAGATTTGCAGCCTAGTAATTCGGAGAAAACAAATAGGCCTAGCTTGGGTATTCTTCAAAAAGAAATACTGGGCTACCTATTTTCCCAAAGAACTGGTGCATGAGCATTTAGCTTTATTTATTTATTTATTTACTTATTTATGTTTAGGGGACCATGAGCATGTACCTGGGCCGGATTCATGTGAGAGCCTCCCTTCCAGTTAATTATGGGCTTCTCTATTGGGCCTTCATCAGTGGGCTGCATGTTATCAACAAGTGGAAAATGTGTTCCGAGTTTCAAAAAAAAGTGTTCCGTACGATAAATAGTATGCGCTACGTACGGTACGGGGCACTAAAGGATCGAACCATGCAACGAATTCCAAAACATTGTGTTTGTCATTCTAACAACACATTTATTCAACCAACAGACGAAATATACTACTGATTGTACATTGAAAACAGCGGCAGCAGCAACAACCAGGGCTGGGGGTGCAACAGAAGCAGTAAGCAGTCCAGAAGAGTGAAGATGCAGCTCTCTCTTCCAAACCAAACATCAGCCATCATTACAAAAGGGCTACCAAAAAAGAACAAGTGTATGCATCAAACTAAATAAAGATCCTACTACACCAAGTGTACGCATCTAACTAACTGGCTCAGTTAGACGTTACTATTTATTAAGCTGTGGAGATTGGCTGACGGCTTGAACCAGATGGGTGCCTGACGGGGGAAACTCCAGCCAGCAGGTCAAAGTCTGATACTTGCGACCCTCTGTCCTACTTTGGGCTGCAGAGCGTGGCGGCACATATCAGGGTATGGTGCATGCAGAGACGCATGGTACGCTGTGTACACACAGTTTTGCCTGATGAACAAAACCGCACTGCCATCATGATCCTTGCCGTCGGTTATCTCCTGGTTAATCGGATAATTCAGTCTGACAAATAGAGAGCGTGTACCAAGGCTACTTACCAGCCTCCAGTAAAAAATTCCTGAAAGGCCCAGAGAAGCTGGGATCCTGCTCAAAGACCTTGCAGTGACTGTGATTGTATTCCGCGAAACAACACGTCCGGTACGTGTGAATGATCATCAATCTTTCACCGTTGTCTGATCGAGCCAGGAACCACCTGCAACTGCCATGCCACTTTTCTTTGAAAGGTTCTGGGATTAGGAAGGGTAGGGACACCAGGCGGCCTACAACATCATATCAAGTTGGAGTCAAATAAAAAAGGGCTCTTGGTTTAGTCAATCTTAAGAACAACATGTTATGAGCATGAATATTTTTTCAGCAAATGTTGATAGTAATATAAGCAAGCCATCATGATATCATAGGAAAGTAACACACTGCTGTAACAACCGTTTGTAGCGATGACTGGAGTAGGCAGCAATACGTCCAGCCATAGAAGGAGTCGACAACGTAAATGAAGCCCTTGTGTTCAATGGCATCAGAAAACCATGAAGGATGTATGATCCTGCAATGGACGTGCAGATTTATCCACTTATCGCAGTGACCTGTCAGATAGGCGAGACCGTGGTTGAAGAACGCAATTAGCCTGAAGTCCTTATAATTCGCAGATCTTGTGGGCACTTGGCAGATTACAACCTTGAGCAAATCAAACTTGGTATCATGTTGGCTACTGTAAGATTCCGAGTATTCTGGGCCGCGGTGCCAAAGCAGTGCAGTGTTAATCGAAGGAAGGGGGATCAATCGCCGGGTGTAGACTTCCACGAGCATCCAGCTGCCGCGACCGTCGACGAGCACCATCCAAGATGTGTTCATGCCGACCTAGTACATACCGTTAATGTAGTTGAGGCTGACGGGGATCGGATCGCAGTCAAGGGGGTTGATGCTCGCCACCCTACAATCGTTATGCTGTGTGACATGCCGTTTCTGAAGATCAGGCGGCATTAGCAAGCAAGGAGCTGGCTTAAAAAGCTCCGGCCTGAGGGCTTTGAGTAAACGATACAGCCCCGACGAGCACGCGGCGAGCGGCATGGTACTGAGATTGTCCACACGTGAAACAATGAGCTTGATTACCTCTGTGGGGAACGAATTCCAGCCACTCTTTCGGCGGACGCTGCTCGGTTCTGCCATTGTTAGTGCTTGGGTTTCGGACGAGGGGGGGAGGCGCCTTAGCGGGGATGGAAGATTGGACGAGATTATGTGCGGACAAAGATGGAGAAGTGAATATGTGCTGCGGGAAGTGGACAGGTGATGATGACTACAGCACGCCGCTTGACTTACGAGACACATACTAGCAGCGTAGGGTCATGTCGATGCCAGACAACTTGCTTGAGTGATCACAGTACTGGTACTCCCTACAATGCTATGCCCTAACTTGCTTGAGTAGAGTAGTAGAGTAGGACTCTGCTCTACTACTAGCACCGGAGGAGTAGTATATTCTAATCTAAAATAGTTACAAACTTCAATGCCCGAGCGTGGAACGACTACGAACCATGCTCAAAGACCGTGTCTACGTGGTGTTTGGACATGGGCGACAACCTCAACGCCAACGGTGCTGCTCCCGTTGCACCGTATGTGTTTCTGTCCTTCCTGGTCGAAATCGTGGTAGAATTCATGTTTCTACTCTGTATCCTACTACTATGCTAGTCCACATGATTAGTTTCATCTCTGTTATAGCCGCCATGATTTATTTTGTGCTTATTCGGATTAAATCTCGTAGTAACTTGCTCATATATTCAACTGGCGCAACATCCCCTACAGCCACTCCCATTTCATGGACGGCCTGGTCGATGTTGGAATTTTGCTAGTAGGCCTTTACAAGGTGATCTCTTCTACCACTTGTATGAGCATGAGAAGAGGAGACCTACACGCGCGCTCCTCCTTCTCGCTTGCCTCGCCACGCCACGCCTCGTCACGACGCGCCGCGGGTTGCGGGATTGAGCCGAGCCGAGGATAGAGCTATACTCCCACGACCTACCCGGCCCGCACTATATAGTTTCTGACCACCGTTCCAGATCATTGCGCCGCCAAGCAAGTCTTCTCCATCCCTCCTTTCGGTGTGCACCGGGAGAAGGGACAGTAGGCCTCCAGAACCCCGCCTCTCGTGATCCTGTACGGGAGAGGGGCGATCAGGTTTTTGGGGAGCGCACTCGCGCGACTGCTGGTAGCGACGACTTCATGAACGATGACTTCTTCCCCGACCTCGGCAACCTCATCCTCGACATGGGCGACAACGTCAACGCCGGAAACCAGTGAGATACAGGGTGTAGGAAGCGGTTTGGGAATTTGCATGCCTTTCCAACTAGTGAGATACTCCGTACAAAGTACGACAGAGAAATAAAAACAATCAAACGAGCATTTTTGCATTTGTTTTGCATTGAATCGTTTCACAAGCTTGACTAGTGCTGTTTTTCTACTTTTACAAAAACCGCATCGTAATGTTAAAACGTGCATTTGCACGTACATAAGTAATAGTAGTACTCCCTCCGTCTAGGTTTATAAGTCTTCCCTCCTTCTTGGTCACGGTGCACAACCGAAGATGACTTATTGACCTGGACGGAGGGAGTAGCACAGTCTGCAAGCATATATCGAGAGAGACATGTAGTGCGATAGTATATAGTAAAGTTTGTGCTATATGCACGTACTTGCAAAATGCGTACGAATACACAAGGTTTCCAAACTTTCCCTTTTACATACTTAATTAAGGACGCTAAAAAATCCTGAACGTCCGGGATTTACCATTTGCGTCCCAAAACTAATGAGATCGCCTTACGAAACAAAAATTATACTCCTCCTAAAAGCCACGACACTCGCAGGAGCGCTTGCGGCGCGCCACGAGTGCCCTGGTGCGCGGCCATTTCCCAGCGCACCGACACAACTCCTCTTCCTCAGCCTCGCAACTCGCGAGGTGCTGATTGGCGTCTTGCCGGCGGGCGAGCGCGATCTCACCGGTGTGGTGATCCGGTGCCAACAGGTACTCCTCCTCGCTGGAAGCGTGCAACCGGTCCACGTACCGCCAAGCGTAGATGAGGCGCTTGGGCCCGACTGCACTCAGGGCATCGGCACGGGCGTCCTCCGCCACCCTCACGGCCCTCGCACGAGCCTTCTGCCAAAGAGCCAATTGCCTGACTCTCTCGGACGCGACATAGGCCTCCCAGGCAGCTTGTTCCGTGGTGCGCTTCTCTTCCTCGGCCTTCTTCTCCGCCTCTATTTTGGCTCGCTCTGCTGGAGGCAAAGCCTCCCACAAGGCGACATCCATTTATTTCCAAAGCTCCTCAATGTTGGGGGGCTCGGCGGGCAGCACGGCGTTCTCCTCGTAGCGGGGAGCCGACGTGTCCTCCGGCGCGCGTGCTGGCGAGATTGGGAACACCGACGCATCCACCTCGATGCGTCACGACGAGGAGCGGAACGCCGACGCGTCCTCCTCGACTAGTGGCGGCGAGGAACGGAACAGCGACGCGTCGCATCGCGGCGAGGAGCGGAACACCGACGCGTCCTCCTCGACTAGTGGTGGCGAGGAACGGAACGGCGACGCGTCGCGTAGCGGCGAGGAGCAGAACACCGACGCGTCCTCCTTGACTAGTGGCGGCGAGGAAAGGAATGGCGACGCGTGACCGTCCGCGCGGTGCAGCGAGGGGCTCCTAGGGCTTGGGAGGGGCGATGCCATGGTGGTCGACATGAGAGGGAGGGGGAGGAGATAGCGATGAACGTGAACGTGAGGGGGAGGAGATAGCGATGTCGTGGGAGGCGCAGTATTTATAGAGAGCAATGGCACACCTACGTAAGATATGGACTGAGCTGCACTGACTTAACTGCCGGTCCAGTTGCTCACTGACATGTGGGCCAGACCCCTGTTGGGCCCATATGTCAGTGACCGAATGCACCTGCAGTTAAGTAACAGCTACGTAGGCATATTTGTTGGAGTAAATTACGGGGGAGCGAAGGGGTGGAAATATTGCTGGTCACAACGGATTGGATGAGCGTGGGGGGAGGAGAGTCATGCATGCAGATTTTTTCACACGGGGTGGAGTGGTGGGACCACCGGAGGGAGAAGGAGAGTTTGGCAGGCATATTGTTTCCACACATGGAGAGGAAAAGATTTGGAGACGAACGGGCTTCCTGCAGGTATGGGGAACGGTGCATAATAAGTCATCTTGCATGCCGGGCTAGGTATAGTCTCAAGTCATTAAAAACAAACACGCCCCACACATGTTCATATTTCAAGGTGCACTAAATTATTGCATGCGATGATTAAGGCTGGCCATAATGGTGGTATCTTAGCTGGTATCATGCACACGGGAATAGCAAACATGCTGATGTGGCAAAGAATTAAAGAAGAGAGGGGGGTTAGAGTAACTAGTGTTCATGCATGCATTGGTAAACGCATTTTTTTTGTGGAGAACGAAAGCACTAGTTGAGTACTTTTACAGACTTCAAAAAATATTCCACAATGTGTCAACATTCACAATGTCAAATCAATATTTTTACACTCATTATAAAACGTAGTTCTTATACTCATTGTAATCAGTACTCCCTCCGTCTAGGTGAGCAAGTCATCTTAGATTGTGCACTGTGACCAAGGAGGAGGGGAAAACGAGAGATCTTAATGTTTATTTGCTAATTAATAGCATTGCATGCAATGAACTAACCACTGCATGTCGTGTTTGGTAGTCTCAAGTCATTAAAAGCATGCACACCCACATCTCTTATTGGTTGATATGTCAAGAAACAAGAAACGAGGTAGAAGTTAATGCACCGCGCCTAAGTGTTTTGGGAGTATTGTAGATATTGATATTTTTAGTATAAATTTGGTCGTGGGATTTCATTGATGCATGTCAAAGCGTTGATAGGTCTGCTATGCGTGACCTGAAGATGAAAGCGTTGATCATCTCGAAGTTGATCAACAATCTTCAATTGTCAAAGATTAGCCGTTCGGCCAATAAGGTGGCACACTTAATCGCTAAGTATAGCTTTGACAATAGATTAGATGGTATTCTTGTAAATAACGTACCGCCCTTTGTGGTGAATATTGTATCGAATGAGTGTAGTGGTGTGGCTGGTTAATTAATATAAGGTGGTGTTAAAAAAAGTATAAATTTGGTCAAACACTTTGCAAATGGTTGACGGGAGTAAAAAGGACCAGAGGGAGTATCATGCATGTAGGCAATAAAAAATTGCTTGTCTAAAAAAAGGCAAAAAAAATTGCTCATTTATAGCCGGTCGAAGTCTCAAAGGGCGCGATCGCGCGAGGGAGGCGAAGGTCGTGGGAGGCGCGACGTTTGACGGAATTAAGTGAAGTTACATCCACACGCCGGCATGGCGTGCGAACAGGCAGAAGCTATACCGGTTCAATGCCTGCGCTATGAGAGGTCGCGTCCGTGTTAGAGCAATCACTCCCTCCAGTCCTTTTTTGTTTGGGTATAACAAAATCTCGTTTTCCATTCACATTTTACAAGTAAAGTTCGTGGACAAACTTTGACCCAAAGTACGATTGGGACTAGTAAACCAGAATGGAGGTAGTAGTTTTTTAATCGAAGAAGGGTTTCCCCTTCCGATTTTCATTAAAGAAAACGAGCATCTAAATCTAAACCATAGTATTTGCCCTAGAACTACCAGGTTCAACATCTCGCAACATAAACCCATACAACCTCCATCGCAAAAAAAAACAAACCATACAACCATACGCAAAGGAGGTACGTAGTACTATGAATTCCACTTTCGCTCCATACCAATCGTTCTAAAAACTACTTATAACGCGCCATTGAAAATCGGAACTCTTAACCCCGCTAAAAACGATATTTTAAACGTGGTTACTCGATCTATGGCAACTGGCGAGCCACCGCGCTCCAAGTCGTTCACCTATGGTCCCGACCATCAACTCCTACGGATCAAATTATCACACGAGCTGACTATTCCTACAAAGGTGCTCCACCACGTACCCGGTACCCGCGAATGTAGCAATCGTGCCCCTAGGGTTTTAGGGTTTATTTGTTAACGTCGCCTTTACGTAACACTCATGTGTGCGAGACAGCGAGAGGTCGACTGCGTGCGTGCGCCTCTTCTCTTCGTATATGTACTCCACCGTTTGTTTGGTGTCCAAAAAATTATAATAACTACTAGCAATGTGTCAATGCGTTGCCACATGATCAAAGTAGATTAATACAGTGGCGGAGCTAGATGCAGACTACGCCTGGGGCTGTGCTATGTTGAGTGATAAACTTCTATGATTTTCTATGCTTTGCATGAAGAAATTACAAAGGAAGTTGTTTCTAGGCCTAGGACTATAGCCCTAGCTGCCCCAGGCCTATCTCCGCCACTGGATTAATACATATTCACCGATTTGATAGAAAAAAAGTCTAGCTTTGAAATACGTATATCACTAAAAATATGTTATGTTTCACTCAAAATATATTCCTTTGGCGGTTTTGATGAGATAAGGGAGGAATGTTGTTGGTTTCAAGATTCGAGAAGTGGTATATGTCTAATTTCTACTCTTACTAGCAAGATGCCCGTGCATTGCACGGAACATCAAGATCTTGTGGGAGAAAAGGATGAACGAGGGAAGGCCTTATCTGCAAATGTGGTGAAGAGTGCGGGTAAATTTCCATATTTTCCTTCCTATCCATCAGATATAAATCAGACACCTACATTGTAGGATGGCAGGCCCACCATCATCACCAACTCTATTTTTTATCCCTACTCTTATAATAAGCATTGTCGGTGATGATCGTGTGCCTGCCATCCTGCAATATAGGCCGTCCGATCTATATCTGACGGATAGGAAGGAAACTATGGCAATTTTGCAAAAAGATACCCACACCCCTCTCCACATTTGCAAATAAGGCCTTCCCTCGTACATCCTTTTCCCCCACAAGATAAACTACTCATACAAATGCATCTTGATGTTCCGTGCAACGCATGGGCATCTTGCTAGTTGTTGCAAAAAGCCCATGTGTGTGTGAGAGAGAGGGCGAGTGGAGGAGGACAGAGTGCATGTGTGACAAAGACACAAGGAGTGTGTGTGCGATAGGTATCAGCTTAAAATGAGGCGATAGTGTGTGTGTGCATGATCGAGAGGGCATGTCTCAAGAAGGGAAGAAAAATCTACATAGATACAAGGAGCGGGAGAGAGACATGTATGCGATGGTGGAAACACAAGTGTGCGGGTGTATAAACCTATCTAGAGGCTAGCTAGTCGATAAATGTTTGTGAGAGAAATACGAGTCGGGGTCCGAAAGCGAGAGTTTTGTGTGTGTGAGAGAGAGATGGTAGTCAGGAAGGGGAGTGGAAGCAGGAGTTGTGCGTGTGTGTCTGTGAGAGAGAGAGAGGAGACGGTAGTCGGGGTTGTCTGATCGGTAAACAAATGAATAATGTCAGTCTGGGATGGAGATAAAAAGGAGACCGCAACAAATGTTGTGTCTACAAGAGAGATAGAGAGAGTAATTTTAGTGGTATGAGTCATATGTAGAGACATATAGGGTGTGTGAGAGAATCCCATAGAGAGAAAGACAAAGTGAAAGACGAGTGGAGACTGTGTGTTTGGCGGTGAAAAAGAAAGCTTAGGTACCGAGTGATACCAGAGAACAGTAGAGATGTGAGAGATAATGAAAACCGTGTAATTTATAATGATAGGGAGAGTGTGACACTTCTCAAGGGAGACGTCGAGAGACCATGTTTGCGAGGATAGGAGCAATATGAAGTGAGCGTGCGGGTGAGCTGGAGAAAAGAGAGTGATAGCTACCTGAAGGAGCATGCATGCGAGAGAGATGGGCGTGAAAGGAGTGAACAAAAAAGGGATTCATATATTTGAATTCGAGATGATGATACATGTAATCCATACTCGAACCAAAATTGATCTATCAAACATGCATACTCATATGAATTCACGCACATCTATGTTATTTAATATGTAGATATTACTGATCCATACATTTTAGTAGAACATAATTTGGTTAAATTTTTTTGAATTCAACCTTAAGATTTCGAGATCGTTGTATTTGTAAATCATATTATACATATAAAGAAGCAGAATTCTCTGTTGTGCTTTTGAAAGTATATATAAAAAATGATGTATATAGAATGTAATTCCAATTGAAAATGGATCCCGCCCGAAAAAATAGAATACAAACGCGATTCGAATTGAGTTGGCACGGTAAACGTGCACTCTACAAAAATTGAACGAAGCGGGGAAAGTCACAGTAACCGCCCGAAACCAAAATCTGCGAGATGGAAATCACTACTGCCTATCCCTGCCACGCAAAGCCTATATGCTGGATTTCTATAGGTTTCAATAGGGGTAGGTTTGTAATTTCACCCAAACGTGACGTAACCACCTCTCACCCGGATTCATACACGGTGGGCGCCAAAACACAGTGTGTCCTTGGCCGAAATCGACTCCCTCCCCGATTCATATTCATACACGGTGGGCGCCAAAAACAAACTCTCGTCGGCAAATATTCGGTGTATGCGAGATTACCGTCCTATCCCCAACCGACTAGTGTTGCTGTGATGTAGTAGAAATTTGAAACGGGGGCTAAGTTTGTAAATTTCCTCGCATTTGAGTCAAGCGTGCCCCGAATACATGGTTCCCCCTTCCTCTGTACCTCCCTTTTCCCCATTCGTACTCTGTGGGTGCCAAAACACCCTCTCCACCCCACCCTCCTTCGTCTGCTGCCGTCCGCCACCCCATCCACCGCCGTCCTCCTCCACCATGCCGGAGCTGATACCCCGACGCCGCCGTCCATTACAAGAGATCGACCTCTCTCATCCACGGCTTCGAACCGGGATCCTTGCAACCCGTCCTCTCGCTTCATCCCCGCCGTCGTCCACCTTGTCGACGCCGCTCCTACGACCGTCTCGTCCACCGTGCCCCGCCGCCACCGTCTACCCTCCTAGATCTTCTTCCACGCCGCCGACAGCCATCGCTACCGCAGCACCATCAAATTCTCAGCAGATGCGTACACGGCGCCACACCAGAGGCGGTACTCTTTCGTATCTGCTCAACTTATTTATCGCAGCAAGAAAATAGATCACCACTGCTTTACTTCGATTTCTTGTCTTGGTTGCGAAGTTGCCTTTGTCCGGTTTGCACCTTTAGATCCGCCATGGCACGCTCAACACCATACTCGCAATGCTTATGGTTTTCCCCTTTTATATTCCACACTAGTTAAATCACAGTAGTCTAAATTTCAAAATTGGGTCAGTCGATTTTTCAGAGCTCGCCGGAGTTCGCCGGTGCGATCGAAGGGGCTCGGGTGGGGATGGTGGTTGTGGGGGGCGGTGGTGGGGCCTCATCGAACGAAGAAAACTCGACGCGGGTGGGGGCGGGGGTGGCGGTGGCGGAGGAACACAAGCAGTGGGGCCGGTGGTTCGACCGGTGGCCCGTGCGGTGTTCTGTATGGGAAGCACAGTATGTTCCTTGTCAGGAAGGGGAGCAGGGACATCTGCAGCCAACAGCTGATAGAGCTGGCCTGTACGTGATCGATAGGCTTTCAATTACTAGCGGCAATACAACACCGTAATTTCCAGCCAGTTCCACTTTCCCGATTTATATATCCTGGTTATGGTGTACCCCTGTTATGTACACTATGATCTGCCTAGTTGCTGGGTGCTCTTGTTATCATGGTTTGGCAATAAACTCTCTATACAGTATATTGTGAACCTATCATCTGCCAGCTATCCTTACTTCTGGAGCCTATATTTTTGTGTACTTGTGCCAGATTATTTAAATGCACGCACCATACACTACTAGGAAAAGGGCTATAGATGGAAATGACACTAATGGCGCACCATGTGTTGGTGCGCCATTAGTGTCCAAATACTAATGGCGCACCACATCCACGATGCGCCATTAGTAACAATTTTTTTTATTTTTTTTTCAAAACTACTAATGGCGCACCGTGGGAGGGGTGCGCATTACTAGTTGAACTAGTAATGGTGCACCGCTCCCACGGTGCGCCATTAGTAGTTTTTACTAATGGCGCACCGTGTGAGCGGTGTGCCATTACTAGTTCAACTAGTAATGGCGCACCACTCCCATGGTGCGCCATTAGTAAAAAAAATTTGTTTAATTTTTTCAAAACTACTAATAGCGCACCGTGGGAGTGGTGCACCATTACTAGTTGAACTAGTAATGCCGCACCACTCCCACGGTGCGCCATTAGTAACTTGGCCAGCACTTCCACCGAATGCACACCCCCCCCCCCCCCCCCCCCCGTGGACCGCCTTTTCAGTTTAAAAAAAATAAAAAATAAATGATGGAAATGTCAAAAAAAAAGAAAATAAGTTTCCCATGTGATATGTGGTCTAGTTGTTGTGAAAATTTACAAATGTGAATTTCGACTTTATTTGCGAGATCTCTCTAGAATTTGTAAAATGGGCATAACTTTTGCGTACGAACTCGGATGAAAAAGTTTTTTATATGAAAAATCATCTACTCAAAAAGTTACATCCGAATTTAATCGGGGGAACCCCGTTAAACATTTTCAAAATCCCCAAAAACCTAACAGAAAAAAAGTTACGGGGCTTCTAAGATCCGGAGGCAAAAAAATTCAAAAAATTTCAAACTTACTAGTGGCGCACCGTATGCTAGGTGCGCCACTAGTAACAGAAAAAAAATTGGTTTTGAAAAAAAATTTGAATTATTTTTCAAAATATGATACGTAATATGATCGGGAAGTTTGAAATATTTTTTCAAAATTTCATCATACTCATGAACATGAACAAAGTCCTAGACATCAGCAAGGTTTAATAGGATTGATATGATAAATATATCAACAAGTGCCTGTGAAGTGAGGTGGTGTTGGGGTTGGATAGAACTATGAATTTAAGCATGCTTGGGCTGGAGTAGTGTGAGGATGGGTGACCTTTCGGGAAGTTTGACCACAGAGTGCGATTTGACCTGAGATTAAGCCATAGTGACCCGAGATTAAGAAAAAAATAAAAAAAATTTGAATTTAAAAAAAATGAAAAAAAATTTGATTTTTTTTAAAGAAAAAATGAAAAAAAATTGATTTTTTTTAAAATGAAAAAAAATTTGAAAAAAATTTATTACTAATGGCGCACTTCTATGTGGTGCGCCATTACTAAGTCAGATAGTAATGGCGCACCTCTAGGCGCACCAGTGGTGCGCCATTAGTAAAAATTACTAGTGGCGTGATACTAATGGCGCACCAGTAGTGCGCCATTAGTAGGCAAAACTGGTGCGCCATTAGTAGGCCTTTTCCTAGTAGTGATATTACAGCACACATGAGCTCTCTCATCAGAATCCAGTGATAGCACACAAGTGTTTACAGGGGCGCCCCTATATTAGAATATCATCTGCATTACAAAGATAATCTCACAACTATTTATGTTTTCATGGTTCTCAGATATTATACGCAATTACAGTGAATATCAGAATCTGCGCATCAGAAGAATATTGTGGAACACTGCAATGACTTACAAAATTGGCAGCAAGGCATTGAGTGCCATTCTGGAAGCAATGAAACTCGTACGCTCCCCACCTGTTGATTCTTGTTCAGAATATCATCCTAATGACTATTCTAACCTCGAGGAGTCAAAGGCAGATGGCCTGTCCTGTTCACCCATCAAGGTGCCTGTTCTAATTTGGCAAGGTTTTATTGATTGCGCGTATCTTGCATATGTTGTCTTGCATTTCTTCTACTTTGTTGCACCGCCATCTGCTTAATTTACTCATCATATATGTCGAGATGCCATGCCCATCCGTTATCAATACATATTCCATCTGTCATCATACCATGTTTTTCCACTCAAATGCGGTTCTTGTGCATCAGACATCAAAAAGGAAGAGGGTGATTGCCGAACCTGAAGGAGCACCAGCAAAGTCCTTGAAAAACGTGGTGGTGCCGGAGAAATCAGACAGCACCCCACTTATATTGGATGTACAACCAGTGACACAAAACGTAGGACCGACTCCAGCAGACTGTACCCATACTTCACTGGCCACACCACTAGCCCCACCACACAGGACCTACACTCCAGCAAAAGGTATACCGATTTCATTTGCCATAGCACCACTAGCCCGCGAAACCTTGTTGGCCTTTAGCTGGGCCAGCCCATTATGGTCCGCAAAATCTCGTGGGCCTTTAGCTGGGCCGGCCCATTATGGTCCGCAAAATCTTGTGGGCCTTTAGTTGGGCCGGCCCATTTAAACTTGTTGGGTTGTGCCACGTGTTGACGTATCATAGGCGCCTTCTGTCCAGTGAGTGGATGACATCTGTCCCGACAATGAGCCGACACGTGTTTCCTCTAGCCAATGATGATTTTACACGTGGAAAATCCCCATTGGTCGGGGCTGTTAACGGGTTATCGGATCTAAAACCCGACCCGATAGCTTAACGGCGTTCCGTTATGGTGGATGCCATGTGTCGGTCACCCTTGATGAAAGCACTTCTGTGACGCGCGATATATCGTCATGGAAGTGGACACTTCCGTGATGATAATTTTGGTAATGTCATGGAACACTTCTACGATAGCACATGTATGGCTATCTTGATTCTGTCATAAATTTGTCATGGATGTACATGCCTGACAAAAAAGCGACCTACTGTGACAAACACGTATCATCATGGAAGTGTATTTTTTGTGTAGTGTATCATTTACCTACTCGAGGACGAGTAGGAATTAAGCTTGGGGACGCTGATACGTCTCCAACGTATCTATAATTTATGAAGTATTCATGCCATGTTTACAACAATTTTATATGGTTTTGGCATGATTTGCATGGAACTAACACGGACTGACGCTATTTTCAGCAGAACTACCGTGGTGTTGTTTTTTGTGCAGAAATGAAAGTTCTCCAAATGAGCTGAAACTTTTTGACGTTTTTTTGGAACAAAAGAGACCCCCGAAGCTTCGTGGGAGGGCCAAAAGAGCCACGAGGAGGGCACAACCCATCAGGGCGCGCCTGGTGGGCCTGGATTGCCCCGGTGGGTTGTGCTCACCTCGAGGCCCATCTTCGCGTGAAACCAACGCCAAAAAATCCTATAAATAGAGAAACCATCAGAAATAACCCTAGATTAGAAGTTCCGCCACCGCAAGGCTCTGTAGCCACCGAAAACCAATCTAGACCCCGTCTCGGCACTCTGCTAGAGGGGGAATCATCACCGGTGGCCATCTTCATCATCCCGGCGGCCACCATGATGATGAGGGAGTAGTCCAACCTCGGGGTTGAGGGTTTGTACCAGTAGCTATGTGTTTAATCTCTCTTTCTCTCTCGTGTTCTTGAGATGTCATGATCTTGATGTATCGCAGGCTTTGTTAATATAGTCGGATCATATGGTGTTTCCCCCTCTCTATATTGTTGTGATAATTTGAGTTTTTCCCTTTGAGATTTCGTTGTTATTAGATTGAATACTTTTATGGATTTGAGAGCACTTGATATATGTCTTGCATAGGAATACTCGCGATGACAATGGGGTATCATATTGATTCACTTGATATGTGTTTTGGCATTCAACTAGCGGATTCCCGCGGTGACATTGGGGTAATCTATGCATAGGATTGATGCACGTTCTCATCTTTTGTTTCTTCGGTAGAAATCTTGGGGCACTCTTTGAGGTTCTTTGTGTTGGATTGAGTATTACGAATATGAAATTATTTGGTGTTATTTTAGTATGAACTCTTGGATAGATCAATCGGAAAGAATAGCTTCGAGGTGGTTTCGTACCCTACAAACGATTTCTTCTTATGCTCTCCGCTAGATAGGAACTTTGGAGTTATTCTTCGTTGCACGTTGAGGGATGGTTATATGATCCAATTATATTAGCACTGTTGAGAGATTGCACTAGCAAAAGTACGGACCCTAGGCCTCATTTTTAAGCATTGCAATACCATTTTTGTGCCCGTTTACTATTCACTACCTTGCTGTTTTTATTTATTCGGATTATACAAATATATTTATACCATCCATATTACGCTTTTATGACCATCTCTTTGCCGAACTAGTGCACCTATACAATTTGCCATTGTACTAGGTGTGTTGGGGACACAAGAGATTTCTTGTATTTGGTTGCGGGGTTGTTTTAGAGAGACTATCTTCATCTTACGCCTCCCAGGGATTGATAAACCTTAGGTCATCCACTTGAGGGAAAATTGCTATTGTCCTACAAAACTCTACACTTGGAGGCCCAACATGTGTCTACAAGAATAAAGTTGTGTAGTAGACATCAACATGCTTCATTATTGTCATATTGCTTTACATGATCATGTAGTTGACATCGTATTTGTGGCAAAGCCACCATTCATAATTCTTTCATACATGTCACTCTTGATTCATTGCACATCCTGGTACACCACCAGAGGCATTCATATTGAGTCATATTTTGTTCTAAGTATTGAGTTGTAATTCTTGAGTTGTAAGTAAATAAAAGTGCGTTGATCTTCAGTATTAGAGCATTGTCCCATGTGAGGAAAGGATGATGGAGACTATGATTCCCCCACAAGTCGGGATGGGACTCCGGAAGAAAAAAAGAGAAGGCCCAAAATAAAAAAAAGGAGAGAAAAGAGAGAAGGGGCAATGTTACTATCCTTTTACCACACTTGTGCTTCAAAGTAGCACCATGATCTTCATGATAGAGAGTCTCCTATGTTGTCACTTTCATATACTAGTGGGAATTTTTCATTATAGAACTTGGCCTGTATATTCCAATGATGGGCTTCCTCAAATTGCACTAGGTCTTCGTGAGCAAGTGAGTTGAATGCACACCCACTTAGTTTCTTTTTGAGCTTTCATAAACTTATAGCTCTAGTGTATCCGTTGCATGGTAATCCCTACACACTCACAATGATATCTATTGATGGGCATCTCCATAGCCCGTTGATATGCCTAGTTGATGTGATACTATCTCCTTCGTTTTGTCTTCTCCACAACCACCATATTCTATTCCACCTATAGTGCTATGTCCATGGCTCACGCTCATGTATTGCGTGGAAGTTGAAAAAGTTTGAGAACATCAAAAGTATGAAACAATTGCTTGGCTTGTCATCGGGGATGTGCATGATTTGAATATTTTGTGTGATGAAGATGGAGCATATCCAGACTATATGATTTTGTAGGGATAAGCTTTCTTTGGCCATGTTATTTTGAGAAGACATAATTGCCTTGTTATTATGCTTGAAGTATTATTGTTTTTATGTCAATATTAAACTTTTGTTTTGATTCTTATGGATCTGAACATTCATGCCACAATAAATAAAAATTACATGGATAAATATGTTAGGTAGCATTCCACATCAAAAATTCTGTTTTTATCATTTACCTACTCGAGGACGAGAAGGAATTAAGCTTGGGGATGCGTGATACGTCTCCAATGTATCTATAATTTTTTATTGTTCCCTGCTATTATATTATCTGTTTTGGATGTTTTATATGCATTAATATGCTATTTCATATTATTTTTGGGACTAACATATTAACCTAGAGCCCAGTGCCAGTTTATGTTTTTTCCTTGTTTTTGAGTTTCACAGAAAAGGAATACCAAACGGAGTCCAAACGGAATAAAACCTTTGCGATGATTTTTCTTGGACCAGAAGACACCCAGGAGACTTGGAGATCAAGTCGGAAGAGCCACGAGGCGGCCACAAGGGGGGAGGGCGCGCCCCTGCCTTGTGGGCCCCTCATGACTGCCCTGACCTAATTCTTCGTCCTATATTTTCACATATATTCCCAAACCACCAGAGGCATCCACGAAAACAATTTTCCACCGCCGCAACCTTATGTTCCCGTGAGATCCCATCTAGGGGCCTTTTCCGGCATCTTGCCAAAGGGGGATTCGATCATGGTGGGCTTCTACATCAACTCTATCGCCCTTTCCGATGAAGCGTGAGTAGTTTACCACAGACCTACGGGTCCATAGCTAGTAGCTAGATGGCTTCTTCTCTCTCTATTTGATTCTCAATACCATGTTCTCCTCGATGTTCTTGGAGATCTATCCGATGTAATCTTCTTTTGCGGTGTGTTTGTCGAGATCTGATGAATTGTGGATTTATGATCAGCTTATCTATGAATATTATTTGAATCTTCTTTGAATTCTTTTATGCATGATTTGATATCTTTGTAATTCTCTTCGAACTATTGGTTTGTTTTGGCCAACTAGATTGGTTTTTCTTGCAATGGGAGAAGTGCTTAGCTTTGGGTTCAATCTTGAAGTGTCCTTTCCCAGTGACAGTAGGGCAGCAAGGCACGTATTGTATTGTTGCCATCGAGGATAAAAAGATGGGGTTTACATCATATTGCTTGAGTTTATTCCTCTACATCATGTCATCTTACTTAATGCGTTACTCTATTCTTCATGAACTTAATACTCTAGATGCAGGCCGGAGTCGGTCGATGTGTGGAGTAATAGTAGTAGATGCAGAATTGCTTCGGTCTACTTGACACGGACGTGATGCCTATATTTCATAATAATTTCCTTAGATATCGTCATAACTTTGCACTTTTCTATCAATTGCTCGACAGTAATTTGTTCACCCACCATGTTATTTGCTATCTTGAGAGAAGCCTCTAGTGAAACCTATGGCCCCCGGGTCTATTTTCCATCGTATAAGTTTCTGACCTACTATTTTCCATTTAGTTTCCGATTTACTATTTTGCAATCTTTTACTTTCCGATCTACAAACCAAAAAACCCAAAAATATTTAACTTATCTTTTTTTAGTTTCATCTATCTCAATCAGATCTCACTTTTGCAAGTAACCGTGAAGGGATTGACAACCCCTTTATCGTGTTGGGTGCAAGTTGTTTGATTGTTTGTGCAGGTATTGGTGATTTGTGTGTTGTCTCCTACTGGATTGATACCTTGGTTCTCTAACTGAGGGAAATACTTATCTACTTTTCTGCATCACCCTTTCCTCTTCAAGGGAAAAACCAACGCAAGCTCAAGTAGCATTGGGTCGCACAGAGAACGCGAGTAGATATCATGAACCTGCTTTGGTTTGTGCACGACGTGGGCGTGTGTGTCGGGCGGTGGTTGTGGCAGGTCGATGATGACCTTGGCAGGTGGGTCCCGCCTATAAGTGAGAGGGAGAGAAAAGAGCGCGTGCGTGGGCTACCTAGCTCGGTCGTCTAGCTAGGTGATACGTCTCCGTCGTATCTATAATTTTTGATTGTTACATGACAATATTATACAACTTTAACATACTTTTGGCAACATTTTATATGATTTATTGGACTAACCTATTGATCCAGTGCCTAGTGCCAGTTCCTATTTTTTGCATTTTTTTGTTTCGCATAAAATCCATATCAAACGAAGTCCAAACACGATAAAAATTCACGAAGAATTATTTTGGAATATATGTGATTTTTGGGACTTGGAATCAACACAAATGGGGGACCACAACCCCCGCAAGACACCAGGGCACGCCCCAGGGACCGGGCGCACCCTGGTGGGTTGTGCCCTCCTCGGATGCCGGTTGGGTCTCTACTTCGGGGGCAAGGAAGCTTATATCCAGAAAAAATTGTGTTAAAATTTCAGCTCAATCGAAGTTACGGATCTCCCGGAATATAAGAAAAGGTTTTCAGCCAGATATGGGGAACGCGAAACGGAAGAGGATGGAGGGAGATCCAATCTCAGAGGGGCTCTTGCCCCTCTGCCGCCATGGAGGCCATGGACCAAAGGGGGAACTCTCCTCCCATCTAGGGAGAGGCCAAAGAAGAAGAAGAAGGAGGCGGGGTTCTCTCCCCCTCTCTCCCGGTGGCGCTGGAGTGCCGCCGGGGCAAGGATCATGACGGCAATCTACATCAACAATCTTGCTACCGTCAAAACCAACTTTCTCCCCCTCAATGGAGTGATTTTTTGTCGAAAGAGACCCTCTGCCCGGTGGATTTGCCAGAAAAGACCCCCTCCAGACGCAATTGACAAAAAGGACCCCCTGATCCATGGAGGCAGGTGCGTCAGGTGACACGTGGCACCTGCCGCCACGCCAGGAGGCGGCGGGCCCTGCTGCCACGGTAGGAGGTGGCCGTGTGGGGCAGAATGGTTTCTTACAGTGCCAACAGCCGAGAAGGAACGGGCCAGGCGATGTGGGCCACACCGCCACCGGACGAGGCGGCCAGTGCTGGCCCTGCCGCTCCCTGGCCGACATGGCCTGCTGCACGAGGGGGCCTAGCAGGTGGGCCACGCCACCATCGTAGGAGGCGGCACTGCTGTTTGTGCTGCACGTGCGACAAGGACTTAGACGACGCTGATTCCCGTGCAATGCTGATTATCACGGGCGGGAATCTATGGATTTTGACCCCTTGTGTCGACACTGGTTGCTTTTTCCATGCTGATGCCCTACTGCTGCCCGAGAATCACTCCGGCTTTTGCTTCTGTTGCCTCAACGGATGGGAACCTGTAGGCGGTACCTCTGTTGCTGCTGCACGCGTGACAATGTCCCTATTGCAGACTGCGGTGATTGATTTTCACACGACGATTCCCACGCATGCGGCCCGACAGCCTGTGTTGTGGCAGACGGCAAGGATTCCCACGCGACGACGCTCATTTCCACGGGCGGGAATATGATGTTGTGCGCTAGGTGCATTTTGACGCCTTGTGCCGACACTCTACGGTGCTCCTCTGCACTGTTTGAATTACGTGTATTTCTCATCTAACAATTCGTCTGTTCGTGCCTATTTTCTCGCCATCATTTGTCGTCCGAACCTATAAAACAAGGCACTGAGGCTCTTGTCTTCCGTTGTCCAGCCACCCTTGAAATCACCACTGCGCAAAGTGTGTCCGCCTTTTTTTCCATCGGTATGAGTTTGCCTTGCTCCGATCAAAGCATTAGGCCGAGGAAAATGAAGAATGCAAGTTTGCCTCCGGGAGTGGCAGTCCTGCGGTGTTGGTGTGGCGATCTTTGCAAGGTGAAGGAGGTGATGGATTTTTCAGATTGGTTGGGCATGAAGTTTTCATGTGCGCCAATTATGAGGAAGATCCACCCGTAGCTATTTCAGAGTACGACAAGCCTCCGGTATGCTTTAACCGTCACGAATAGATATTGTTGGTATTTTGATTGATTGTTTAATAACATTCTTGTTTCTTGTTGTAGTCTCCTCCGCCTCTATGCATGTACTATAGTTGGATTGACACGGAGATGCCAGCTTGGGCAGTGACCGAGATTCGTGAAAGAAGTCGCCGAGCATGGAATAGTTTCTATGCGGAAGAGCGACGCGAGAAGGCGGAACCTGAGGAGAAAGCAGAGCAAGAGAGAGAGTTAAAAGAATACTATGCGGAGCAACACAGTTTTTTTCAGGATTTAGGAAAGAAAAACCAGGAAGAGGCTCGTCGCATGGAGGAGTAGGAACGATAGCGAAAGGAGGCTCGTGAGGTGGAGAGACAGAGAAAGAAAGAAAGGGCTCGTGAGGCCAAGGCAGCAGAAGAAGCTAGCGACGGAAAAGGAAAATATCCATGTTGTACTTAGTAGATTCCCGTGGTATTATTTTAAATTTCGCAATCATTTGTATCTTAATTTCTGCAGTTTAATAGTACAATGTATCTTATTTTTAGTTGTACCGTGTCGTAATGAAAAAATATAGTTTTGGAATAAATTAGTGGCATTTTCTTTCCCTCCACTAATTATCGAACATCGTGCAACAACTACAAAATGAAATTCAGATAGAACATAATGCCCTACAATAAGAGAGTACATACTAATAATGCAAGTACATCTGAATTAAACGATAGAATTGGAATACAACTTAAAAACTACATGAAGGCATCATCGTCATCCTCCGTCGATGTAGAACTCTTGCCCTTTGAGGATGCAGAACTCTTACCCTTGGATGATGCAGAACTCTTGCCCTTCGAGGATGCAGTACTCTTTCCCTTGGACGATGCAGAACTCTCACCCTTCGAGGATGCAGTACTCTTACCCTTGGATGATGCAGAACTCTTGCCCTTTGACGATGCAGAACCCGGAAGCGACAACATGAAGACATCATATTCGTCCTCGCTGTCGTTAGTCCATAAAAATGGATGCTTTGCTGCAGTCCTTGTGAAAGTTTCACTCTTCGGATCCACTACCTTTTTTCACCTTGCATGCAACCTAAGTAGTTCTTTACGTACCAGCTCATAGGTCCTTTTAGGCCACCCAGACCTACGTAATTCGTGAGCCAACTCATTCATTATGGTGTCACTACCGGTGAGTTCGTCCCATGGAACTATCCTATTGTCCATCCTGAAATCGGTAGCTAGCCTCAGAAGAGTCCTGCTCATCCCAGGGTGAAAACTATGATGGAAAGGATAATGGGACATCTCGACTACACTACACTGGAATGCTTATCCACCTCCGTCTGAAGGGGGGTTTATAGGTAGAGAGGAGAAAATGGCAGGAAAGAATGACCGCGTTACGGCTGGAACATATGGCGGGAAACGAGTGGCGGGAAGATATGGCGGGAAGGGGTTGGCGGGAAACGGGTGGCGGGGACATATGGAGGGAAAGAGTTGGCGGGAAAATATTGAGGGGAAAGGGTTGCGTGAAAATATATTTTGTCAATGTCTAAGATGGGCTGGTTGCACAATATTCATCAGCCAAAATAAAAAAAAATCATTTCGGCCTAACATAAGCCGAAGAGTGAAGCGGGATAGTGTGCTGGGAGATATAGGCGGGAAACATTGTTTCTGACTGGTGCATTTTTATTTCAGCATACATAGATGTTTAAATCAGAAAGTCTAATACTGACATATGTAGATACAATGGGTCACACACGTGGATAGATGAATCACCCTAGTCGACAACGACCACCTGGCCTTTCGTTAGGACCGGAAAGCGACAAGCGATTAGGTGGCTGAGTTACATGAAGACCACGACTGTACTCCACTTCGGCTTCATGTGTCTGCGACTCCTGCGTAGGTGGTGGAGTCTGGAATCCTTGTTGCGAACCTGAAGCGTAATTGTAGGCGTGTGGTTGTGACTCCTCGGGGATAAAAGATGGGCCAATAATGTCCCCTCCAAAGAACTCTGTAACTAATGATGTAACCATGCCACCATGATCGTGTGATGATCCCCGGATGCGTGTGTTGAGGCCACATTGGGTGTCCTCATCGTCCCAATTAACATCAGGTATGTCCTGCACATAGAAACATTATAAAGAAACAGTTAGAGGATAATATATGATATCATTGTAAATGCATTAAAATGTAAACATGACTACCTGATCAGATCCCTCGGCTGTACTGTCTGGCCGTTGTACGTGGTACTGGTTTAAATCTGGTACACGAGTCTCCTCAGGCATGGAGATCCCTTGCATGGAGAGATACGACTGAGATCCCTCACCTTGGGTGTATGCGTCATATCATGTGTACGCATATGGGTTTGAGGAAAGAGTCTACTCGGGCATCGAATCCAAGCCCGTGCCATGGTCCTGAGATGTCCACCCCTAACGAAGCTGCACCGAAGAAGAGCGATGTAGTGGCAGAGATGAGTCATGTCGTGGCAATGTCATTCTAGTACTCGGACCCTCCCCCCACTGCCCATGGCTCATACGCGCCTCGCTCGGTCTGGACGACGGTGCCGCACTCAGTCTGGCTGACCTCGCTACCGACATGTTGTACGCTCCAGTGACAACGTCGTCGCCTCTACTGCATCTAAACTTTGTTGCCATGTATTCTTCAAAACGTTTCTGGAATGACTTGCGAGCTGGGCCCCGGGCTGGCATGCTTTCCGCAGCCATCTGCCCTACTTCGTTGCAACTTTCAAGCTAAACAATGTTTGGATGTTATTTGGTTGAAATGATTATGAAATGATGGACCTAAAAGAGTTACAAGTGATTACCAGCTGGTCACGATAGTAAGTTGCATGCAGCTCAATATGTCTCTGCGTCTGCTCCTCCTGTGTGAGATGTGTTGGTATCGTAGCTGGTTGACTGGCCAGGCTAGTACGTGTGTTGATGCAGTACCACTGCTTGTACGCTTGATCTGTACTTTCATCATACGGTCTGCAAAATTAAATAATTACATAAACTATTGTGATGAAAGCAAAGCATCTTCACGCATCGTATGGTCATCATAATAAAATAATGTAAATAAAATGTACCTATGTTGATGCACTATATCTGCTAGCCCTTCATTTTCCCACTTGTGTACCCATTGAATGTTGTGTTCGCTCCAAACGTATAAACTCCAACCCCAGCCCATATTGGTTAGCCTGCAAATTGTGTAACGAAGTGTGAGTTTAGTAAATTAAAAATGACACTATCTATTTAGGGAGGTCACATCTTACTTGTGGTTTCCTCATCGATATGTCTTGGAAAAGGTGGTGGAATCCCTTGATAGAGACCGAACTGTCTCATTACACGCTCTGGGTTGTAAGGCTCAACACACCACATGAACAATAAGTTGCAGCGAGTCAGCCATAATGCACTATCGCTCAAGGTGCCTGCTGTGACGGGTCGAATATCAAAGACCATTTGTATCTGGTCTTGAGTCCACGGGTTCCATGTGACTTCTAACTCATCAGTTATCTCAAACTGCTGGTAGTATATAGGGTAACAATTTTTCGCAATATCTGGAGACCATCGTTTCTGTGCCTTTGTCCACCCGGTGGCCATAGTTGCACTGCTGCCCTTGCTAAAGTCGTATGGGTGTACGGGATTTAGTATATGAGGTCGTCCTATAGGCCAGGACCACAACTGTAGAAACTCATAGGCGACACAAAGTAAAGAAGCTTTTTGTGCGAAAGAAGTTTTTTGTGTGGCATCACACAAGCCTCTATATGTATGACATAGCATGGCAGAACCGAAGCTGTATTTTGGCTACTCAGGCAAAGATTCAGCTACCATATTCTCTGCAATGTAGATGAGACCAGTGAGAACTACGTTCCCATGTGAATTTGGAAACAGAGCCCCGAGGAGCCACAACAAATACGCAAACAGATGTCTTTTTCTCGTCTCAGAATCGGTGAAGCTAGATAAAATACGAAAGTTATCGTGAAGCCAGGCGAGTGGGATGCCCCGAGGGCCACCAGAATGTTGTGATTCTAGCATTGCCATCCCAAGACGGGATCACAGTCTTTGGAATCAACAATATAAGGTCTAAATTTATCACAAGCAAACACCACGGCTAAGAATTCTTTTTCAGTAGTAGCATAATTTCGTTGAGCACTGTCTAGTGTTTTACTAGCATAATGAATAACATTTAGTTTCTCATCAACTTTTTGTCCTAGAACAACACCAATAGCATAATCACTAGCATCACACATAATTTCAAAAGGCAAGTTCCAATCAGGTGGTTGAACAATAGGTGCAGAAATTAAGGCTTTCTTGAGTGTTTCAAAGGCTTCTAAACAATCATCATCAAAAACAAAAGGAATATCCTTTTGCAAAAGACTAGTAAGAGGCCTAGAAATTTTAGAGAAGTCTTTAATAAATCTCCTATAGAAACCAGCATGACCTAAGAAACTATGAATACCTTTTATAACTTTAGGACATGGCATTTTCTCAATTGCATCAACCTTAGCTTTTCCCACTTCAATACCTCTTTCAGAAATTTTATGACCCAAGACAATGCCTTCATTAACCATGAAGTGGAACTTCTCCCAATTCAAGACAAGATTTGTTTGTTCACATCTCTGCAAAATTCTCTCAAGATTGCTTAAACAATCATCAAAAGACTTCCCATAAACAGAGAAGTCATCCATGAAAACCTCAACAATCATTTCACAAAATCCAGAGAATATAGCAGTCATACATCTTTGAAAGGTAGCAGATGCATTACATAAACCGAAAGGCATACGTCTATAAGCATAAGTTCCAAAGGGACAAGTAAAAGTGGTCTTTTTTTGATCAGGTTGAGAAACAGGTATTTGTGAAAAACCAGAATATCCATCAAGGAAGCAAAAATGTGTGTGCTTAGATAATCTTTCAAGCATTTGATCAATAAAAGGCAGAGGGTAATGATCTTTTCTAGTTGCTTTGTTTAATTTTCTAAAATCTATTACCATCCTATAGCCTGTAACAATTCTTTGTGGAATAAGTTCATTCTTATCATTAGGAACAACAGTTATACCTCCCTTCTTAGCGACACAATGAACATGGCTTACCCATCTACTATCAGCTATAGGATAAATTATACCCACTTCCCGAAGCTTTAAGATTTCTGTTCTTACCACTTCCTTCATTTTTGGATTTAACCGACGTTGGTGATCTACAATGGGTTTAGCATCAGGTTCCATATTAATTTTGTGCTGACATAGAGTGGGACTAATGCCCTTTAAATCATCAAGAGTATATCCAATAGCAGCCCGATTCATCCTTGGAACTTTCAATAATCTTTCTTCTTAATGTTCTGAAAGGTTAGCAATAATAATAACAGGATATATCTCCTATTGAAACTGTAGGAGGTCCTTCTTCAGGCAAATTGTGTTTAAGCAGAGGACGCCGTTCAAAGAAAATCTTATCTATTTCATTTCTTTCATGCATATGTAAACCATTTTCATGGTCTAGCAAATATTGTTCTAAAGGATCAGTAGGTGGTACAGCAATAGAAGCAAGACCAATTAATTCATCGTTACTGGGCAATTCTTTTTCATGATGCTTTCTACTAAACTTGGAAAAATTAAACTCATGAGACCAAAACTAACACCGACAGTTTGTTTCTTACAATCTATGTTAGCATTAATGGTGTTCAAGAAAGGTCTACGAAATATAATGGGACAATAATCATCTTGTGGGGAACCAAGAACAAGAAAATCAATAGGGTATTTTATTTTCCCACACAAGACTTCAACATCTCTAACAATCCCAATTGGTGATATAGTGCCTCTATTAGCAAGTTTAATAGTAACATCTATGTCTTCTATCTCTGCAGGTGCTATATCTTTCATAATTTCTTGATATAGGGTGTAAGGAATAGCACTCACACTAGCACCTATGTCACATAAACAATGATAATAGTGATCTCCTATTTTAACTGAGATAACGGGCATGCCCACAACAAGTCTATGTTTATCCTTTCAGGTTTGGCAATTCTAGCAGCTTCTTCACATAAGTAAATAACATGCCCATCCATATCTTCTTCCAAGAGATATTTAACCATAGCAATACTAGGTTCTACTTTAATTTGGTCATCAGGTTTAGGTGCTCTAATATAGCTTTTGTTAACCACTGTTGAAACTTTAGCATGTTCCTTTATCCTAACAAGGAAAGGTGGTTTCTCAATATAAGCAGAAGGAACAACTGGATCAACATTGTAAAGTAGAGTTTCTTCTTTAACCGGTACTGGTTCTTTAATTTATTCTTTAATAGGTGGGTGATATTTAAACCATTTCTCTTTAGGGAGATCAACATGAGTAGCAAATGATTCACAAAAGGAGGCTACTATCTCAGAGTCAAGTCCATATTTAGTGCTAAACTTGTGAAAAACATCGATATCCATAAAAGATTTAACACAATCATATTTAATTTTGATACCTGACTCTTTACCTTCATTGAGTTCCCAATCTTTAGAGTTGCATTTAATTATTTCCAAAAGATCCCACTGGAATTCAATAGTCTTCTTCATAAAAGAACTAGCACAAGAAGTATCAAGCATGGTTTGATCATTACGAGAAAGCCGAGCATAAAAGTTCTGGATAATAATTTATCTTGAGAGATCGTGATTGGGGCATGAATATAACATTGACTTAAGCCTCCCCCAAGCTAGAGCGATTCTTACTCCTTCACGAGGCCAAAAATTATATATATAATTCCGATCACGATGAACTAGATGCATAGGATAATTTTTTGGTGGAACTCCAATTTCAAACGATTCCAATTCCAAGATCCAATATCATCGCATAGAGTATAGCATGCCAATGATTTTCCCTTCAAAGATAAAGGGAAAACCTTTTTCATAACTTCATCTCCGGTTAAACCTGCAAGCTTGAACAATCCACAAAGTTGTCCTACATATATCAAGTGCATATCAGGATGTTCGGTTCCATGTCCTGCATAAGGTTTAACTAGCGGTTGTTCTATCATACCCGAAGGAATTTCATATTCAATATTTTCAGTAGGTGCAGTAGATTGAGGGGTAGCTAATTGTGGTTCCGGTCGAGGTGAAGATACCCCAAACAAACCCCTCAAAGGATTGTTTTCCATAGTAACAAGTGACAATAAATTTGAGCACACTATATAAATGTTTCCTTACCAAATTCCACTTACCAAAGGCGCTTCACTCCCCGACAATGGTGCCAGAAAATAGCCTTGATGAACCACAAGCATAGGGGATCAATTTTAGCTCTTTTCGATAAGTAAGAGTGTCGAACCCAACGAGGAGCAGAAGGAAATGACAAGTGATTTTCAGCAAGGTAATGTCTGCAAGTGCTGAAATTGTAAGTAGCAGAGTAGTTTGATAGCAAGATAATTTGTAACGAGCAAGTAACAATAATAGTAACAAAAGTGCAGCAAGGTAGCCCAATCCTTTTGAGACAAAGGACAGGCCAAAACGGTCTCTTATGATAAGCAAAGCATTCTTGAGGGTACACGGGAATTTCATCTAGTCACTTTCATCATGTTGGTTTAATTCGTGTTTGGTACTTTGATAATTTGATATGTGGGTGGACCGGTGCTTAGGTGCTTTTCTTACTTGAACAAATGTCCTACTTATGATTAACCCTCCCACAAGCATCCGCAACTATGAGAAAAGTATTAAGAATAAATTCTAACCATAGCATTAAACTTTTGGATCCAATCGGTCCCTTATGAAATAGCGCATAAACTGGGGTTTAAGCTTCTGTCACTCTCGCAACCCATGATCTAATTGCTACTCCATAATGCATACCCTTAGGCTCAAATATGGTGAAGTGTCATGTAGTCGACGTTCACATGACACCACTAAGGGAATCACAACATACATACTATCAAAATATCAAACACATATCAAGTTCACATGATTACTTGCAACATGATTTCTCTCGTGACCTCAAGAACAAAAGTAACTACTCACAAATAATAATCATGCTCAAGATCATAGGGGTATTAAATATCATACTGAATCTGAACATATAATCTTCCACCAAATAAACCATATAGTAATCAACTACAAGATGTAATCAACACTACTAGTCACCCACAAGCACCAATCTATAGTTCCGGTAACAAGATTGAACACAAGAGATGAACTAGGGTTTGAGATGAGATGGTGTTGTTGAAGATGTTGATGGAGATTGCCCTCCCCAAGATGGGAGAGTTGTTGGTGATGATGATGACGATGATTTCCCCCTCCGAGAGGGAAGTTCCCCCGGCGGAATCGCTCCGCCGAAGGGCAAAAGTGCTCCTACCCAAGTTCCACCTCGAGATGGCGGCGCTCCGTCCCGAAAGTCCTCTCCTTATTTTTTTTCTAGGTAAAAATGACCTATATACCAGAAGATGGGCACCGAAGGTGGGCCTGGGTGAGCACAACCCACAAGGGCGCGCCTGGGCTCCCAAGCGCGCCTAGGTGGGCTGTGCCCACCTGGTGGGCCCCCTCTGGTAGTTATTTGCTCCAATATTCGTGAAGTTTCAGCTTGTTTGGAGTTGTGCAGAATAGGTAGCCTGACGTAGCTTTTCTAGGTCCAGATTTCCAGGTGCCAGAATTCTCCCTCTTTGTGTGTACCTTGTAAATTATGAGAGAAAAGGCACTAGAATTACTCCAAAAAGCATTATTATGGATAAAAACATTATAAATAACAGTAAGAAAACATGATGCAAAATGGACGTATCAATAGGGAGATCAGATCTCAAACAAACTAAGATAGCTTACTTGAAAGATGGGGATATCCTTTCATCTTAAACAAATCATCTCTCCACTAATGGATAGAATCTCGAATCACAATACGACAATCTAAAATATTCATGGAGGTTGACGGATAGGAAGAAGGGCTGGTCGTCAGCTGAGACAGATGGAGATGGAGCTGAATGTGCAGCGGCGCCATGGATCAAACTACCACCCCTTGTTGAATGGACACCATCTTGTACCTTCAGCTGTCGATCCGAGAGCTCTATATGAGAAGGAACCAAAGGTCAGATGAGACTATATGGACGCGTGTGGAGTAAATAAAGAGCACCAATGGATGTGCCTGCAATTAGCCGTCGCCGACAAGTGGCACATGTCGACCAGTTTCCATTAAAATCTTGTAACATCGGGTATTTACCTCCTCGATTTCCGGCAACTATTTGCTGCTTGTGAGGTGACCCTCTCACCCGTATCGGAAAAGGCATAGAATTGCCAGGTCAGCGAGGCATACATGGAACAGTTGACCCATACACCTAAATAACAGACTGTAGATTTTGTTGTGCGAGCATTAGCCCAGCTTGTATAGCACCCGGTGTTCAGCACCCAAGCCCACAAGGGATTGGAAGTAGATCCAAGTGTCAGAAACGTCTAGAAGTCCAGATAGAATGGATGGAAACGTTGACAGCCTGAGATTGATAGATTAAGCAGGGTTTATGGGAGATGAAATTATTTGTATACCTCGGAGAAGCTGTTGTAGTGTAATTGCACTTTGGGTAAATAGGAAACAAATTTTGTTTCTATTGGGCTGTAATTCTTGTGGCACTTTATGATAACATGAACAACCCCTTGTCCGATGCCACCTCTAAAACAAAAAAAGTTAAGCAATTAGTCTAGGGCGTTTTAGCAGGGATGAGTTGGTTAAGAAATCACATGAACTCAACAGAACTTGAAGGATTCTCATTCACATTAGCAAGTGCTCACTATTGATTGGCACTGTGATAAGACCTGAGAACAGCTGCTCTGAAAATGTAAGCACATTCAGTTGCCACCTAGTCAGCTTCAGTCCTAAACAAGAAAAGCAAATGAGAATAAGATTGCACTCAAGTTTGACAACTTCAGATTTAGATTTCCTGAAAGCTATTGATCATATTCTATTGCCATCCATATATGATCTATAAATAAACAAGTTAACGTATATTAAACTTGTTGGTGCAGACGAAGGAACGTGTCCATCAGCGTACCTCTGACCGGGTGCTCGGGCAAGGATGGACCGTGTGGCAGCATGGCCAAGGACTCCAGATGTTGTGTAGGAAAAATCAGGTACTGGCTCCCATGGTGTGGAGCCACAACCGGCCTGAGGTGGAACTCGTCTTCGTCACGAGAGAAAAGACAGGAAAATGAGAGGGCGTCCAAGGACTGAGGCACGAGGAGCTGCGAGCTAAAGGGAAGGACAGTGGTGGCGGTGCAACCTGTGTCGTTGGCAAGCGAGGGAGGAGAGATCGGGGGTGGTCGAGGCCGAGGTCGTTGTCAAGAAACGAGAGGGCTCCGATTTTGTTTCGAGAATAGCGGCCCATGCATAGTAAGCCCAGGAGCAGCCCACGCGTGAGAGGAGGGGGATCGGACAACCTCCAATTTGTTTAGGGATCTGCCTAGCCCGTGTAGCTCTCTCAGCGGGATTGAAGTTGCATCCAACGGCCAGAAATGCCGAGAATTGTAGATCCGATGGTCAAAATGCTGATGGCCTAAGAGGGCTCGATTAGTGCTCAGTTTTAATGTATCTAAATGATCCAAGTAGAGAAAGTATGTTAGCCCATGCCTCCCCCTCATATAAAATTGCAAGAATGATTACTGGTCTAGTTATCGATTGCCTAGGGACAAATGACTTTCTTGTTGACAAAAGCTGTCCACTTTTATTACCTTGCAAGTTATTCCTAGTTTTATTCTCACAAAGTATTCGTAGTTTTATTCTTGTAAAAAGTTTCATACTTGTTTTAGGTAAAGCAAATGTTAAGTGTGTGTAGAGTAGTATTGGTGGTCAATAGAACTTGAGGGAATATTTGTTCTGCCTTTAGCTCCTCGTTGGGTTCGACACTCTTATTTATCGAAGAAGGCTACAAACGATTCCCTATACTTGTGGGTTATCACTAGGCCGTGGTTGGCCTAGCTGTTTGGCTGGGCTTCTCTTTTTTATTCTTTCCTTTTTCTTCTCTCTTTTTGTTTGTAAATTCATTTCGAATTTGAAATTTGAATTTTATTCAAACAATAAACTTGCTCTAAAATCAATTTTGAATATTTGTGACTAGGTGAACATTTCCTTTGGGGTCTTTGACAAACTATTTGGTCAGTTCCTATTGGGCCTTTTTGTAATGTTTCTTTTTCTATTTTTCTATTTTAACCCAGGTTTTACATATAGTTTAAGTTGCACAAATTTAAACTATTTTCAAACTTTTTATCACTGAAGTGAAACGGGGCAAATTTTATATTAGGAAATTTATCTCCTGCCCATATGCAATTTTGATAAAACTTTTATTCATAGAAAATCCTCATGGCCATTAGTTAAACTCTAAATTGACTTAGGGTTTAAGAATTGGTCATGTTTGATTTTTTAATAACCAAATATGAAATGAAAGCATGGATGTATTGCTTCTAAATGCACATCCTAAATTTTGAAAAAATCGGGTTGTGACATGTTCCGGCTTCAACTTGATCTCTTCTCAATGCCCCTTGGCCTTGCATATCAGAAGAGGAAAAACCATCAATGCAATTAGTAGAGTGGAATGGGTTTAAATCATTAATGGAGGAATTGATAGGAGAAATGAAATCACTTGTTAGACCCACTTACAGAATTGATACAAAGTTTAAGTCTCCTGAAGCAACATGTCTTGCTCCAAAAATAGAATCATATCGGCATACTAGTTGAAAGGAAGGACAAACAAGAGTCCCGCAAACATGAACATGAGATTCATCTACACCAACTCAAGTAGCACTCCATCAAAATCCACTAGAAGGACAAAAAGTATGGTTCACCTCACTCTTGGTCGGGACCAAACAAAATAACACTCCATATCAACAGGTAATATAATAATAAAAGCAATAAAAAAGAGGATTTAATATGCAGGGTCGATGAACTCGTGATGATAAAAGCTCACAGGTTCCTAACTAAACATATGCAACTATACATGCTTGATGTCAATACTACTTACTGATCATTAAATTATTATTTTTCACTACTATGTTTGTGGTCTGTTTACAACCATATAGTTCAACAAGCCAAGTGAACTTCAAGTCAAAATCAATCAAATTGTGATAAATATTGCTCATATGATACAATGTCTATACAATCTTGAGAATATCAGTTCCAAGCAATGCTAAGATAAAAAATATATAGGGCACATATGATACATAAAGCTCACCTTCTTGTCGAGCCAAGGCCTTGAAGCGCATGAATGGCTTTGAACATAATTTATATACCCTTGGATAGTGGTATTGAATGCACCAATAGTGTATGGTTAGGATTACTGAGTTGCACAAAGTTTATAAGAAGAAAAGAGCTAACGTTGTTAAGTTCATTCCATATTACTAGTCTAACAATGATCATGCAGATTCAGACGATTCCAGCCTGAGATCCTCCTTTGTTCGCTCACTCTCCCCCAGCGACGAGCGAACCCTAGACCCCTTCTCTTCCAGCCCCTCCCCATCCTCTTCCCCTGCTGCTGTCGCCATAGTCCGCCGGGGCCTTGACCGCGTTGTGCTTGTGGCGGCGGACTGGTCTTTCCCCGGGCACACGGCAGGGGCGCGGGTCTCCTCCCGGTGGTGATCTGGCTCGTTGGGGTGGTTCCCGAGGGCCTCGGGGTGCCTTAGGCGCGGCGACGATGCCGTTGGTAGTGCGGGGGCCCGACCGGCGGTGCTTGTTAGGCCCAGATATCTTTTACCATGAACTACAATGTCTAGTCAATCCTTGGTCTTTAAAGGTGCTCTGCATTTATGTTTTGCGGTCTCAGAAAGGGCTAGCGAGATACCACCTTGTTATATCATATTATGATTGTTTTGAAAGTGTTGTCATCCGAGATTTATTATTATGGCTCGCTAGTTGATTATGCTATTGATATGAGTAAACTTGAGATCTATGTGTTATTGTGAATGTGGTTAGTTATAATCTTTGCTGAAAACTTGAATGCTGGCTTTACATATTTATAACAACAAGAGCAAACAGAGTTTGTAAAAGTTTTTCTTTATCACTTTCAGTTTATCAACTGAATTGCTTGAGGACAAGCAAAGGTTTAAGCTTGGGGGAGTTGATACGTCTCCAACGTATCTACTTTTCCAAACACCGTTGCCCTTGTTTTGGACTCTAACTTGCATGATTTGAATGGAACTAACCCAGACTGACGCTTTTTCAGCAGAATTGCCATGGTGTTATTTATGTGCAGGAGCAAACGTTCTCGGAATGACCTGAAACTTCACGGAGCCACTTTTCAGAAAATAAGAAAAATACCTGCAAAAGATGAAGGCCAGGGGGCCCACCACCTTGCCACGAGGGTGGGGGCGCGCCCCCCTACCTCGTGGGCACCCTGTTGCCTCTCCGACTCCAACTCCACCTCCACATATTGAGTTTCGGGGAGAAAAAAATCAGAGAGAAGAAATCATGGCATTTTACTATACGAAGCCGCCGCCAAGCCCTAAAACCTCTCGGGAGGGCTGATCTGGAGTCCGTTCGGGGCTCCGAAGAGGGGAATCCGCCGCCATCGTCATCATCAACCATCCTCCATCACCAATTTCATGATGCTCACCGCCGTGCGTGAGTAATTACATCGTAGGCTTGCTGGACGGTGATGGGTTGGATGAGATCTATCATGTAATCGACTTAGTTTTGTTAGGGTTTGATCCCTAGTGTCCACTATATTCTGAGATTGATGTTGCTATGACTTTGCTATGCTTAATGCTTGTCACTAGGGCCCGAGTGCCATGATTTCAGATCTGAACCTATTATGTTTTCATCAATATATGAGTGTTCTTGATCCTATCTTGCAAGTCTATAGTCACCTATTATGTGTTATGATCCGTTAACCCCGAAGTGACAATAATCGGGATACTTACCGGTGATGATCGTAGTTTGAGGAGTTCATGTATTCACTATGTGTTAATGCTTTGTTCCGGTTCTCTATTAAAAGGAGGCCTTAATATCCCTTAGTTTTCGTAAGGACCCCGCTGCCACGGGAGGGTAGGACAAAAGATGTCATGCAAGTTATTTTCCATAAGCACGTATGGCTATATTCGGAATACATGCCTACATTATATTAATGAACTGGAGCTAGTTCTGTGTCACCCTAGGTTATGACTGTTACATGATGAACCGCATCTGGCATAATTCTCTATCACCGATCCATTGCCTACGAGCTTTCCATATATTGTTCTTCGCTTATTTACTTTCCCGTTGCTATTGCTATCATCACTACAAAATACCAAAAACATTACTTTTACTATTGTTACCTTTTGCTACCGTTACCACTACTATCATATTACTTTGCTACTAAACATTTTGCTGCAGATATTAAGTTTCCAGGTGTGGTTGAATTGACAACTCAGCTGCTAATACTTGAGAGTATTCTTTGGCTCCCCTTGTGTCGAATCAATAAATTTGGGTTGAATACTTTACCCTCAAAAACTGTTGTGATCCCCTATACTTGCGGGTTATCACTTGGCGCGTGGTGGGAAATCTCCGGGGGGAGCAGCGCTTGCCGGTCTTCTTTGTTTCTTCAAGCTACCGGTGTCGACATTTGTTTCTATTTCTTTCTCTTGTTTTCTGTGTGGTTGCTTTATAATATAAAATGGGGGAAACCCTTTATAGTCAATGGTCATGCAAAGTTTATCATCCCATGATGTTCCACTCTGCTTCCTAGCATCTCACATAGCCATATAGTTTCCTTTTAAATCCTTCTGCTTCTCTCATATTTGTTGCTTTGTGAAATGTGCTAGTGGAAACTTCTAATTGGATTTATTTGTAGTGTTATTCCAGCCTTCAGCCATCCACCCATTTTGACCTATACAAAAGGGATTGTTGTGGTCAAGCAATGTATCTGCAAGACCTTGCTCATATGCATGATCCCAAGATGACCTAGCTGCTGCCATAGCTACATTACTGAACTAACAATGGGTACCAGTTAAATTTCTCCCTACCACTACTTTACACAAAAAAGGTGAAAAGTAAATAAAATTACAAAATAAATTCATGCGCAACTAATAGTTATCCCACATTTGCATTGCAATCTGATCTCTAAGAGTATTTCCATTGTTTGACTAATCATGATGAAGTTGGTTGACATCATCACCCTCTAGAACATCAACATATGTTGCTAGTAAAATTAATGGTGGTTGGGGATCCAACCTTGCCTCATCACCACTCTGAGCTCTAATGGTGTTATGGAATACATCACATGCAGCCATAATCTTTGATTTGCGACTATATAAGATAGTGATTGTCCATTATCAAGATAGAGAACCGTTATTTAGAACACTGATGGCCCTTTCGATATGGTTCCAGAGAATTGCAAGGCGATGGTTGAATAAGTCCTTATGGTCAGATAGCACACATGAGATGAGAGCCGCCTCCTAAATTCACTAAGGTGACACTGAAATCCTCGATAGGGGCAAGAAAATAAGGAGTGCTTGCATATCTAGCATCTATGGGATAAATTTTTCCAATTAGCACATGAAACCCCTTGCTAATAACACACCGAAGAACTCTTGCATATGATGCAGATCCTTCCCACCCACATGAAATAAATGTGAAATTAAGATCAATTCACATGCAACCACGATGTTTTGTGAGAGGGTCCATTTTCTATTCCTAAAAGGGTGACCTTATCTTTAGCAATAGTGATGGGGTACATTTTCCATCTATAGCACCAATGCAATTCTACACATTGAAAAAAAACAACACACCTTGGTAGTTTTAGAAATCTATATGGAGAAGCTTTGGAAAATTGCATCAATGTGGAGATGTGTGTGTAGTGGTTCACCTAAAACTAAGGCCAATAGTGAGTGTTGGACATGATCTTTGAGTGGGGCTGGAGCATACTTGGAATCTTTATATATCTTTGGGCTAGAGTTGGATTAAGTCGAAAAGTTTGTTTATCTTCCTACACGTTGTTTTAGTGATGTGTTGGAAGTATCTTTTGTAGATCTTCATTGCTAGAATTGTGCGAAATCATGTACATAAACATTTCCAGGTGCTCCTCAACGGTAACAATTAACATACCCTCCAATAGATGCTATATTTTAGGATAATCCAAGATATAGACCTAAAATCACAGTCCCATCCTCAACTCAACCCTCGACCAACTCGCATGCTCTTCTAGTATTACCTTAAACCATTCCAGCGCCGAATAAAGATGATGTGTGTACTGATTGCGTTTCCTCGTATGGCAAGAATATAAAGCAAGGGGCGAAAGGAAGAATAGTTCAACGTCTTCTTCTTGTTCCTGCAAGAAATCTTACTTGTTTTATCCCTCTTAGAATGCATCACTACTATATACAATAAGTAACAAAATTAATAATAAAAATCACCAAGAAGTGTTTGACATAATAGAAACAACTAAAGAAATAATAACACATCAGAGAACCAATAGATAGGAGCCTAGATAGCTCAATAGTAAATGAAAAGCTAGTGATTTTCTAACATCTAAGTACAAAACTAAGAGCAGTGATTTTCCCAAATAAACAAAATAAGACCATTGTGTCAATACTAGGCAGAGAAAAATGACATCACATGAGGTAGTCGAACACAAAGAACATTCTGCATACATTGCATTGTGTAAAAATATAATTAAGAGCAGTAGTTTTCTCCAATGTAGTAGTCACAAAATTTAACTTTCCTTAGTGACCATGTCAAAGGGATGACAATGTCACATACCTTTCCCGGTCTAGGGGAAATCTTCTCAATGGCCAATGAACTGAAATGCACCCAACAACTAAACACGTTGTCTTCAGATAAAGAAAAATAGTTCTAATGTTAGAGCACCTACATTTGACACACGATAAAACACTTATCAGTTTATGACACAAAAATTGCGCAGTTTGACACATGATAAAATACTTATCAGTTCTAATGTCAGAGCACCTGCATTGTGACAAGTTCTTGGAGTGCATAAGAAACCATGGTCTGATATATGAAACACCGTCACTACAGAAGTTTCATAGGAAACAATTTGTCATTGATACGTCTCCAATATATCTATAATTTTTTATTGTTTCATGCTTTTATATTATCCGTTTTGGATGTTTTATATGCATTAATATGCTATTTTATATGATTTTTGGGACTAACCTATTAACCTAGAGCCTAGTGCCAGTTTCTGTTTTTTTTCTTGTTTTAGAGTTTCGCAAAAAAGGAATATCAAATGGAATAAAACTTTGCGATGATTTTTCTTGGACCAGAAGACACCCAGGAGACTTGGAGTGCAAGTCAGAGGAGCCTTGAGGCGGCCACAAGGGTGGAGGGCGCGCTCCCGACCTTGTGGGCCCCTGGTAGCTCACCCGACCTAATTGTTCCTCCTATATATATTCTTATACCCCAAAAACATCTAGGGGAACCAAGAAATCACTTTTCCACTGCCGCAACCTTCTATACCCGTGAGATCCCATCTTGGGGCCTTTTCTGACATCCTGCCGGAGGGGGAATCGATCATGGAGGGCTTCTACATCAACACCATTGCCTCTCCGATGAAGAGTGAGTAGTTTACTTCAGACCTACGGGGTCCATAGCTAGTAGCTAGATGGATTCTTCTCTCTCTTTGTTTCTCAATACAGAGTTCTCCTCAATGTTCTTGGAGATCTATTCGATGTAATACTCTTTTGTGGTGTGTTTTCCGAGATCCGATGAATTGCGGATTTATGATCAGCTTATTTATGAATATTATTTGAATCTTCTCTAGATTCTTTTATGCATGGTTTGATATCTTTGCAAGTCTCTTTGAACTGTCGATTTGGTTTGGCCAACTAGATTGTTTTATCTTGCAATGGGAGAAGTGCTTAGCTTTGGGTTCAATCTTGCGATGCTCGATCTACTGACAAAAGGGGAACCGCCACGTATTGTATTGTTGCCAACGAGGATAACAAGATGGGGTTTTCATCATATTGCTTGAGTTAATCCCACTACATCATGTCATCTAACTTAATGCGTTACTCTGTTCTAAGGAACTTAATACTCTAGATGCAGGCATGAGTCGGTCGATGTGTGGAGTAATAGTAGTAGATGCAGAATCGTTTCGGTCTACTTGACACAGACGTGATGCCTATATTCATGATCATTGCCTTAGATAACGTCATAACTTTGCGCTTTTCCATCAATTGCTTGGCAGTAATTTGTTCACCCATCGTAATAACTTCTATCTTGAGAGAAGCCTCTAGTGAAACCTATGGCCCCGTGTCTATTTTACATCATATTAGTTTCCCGTCAACTTGCCAATTTTTGTCGCCGTTCCCTTAATTTGCAATCTTTTACTTGCCGTTCCATAAACCAAAAATACCAAAAATATTACTTTACCATTTATCCATCTCTATTAGATCTCACTTTGCGAATAACCGTGAAGGGATTGACAACCCCTTTGTCGTGTTGGTTGCAAGTTGGTGTTTGTTTGTGCAAGTATTCAGTGGCTTGTTGCGTAGTCTCCTACTTGATTGATACCTTGGTTCTCAAAACTGAGGGAAATACTTACTCTACTTTCCTGCATCACCCTTTCCTCTTCAAGGGACAAAACAACACAAGCTAAAGTGGTAGCAAGAAGGATTTCTATAACCGTTGCCGAGGAGATCTACACCAAGCCAAGACATACCAAGTACCCATCATAAACTCTCATCTCTCGCATTATATTATTCGCCATTCGCCTCTCGTTTTCCTCTCCCCCACTTCTAAAATGATTTTCGAAAAGATTCGCCTTTTCTTCGCCCCTCTTTCATTCGTATTTTTCGTTTACCTTTTGTGTGCTCATGTGTTGGATTGCTTGCTTTGTCACGATGGCTCACACTACAAAAAAAGACACATCCGTGACATTTTGGGCCGAACAATTTTTTTTTCTGTCATACATATGACACTTCTATGACGATAATTGTGACAAAACCCGGTATCATCATTGTGGTGGGCTCCTACTTCTATGACAAAAAATCATGATAGAAAATGGGCTTTTCATCCTGGGCGGGCCGGAGACGCAGCTGCATGACATTCTTTGGGCTGTCCATGACGGAAAAAACCATGGTAGAAGCGAGGGGGAGGAAAATTTCAGGGAGTTCCCGGTTACGGTGGGAGGTCGGGGGCCGAGCGATGCGCGTTTCTCTCGTACACGTATGCGCGTGTGTGCGAGGCGTTGTCTCTAACTGACCCGAGCGAGGCGTTGGGCTCTAACTGAACCCGAGTGATTGCACCGCAGGCTATGCGTTACTGAACCGGAGCGATCGATCGATGGCTGTTAACTGAACCCGATCGAGCGATTCCTTCGCTACTGCTGCTAACTGAAGCCGATCGATACTGCCTCTGGATGAACAGGGACCCCGTGGAGGGCTGGATGAACAGGAGCCCGTGGAGAGGGCTGGTTGAACAGTAGCTGGGGGAGGAGCGCGGGGGGGAGGCGGGATGAACAGGAGCCCGTGGAGAGGGCTGGTTGAACAGTAGCTGGGGGAGGAGCGCGGGGGGGAGGCTGGATGAACAGGAGCCCGTGGAGAGGGCAGGATGAACAGTAGATGGGGGAGGAGCGCGGGGGGGAGGCGGGATGAACAGGAGCCCGTGGAGAGGGCTGGTTGAACAGTAGCTGGTGGAGTAGCGCGCGGTGGAGGCTGGATGAACAGGAGCCCGTGGATCAACAGTCGTAGGTGGACGCTGGAGGAGGTCGATGGTGGATGAACAGTAGCTCGTGGAGGCTGGAGGGGGCCGACGGTGGAGATGAACAGTATCCCGAGGAGTCCCGTTTTGCGGTACGCCACACCCCTCCCGATGAATAGGACCCCTGTTTCAACCGTAGCGCTCCAACACAAGTCCGTTTCGTCCGTTTTGCGGTACGCCAGACCCCTCCCGATGAACAGGATCCCGTTATGAACGTGGCCGGTCGAACACAAGGCTGTTTCCTCCGTTCTGTGGTACGCCAGACCTCGTTTCCATCGCCTGTTCCGTCCAAGCCCTCCCGATGAACACGACGCAATCCGTTGCCTCCCCATGAACACGACGCATTCCGTTGCCTCCCCATGAACACGACGACGACGCCGTTTCTCCGTTCCGCCCCAGCAATGTACACGAGCCCTGGCCGTACGTATGCGCGAGTAGGCGTTCGAGACCCCGCCCGTATGTACACATACGTGGTCGTATTTTCTTTCTTGCACCCTGGCCGCTTTACGTACGTGTACATGCTACGTGCGCGCCTCTACTAAGACACGTGCACGCCTCTACTACAACATGTGCGCGCCTCTACATCGACCAATATGTACGTACATGTTCCCGACAAGAATGACAATGCTACGTACGCTTCGACCAGGTGGGTCCCGACTGTCAGGCACTTCCTTGCCTGCAAAGATGTAGCTGGTGGGTCCCAGTAGTCAGGGGGGCGAAATACGGTGGCCCGCCCGGTGGGTCCCGCTGTCAGGTGGAGGAATAATTCTTTTGCACGTAATAAGGAGGCACTTCCTTGCTGCGGCCGTGGACCCAGCTGTCGGCCTCTCCACGTACAGTCCACGTCCGATGGAAGCCGTTCCATGACCACGTTGACCACGCCGCGCCGAGAGCACCAGGGCGGTGGACGACGGCGAGGCCTAGGAAGGGGACGACGCGGAGCCGGGGAAGACACGACAGTGGATGCCCACGCGTAGAGGAGTACGAGGGTTCACTGGTTTGCTACGGTGTGAGGCTGCCATCGGCGCAGAATAACATGGGGTGTGGGTGACTAGAGGGATGGCCTGGCCAGCGGTGGGAGTAGTAGGGGGTGGTGAGGCCTCCGCCGCATCGCAGCCGGCCACGGGAGGCAGGAGCACGAGGCACGACCGGCGCTGGTTCGGGCGGCTGGAGCAAGAAGACCAGAGGTTGAAGAAGCACTACGGCCGTTGGATGGACATCGTACGATCAATGGGGCTAGAATCGTGCATATTGACTAAGTTGACAAAGCCCTCCGTCCCCGTCAACTTAGTAGGCCCACAAGTCAGCCTGCCACTATACTGGGTCCCAGCTAACAAGGGGAGTATTCATTTTTTTGTGCGTAATAAGGAGGCACTTCCTTGTGTGCGAAGGTATAGCTGGTGGGTCCGAGCTGTCAGCGGAGGTAATTTTTTTTTTGCAAAATACAGAGGCCCTTTCGGTGGGTCCCTGATGTCAGGTGGAGGAATCATTATTTTGTGCGTAATAAGGAGGCATTTCCTTGCATGCGGCCGTGGACCCGGCTGTCGGCCTCTCCACGTAAAAGTCTAGTTCAGATGCATGTCAGTCATTGACCACATTGACCAGGCCACGCCGAGAGCATAGGGCGGTGGACGACGACGAGGCTAGGAAAGGGGACGACACGGGGGCAGGGAAGACTCGGCAGTTGTTTCCCACGCGGAGGGGAGTACGACTGTACGAGGGTTTACTGGTTCGTCTGCCATCGCCGGAGAATAACAGCAGGTGTGGGTGAGTAGAGGGATGGCTAGGCCAGCGATGGGAGTACGGTCGGGCGGTGAGGCCTGCGCGAGCACAGCCGGCACGTGAGGAGGAGGGAGCAGGCAGTCCCTCCGGCGCTTGTTTGAGCGGCTGGAGCAGGAAGAGCAGAGATTGAAGAAGCACGACGGCCGTTGGATGGACATCCAACAGTCAGTGCTTGTGCGTCAACCTTTTTTTAGGAAAGCCTCAAATCTATGGAAAACAGCATACAACCCATCTGCCATTATTTCTAATAATTTACAGCCATTTGCTAATTCTTAAGGTTTTTTTGGAGCCCGTATTCTTTTGTTAGCATTACAGCCCATATTGTGGCAACTGTTAAAAAATTATACGAAATTTTGCATATTTCGGTGCGGTCCGAACTGTTTTTAATCCCGAATTTTGACTCACATTCAAACTGATTTTAAAAATAAATGTATATCAATATAAAATCCAACAAATTCTCCACGCAAAAATTAATGTAATTTTAAAATCTTGAAATGAAAAAAAGATATTTGAAACTAATTGCCGGTTTGATGTGTTTTAAAAATGTACAACCCATTTCTCATTACTAATGGGCCATTTTCTCGGCCAGCCGAATGAAAGCTCTCCCGTCTTGAAAGAATTGCATCAAACAGGCCTGACAAAGCGACTTACTTGGCAAATCACAAAAAAACTGGGCTGTGGCCGTGGACCCAGCTGTCAGCCTCTCCACGTACAGTACTCTTTCGATGGAAGTCATTCCTTGACCACATTGACCACGCCGCACGGAGAGCACCACGACATTGGACGACGGAGAGGCCTAGGAAGGGGACGACGGCAGTGGAAGCCCGCGCGGAGAGGACTACGAGGGTTCACTGGTTCGGCTGCGGTGTGAGGCTGCCGTCGCGCAGGGCCTCGACAGCGGTGGGAATAGTAGGGGGCGGTGAAGCCTCTGCGGCAGCACAGCCGACCACGGGAGGCAAGAGCATGCGACACGACCGGCGCTGCTTTGGGCGGCTGGAGCAAGAATACCAGAGGTTGAAGAAGCACTACGGCTTTTGGATGGACATCGTACGGTCACTGGAGCTAGAATCATTCATGTTGACTAAGTTGACAAAGCCCTTCATCCACGTCAACTTAGTAGGCCCACAAGCCAGCCTCCCAGCAAGGTGGGCCCCAGCTAGCCGGGGGAGTATTCATTTTTTTGTTCGTAATAAGGAGGCACTTCCTCTGGGTCCGAGATGACAGCGGGGGAACATTTTTTTCGTGAAATACGGTGGCCCGTCCGGTGGTTCCCAGCAGTCAGGGGGAAATGATTTTTTTCGCAAAATACTGGTGGCCTGTCCGGTGGGTCCCTGCTGTCAGGTGGAGGAATAATTATTTTCCACATAATAAGGAGGCACTTCCTTGCGGCTGCCGTGGACCCAGCTGTCAGCCTCTCCACATAGTACTCTTCCGATGGAAGTCGGTCGTTGACCACATTGACCACGCCGCGCCGAGAGCACCACGCGGTGGACGACGGCGAGGCCTAGGAAGGGGACGACGCGGAGCCGGGAGACGCGGCAGTGGATGCCCACGCAGAGAGGAGTACGAGCGTTCACTGGTTCGGCTGCGGTGTGAGGCTGCCGTCGCCGCAAGAATAACAGGGGGTGTGGGTGAGTGGAGGGATGGCCTGGCCAGTGGTGGGAGTAGTATGGGGGCGGTGAGGCCTCCGCGGTAGCACAGCCGGCCACGGGAGGCAGGAGCAGGCGGCACGACCGGCGCTGCTTTGGGCGGCTGGAGCAAGAAGACCAGAGGTTGAAGAAGCACTATGGCCGTTGGATGGACATCATACGGTCACTGGAGTATTGACTAAGTTGACAAAGCTCTCCGTCCCTGTCAACTTAGTAGGCCCACAAGTCAGCCCAACAATATGGTGGGTCCCAGCTAGCAGGGGGTATTCATTTTTTTGGGCGTAATAAGGAGGCACTTCCTTGCGTGCGAAGATATAGCTGGTGGGTCCGACCTGTCAGCGGGGGGAACGTTTTTTTCACGAAATACAGAGGCCCTTCCTGTGGGTCCTAGCTGTCAGGTGGAGGAATCATTATTTTGCGCGTAATAAGGAGGCATTTCCTTGCGTGCGGCCGTGGACCCAGCTGTCAGCCTCTCCACGTACAGTCCACTTCCGATGGATGTCGTTCATTGACCACGTTGACCAGGCCGCGCCGAGAGCACCAGGGCGGTGGACGACGGCGAGGCCTAGGAAGGGAACGACACGGAGCCAGGGAATACTCGGCAGTTGTTTCCCACGCGGAGGAGTACGAGGGTTTACTGGTTCGTCTGCCGTCGCCGGAGAATAACAGCAGTGTGGGTGAGTAGAGGGATGGCTAGGCCAGCGATGGGAGTACGGTGGGGCCGTGAGGCCTGCGCGGCAGCATAGCCGGCCGCGGGAGGAGGGAGCAGGCAGTCCGCCGGCGCTTGTTTGAGCGGCTTGAGCATGAAGAGCAGAGATTGAAGAAGCACGACAGCCGTTGGATGGACATCCAACAGTCACTGCTCTCGTGTGTTGACTAAGTTGACAGGGCGTTGCGTGTGCGTCAACCTTTTTTTATGAAAGCATACGCGTCAACCTGTAGTAGGCGCACAAGTCAGCCTCAAATCTGTGGAAAACAGCATACAGCCCATCTGCCATTATTTCTAATAATGTACAGCCCATTTGCTAATATTTAAGAATTTTTTTGGAGCCCATCTTCTTTTTGTTAGCATCACACCCCATATTGTGGCCACGGTTAAAAAGTATACGAAATTTTGCATATTTCGTGCGGTCAACTGTTTTTAATCCAGAAATATCGATTCACATTCAAACTATTTTGAAAAATAATTTATATAAATATAAAATCCAAATAATTGTCCATGCATAAAAATCAATGGAATTTAAGATCTTGTAATGAAAAAAATTGAAAACTAATTCCTGTTTTGATGTGTTTTAAAATGTACAACCCATTTCTGGGCAAAACCAAATGAAACTCTCCCTCGTCTCGAAAGATTTGCAGCCCCAGCAGGGCGATAAAGCAAGTAGGCCTTGTTTTGGGTATTTCTTTTAAAAAAAAAAATAGAACTGGGCTAGCCATTTTCAGAGAAAAAAAACAAAGAAAAAACAACTGAGCTCATGATGTGGTAAACTTAAATAGAACCCCTGGCTAGACGGGCCACAGGCCCCGCACAGCCCCGTTGTTACCCTGATCCGTCGCTAAAACTAGTATAAAATAACAACTGCTTGTTCTCAAAAAAACTGCGTGACTTGCTGGGTCCTGGTGTCAGCCGCTCGTAGTGTAATCTCTCGTTTATTCTACGTTGACAATGGTGAGCCCCAGATGTTCCAACCAATTAAGGAGGAACCATATTCTTGGGCTGTACTATAGAGGCACTTGCTTGCGTACTGCCCATGACGCTGTGGGTCCCCTACTGTCATCCTTCCACGTACAGTCATCTCCTTGTTCCTCCCGGTTGTTGACCGACGTGAACAACGCAAGAGGGCGGCGCACCACGCACGGCGAGTGAACCAAGGCCGCAAGGCGGAGGAACGACGGCGAGGCGAGGACAGAACGAACAGGAGCCGTTGAAGATGCGCCGGTCCAGTCACAGGCGGAGGGAGTACGAGGTTGACTGGTTCGGGCGCGGGTGCGTGTTTGGGGCTGACATCGCCAGAGAATAACAGGACGTGGGGAAATAGAGGAGGGACTAGCCACGTTGGAGGTACGTATGGTAGGGCGGCGGAGGCGCAGCCAGCCATGGGAGGCGGGAGCAGGCGGAGGCCGACGGGGTGGTTTGGTTGGGCCATTGGAGGAAGAAGTGTAGGATCTAGAAGTAGATGTGTCTAGAGGGGGGTGATTAGACACTTAGTGCTAAAGTTGCAATTTTTAGGCCTTTTTGGTTTGAGTGGAGTTTTAGGCACAATTTCAACATACACAATACATATCAAGCAAGCATGCAAAGAGTATATGAGCAGCGGAATGTAAAGCATGCAACTTGCAAGAATGTAAGGGGAAGGGTTTGGAGAATTCAAACGCAATTGGAGACACGGATGTTTTTCCCGTGGTTCGGATAGGTGGTGCTATCCTACATCCACGTTGATGGAGACTTCAACCCACGAAGGGTAACGGTTGCGCGAGTCCACGGAGGGCTCCACCCACGAAGGGTAATGGTTGCGCGAGTCCACGGAGGGCTCCACCCACGAAGGGTCCACGAAGAAGCAACCACCCACGAAGGGTCCACGAAGAAGCAACCTTGTCTATCCCACCATGGCCATCTCCCACGAAGGACTTGCCTCACTAGCGGTAGATCTTCACGAAGTAGGCGATCTCCTTGCCCTTACAAACTCCTTGGTTCAACTCCACAATCTTGTCGGAGGCTCCCAAGTAACACCTAGCCAATCTAGGAGACACCACTCTCCAAGAAGTAACAAATGGTGTGTAGGTGATGAACTCCTTGCTCTTGTGCTTCAAATGATAGTCTCCCCAACACTCAACTCTCTCTCATAGGATTTGGATTTTGTGGAAATAAGATTTGAGTGGAAAGCAACTTGGGGAAGGCTAGAGATCAAGATTCATATGGTAGGAATGGAATATCTTGGTCTCAACACATGAGTAGGTGGTTCTCTCTCAGAACATATGAGTTGGAATTGTGTATGTGTTCTGATGGCTCTCTCCACGAATGAAGAGGAGGTGGAGGGGTATATATAGCCTCCACACAAAATCCAACCATTACACACAGTTTTCCAATCTCGGTGGGACCGAATCAACAAACTCGGTCGGACCGAAAAGGTAAACCTAGTGACCGTTAGAGATTTTTGGTGGGACTGACATGCAACTCGGTAGGACCGATATGGTTAGGGTTTGGGCATAACGTAATATTGGTGAGACCGATTACACAAACTTGGTGAGACCGAGTTTGGTAATTAGCTAACCAGAGAGTTGGTCAGGCAAACTCGGTGGGACCGATTTGCTCTTTCGGTGAGACCGAAAAGTTACAAAAGGGAAACATAGAGTTTACATTGCAATCTCGGTGGGACCGATTCGCTCTTTCGGTGAGACCGAAAAGTTACGAAAGGGAAACAGAGAGTTTGCAATCCCATCTCGGTGAGACTGAGATCCCTATCGATAGAACCAAATTGCTAGGGTTTGGCAGTGGCTTATGACAAGTGAAACTCGGTGGCGCCGGATAGAAAGAATCGGTAGGACCGAGTTTGGCTTTGGGTTTAGGTCATATGTGGAAGTGGGAAAGTAGCTGAGGATTTTGGAGCATATCATTAAGCACATGAAGCAAGAGGCTCATTAAGCAACACCTCATCCCTCCTTGATAGTATTGGCTTTTCCTATGGACTCAATGTGATCTTGGATCACTAAAATGTAAAATGAAGAGTCTTGAGCTTGAAGCTTTAGCCAATCCTTTGTCCTTAGCAGCTTGAAGGAATTCCCACAACCTTTAGTCCATGCCACTCCATTGTTGAACTTATCTGAAACATGCTAGATAGAAATGTTAGTCCAACAAGAGATATGTTGTCATCAATTATCAAAACCACCTAGGGAGCACTTGTGCTTTCAATCTCCCCCTTTTTGGTAATTGATGGCAACATACATCAAAGCTTTAGATAAAGATATAAAGAACAGCAAGTAAAGCTTTGGAAGGACATGTAACAAGCATAGGCTCCCCCTACATGTATGCACTCATGTAAATATGAAACATAGAGGCATGTGAGAGCATAACCATGACAGAGTAGGCAATGTGTTACATGTATCTTGGCCATATGCATCAGAGCAAAAGATTATCAAGGAAAATACCTTCATGCTCATGAGTCCTTCTTGCAAACAGTATGTACATAAGCAAGAACATCTCATACTCATGATTTTGATGCATATACTTACCTTGTGGTCTTGAGCTGGCTTAGGATGGAATGAACCTGCACAAACAAAGTTAGATAACACAGGTACATCCACTAGCCAGAGCAAACAAAAGAAACCACAAGAATACCAGGACTGGGATGACATGTAGAGAGTGAGTACAAGGTACCACATTGGATTCAACATGTCCCCAAGAATAAAGATATGCAATGAATTTGACTGATTTCTTTCCCTTAGGTGTCTTGCTCCCCCTGAATCTTACATGGGATATTGGGAGAAGATAGGGAACAAAAAATCAGAGCTGAAAGATACAAATGAACATATCTTTCCCCCTAAAAAGACATGTGACATCTCTCCTCTTGAACATCAAGCATCAAGCATCTGGGACATCTGGGATCCTTGAGTATTCTCTCCCCCTGGAAGTCTCTCTCTCTCCCTTAATACTTTCTCTCTTGTAGGTTTGGTCCTTGAGACTTTTTCTCTCCCTTGATGTGATCTCTCTCTCCTACAAGCTTTGATGTGATCTCTCTCTCCCCCTTTGACATCAATTTCCAAGAAGGGATTTCTGGAATCCGTCATATAGGTTTGGTCCTTGAGACTCAGCACAAAGCAATGGATAAAACTGTGATGCTTGTAGAGGACAAGATTCATTGAGTAGAGCTGGATCAGAAGAAATATAGAACAAGTGGCAAACTGTTTTTCCTGTTGCGAAGTCGGTGGCACCGAGTGGTATGTTTCGGTGGCACCGAAAAGATTCGGTTGGACCGAAAATTACAAGTCGGTGAAACCGAGTTCACACAGAGAAAAACACTTGCCACCTCAGCTCACTAGACATGTAGGATCTCACAAAGATTTGCAATGAATTACCTGAAGGATTTGCAAGGAATTAAATGCAGAAAATGCAGAACATAAACAGAAAGAAAAGAGAAGAAACTGAAAGATCTAGATGAATTTTTTTTTGAAAAAGAGAAAGAAAATAAACATGCATGAGACAAATGCAATAACACAGAAAAGAACACAAGAGAACTTCATCTAGAGTTGGGCGGTGACATAGTCACCTATGTTAGAGTATATTGACTTAGGAGTCAAGTGAGAACACTTGATCATAGGTCATACTCATCGTTAAGCTCAAAATGGGGTTACCATTTTTCGTTTAAGCATCTTGATGTATTCACACCTTGTTGAGTTGCTTTGACTCATGTCTTGGAGTAAAGCTTCTCTAAGATGGAATAACATACCTTGGGTGGTGGTGTGGTTCTTGCTCATGTAGTTGAACTTGTGTGGGTGCTCAAGGTTGATGTAGCTCATCAAGAGTTGGGAGCACCACTTGGAGTTTGAGTTCATCTACCTACATGGGTTAGTTCTTGCAAGGAAGAGCACTTGTGTATCCAAAAATGACAATCATGAAGCTCAACATAGAATTTGTCAAAGGATATGTTTGAATGGTTTTGTGCTTCCTTGTCTTGAACCACCATTGTGTAGAGTCTTGGTGATGTAGAGATTGCTCAAGATGTGAGTGAGTCGCAATCTCATGGAATTAGATTCAACCAAGCACCTACATGAGTTAGACAACATGCAAGGTGCAAATATATCCAAGACATAAGATAGTTATCATAAGAGATATATCATGGATTAGTCATAAGCTCATGTCTTGCATGTATCCAATGGAGTTTCTACTCCAAGTTCGAAGCATCAATGATGTTCAATTCTCCTCTCAACCTCCAAAACACTTTCTCATCAAGAGGTTTAGTAAATATATCTGCTAATTGCTTATCGGTGCGAACGTGCTTAAGATTAATGTCACCCTTAGCAACATGATCTCGAATGAAATGATGACGAACTTCAATATGCTTAGTTCGAGAATGTTGTACAGGATTATGACCAATTTTGATAGCACTTTCATTATCACAAAGCAGTGGAACATGTTTCACATAAATCCCATAATCTTTAAGAGTTTGGGTCATCCAAAGTAATTGAGCACAACATGAACCAGCGGCAATGTATTCCGCTTCGGCGGTGGATAAGGATACCGAGTTTTGTTTATTGGAAGACCAAGACACAAGAGATCTACCAAGAAATTGACAAGTACCCGAAGTGGACTTTCTATCAACCTTGTTTCCGGCATAATCCGAGTCGGAGTAGACAACAAGATCAAAAGAAGACCTCTTAGGATACCAAATGCCAAAATTTGGTGTTTGGATTAAATATCTCACTATCCTTTTCGCAGCCTTAAGATGACATTCTTTAGGAGCAGCTTGATATCATGCACACATGCACACACTTAGCATAATATCGGGACGTGAAGCACATAGGTATAACAATGAACCAATCATAGAGCGATAAACCTTTTGATCAACCGGTTCACCATCTTTGGTCAAATCATTATGTCCACTAGTAGGAATGGGTGTAGACATACCTTTGCATTCTTGCATATTGAACTTCTTGAATAAGTCCTTGGTGTACTTCGTTTGAGAGACAAATGTACCTTCCTTAGTTTGCTTTATTTGCAAACCGAGAAAGAATTTGAGTTCACTCATCATAGACATCTCAAACTTCTCTGACATTAGCTTTCCAAACTTTTCACTAAAGAGAGGGTTAGTTGAACCAAATATGATATCATCGACATAAATTTGGCATACAAATAGTTCTCCATTAACCCTTTTAGTAAAAAGAGTAGAATCAATTTTACCAATTTCAAAACCACTTGTAATAAGGAACTTGGTCAAGCATTTATACCATGCTCTAGGAGCTTGTTTAAGACCATAAAGAGCTTTGTGAAGTTTGTAAACATGATTTGGTTTCTTAGGATTGATAAAGCCGGGAGGTTGTTTGACATAAACTTCCTCCTCTATTTCACCATTTAGAAAAGCACTTTTAATGTCCATTTGGTACAAGGTGATATTATGGTGATTAGCATAGGCAAGTAAGATGCGAATGGACTCAAGTCTAGCAACGGGAGCATATGTCTCACCATAGTCCATACCTTCGACTTGTGTGTACCCTTGGGCGACGAGACGTGCTTTGTTGCGAACCACTTGTCCATCTTCATCTTGCTTGTTGAGAAACACCCATTTGGTACCAATGATGTTGTGGTTGTTGTCGGGCTTCTCAACCAATGTCCAAACTTGGTTTCTCTCAAAATTGTGTAGCTCTTCATGCATAGCGTTTATCCAATCCGGATCTTCCAATGCTTCTTCAACCTTCATAGGTTCAATGCTAGAGATGAATGAATAGTTTTCACAAAAGTTAGCTAAACGAGTTTTTGAGCGAGTGATTCTCCCGGTTTGTATATCATTGAGGATTTGCTCGACGGGATGATCTTTGGCAATTCTTGCTCGAACTCGTGAGAGCTTTTGCTTGGGTCTTTGTTGAACATCTTCTTCATCTTGTTCTTCTTCTTGGTCTTCTTCATTGTTGACGTCGTCGTTCTCTTGTCGTGGTGGAGAAAGAGGTTGTTGATGTTCGTCTTGATGCATTTCCTTGTCTTCTTCATCTTGGTGTGTCCCACTTGTGGATGCTTCCGTGTCGATTCTTGGTTCACCTTGTCGTGAAGTAGAAGCTTCCACTTGGACGGATAAAGTACTCTCCTTCACCTTCGTTGGACGAATTTTGCCAATGGACAAGTCTTGGATTGCTTCTGAAGGGTCTTTGTCTCCTACATCAACTGGAAATTGCTCTACTTGCGAGCCATTAGATTCATCAAAATTCACATCTACCGTCTCTTCAACCTTTCGGGTGAAATTGTTTTAGACACGGTAAGTGTGAGAGTTTGAGCCATAACCAAGTAGAAAACCTTCATGAGATTTAGGAGCAAACTTTGAACGACGATGCTTATCAAGAATGTAGCACTTTGAGCCGAATACTCGAAAGTATCCAACTTGGGGTTTGTTACCGGTGAGAAGCTCGTATGCCGTCTTGCCGAGTAGCTTGTGAAGATATAAGCGATTTGTTGCGTGACAAGCTGTCTCAACCGCTTCTGCCCAAAAGTGCTTCGGCGTCTTGTTTTCATCAAGCATCATTCTTGCCATTTCGATGAGCGTCCGGTTCTTCCTCTCAACAACTCCATTTTGTTGAGGTGTGTACGTAACCGAGAACTCGTGTGAAATCCCTTCTTTGTCAAGAAAGGTGTCCACATTTGCATTCTTGAACTCCATTCTGTTGTCACTCCGAACCTTCTTGATCTTCACGTCAAACTGATTTTGGGCCTTCCTAGCGAAGTTTCTGAAGATCTTCTGGACCTGCGACTTGTCATTAAGAAAGAACACCCATGTAAATCTTGAAAAATCATCAACTATAACTAGACCAAAAGAATTTCCACCGAGACTCTTGTAGGCGTTGGGACCAAAAAGATCCATATGAAGTAGCTCAAGTGGCCTTCTTGTGGTCATGATGTTCTTCACGGGATGCCTTGCTCCAACCTGTTTACCTGCTTGACAAGCACTGCAAAGTCTATCCTTATCAAATATGACATCGTTAACTCCAAGGATATGATTTCCTTTAATAAGCTTGTCAAGGTTTCTCATGCCAACGTGACCTAGTCGTCTATGCCACAACCAACCTTTTGAGGATTTAGCAACAAAGCAAGTTTTAGGTTGTGCCTTTTTAGAGAAATCGACAATGTAAAGATCACCTCTACGCATACCGGTAAAGACCATTTTATGATTGTCTCGACGAAATACTTGGCAATCTACCTCAGTAAATAGGACATTCAAACCGAAATCAGCAAGTCTAGATACTGAAAGTAAGTTGTAGCCGAGAGATTCAACGAGCATGACATTTTGAATGGAACTATCATGTGAGATGGCCACCTTACCAAGGCCAACCACTTTACCCTTTGAATTATTACCAAAGGTGACATATTTTCGAGGGCCGTCATTTTCAGCAAGCTCATGAAACATCTCTTCATCTCCGGTCATATGATCAGTACATCCACTATCAAGAACCCATTCCTTTCCTCCTGATTCATATCCCCGAAGATTTGCCATAAGACCAAAATGTCTCATTGCATCATCAAGATCGAAGTCACTATCATCATCATCATCATCATAGTATCCATCTTGATCATGATCTTGTGACTCATCATTTCCTAGAGAGGGTAATTCATTAGATAAATGATCATCAAAGTGGTCACTTTTATGAATTCTTATAGCTTCGAATATGATATCACTAATGATTCCAACATCTCCTTTAGCATGCTTAAGATTGGTAAGTTCAAGTAGACAATTACCAAAACTAGGATCACTAGAGTTCATCTTACTCAAGGCAATAGATTTATGGAGAATTTCATCCAAAGTTTTCAAGGAATGATCAGGAAATCGTTCCTCAAGAAATTTCCATATAGTATAGGCACAATTAAGAGTAGGCAAACTAGCAATCAAATTTTTGGGCAATCCTCTAATGATGAGCTCAATAGTTCTAAGATTGCGAATCATGTCAATATCTACATCTAGGGTAGGATGCAAAGGATCAATATGAGGTGCACAAGGGCTAGCAATATACTTGTTCAAATGATATTGATTGAAAATTACAAGCATCTCATTTTTCCACTCATGAAAATACTCTCCATCAAGAATAGGCACTCTATGTCTAAGAATCCCTAAGGTAGACACATCCATCTTCCTCCAATGGTGATTAAACCAAGGCAATGGAGACCAAAGCTCTGATACCACTTGTAGGATCTAGAAGTAGATGTGTCTAGAGGGGGGGGTGATTAGACACTTAGTGCTAAAGTTGCAATTTTTAGGCCTTTTTGGTTTGAGTGGAGTTTTAGGCACAATTTCAACATACACAATACATATCAAGCAAGCATGCAAAGAGTATATGAGCAGCGGAATGTAAAGCATGCAACTTGCAAGAATGTAAGGGGAAGGGTTTGGAGAATTCAAACGCAATTGGAGACACGATGTTTTTCCCGTGGTTCGGATAGGTTGGTGCTATCCTACATCCACGTTGATGGAGACTTCAACCCACGAAGGGTAACGGTTGCGCGAGTCCACGGAGGGCTCCACCCACGAAGGGTAATGGTTGCGCGAGTCCACGGAGGGCTCCACCCATGAAGGGTCCACGAAGAAGCAACCACCCACGAAGGGTCCACGAAGAAGCAACCTTGTCTATCCCACCATGGCCATCGCCCACGAAGGACTTGCCTCACTAGCGGTAGATCTTCACGAAGTAGGCGATCTCCTTGCCCTTACAAACTCCTTGGTTCAACTCCACAATCTTGTCGGAGGCTCCCAGGTAACACCTAGCCAATCTAGGAGACACCACTCTCCAAGAAGTAACAAATGGTGTGTTGATGATGAACTCCTTGCTCTTGTGCTTCAAATGATAGTCTCCCCAACACTCAACTCTCTCTCATAGGATTTGGATTTTGTGGAAATAAGATTTGAGTGGAAAGCAACTTGGGGAAGGCTAGAGATCAAGATTCATATGGTAGGAATGGAATATCTTGGTCTCAACACATGAGTAGGTGGTTCTCTCTCAGAACATATGAGTTGGAATTGTGTATGTGTTCTGATGGCTCTCTCCACGAATGAAGAGGAGGTGGAGGGGTATATATAGCCTCCACACAAAATCCAACCGTTACACACAGTTTTCCAATCTCGGTGGGACCGAATCACAAACTCGGTCGGACCGAAAAGGTAAACCTAGTGACCGTTAGAGATTTTCGGTGGGACTGACATGCAACTCGGTAGGACCGATATGGTTAGGGTTTGGGCATAACGTAATCTCGGTGAGACCGATTACACAAACTCGGTGAGACCGAGTTTGGTAATAAGCTAACCAGAGAGTTGGTCAGGCAAACTCGGTGGGACCGATTTGCTCTTTCGGTGAGACCGAAAAGTTACAAAAGGAAACATAGAGTTTACATTGCAATCTCGGTGGGACCGATTCGCTCTTTCGGTGAGACCGAAAAGTTACGAAAGGGAAACAGAGAGTTTGCAATCCCATCTCGGTGAGACCGAGATCCCTATCGGTAGAACCGAATTGCTAGGGTTTGGCAGTGGCTTATGACAAGTGAAACTCGGTGGCGCCGGATAGAAAGAATCGGTAGGACCGAGTTTGGCTTTGGGTTTAGGTCATATGTGGAAGTGGGAAAGTAGCTGAGGATTTTGGAGCATATCATTAAGCACATGAAGCAAGAGGCTCATTAAGGAACACCTCATCCCTCCTTGATAGTATTGGCTTTTCCTATGGACTCAATGTGATCTTGGATCACTAAAATGTAAAATGAAGAGTCTTGAGCTTGAAGCTTTAGCCAATCCTTTGTCCTTAGCATCTTGAAGGAGTTCCCACAACCTTTAGTCCATGCCACTCATTGTTGAACTTATCTGAAACATGCTAGATAGAAATGTTAGTCCAACAAGAGATATGTTTTCATCAATTATCAAAACCACCTAGGGAGCACTTGTGCTTTCAAGAAGAAGACAAGAGATAGAAGATACACGACAGATGTTGGATGTCAATCCAACAGCTGGTAGGCAGAATCGTTTGTCGACTGGCTAGTAAGTCGACACCATCTTGGATAGGCTATTTCCTCACGGGTCCCAAATGTCAGAATCCAAATCTTTCACGGTCATGCAGCCTTTCCCATGAAAATTTACAGCCCATTTGATGTGCTAGTTCGAAATAAGTTTGTGGGTGCTGGTGGGGGCTAATCACTTGGCTTCTGTAATGCACAGTGAGCTCAAGCAGCCAACGAGAGTGATGTTATTTCCCTTGGTTTGGATTTGTTACAATATTTCACTCTAAATTAAACGAATGGCAAACCATTTGCCTTGTTTCAAAGAAAATATGACAGTCACAGCCAAGTTGAAAAGGGAAGGAACATCTAACTCCAACTTACAAACTGTACAAAAGCACGAGGGTTAATTGTTCATCAGGTTTACAAAAAAACCAGATTGAAAAGGGCAACAACATCTAACTCCAGCACTGTTTTCGGCAGTCACAGTCAAATGGATCGGTCAGGTCCATAGAATGAACATCCTGGGTCGTAAAATTTACTGGATTATGACCACAATATGTTGTAAATAGAAGCCCGACACGTTTAGAAGCTCTTTTGCCCACCTGAAACTCCTTTTTTGCTCTTCGACATACCCATCCGTCAAAACCATGTTGCTGATAAACTTAAGCCTGATGGACAATAGTAACCTCGCATTCAGCAGGAAGAATGTGACAAATCTTGTGTTTGCACGGTTGGCTACATATCGTTCTAGGGTTATTGTCTTCAATCGAATCTCATGAGAAGTGAGAAAATCCCGATGCTTACGAATCCAGAGATTGGTTATAACTTTCTTACCCCATCCTGTTGCCTAAATAGACATGAAGATTGAAAACAGTTAAGGTCTAAAAGAAGAGTGTCGAAAGAGCAACATCTGAACGGTTAATTCTAGTACACTATATGCGGGCTTCCAATGTGCGTGAAATTATCACCTTTATATACAACTTCTCCAGACATGGAAAGCATTGCAGCAAGCCAATAATCTTGTTCAGATCAAAACTATTCATTTGGATATATAAGATCTTAACAGAATCCAGCACCATTGATAGGCCATCCATGGAGAAACTCTTCATTGAGCATAGAACATAATATTAGTACAAAATGTGCACTCCAAGATGATATATAAATTATGCGCAGAAATTTAAAATGCAGCTTATGGTTACAAGTGTAGATGATAATATAAAGTACCTGAAGAACTGTGGAGCCAAACACCATATTGAAATGAGCACAAAGATCATGTATTACACCCAAGGTCTCCAGTTTAGGCACAGAGAGGACGGTTATTTGCAACGGTGAATAAATAGAATCAAGGATCAACCTTTGAAGTGAAGGGGCATCTTGGATGATGAGCTGCCTTCCGTCAAAAGAAATTCCAATTCTTACAAGGTTATGCCACTTTATTTGGAGACAACCGATTCTAACTGTGAAAACAAGCACCAAGCACTCCAGCGCAAGGCAACTAGAGTGGATGATGCTGTGCAATGAGGCCTCCGATATATGAACCCGCACAAGTGAAAGTTTCTTGAGAAATGGGAGTCGAAGGTTTAGTACCAGATTGTCTGGTAGGTAGCACTGCGCAAAGGTGGCGGTGTGGAGAGAGGACGAAAACCCCGAGATGGACATCGGTGCTGAGGGCACAAGTTCATGGAGTTCGGTATGTGGTATGTGATTTCCAGGGGAATAGTAGAACTCAAGCAGCTGTAGTTCTATGAATTCAGGGGATTCCAGCCAGGCGTCCACCGTGCAGGGCTTGGTATGCTTGCTCAGGTAGCATGACAGGATGCAGAGGCTTTGAACGGAGCCCTGGTGGGAGGAGATGATGGCTCTGGGGATTTCAAAATCATTGAAGAGAGATAGCTGACGACAGTCGAGATTAAGGGGAACGGCGCGCCATAGAGGGAGCCACCAAATTGAGAGGACTTGGGTGCGGCAGCAATCCTTGGTGGGGAGAAGCGAGATGATCTCCCCAAGGATGGCATCCGGGAGATCGCTGATGTGGTCCACCCGAGATTCTATGGGTTCCTGGAATCCGGTGGGGGCGGGGTCGCCGCTTCTCCCCGCGTTGCCGGGTGTGGGATCTACAACAAGCGTCGCCGCTGGCGGGAGCCTCATCTTCTTGGCGCTAGGGTCAGCCGACTCCATTTTCCTCGAGGGCGTCGCGTCGCGCTCACGGATTTGAGCAGAGTAACAAATGACAAGCCTAGTTGTAGTGCGAGCGAAGAAGAAGGGGAGCTGGGGGTTTTCTGTAGGAGTGAGGAAGAAGGGGAGCTGGGGTTTTCTGTAGGAGTGAGGTGAGGAATTTGGGGGTACGAGTGGAGCGAGCTGACGTGAGGTGGGTGGGAGCGAGGAGGAAGAAGAGCACCCAGGTTTTTGAATTGATTTTACTATTTACTAGTGTGGATGGGCTGTTTTGTCTTGGGACCCAAGAAACAATTACTACTAGTACAGTGGAGACACTCTACAGCTACCCAGAAAAACAATTACTACTAGTACAGTGGCGACACTCTACCACTTCTGGCTCCTCCTAGGTCATTGAAACATCTCCCTCTATTGAATGCCGTTATACTTTTGTTCACCGATATGCGGGCCATGCAGCGCGCGGGCCCAAATGCCATCCACCAAATTAGAAGGCAGTATGCAAGCGGAGAGTCACCCCGGTCGTAGCATGACAGTAACGAGCCATCGTATCACAAAACCCCACCTCCCCGCAGTCTAAGTTTGACGGACGAAGCAACCATCATTTCACTCTTCGCTAAATCCCCTTCTCCCTCACCGTCTTCAAGAAAGGCAACACTTGCATCTGCCACTGTTCTTCTCTCCGAACGAAGGGAAGGTAAGCGGATCCGTGATGTTGGTATATTTTCATTCAGAGGAAAAAAAGAACTTTTGCAAAGCAGTAACCGATCCTCACTCTCTTTTTTGTTTCATTGTCATTGCGATTGTGTTTTCCTTTCAGTGGACTCCTAGTATTCGTCAGTTTCATGATGGACCAAGGAGAACCAGGCAAAGATCTGCCGATATTGGAGCAGACGCGGGAGGCTGATCCCCACGAGACAGAGAGCTCCAAGAAGATGGAGGCAACCACCGAGGCGACCCCAGATACTGAGATGGTCAACGCCCAATTTGAGGTTACAGCCCCCGTGGCACTGCAGGAGCAGTTTTCCCGCTTCGAGGATGTGTCCCCCCCCCCCCCCCCCCCCCCCCCCCCCCCGCTGAGCTGCCCAAGGTGATTTCCTTCTTTGCCTATCTCGATTGTGGTTTTTCATCTAAGTATGTGGTGATTTTTTTTAGAAAAGGAAGTATGTGGTGATTAATAATGCACAATTTTATTAGCTTCGATGCCATGGTATACATAGTGGTTTAAATAACTTGTGTTTCTTATACTGAAAAGTAATTCAGAATTTGTTTCTGTTTCAATTAGAGCCCTGATGCAGACAAGGATTGTTTGGTTGTACATGTCACTCGCTATGAGGCGGACGACCTGAATATACGCACTGGGAAAACATAGTTCTTAGGCTATTGGATCCTGGGAGCCATTTGCGGTTATACCAATGAAGAGTTGTATTCCAGCCTCACTGTTGTCAGGCGTGTTGTCTAGGGTATACTGAAGCACAAGAAGTTCAAAGCTACTCCTTCGTTTGTGAGGAATATTGTTCTTGTCAAGCTTACGCAGGAAGATGACGTGGCATGCCTCCACAAACAAGTTTATCAGTGGTAAGGCCACAAGGTTGTCTTCATGAAGGTTCACAGGATTGAGCTGCTATGGGACGTCCTCGATGATGTTCATGGCAAGGTCCGTCTTGTGTCCAGCCCAAATTAGATCGAGGCATGAAATAGTTGCCCTGGCTAGTGTTTAATAGTAGTTTGGATCGTGTCTAATTATCTGAACCTTGCCTGTTATCGACCCCTCTGGGGCTAGTACTCTGTTTGAATCCGTCTATGGGAACTGCTGCTACTTTTGTGTGCCCGTGAATCATGTGAGAACCATCGTAATTGTTGCCGAAACAGATGCGTCCTCACTAGTTTTTTCATGAATATGGCATGGTAAGACATAAGTTGTCACGGTTTATCATAAGAGCAGTGTGTGTTTTGAAGAAATAGAGCACTCGTTCGAGAACCGTGCGCCGACGTATACATAAGTACTTGTAAACACTGTTGGTGCTACCCCACTTGTAAGCAGTTGTGCAAAACACGGCACATTGGCTCAGCTCGCTTCAATACTAGGCTATCGACCAGCTAACAATCAACAATCTGCTTTCTGACATATAAGCAACTATGTATCTTGTTACTGTGGTTCATGCAGTTAATTCAGGCCACAATGTAATAAATTCCAAACGTTCACACGCTAGTCCAGCGCTCATGTGGAACACTCACATTAAACTCGTCTTCATAAAAAACTTGAAAAGCATAAGTTAAGCAATTTTATACATCTCAATGATTCATAGAACATAACAAACATATACTAGTTCACAGCAAAAGACAAAGTTGTGAGAAGGTTTACAAATCGGGAAAAAAAACAAGCAAGGCTTCTCTCTGAGCAAAGGGCCTCCCGGCAGGCTTAAATTTCCTGGAGTTCACTCTAGTTTTTTCTTGTTGCCACCATTCAGGGTTAGGTTCTCTCATTCCAGAATAACCAATTATAATTGTGGTATCAGCTGGAATGCTGAACTGAACCATGCAGTGTACTGACCAGCTGAAATGCTTGTGCATTCCACTAAATTTAAGCACCGCTATTTGCAGAAATAAGCAGACCACAATGCCTCTTGTCCGTGCACCTGTCCAAAAAACCGCCGTGCAGCCGTGCTAGCTAGTCCTTGGTCCATGGATGAACTGGTAGAAAGTGCATTCCGGACTAGGATGCAATTGTTTTCGCTCGTCCCTGCACTGCAATCAGGAAGTAAAACGTACGAATCAGCTTCTTTTAGATTGCATTGGTCATTCTACCTTAGTTACTACCAATGTAGGGATACCTTGAAGACGGGAGGTTAGACGACGACAGCGAGGGATAGCCATCTCATTTTGCGCAGTTGTACTAAAAGTTAGGTGTGTGCTTTTAATTGCGCGGATAGAAACTATACAGAGACAGACATCCCAAAACGATATGGAGACAGACATCCCTGTTTGCGCAAATAAGATATACGGTTATTTAAACAGTGACAGATACTACTACTTTCCCCCGTTTCCTCTTAGAACCAAGTCCTAGATTCATGCTACAACTTTCCCACTTTCTTCCCTATTTGAACCAACGCTTTGAGTCGACTGTATGAAATAGCTTTACTTCTAATCTACTACTACTATAATGCGGCAGTTTTGAAATTGGATTTACCACTCCATCTTCGGTTCTCCCGCCCAAACAAGCATTGGCTCAAAATCCACCGTTCATTTCCCCTCTCATGCATATCACTGCCGTCCATCAAACAAAGGATGACATGATCTAATGGCTAAGAGCTGCCGGATTCGCTCCCGCTCCTTGTGCACATGGCCGACTCTGATCTCCAAGTAAACAAATAAAGAAGTCCCCGTTGAATCTGGATTGCACCTACTGAAGTTGAGAAATGTCTAGAAACTGCTGCCACCTCCTCACATGCAAGTACGACAAGTTGGCAAATAGCTAGCACATTTTGGTTCCCCGTTGTCACCTGGGAAATAAACACTCTACTACTAACTAATTTTTTTAGATTACTATAAAAATGAATTTTTAGATGCCGCTATATTGCAAAGTTTACACTGTTCACATAACATAACATTGCATGGCTGATGCTAGCTAAAGTTTTATTCTGCTTCATCGAGAAATGTAATATTTTTATTATTCGCAGAAAAAGTGTAATATTTTATTTCAGTCATACATAAGCTATACCTCAAGCTAATACAGGACATGAGTGTCTGTCAGACCTAAATGACTTATTTAGTTGCACAAAATAGTCCATAAACATGCATGTAAACCGTCAAACAACTCTGGAACTATACATCAGTGGAACCCAGGAAACAGCATATAATAAAACTACAACTTTTATCTTGTAGTCAAATTCTTACTTGGAACTCAGTTTGATTTGTGCAAGTGATTTGCTTCTTATTTCAGAATAGTCCTTAGATCATGCAAACAAACACACTATGATATCTACTCAAGATACGAGTACCCATTTCTCTCTCTAAAAAGAAGGTATATGAGTATCTATCATACAGAACATACGTGCAAAGCACGTGCCTTAGTAGAAGTCTAGGTGGCTTTGGAACAGCGGACGGAAGTAGAAAAGGATCCACACGAAGGGAGCTGGGGCAGTAGAGCAAGGCAGGTTTTGAAGGAATATATACCTGAGGGTCGTCGGCATGTCGCAAAGACAGCGTCGGGAGGCCGCATCTTGGCCACAATACCGCAGGGAGGAAGAAGGGGTCGGAGGCCCTCCCGAGCCGGCGCTCTCTCGGAGAGAACGGCACGGCCGCCGATCGGGACACGCGGGCAGCCGTTGGTCTCCTCCCTCGCCGCCGACGACAGTGTGAACGATGCACCTACACCCCTGCCCCGGTCGAGGTTGTCCGGTCGGATTTGTGACCAGCCGTGAGCTGAGAGAGAGTGTGGCCACCTATGTGTTGCTTAGATCTGGAGAGCATGAGAGAGTGAACGAGAGGAACCCTAGTAAAGCAAGCGCTAAGGCTCCTACTTTTATATATAGTGGAGTGATTTTGTTGTACCAGCTTCAAAAAATGCGCTCCTACATGTACCCGCGAGTGGGTGTGAGAGAACTAGTGCGTGCGTGCACCGCTTCTCTTCGTGAGAGTACAATATACTATGCCCAAAGAACGTTCGCCGCAAGAGTAATAGTACAAGTGTGTGACATGTGAGCTAAAATAAAATGTGCGCGTCGTCTTTTGTTTTTTAGAAGTTCTGAGGGTAGGGTGTGAAGAGCACATATGTGTGTGACGTCTACCTACAGATAGACGGTGGGTGCGACGTGCGAGTCTGCGAGATGACTCGGGAGAATCGTGACTCGTGAGGGTGCGTGTGCGTGAGAGAGAGAGGGGGGTACGTATCAATGCAATGCATGTGTCCGTAAATCATTATCCGACAAACGTTCGCCACAAGCCTTTTCCTGACGAACGCCGTAAGGACCGTTAGATCGGCATCCGACAGTGTCAGTTTTGCCATGTCATTTAACAGAACAGCCACTCCTCCTACACACAAATCTTCCACGTGAGTGTTAGCAACTGCCGTATGCTCCCTCTGTTCCGAAATGTAGTGCATATAGCTTTATTGAAAATTCGGACCTCGCAAACTTTTACCGAGTTTTCGTGTACCAAATTGCACATGTAGAATACCATGTATATATCATTTCATTCATATTTGAGAGGTAACTATAAAGTTGGGTGAGGAGTCTACAAAGAAAGACCATCGTATCACCCGCAGCAATTTCGAGCATCCTTTAGTGTCGAGGAATATCATAGGAACTCTATATGATATGATTTTTATAGGATTTTTTTCCTTTAGAGCCAATTGGTTCATAGGAATAGATTCATATACTCCACATTTCAAAGGAAATAAACATGATATCATTTCTATAGCTTTAGAGCCACTTGGTTCATATGAATGGATTCCTATACTCCCTTAATTTCAAAGGAAAATAAACATTAGCATATATTCAATAGAAAAGTTCCTATGATATGAACCGAATTACATCTCTTTTCTAATCCCTCCTCATAGGAATTGAGAAACATGTGATCTCTATATTCAATAGATAAGTTCCTATGATGTGAACCAAATGACATCTCTTTTCCAATCCCTACTCATAGGAATTGAGATGCTCCATGTCATCTCTTTCCCTACAACTTCCATGTATACATCTTCTATTCCTAAATAGATAGTACAACCCACTAGTAGCTTTTTTCCAAAACATGCAACTATGGCACAAGAACTATATAGTGTGCCAATAACTTTGAAACATGGTCGTTGGATGAAGCTAACCCGACAGTGCAGAGATAGGCAAATCCGAGCACTACTGGCCATTGGATATCATCAACATTCCACCAGATCTGCCACATGTACAATTTAGAAGACTCCATGGTTGAACTTAAGCATAATGCACAAACCTCAAAACATAAGAACTTCTCCTTTGTTCTAGAATCTTCTATATCATAATTGATTTTTTTTCTAAATGAATTGCCATTATTTGTTTTTTACTTTATGATTTACTCCCTCCGTTCCAAAATAGATGACCCAACTTTGCACTAACTTTGTACAAGTTAGTGCAAAGTTGGGTCATCTATTTTGGAACGGAGGGAGTACAATGCACAATCCCATAAATCTTAACATTTTTATAAAACTTATTGATTTTGAATGAGATGAACTATAAGAACTAAGCGAACATCTACATCATGCATATATGACTCAAAGCTTTACATCCTATAGTGTGTATTTATTCATAATTTGGTTTCGAAATCTCATGCGTTCAATACATGTGTACCTTACTAGTTTTGAGTAGAGTAGCAAATTTCACGCGGCCCCGGGTATATCAAAATGCAGGGCCCATGCATCATTGCCTTTCGGTCGAACCTACGTCCACAATTTTTTGTACGTACTATATCTCCACTGGTCCCCGAACCCAAAATGTTGCCTCGTTCCCGTAAAACCAAGCGGCCCACACATATTTAAGGCGTCGGCTCGAATCTGTTTACTACGACGTGGCCCCGCACGCCGTAGTACTCCTACAAACCCTACCGATGCACTCATCATCGGTTTTCTTCAAGAGGATGAGGGATAAGCCGATTTGTAGTGGAGGCGCTTTCAAAAAAAGGATCTGTAGTGGAGACGCCTACCCTAGGGTGCCCTAGGTAGCTGCCGTACACATCATTGTTTTCTCTTTTCTTTATGCTCTTGTGCCCTAGAATGAAATGATGGTTTCTTCGACCATCCAGCTTAATGTGGGAAAGGTGGGGCTTTGTGATTTGACCCCTCGTCGCTCATTTTCTACTACTGCGGCGCTACGACCGAGGTGCCTCCAATTCCAACCGTTGCTCTGAACTATAATTTGGTGCATCGCACGTGGAACAAGACGGTGGATGAGCCAATGTCGGCCAAAGGGGTCCTGTTAAGTGTGTCGCCATTTCATGTGCGGACTGACCCTGCTTGAGTTGCTACGCCAACACGACAGGAGCAGCCTACCACTTGGTTTTGCTCCTTGCTGAATCCCAACTATATTGATCTAAAAAGATACGTGCTGAACTACCCTCTCCGTCTCGGTTTTTTTATTTTTAGGCGTCTTTTTTGTAGGGCCTGCACGTAGTTCTAGGTCATCCATTTGACTAACTAAATATGAGTTACTATGTCACAAAAAGTATATCATTGGATTCTTAAGCGGATGTAGTTGTATTTAAACGTCGAGGGCGGGGCTTTTCCTGCGCGGTAGGCGGCGGGGCTATTCCGCCTAGTCGGTTCGACAGAGACGCGAGAAGACGAGGGAGTAGGCTGCTACAAACGTAGGGTTGTGTGATTTGACAGCGAGTTACTACTGGACAGGTGGGGCCCCGTGATTTGACTTGCCATTATCATTTTAACTGCGGCGCTACGACCGGCGTGAGTCTCCCAGGTTCCTGACCACCTACATACAGGTGCCTCTCCCAATGCTCCACCATGTAGTAGAGGCTGGCTCTTGCATGAGAGCCCACTTCTCCACTTTTTCCTTGCCTCTCTTTCCTCCACATGTGCAAAAATGCCATGTAAAGCGCACTATTGTACTTACTTTTACTTGCTCCTACAGGTGCTTAAGCTTGCCACATAAGCATAAAGTCTGATGTGGCAAGTTAATCAAGAAGAGAGAGACTAGTTTGGTGACCCAAGGAAGAAACGGTGCTAAGCGCGTGTACCTAGGTGAAAAGACAATTTTGAGTCTATAGCTAATTAAATGAAGCAAACTTAGCAACACCATTTTATTGGAAGAGGTCACTCCTTGGCAAATGCAATAAATACACGCGCTTAGCACCATTTCTTCCTTGAGTACAAAGAAAGAGATAGAGAGGAGTAAAAAAATACACTTATAGCCAACCTTGTTGTAGTATGAGTGACTAAGTGATGACTATGTATGACATGCCAACATCAGATAGCCTAACGCACCATGTTAAATCCCCAAGGGCGCGACCTCGCGAGCGACGCAACGGTCGTGGTAGGCGCGACCATGATATGGGCTGCTGGCAGCCCTTGGATCTAAGATCAAACGGTCGCATGCTAAGTTGCTGAAAATTTGCAGAATAACCCTCCAAGATAGGATATTCACCCATAGGTCTAGAATCACTCCATGCAACCGTTCAATCTCAGATCCAAGGGCTCTCTGAAGCCCGTATCATGGGAGAATGCAAAGCCACTACCCTGCCGTTCGCACGCTGGCAGTTCGCTCCTACTCGTCCCCGCACGTCCTTCAATACTACAGCGGTTCGCTCCTAGTCGTCCCGTCCATTCACATTACTGCAGTTCCACTAATCCTAACCCTCCTCCCAAATCCATGGCGTCCCAAATCTCCATGATCGGCGGTGAGTACAAGGTTAGAACCATCACCGGCGATGAGTTCGACGTCATCTACACCCGTCCTTCCGTGACGGTGAAAGGATGCATTTCTCGCTTCAGACGCATGTTTGAAGACTCAGATGATGAGTGGGTCGCTGGGCTAGATGTTGAGTACACCACAGTCCTGGGACGAGAGAAGGATCTAAAGGACGAAGAGAGGAAGAAGCCCGATGTGATCCATGTTTGCGTGGATGACTTATGCTTGGAATACGACATATGCCATGCCGACGTTGAGTGCCAGGATTTTAAGAACTTCCTCGAGAGCAACCTAGTCAAATTTGTTATTGTAGACTTTGGTAACGATAAAGAAGTCCTGCATCAGATAGGCCTCGTTGTAGGCAACACCTTCGACCTCCAGAAGAATCGGCTGGTGTCCTCTCGTCAGCCTTCAATGCTGACCCTGGCAGGAGCCATGGTCCATCCTTCGTACGGTAAACTGGAGAAACCTCATTACACGTTTCATCGTCATGCATGGCAGCGGAATGTACTAGATATAGACCACATCCACTACACTGCAATGGATGGCTATCTTTGCTTCAATATCTACAAGGGTTGGATGAAGAGCAACAACCAAGTGTGTGGTTCAAGCAAAGAAGTATCGGCCAAGAGGAAGAGGGACAAGGACGAAGTCGAGGACGTGGACGAGGACTCCGAGTAAGGTGGCAGTGTCGTTGCTCATGGTGGTTCTAATGCAGTGTCTACCAGAATAGTTGCAAAGTTTAATTTCAGGTGTGCTTAATTTAGTTTGAGGGGTGTGTTGTGTTGAGCCCCCAGCAGAACTATGTTATGTTTCTTCTTGTTACTTTAACTCTTCAGTACTTACATACTAGTATTTCTTACATTTCATCTTTTAGTTGGTATAGTACTACCACTCGTTTCTTCACATTATATACGTACAATATATATGGCCAACATCATATAGCCAACAGTTTAGTTGTCAAAGAATTTCAGGGTGCTTAGTTTTGTCAAAGAATTCCAGGATGCTTAGGCCTCTTTTGGTTCATAGGATAGGATTATCGTAGGAATAGGAATTTTGTAGGAAATGAGATGACATGTATCTCAAATCCTATGAGTAGGAATAGGAAACGAGATGTCATTTGGTTGACACCAAAGGAATTTTTCCATTGAGTCTAGGCTCATTTTTATTTTCCTATAAAATGTGGAGGATAGGAACCAATCCTATGTAGGAATAAGAATCCATTCCTATGAACCAAAGGGCTCTAAAGGAAAAAAATCATATAAAAAATCCTATCCTCTAGAATTCCTATGAAATTCCTCCAAACCAAAGGAGGCCTTAGAGGGTGCTTGGATCCAAGGGACTTATTTTAGTCTGACTAAAAATAGTCTCTTTAAGAGGCTAAAGTTCCAAGCACCCCTGACTAAGGCTGGTTGTAATGGGGAGTATCATATACTAGTATCATCCATATGATACTAGTGTATGATACTACCTCCCTAATGCATAGTATCACATATTAGTATCATGTAGTACTCTATTTATTGCCATGCATGACACAAAGTAGCATAGCATTTATTATGATACGGTATCATGATATGATACTCCACCCTCTCTTTCTTCATTTAATACTATGACATCTCATCAAAATTGCCTAGTTGGCATGCATGATACTAGTTATGATACTACCATTATGACCAGCCTAAAGAGGGGCTAAAACTAGTCTTGAGACTAAATTTTTTTAGTCAGGGGTACCCCTACTTGTGGATTAGTCCTCTCTCTACTCATTTAACTCCTCTCCTTTAACACAGGCGAGTTCTGGATTGGAGGGTTTGGAGGATAATAAATGCTCATTAACTTGATTTTAGCCTTTTTAGTATTTGGATCCAAGCATGGGTGAGGCTAGCATGTTTTAGTCCCACTACTTTTAGTCATGGGACTAAAACGTATCCAAGCACCCTCTTAGTTTTATTTGAGGGGTGGGTTGTGCTGGACACCATTATTGTGACTAGCCTTTTTAATAGTACTATATGCATAATTTGGCGACGAGCGCTCTCTATATGTACCACCTTTTTTTTAATTTCAATTTTTTCTCCATGGCGCAATCCATCGATAGTACTGCTGTACAAAAGTATACATTTTTTAAAAGGCTAGAGTACTGTTCATCACATATATAGCCAGTTAAATTCTCAACCTAGAACGACGTGCATGCCATGTAGTAAACCATTACGGAGGAAGTATAGTAAAAATGAGGTGATTTTACCGAGCGATCGGCGGGGGAGCATGGCCTATCATGCGGTCCCACGTGTCATGATGTACCAAGGCGATGCGTGTGTCCCTCTTGAGGCAGAAGCAATACTAGTATGTGGTTTGAGATGATGGCGAACTGAAGTGTGAAATAATGGTTGCTTCGTCCTTCTGGGAAAGTGCGGCATTGTGATTTGACGTCTCATTGCTCATTACTACTACTAGGCCGGTACGAGTGGGGTGCGTCCCCCTGCTGTTCTGCACTGTTATTTGGTGCTTGACACGTCGACCCGGTTGCTATATGTCCCACATGTCGGTGAAAGGAAGTACAGAATTCATGAAAGGGAGCATCGACGGAGGAGTATACTACAGAATTCATGAAAGGGAGCGACTTAGTTTTGGAAAAATCTGTTTTTACGGAGTACGTACCCACTAGGGTTTATAGGGCTCATCTAAAAAAACATTCATTTTTCCGTTTGATAAGTCTCAATTCTACTATACTAGTAGTAGTACCATTACATGTTGGATTTCGAGGTGCGTTAGATCACCCGACGCAAGCAGTGTCAAGAGGAAACTAACCAATGCATGTACAAGTTCATGGAAATTTAGTGGTCATTCATGCATTCGTTCTAATTAATGCCTCGGTAAACATAACTTCTTGAGAAAAACGAGCGTACTAATTACTTGTGCAAAATACGAAATAAATTCGACCACTCACCGTCTACCTTGGTTGGAATGATTTTGAAATTGAGCCATAAACTGGAAAGGAGGGAGTAGTAACTTTTGTCTCGATTACTATTTGTGGCCTTGTATAGATGCAAAATGTATTTTTTATAGTGGCCTTGTATAAGTAAATGGAGGGAATACTAACCAAAGTACGTAGTAGGGACGAGGAGTAAACAGAGGGAGTAGTAAAATTTTCTCCTCGTGCTGCGAGCCACCGTGCGCGTGGGCGAGGGAGCGGGTGTAAGGCGTACTAGTAAGCAAGCTTCACCTCATCCTGTGAGCCACCGCGCCCGTGGGCGGGGGAGACGGCGTACTAAGCAAGCTTCTCCTCGTTCTGCGAGTTGACGGGACACATCAAAAGTACTCCAGTGTATAGAGCTTTGCATCTAAGGTAGGCCCCACATGGTTTGCCTCTTTTTTAATTTAACCTAACGCGTCAAGTCGCAATTTGTTTGTTCACCCGTGGTAGACGATCCTCCCTCCACCAAGTGGACAACCCGTACATGTGCCAAATTGCCACATGGGCTGCCTTTTTCATACAGAAATGAGCTCCACCATGTACCCGCGCGGGTGTGGTTGGGAAAGAGATGGGAGTACGTGCGCTGTGCGTGCACCTCTTCTCTTCGTGCACGTCCCCCACCTACGTGGGTGGGTGTGAGAGAGATACAAACCTAGACATAATGCGCCGTCCATCCCCATGCGTCTGCCCAGTCCGACCACCAGTCACCACCACGCCCACTCCTCCTCACCTTATCTCTCATCTTTCTCCCTCCATTTTTATATACAAGGGGCCACTATCAAAATTACAATTTGCAGATATACAAGGCCACTAACACTAATCTATGCAATATTAATGGTGTTTGCCTCGTGGTACTAGCAAAGGAGGACATTAATTATCCCTTGCATGCATGCGGGAGTTTGTAAAAAATGCATCTTGATGTTCCGTGCAATGCACGAGCATCTTGCTAGTCCATGAAAACAACACATGGCAAAATTCCATGGCTTGGGGCGGCAAATGGCTCCGTCGGGCGAGGGGAGGGAGGTGGATCAGCGAGCTGCATAACTCATATCCGGCGGGCTACCCAGCCGGCTTGGATGCGGAATAACTACTCTTCGTAAGCCATTGTAAGAGTGGACCAAAATGGTGGAGGAGATAGGGGAGCGGCTCGGTCATGAACGGACATGTGTCCAGAGTGGGTTTCTCGGCTTCCACACGGGCGGGTTTCATGGAGGCGTTTGAATGTGGCACGGAGGCGTGTTCGGCCGGGCGTGCCGCGAGTGGCGCCCTCGACTCTGACCTAGGACGCCGCGCCATTCTTCCACTGACATGTGGGCTCTTTGGGTGCATGGCATGCATGTCAGTGACCCAACGCAGGCAGCGCACAGCAAAGGAATCTTTGGTGGGCCAGGGCAGTCAGAAGCGGGCATTTCATAAACCGATGATTGTTCATTGAGTGTGATGTCATCTTTTTCATGTAGATAAGCCTACTATGTTGATAGCCCGTTCGATACGTTGTGATTCATAAAGACCGCTGCAAACATCAATGTTCTGCTTATCACATATAAGATAGATTAATACTCGTAACAATCCATGTCCTTAACAAAGGGTGCATGCACGTATAGGTTGAACGTGTGTCTTGCGTCGTGTACTATGTGCATGCAGGCGTGCAAGTGTTGCGTGCGTGCAAGGGTACATTTCAGTGTTGCATGCATGGGTGCGTACGTGCGTGTGTTTGTGAGTGCATGTGTACGTGTCAGTGTTGCACGCCAGCATGCGTGCGTGTGTACGTGTCAGTGTTGCACGCCTACATGCGTGCGTGTCTTGCGTGCATGCATGTGTACGTGCGGGGTGAGGCTACACGTCAGTTGACTGACTTTTTCATCTCTGGTCATTAGATTTTCCAGCCGTTGGATACGAAATCAAGGGCCTCCAGTTTATCATCAAACTCCACCCCCCCCTGAGCCGCCAGCCACCACCGGCCGAACCGCCAGCCCCCGCCGCCCGCGGCCGGCCCGCCCTCCCCGAAACCACTCATTTATTACCATTTTTTTCCTTCATATACGCGCTGACGGGTGGGCCCTATGGTAATGTGCGTTGCTGAATGTGGACCGTTTGACTGGTCAATTGATCGTGTTATCAACAAATTACGGAGCTGTATGGTGAGCCAGTGACCATATGATCACCCTAAAATGTACTCCTATTTTATTAACACAGTACAGACTCAAACTACTATTTCTTTCTTTCATATACGAGCTGACAGGTGGGCCCCACGGTTACGCGCCCCGATGGTGAAACACTAGTTGCGCCGCGTGGAACGTTTGACTGGTCAATTGATTGTGTCATCAACAAAATACGGAGTTGTACGGGTGAGCCAGTGACCGTATAATCATGATATGTATTTGTTTAACACGGTACAAACGCAAGGGCTCATATATACGCACAAGCACTCACCGCTATAAGCGCACACACGCGAACCCTACCCCTATGAGCACCTTTGAGAGAGTGGGCCAGCATATATGATCTTGAGATTTTACGAAGTCACCATAGGTGCCTCGTAGTCGAGTGGAACGTCTCCTCCCACTGAACGTACGTCGCCGGAAAATACTGAAATTAACACAAGATAAATGCGAGCACCGGGACTTTAACCTTGGTGGGCTCAAGAAACCACTGTCCTCTAACCATCCAACCACATGTTGGTTAGCACGACAAAATGTATGTGGTCACCATGATGAGCTTATTCTGAAGTCCAGTGACCATATCATGCTTTCGCTTCAAATACAATGACCGTAAGTGTCGTCAACAAAATACAGAGCAGGCATCAAATGCAAAGTCCGTCAGTGTCATCAACAAAATATGGAGACGTATCGTGAGCTAGATACCATTGTACTATTGTATATGCTTATTTTCTTAGTGGCCGATTGCGTGTGTGGTGTGGTGGGCACATCATTTCTAGTTGTGGTGGGTCAACATGAAGATTCATGGGTCGGTTCCATCCTGCACCACATATAGGTTGGACCGAGACATGTGGAGGACTCGGCGTACAACACGAAGCTAACAGAGTCGTGGAGGACTCTATCCCCACTGGTGATAAGCCGACTATATATGATTTGTAACCCTAGGCCCTTAGTATGTTATACAAGCTTGGGGGCTAGTTCGTCGATAGTATACACACATGCACAATGCCTGGTATTCACGTGTACTTTGTACACACCCCTATCACTAATATACAGTACCAGGAGTAGGCTCTTTCTTCAACTACAATTGAATTCTAGCATGTGCATGTGTTTATTTCATATTATCAATCCATAGAGTGAGAGCGGGTTGAAATATAGGAAATGGATGCTTTTGCAATTCATATATAAACATTAATTAGTGCACTCCATGTTGTTAGCGTGAAGCACTTTATACATTTGTCACTTGCATGGATACATTCCCAATTGCTAGCTACGAAATAGACTACATGTCGAATTCAACATAAAGGGGGTTTCGAAGATTTGAATTCATAGGAAGTGCATTCATCTATTTGAACCCGAGATAATGGCATTTGTAAACCAGATGTAAAAGGGGGCATCAATCTTTGTTGTGAGTTTGAACATGCTATATATATTCATACGCATATCTAACTTTTTTTTTGCAACCAAGGAGATTATATCTGGAACCATGCATGAACTGAGGTAAGTTGCATATTTTTTAATATATACTCATGTACAATGTATATTCAAATGTACCCCCTCCATTCCAAAATAATCGTAGCTTTAGGATTTTCAAGAGTAAAGATTTGTGAAGTTTGACAAATCCTGAAAGTTCATGAAAGTGCGTTATATCGACTAGAGGGGGGGGTGAATAGGCGATTTTTATGAAATTCTTCACTTTGGAATTTGCCGGTGAGGAAATTCCTTAGCGAAGAACTACTAGCAGCGGAATAAGTACTCAAAAGTAAACATAACAGAATACAAGCATAGTCATCATGATGAAATGAAGACAGGCACAGAGTACAGGAAGCGTAATCACAGGATAACACAAGATGAAGACAAACAGACTGAAGAAATTGAATAGAGGAAATTGAGAAAGTCTTCAGTCAAAGTCTTCAAACACAGATATGAACAAACACACAACATAGTTATGAGGAAATGAAAGAGTTGAGGGAATAGAAGCAGTAAGCTTGGTGAAGACAATGATTTGGTAGACCAGTTCCAACTGTTGTCTCAGTTGTACGTCTGGTTGGAGCGGTTGAGTATTTAAACTCGAGGACACACAGTCCCGGACACCTGCTTGGGAGGTGGTAGCATGTCTTCCCGCCGTCGCGCCTTGGTGAAGCACGAGAGGGAGTCTGCCTGAGCCCCGGAGGTAGCTCGAGTCTTCCCTGCAGGACGGTGTGAGGCGAGCTGCACCTGATTTGTTCTTTCTTTTCCTTTTTCCTGCGTAAAAAGACAGTAGCGTGGAGCCCCGCGGGGGCGTGTTTGGGTTATTGCTGTTAATCATCGCTTTGCTTCCGTTATCGTGCCTTCTGGCTACGTGCCCGCGCATGGATAGTTCCCGGCCCCAGCCGTGGGGGGCGACCGACCCAGGCCCTGTGTTTGTGTCGTGGTGCCCGTGGGGCACGGACTGGAGGGGTGCTCCTGTAATGGACCCAGGTCGCAAAACCTTTGAACGACTAGGACAGGAACACTCGCAAGGGCGCTCGGTTGCCCCCCTCGCGAGGCCTTGCATAAGAGAAATCGAGGCAGGAGAGTGAAAAGTCAAAGAACCACAAGCCAAAGACGGCAACAACTTCAATAAAACTTCGAATGAGAATGAACAAGCCAACTGCGGAAAGCAAATGAAAAAGCCGCGTCCGGCACCTAATCTAGTCTTCGGCGTCTTCTCACCAGCGCGGAGCTAAGTGCTGCCACTGGGCGTGGGAGGGAGCCCCAGGGCCTGAGGCCGGCGCTCCTGAGACTCCGGGGCGTGTACAGGCCCAACTCATTATTACGTGAGAGTGTCATGGGCGGAGAGCTTCACAGGCGTTGGCCTTCTTCATAGGCTCCGGGCCTTTCTTGGAGGAAGCAGGTTTCACGGGCATTTGCCCTCTTCACAGGCTCCGAGCCTTTTCCAAAACGCGACAGCTTCACAGGCATTCGCCTTCTTCACAGGCTCTGGGCCTTTTCCAAAACGCGACAACTTCACAGGCATTCGCCTTCTTCACAGGCTCTGGGCCTTTTCCAAAACGCGACAGCTTCACAGGCATTCGCCTTCTTCACAGCCTCTAGGCCTTTTCCAAAAAAGGATAATCTTCACAGGCATTCGCCTTCTTCACAGGCTCTGGGCCTTTTCCAAAACGCGACAGCTTCACAGGCATTCGCCTTCTTCACAGGCTCTAGGCCTTTTCCAAAACGCAACAGCTTCACAGGCATTCGCCTTCTTCACAGGCTCTGGGCCTTTTCCAAAAAGCATAATCTTCACAGACATTCGCCTTCTTCACAAGCTCTGGGCCTTTTTAGGGGTAGAACCTCCGGAGGTGCTGGATGTTCCATGCATTCTGGACCGGCACCCCCTCCTGAGTCTCCAAGCGCGTGGAGCCAGGCCTGGAAACATGAACAACCTTGAACGGGCCCTCCCACATGGGAGAGAGCTTGTGCAGTCCCTCTCTGGAGAGAACCCGCCTGAGCATGAGGTCCCCTACCTCGAGAGTTCTGGGGCGGATGTTGCGGAAGTGATATCGTCGCAGCGCTTGTTGGTACCTCGCCGCTCGCAGCGCGGCTTCTCGGCGACGTTCCTTCCCCAGCACGAGGTCCATCCCCCGCATGGTGTCCTGCTGCGCCTCGTTGAACGCCAGGACCCACTGAAAGTGCAACTATCCCTAGGTGGTTTTGGTAATTCATAACAACATATAGCTCATTGAGCTAATGCTATTCCAAGATGATTATTTCAGGAAAGCTCAATGATTGGCATGGCATGGATGTGAAAGTGGAACCCTCAAAATGCTAAGGACAAAGGATTGGCTCAAGCTCAAAAGCTCAAGACTCTTCATTTTATATTTTAGTGATCCAAGATCACACTGAGTCTCTAGGAAAAGCCAATACTATCAAGGAGGGATGAGGTGTTGCTTAATGAGCCTCTTGCTTCATGTGCTTAGTGATATGCTCCAAAACCCTCAACTACTTTCCCATATCCACATATGACCTAAACCCTAAGCCAAACTCAGTCCTACCGATTCTTCCTATCCGGCGCCACCGAGTTTCACTTGTCATAAGCCACTGCCAAACCCTAGCAATTCGGTTCTACCGATAGGGATCTCGGTCTCACCGAGATGGGATTGCAAACTCTCTGTTTCCCTTTCGTAACTTTTCGGTCTCACCGAAAGAGCGAATCGGTCCCACCGAGATTGCAATGTAAATTCAGTGTTTCCCCTTTGTAACTTTTCGGTCTCACCGAAAGAGCAAATCGGTCCCACCGAGTTTGCCTGACCAACTCTCTGGTTAGCTAATTACCAAATTCGGTCTCACCGAGTTTGTATAATCGGTCTCACCGAGATTACGTTATGCCCAAACCCTAACCATATCGGTCCTACCGAGTTGCATGTCAGTCCCACCGAAAATCTCTAACGGTCACTAGGTTTACATTTTCGGTCCGACCGAGTTTGTTGATTCGGTCCCACCGAGATTGGAAAACTGTGTGTAATGGTTGGATTTTGTGTGGAGGCTATATATACCCCTCCACCTCCTCTTCATTCGAAGAGAGAGCCATCAGAACACATACACCATTCCAATTCATATGTTCTGAGAGAGAACCACCTACTCATGTTGAGACCAAGATATTCCATTCCTACCATATGAATCTTGATCTCTAGCCTCTCCAAGTTTCTTTCCACTCAAATCTTCTTTCCACAAAATCCAAATCCTATGAGAGAGAGAGTTGAGTGTTGGGGAGACTATCATTTGAAGCACAAGAGCAAGGAGTTCATTACCTACACACCATTTGTTACTTCTTGGAGAGTGGTGTCTCCTAGATTGGCTAGGTGTCACTTGGGAGCCTCCGACAAGATTGTGGAGTTGAACCAAGGAGTTTGTAAGGGCAAGGAGATCGCCTACTTCGTGAAGATCTACCGCTAGTGAGGCAAGTCCTGTGTGGGCGATGGCCATGGTGGGATAGACAAGGTTGCTTCTTCATGGACCCTTTGTGGGTGGTTGCTTCTTCGTGGACCCTTCGTGGGTGGAGCCCTGTGTGGACTCGCGCAACCGTTACCCTTTGTGGGTGGAGCCCTCCGTGGACTCTCGCAACCATTACCCTTTGTGGGTTGAAGTCTCCATCAACGTGGATGTAGGATAGCACCACCTATCCGAACCACGGGAAAAACATCCGTGTGTCCAATTGCGTTTGATTTCTCCAAACCCTTCCCTTTACATTCTTGCAAGTTGCATGCTTTACTTTCCGCTGCCAATATACTCTTTGCATGCTTGCTTGAATTGTGTGATGATTGCTTGACTTGTCCTAAAATAGCTAAAATCTGCCAAGAACTAAAATTGGGAAAAGGTAAGTTTTTATTTGGTCAAGTAGTCTAATCACCCCCCTCTAGACATACTTTCGATCCTACACCCGTGCGGAACGACATCTGACCTCGTGAGGGAGGACCGCTTCGGCTCCGTAGACCAGGAAGAACGGGGTCTCTCCAGTCGGCTTGGTCGTGGTTGTGCGGATGGACCACAACACGGACTGAAGCTCGTCGTACCAACCTCTGCCGCATGCCTCCAACTTCTTCTTGAACGTCCTGGTCTTGAGGCCCCTCAGGACCTCTGCGTTGGCTCGCTCGGCCTGGTCGTTGCTTCTTGGGGTGATGAGGCATTGAAGGCTTGACGAGGTGGCACCATGCAGGGCTGCCGTGGCCAGAGCTCAGCCATTTAGGTTTGTCGGCGTTGCAGGGACGGACCCATGCGCAAGCGTCGTGCCGTTTGGGAGTAGCTCCGTCAGTTGGCGTCAGTTGAGTGGGCAACTAGGTCAAACACATTAGCCGCGAAGGAGTGGATTCATTCAAATAGATGCTGGGAAGGCGGACATCACTGGGTCAGGCCCGAGCGACTTGGGGATGATGCAGCCCGAGGGGCGCCCCCAACAAGGTAAGCTAACAACATAAAATAAAAGGGATACATGCCGCAGGGACGGACCCACGCGGCTTGGGAATAATGCAGCCCTGGGGGGCGCTCCCAGCTGGAAATGAAACTTGAAAGATGTCACCTGATGATGTTGAGGACGAAGGAGTGTTGGCGTAGCAGACTCGGTGGGCTGCGGAAGCCGATCCTCACGAGCCCCCAGGCCCAGGGGCCTCGGGAGGCTCCGGAGGCGCTGGTGGCTCCTCGCGAACCATCTCCATCTCCGCCAGGGCTGCGGAACGCCTGGCCTCTTGAGCCTCCATGATGCCCCTCACGAGGCACTGGTACGTGGCAGCCGCGTTCGGCAAGCCATAAGGCATGTGAACGTAGCTGTGGGGTGGACCTTCGCAGCACCCCACTCGCGAGGGCCAGAGGCGCTCCAGAGAGGCGACTCGATTGAGCCCTGGTATGTCGATGCAGACGCGCAGCCCACCATCCTTGCCTGGATGGGGAGCCACAGCTGGTATGCGGCGGCCGCCTCTCATGACTCTTGACTCCTGTAGCTCCTGAATGGCCTTGTTGACGAACTCCTGAGGGTCTGGCCCTCCTTGCCTTACTCCTTCTCGAGGGAAACGTTCTTTGAAACACGCCTCCATGTGGTGCCCAAGCGCCTCCCTCGTGACCTTAGCCAGGTCGGTGGCCCTCCAGGGGAGAGCCCCCGATCCCTGCCTGAGGAGGGCGCCGGGCGCGCTTTCCTATGCGATGGAAGGAGGTTCCCCCTGGGCAGGCGTGGTCCCTGAGGGGCCTGCCTCCTGAGGGTCTGGGAAGCCTCCTGCTTCCGTGATCCAGGTCTTCCAGCGATGCGGCCTGAAAGGCTCGTTCTAGGGAACACATCATGATGACTCCGCCACTTCCTGGCATCTTGAGGGCGTTGTAGCCGTGGTGAGTTACGGCCATGAACTTGGCCAGCGCTGGGTACCCAAGGATGGCGTTGTACGGCAGGCGAATGTGAGCGACGTCGAAGTCGATGAGCTCGGTGCGGTAGTTGTCGCGTGCCCCGAAGGTGACGGGGAGGCGGACCTGCCCAATCGGGACCGTGGAGCCGTCGGTGACTCCGGAGAAAGGCTTGGTTGGCTGAAGCTGGTTGTAGGGCACTTGGGGATTGTTGAATGTTTCCACGGACAGGACGTTGAGCCCTGCCCCGCCATCGATGAGGGTCCTGGTGACCACCACATTGCTGATGATTGGGGAACAAAGCATCGGGAGGACTCCGGCTGTGGCCGCACACTTGAGCTGATCTGCTGAGCTGAACGTGATGGCGCACGCCGACCACCTGAGAGGGCGCGTGGCTTCGAGCTTGGGGAGGACTGCATTCACTTCGTAGGCGAACTGCTTGAAGATGCATTGAGAGGCTGGGGCTTGAGCCCCGCCCAGGATACAGGCGATCGCGCGCGGCTCCTGGAAGCCCCCAGCCCCCTCGTCCTGATGGCGGTCCTCGTTTCTCCTTGGCTGCGGTGGCAGCGGAGGGAGGCCTGCGTTGCCTAGCGGGCGATCCTCGCGAGGCTGATCCCTCCAGTCTCCCTCGCGAGGCGGGTCTTGCCATCGATCCTCGTGAGGTCGATCGCGCCACCCTTGGCACGGGCAGCGGTCTTCCCAGCGTCCTGCGTTCCTTCCTCCTCCTCGACCGTAGCCCCGGTCACCGCGGTCGGGGCGATGGCCGATCCTTTCTTCTCGCACGGCTCGGAGCTCTTGACATTCCTTGGTGTTGTGGGTGTGGAGGTCGTGGTACACACAGTACCGACTGCCCTTGGAAGATTCGGGCTGATCTCTGCCCCGCTTGGTGTTTGGTTCTGCCGCGAGCACGGCAGCCCCCTTGCGCTTCACATCCTTGGCCTTGGGCTTCTTCTCTTCTGGGTCCGCGACAGGCAGCTCGAGGAGGGAGAGACGCCCTTCTTCAGCCCTGGCGCACTTGGTTGCCAAGTTGAACAACTCCAAGGAAGTGCACAGGTCTTCATGCATCGCCAGCTCCTCCTTCATCTTGACGTCGCGCACGCCGTCGGAGAAGGCTGAGATGATGGCCTCCTCAGTCACCTTGGGAATCTTGAGGCGTGCATTGTTGAAGCGCTGGATGTACTTCTGCAGGGTCTCTCCGGGTTGTTGCTTGATGCGGCGCATGTCGCTCACGGCGGGTGGCTGGTCGCGAGTACCTTGGAAGTTGGCGATGAAGCGGGTGCACATCTCGTCCCAGGAGGAGATCGTGCCTGGAGCCAGGTTCAGGAGCCAGGTGCAGGCCCCGTCCTTGAGCGCCATGGGAAACCAGTTCGCCATGACCTTCTCGTCTCCATTGGCAGCTTCGATGCCCAGCTCATAGAGCTGGAGGAACTCCGCAGGGTCGGCCGTGCCGTCGTAACGAGGTGGCAGGTCTGGCTTGAACTTGCCGAGCCACGCGACGCTGCGTAGCTCGGTGGTGAAGGCACGGCAACCTGCTGTGGCCACGGGAGGCCTTGGGTGACGGAGAGCTTAGTCTTTCATGTCCCCACACGCTGTGGCTGGGAGCAGCGCAGGGTCTTGACGTGCGGGAGGAGCAACATGGTCGCGACGTGCTGGAGCAGGGAGCGCCCGGGCAGCTTCTTGCGGGCGAGGGACTTCTTGGCAGCTCTGCTCTTGCCGCGCTGGCACCTGACGGAGCGGGTTCCGCCCAGGGGCCACGCGCCTTGGAGCCATGGCGCCTTCTTGAGGAGGAGGCGGTTGGGGCGCCCCCGGAGCTTCGTCGCCCATGCGGGGCGGGGTGCGGTGCAGCGGAACGGACGGCGCAGGAGAGCCCCCTGCGGCGCGGACGAGCTCGGCGACGCGGTCGAGCCATTCTTCATAGACGTCATCGACGGGACGGTAGCGCAGGAACTCGTTTGCCGTGATGAGCGCAGCTCGAGCCTCCATGGGTGCGCGGAGCGCGCGGGACGAAGAACCAGATGGGGTGAGCGAGGGAATAGCGGTGCGGCCGTCTTGCCGCACGGACGGATGCTGAGACGATGCTTGCTGCTCGTCCCCCGCCGGGCCGGTGGCGGCGTTGACGGGGAACGGCGAGGACGCCCGCCGACATGAGCCGTCTGGGCGACACGGGAAGCGAGAGCGGCCCGACGCTCGGCGCGGGCCCGACGAGCGTCAGACATGGACGCGATGGTCGGAGGAGAACGGGGTGGTGGAAGACGAATTCTGGAGCACCCCTACCTGGCGCACCAAATGTCGGATTTCGGGTTCCGGCAGACCCTTGAGGTTCGAACACTGGGGTGCGCGCAGAGATTTCACCTTTTACCTACCTGCACCCCTCCGCCTCGCTAAGATCTAAGCTATGGAAAGAACAGCACAAGAGACACAGGGTTTATACTGGTTCGGGCCACCGTTGTGGTGTAATACCCTACTCCAGTGTGTGGTGTGGTGGATTGCCTCTTGGGCTGATGATGATGAGCAATACAAGGAAGAACAGCCTCACGAGGGTCTGTTCTTGGCTGAGGGGATGAACTGCTAGGAGGAGTTCAGTCACCCTTCTCTCTCTCTCTTCTCGATTCTCTCTCTGATTTCGATCCGATCTCCGATCTCCCCTCTACCCTGTGGGTGGCTAGTCCTATTTATAGGCAAAGGCCCTGGGCCTCTTCCCAAATATTGAGCGGGAAGGGCGCCAACAATTGGCCATTTTGAAGGGGAACATCTGGTACACTTATACTGACTAAAGTTGGTCCTCGCCTGCCAAAGGCTCTGGTGGTGACGCTGGCTTGGGCTCCACAATGACTTCCTCCCTGCCGTTGGACTGGTCTTGGTCTCGTTGCACCGAAATGGGTGCCTTTGCTTGATGCTCTCGCCTGCGCTTGCTCCCTTTGCACCAAAGAGGAAAGGAGGACACTACGCGGCTGGCGCCTGCGTGGCGCCTTTGGTCATCATGGCTTGCGTCACGGGCACCTCGTGAGGTACCCCGCCTTGATCTCTCCACCTCCTCGCGAGCCAGCCTGATGAGGTCGTGCCTGAGGAAGCTCCGTGTCATCCGCCCCGTGAGGCTTGGCCCCTCGCGAGGGTCTTGGGTCTGTGTTGATGAAGATGGGCCATGCCGGGCCCCTCCTCGAGCTACGCCGCAGGCCGCAGGCAGGCAAGTCTGGGGACCCCCGTTCCTAGAACGCCGACACAAGTAGCTGAGGTGATTCTGGAAATCAGCTTTGTAGTTGAGTGAAGACCTTGTCCTGAGGAATCTCATAATCCAAGGTGCATAAGGCTTCAGCTCAAACGGAGATAGTGCAACATTGGCCATAGTCCTCATGAAGAAATCGTGATAATTGACAGGAATGCCATGAACGATGTTGAATACCAGATTCTTCATGATGCCAACAATTTCCTCATCAGATGAGTCGTGGCCTTTGATGGGACTGATTGTCCTCGTAAGAATACGATAGACAGTTCTGGGCACATACAGCAATTCCTTCACGAGGAATTTGGTTCTTGGTGCCTGACCTGGCTTCAAAGGTTTCATCAGCACCTGCATGTAATGATGTGTGAGCTCAGGTTCACTATAGATGCAGCGAGCTTCTTCAAGGGGAGGACTGAGTGGTAGAGCACGAAGCAATTCAGAGGCTGGTGCAGTGTAGTGAGTGTTTTCAGACATCCAGTCCAGCACCCATGAATTCACATCTTCAGTATCTCCGGTGATGTGCAGCGTTGCATAGAATTGAAGAATCAGTTCTTCGTTCCAATCGCAGATGTCAGATCAAAAGTTAAGCAGTCCAGCGTCGTGAAGAACACTGAGGACTGGTGCGAAGCACGGCAGAGATTCCATATCCACGTGAGGAATATGCTCATGGTAGAAGATCTTCTCCTTGTTGAACAACACTGAGGAATAGAAATTGGCTTGACTAGCAGTCCAGAAACGCCTCTTCCTAATGCGAGCAGAGTCATATGGGTTGTAATCTTCGAAGAATACGTGCTCACCGAAGAAATCATCAGCCTTGAACTTTTGCTTGCGTGAGAATGGATCCTTTGGCTTGGGCAGAGGAGTGTCAGTGAGTTGCATCACGACCTCAGGAATCTCAATCGCAGGTTCTTCAGGCTGAGGAATTTCTGGTTCCTCCTCAGTGGCAGTCTGCGTCGTTGGTTGTTCAGCAGCAGCAGTTTCTTCAGCGCTAGTGGCTGGAATTTCCTCATGGACAGATGCAGTGGGATGAGTTTCTTCAGAGCCCATGTGAACAGTTTGTGTGGGGGACTGAGGAATTTGCTGTAGAGGGGAGAACATTGGAGAGTTTGGATGCTGACTTTCCTAGAATTCATCACTGATTACGGGTGTGGAGCAGCCAATGTCCACATCTTCATCTTCCATTTCTTCAATGCTAGCCTCTTCAGCTGTGAACTGAGACATAGACGAGGAGATGATAGGTGTTGAAGGGATCGCATCCACTTCAATTTCTTCATCCAACGGTTCAGACGAAGCAGCAGAAGGAGTTTCTTCATCAGATCCGCTGGGGATCACATATTCTTCATCAAAAGGAACAAGGTCCTTTGATGGCCTGGTTGAGATGGGAACAGCATCAATCGGATTTGCAAATGAACTTGTCATAGGCTTCATTTTCTTCGGAGCTGAAGAATCTGAAGCAGCTGATGCTTTCCTTTTCTTCATTGCAGCATGCTCTGCAGCCTTGGTCTTCTTTACATCTGATGCAGATGGAAGGATTGGAGTTGAAGTTGGTGCAGGGGCAGCTGAGGAATCTGGTTGATTTTCTTCGGGCACAACTGATGCAGTTGCCCTGAGTTCTTTAGTTTCTTCAGGCACACCACTAGTGGGTGCCCTGGCAATTTCTTCAGCGGCTGGAATGCAGTCATCCGCCCTGGAACTCACATTATCTTCAGCAGCCTGATTGTCATCAGCGGTGCTAGCATTTTCTTCAGTAGGCTGAGCATATGCTTCAGCCTGAGGAATTTCCTGTTGCGTTGGGGCTGCAACATTGGAAGTGAAGTTATCCGCAAGTTTCACAAAACGAACCTTGGTTCCAAGCCAATCAGCACGATATGCGTCAAAGTCATCACTGAGTTTCTTAATCTCAGTCTGAATAGTGACAAGTTCTTCAGTTTTCATAGAGATAACGTTTTTCTTCAGATAGCGCTCTTTCTTGTACTGTGCTTTCTTTATCTGCCTGGCCTTCTCAAATTTCCACTTTTCTTCTTGAATGAAGTGGGTCAGCATGTTACTCTGGCCAGGAGTCAGCTTGAAGTCAGGCAAGGGAGTGTTAGGGTCCTTGTGCCAATCATCAATGTAGTCGAGGATCACCTTGGGATCCAAAAGCAGTGGCACCTCTGATCCTTTGGCTCTAGCGGCCCTGACTTGCCTGTCTCAATGATTTCTGCAAGTTCATCATCATCAGCTTCGTCTTCATCAGACGGCACTTGGAAAGCGACTTGCTTCTTTTGAGGACTTGGGCGAGGACCTCGTCCAGCAGTGGCCTTTGTCTTCAGCAGTGAGGGGACAGCTGAGGAAATTGGGGCAGCTGAGGAACTAGCTGAGACACCTCAGGCAATGGAGATGCCGGCAGTCCTTTCGCACGAGGTGAGATGCACAGGTGTTGAGGATTTAATCGGAACAGCTGAAGGCTTTGGCGGAGGAGCTGAGGACTTTGGAGGAATAGGAGCAGCATGAGGAATTTGCCGTGAGGGCTTTGAGGATTCTGGCCGTGAGGGCATTGCTGAGGAAGTTGGCCTGCGCGCAGGCTTCTTAGACATAGCCTTCTTTGGCTTGACAACAGAGGCCTCAGCAGAGGCAGCAGCAGCAGAGTCTTCATTGAATTTCCTCACTACTTCTCTGGCTTGCTTAGCCAGCTTGGCTTGGTGCTTGGCCCATTCATCAGGATAGTCCTCACCGCACTTGAGGCTGGTGGGATCTGCTATTTGGCCAGGTGCCAATGGAGCTCTTGGGCATGGAGGATTGAGTGCGAATTTCTTCATGTACTTAGGAGTGACATATCTGTACTCCCTCCATTCTCTTGCCCATCTCCTCTCTATCCTCTGTTTTCACACTTTGCGCTCATTCTTGGTTTCCTCAGTAGGTGTGCAGTACCCAGCATATATGTCATTAGGGATCTCAAACGCTGTATTTACCTCAGGCCTCTTTCCTCCCTTCTGTGGCTTCTTACCATCAGCCATTTTCTTCAGTTGAGGAATTTGAACAATTGAATTCTCTGAAGAAGTATGCAACTTTTCTTTGAGGAACGCTGCAAATGAGTTAAGTTGATGAGAACCTAGTGATTCAGCAGCTGACATGTGTACCTGTGAATAGAGTATAGTTGCGAGGAATTTGGAGAGGTCATATGCGTTCTCAGAAGGTTTTGTAAAAAGAACAAGTTTGAGGAATTTGACTAGATGAGTCTTGAGGAATTTCACTAAGCGTTCTTTGTCTTAGGTTCCAGAGATGTGTAGATTAAAAATCCACACATTTGAGGAATCTTGAAGAAAAACATGGCTTAGAGAAACGAATCAAGAACAGATGACTTGTGAGGTGTTTAGTGTGTGAAGATATGAAGAAAAACACCTTTGAAGATTTTGTAGATAATCATTCGAATCAACGAGGGTAGTAAAAGTAACTTTTAATTACCCTGGACGAAGAACACGACGAACTGGAGTGAGGAGATGTGAAGTTCGTCTGTGCAGATCTTCCACGCCCTAACTTGGCAGAGGAAGACGGCTACAGCGGCGGCGGAGTGAAGATTTCCGCGGTCGGCGCGAGTACGTCGGCGACGAGGTCGAGGCAGTGAAGCTCTTCCTCACCGGCGGCGATGAAGTAGCGGCGGCGCTAGGGTTTGAGAAGCTCGAGCTGGAGAGAGATCGAGCGGCGTAAAAGAAGTGAGGAAGGGAAGGAAGGGTATTTATAGCCACGGTGAAAAACTGTTCGCCTGAAGAAATTGGACGAGCGTGCCCCTGACCCTTCTCATTCGCATGACATGTGTCACCCACGTAGTGAGAGGTGGAGATCGTGTTAGATCGTGGGTGAGTGGATAAGTATATCGTGGGATGCGGAATGGTTTGAGCGGCAAAACCGAAAATTTTGATAAGATAGGTTTTAAAGTTCCGTTCGCAATTTCTTCAGCTGACAAGGACACAGTGAAGATTTTGAATGAGTTTCAAATAGAACGCACATGAAGAATTTGTGAACAGATTGGGTTGAGTATAGCATAGAGGGGAAGGGTCCGATCACATTCACTTAGCAGAGAACCAACTTGAAGAATAGCAATAAGTGAATGCTGTAGAGGACATAAACTCATAAATATATATATATATATATAGCCAATGAAGAAAAACGACAGAACCAGTGAAGACTATGCAAAGTTGAAGAATATGAATAATTTGAGGAATTTCAACTTTTGGTGGTGGCGTGATCCAGCGTATAAGAATGATGATTTCAGACACCGCGTACAATTATCGTAGGGTTCTGAGAATCAAATTCTTCATTAATTTCTTCACACTAAGAGTGTTATTCTTCATTGATTGAAGAAAAACGTTTCTTCATGTGTTGCACATCTAAGTCATCAATTTTGCATAAGTGCTAGGATGAGAGTCCTTTTCAAAGAACATTCGAAGATTCTAGGATATTTAGCTCACACCGCAACTTGCTAAATCTCTTCTCATCCAAGGGCTTTGTGAAGATATCGGCTAGCTGTTCTTCAGTCTTCACATGCTCAATAGAAATGTCACCCTTCAACACATGATCACGAAGAAAATGATGACGAATCTGAATGTGCTTTGCCTTCGAGTGCTGAACTGGGTTGTGAGCAATCTTGATGGCATTCTCATTGTCACAGAAGAGAGGCACATTCTTCATGTTGACGCCATAGTCCTTGAGAGTTTGCTTCATCCATAGCAATTGGGCACAGCAAGAACCAGCGGCAATGTACTCAGCTTCAGCAGTAGATAGTGATACGCAGTTCTGTTTCTTCGAGGACCAACAGACCAAAGATCATCCGAGGAAATGACATGTACCAGATGTTGACTTGCGGCCCACATGATCACCAGCATAGTGAGAGTCAGAATATTCAATGAGATCAAAAGCCGAGCCCTTGGGGTACCATAATCCAAGTGTTGGTGTGTGAGCTAGATATCGAAGAATATGCTTCACAGCCTTATGGTGTGATTCCTTCGGTGTAGCTTGAAATCGGGAACACATGCAAACACTAAGCATTATATCTGGCCTAGATGCACATAAGTACAATAAAGAACCTATCATGGAGCGGGATACCTTATGATCGAAGTCAATACCATTTTCATCAGTGCACAGATGGCCATTTGTGGGCATAGGAATTTTGACGCCTTTGCAATCTTGCATGCCGAATTTCCTCAGTACATCCTTGAGGTATTTCTCCTGAGATATGAATATGCCATTGTGTTGTTGACGAATTTGAAGACCTAAGAAGAATTTCAAGTCTCCCATTCTAGACATTTGATATTCTTCACTCATCATATAGGCAAATTCATCACTATAACGTTGGTCAGTACAGCCAAAGATAATATCATCAACATATATTTGGCACACAAACAATTCACCATCATAAGATTTAGTGAAAAGAGTAGGGTCGAGTGAATCGGGTTTGAAGCCTTTCTTCATGAAGAGTTCCTTCAAGGTATCATACCAAGCCCGTGGGGCCTGCTTGAGGCCATAGAGGGCCTTGTTGAGTCTAAAGACTTTGTCAGGATTCTTTGGATCTTCAAAACCTGGGGGTTGAGCAACATATACTTCTTCCTCAAGCTTACCATTGAGGAATGCACTTTTCACATCCATTTGATATAAAGTGATATCATGATGGTTAGCATAAGCAAGTAATATGCGAATAGCCTCAAGTCTAGCAACAGGTGCAAAAGTTTCATCAAAATCAATTCCTTCAACCTGTGTGTAGCCTGGAGCTACAAGCCGTGCCTTATTCCTTACCACAAGGCCATTTTCATCTTGCTTGTTGCGGTAGATCCACTTTGTGCCGATGATATTGTGCTTGCGAGGATCTGGACATTTGACCAGTTCCAGACATTGTTGAGCTCGAACTGATGTAATTCTTCTTGCATGGCCTGAATCCACTCAGGCTCCAGAAATGCTTCATCTACCTTAGTGGGCTCTGTAATAGAGACAAAAGCATAGTGCCCACAAAAGTTAGACAAATGTGAAGCTTTTGAGCATGTGAGAGGACCTGGCGCTTTGATGTCATTGATGATCTTTTCAACTTGCACTTCTTTTGCAATGCGAGGATGAGCTAGTTGTCGTTGAAGAATTTGATCAGCGTTTTCTTTAGCACCATTTTCTTCAGGTGCATTAGCTTGACATTCTTCATGTTCTGGAATGAATTCTTCAGCAGATTCTTCAGTAGGAATGACATCCTCAGTAGCCTTGAACTTGATAGTTTCCTCAGGTGCTGGTTCATCTATCACAGTAGGTAGGTGCTCTCTTTGCGAGCCATTAGTTTCATCGAACCACACATCTACAGTTTCAACAACTTTGTGAAGAACGTTCTTGAAGACTCTGTAGGTGTGTGAGTCCTTTCCGTAACCAAGCGTAAATCCTTCATGTGCTTTTGGTGCAAATTTTGAGTTGTGATGAGGATCTCTAATCCAACATTTAGCACCGAAGACTTTGAAATAACTTACATTGGGTTTCTTATCAGTGAGGAGTTCATAGGCAGTCTTTTTGAAGAATTTGTGAAGATATACTCTGTTGATGATGTGGCACGCAGTATCAATTGCCTCAGTCCAGAAACGACGAGGCATTTTGTATTCATCAAGCATAGTGCGAGCCATCACAGCAAGAGTCCTGTTCTTGCGCTCCACGACGCCATTCTGCTGAGGAGTGTAAGGAGCAGATAACTCATGAGTAATACCAAGTTCATCAAGATAGTCATCGAGACCAGAATTCTTGAACTCAGTGTCATTGTCACTTCTGATGTGCTTGATCTTCACACCAAAGTTGGTTGCAGCCCTCGAGGAAAATCGTTTGAAGACTTCCTGCACTTGATGTTTGTAAGTAACAAGGTGTACCCATGTGTAGCGAGAATAATCATCAACAATAACAAAGCCATATTGAGATGCTTCATTTGAAATAGCAGAATAATGATTAGGACCAAAGAGATCCATGTGAAGCAATTCAAATGGGCGAGTGGTGGTCATGATAGTCTTCGCTGGATGCTTGGCCTTGGTCATCTTCCCAGCTTCACAGGCTCCGCATAGGTGATCCTTGAGGAATTTGACATTCTCGATGCCAATGACATGCTTCTTCTTTGCAAGCGTGTGCAAATTCCTCATGCCTGCATGACCAAGTCGTCGATGCCAGAGCCAGCCTTCTGAAGCTTTTGCAAGTAAGCACACGGCTGGTTGTGGTCCTGTAGAGAAATCAACAATATACAGGTCTCCTCTCCTAAAGCCTTCGAAGACTTTGGAATTGTCAGCTTCCATAACCACAACACAACGGTACTTGCCAAAGACAACAACCATATCAAGATCACAAAGCATTGAGACAGACATAAGGTTGTATCCTAAGGACTCAACAAGCATGACTTTGTCCATGTGTCGATCCTTAGTAATCGCAACCTTACCTAGACCCAATACCTGACTTTTTCCTTTGTCAGCAAAGATGATATCCTTCAGATGAGACGGAGATAATGGAGCATCCATCAATAGATTCTTGTCACCAGTCATGTGGTTTGTACATCCACTATCGAGGACCCACTCAGTGGATTTGGGTTGATCATCCTGTAGATGAATTAGTGCAGCTTACAAACTCATATACTTCATCAGTGAAGAATATGACATCAATTCATCAAATCAATTTCATCAAGTAAAAGAACTGATAAAGCAATATGAGGACGTGAAAAATGAAAGATCATTTCTTCATGATTAGCCTGCGTCCTATCAGGCATTGCTCAGGTCTCCAGCAAATTCTTCAGACGATTACGTGCGTCTGGAGACCTGACCCTGCAGAAGAGATTAGTTCTTTTTCTTCAGCACCCACATCTGAAGGGGTGGCAAAGAGTTCATCATTCTGCGAGCTCCATACGAGAAGGACGGCATAGAAGCCAATCCATTTTGTTTCACATAAGATGGGTTAGAGTAAGCATAAGAGTAAGCAGAGAAATTCTTCGAGGACTTATGGACATAATGATTTGAAGAATAATGCACACATCCATAATCCTTAAATCTTCCCTGTGAAACAGACGGGTTAGCATGATGATGTTCATATGAGGACTTTGATCCATATGAGGAATTTGGTCCGTATGAGGAATTTGATCTAGGGTTCCTATTATTCACAGGTGGCGTCATGATGACATTCACCTGAAGATTTTCAAGGCATATTTTGGGAACCCAGATTTTCTTCATAGGGGAGCCGTTCCTGCAGTTAGTGCCAACATATCTAGCAAATACTTCACCATTCTGATTTTTGAACAGTTTATAGTTGGAATCAATTGACTCATCATCAGAATGAGGAGATTCACATGCAAATCCAGATAAGTTAGATGGATCAACTGGAGGTCCCTTTGCAGCAACCCATGTAGTTTTGGGGTACTGCTCAAGCTTCCAATATGCACCATCAGCATTGAGTTTCCTCTCAAAGGTGATACCCTCTTTCCTAGGGTTCCTATTGAGGATCTACTTTTTAAGCACATCACAAAGAGCCTGATGCCCTTTGAGGCTTTTGTACATGCCTGTCATGTACAATTCCTTCAGCCCTGCATCGTCAGTGATACTAGCAATGTCCTTGGATGAGGAATTAGTGATAACAGAGGCATGTGAAGAATTTGAAACATTAGCAGCATTTGAACATTCAGGTGAAGAATTAGCAGATTCACGTTCAATGCACTTCAAGCATGGAGGAACAAATTCTTCCTGAGAAGCGCTGATTTGTTGAGCAAGTAATGAATCGTGCTCCTTCTGAAGATCTTCATAACTCACTCTTAGCTTTTCAAGATCTTGCTTTCTTTGAAGAAATTCATAAGAAAGCTTCTCATGATCGGATAAGAGAGTGTTATGTTGATCTTGAAGGGTGTCATACTTAGTATGAAGTCTTTGAAGACTTTCAGCCAAAGCTTTTGACTGATCCATTTCCTCACCCAACATATCATCGCTCTTGTTTAGCATATAGTGAGCTTTTTCCAAAGCTCTTTGTTGTTTAGTAGCAAGGGAAGCAAGTTTGACATAGCTGGGTCCAAATTCATCACCAGATTCATCATCACTGGACTCGGATAGGTAGCATTCAGTTACCTCAGCATCTTTTGCCATAAGGCATGATGCAGAAGATGATGATTCTGGTTCAAATGTCATCGTTTTGAGAGATTCCTTGAAGTCCTCAAACCAAGGATCATGACAGGTTCGATGACCTTCATAGACCTCAGAGAGACGGTCCCAGATGAGCTTCGCATGATCGAGATGCATGATATTCCTGAACTGATTTTGTGACAGACTGGAGCAGATGACATCCTTCGCCGTGAGGTTGAGAGGAGTATACTTGCGAATGTCATCAGCATCCGCCATCTTGCACAGATAAGTCAGGCCAATCTAAGTGACGGTCCACAACTCGCTGTTCATCGCCATGAGGCGTTTCTTCATCATGGCCTTCCACTTGGGATACTCGTGACAGTCAAAGATGGGGCATGTCGCCTTCTTCATACCTGCGGTCGACATAACTAAAACTCCAGGCGGTTAAACCAAAATCACACAGAACAAGGGAGTACCTTGCTCTGATACCAATTGAAAGTGCGTTATATCAACTAGGGGGGGGTGAATATGCGATTTTTATGAAATTCTTCACTGAGGAATTTGTCGGTGAGGAAATTCCTTAGCGAAGAACTACTAGCAGCGGAATAAGTACTCAAAAGTAAACATAACATAATACAAGCATAGTCATCATGATGAAATGAAGATAGGCACAGAGTACAGGAAGCGTAATCACAGGATAACACAGGATGAAGACAAACAGACTGAAGAAATTGAACTGAGGAAATTGAGAAAGTCTTCAGTCAAAGTCTTCAAACACAGATATGAACAAACACACAACACAGTTATGAGGAAATGAAAGAGTTGAGGGAATAGAACCAGTAAGCTTGGTGAAGACAATGATTTGGTAGACCAGTTCCAACTGCTGTCTCAGTTGTACGTCTGGTTGGAGCGCTGAGTATTTAAACTCGAGGACACACAGTCCCGGACACCCAGTCCTGAACACGCAGCTCAGGACACCCAGTCCTCACCGTATTATCCTTGAACTAAGGTCACACAGACCTCGTCCAATCACTCGTGGTAAGTCTTCAGGCGACTTCCAAACCTTCACAAACTCGGTCACTCGGCGATCCACAATTCCTCTTGGATGCTCTAGACCATGACGCCTAACCGTCTGGAAGAAGCACAGTCTTCAAAGGTAACAAGCGTCGGATCCACTCAGGATCAATCTCTTCAGTGATGCTCAATCACTTGGGGTTTGTAGGTGTTTGGGTTTTTGGTTTTTCCTCACTTGATGATTTTCGCTCAAAGTCCTCAAAGGATGGGTTGCTCTCAAATGACAAGTGCCAGTTTCTCTCGGAGCAGCCAACCAGCTAGTGGTTGTAGGGGCGGCTATTTATAGCCTAGGGAGCAGCCCGACATGATAAGACATAAATGCCCTTCAATGATATGACTGTTAGGTGGATAGATATTTTGGGACAGCTGGCGCATAGCACAGCAATGGTCGGAATTTTGAGTCGCAAAATCCTGAGGGCTATCATGTTCCTCACTGTGTAGGCAATCTGCACTGGCGAATTCCTAACTCCTCAGTTAGGACAAATTCCTCAGAGACCAGAAGAACTTCGTCTCTGTCACTGAAGAAATTGACTGAACTGTATGAGATTTCCAATGGCTTCACTCGAAGGGATTGGTAGGTGTAGGATTTTGAGTTGAGCATCACATGAAAATTTTTCCTTAGTATTTCCTCGACCCCCTTTAATAGTACGGTGTTTCCTATGACTCAAGAAAGAGAAAAAACAAAACTATGAAAACGAAAGTATTCAAGCTTCATATTCCTCACATGAATATCAAGTCTTCACGGACACACCAATTTCTTCACTTTCAAAGTCTTCATGAAAGTCTTCAGAAATACCAAAATCTTCAGTCGAAGATATTCATTTTTAGGGGTCGACTTTTCCTGTAAATATCAAACTCCTCATAGACTTATAGACCTGTGTACACTCACAAATGCATTAGTCCCTTAACCTATAAGTCTTTAATACACCAAAATCACTAAGGGGCACTAGATGCACTTACAGTTCAATTCAAGAGAACAGAAAACGTTAAATGCTTCTGCTCCCAAATATTGAGGGCTCCTTTGATTCAAAGGAGTTGCATAGGATTTTTGGAGGATTTAAACCCTTAGGAATTTTTCCTGTGATGCTCGTTTGATTCGTAGGATTGGCATCCTTAGGAATTTTTCCATATGATCCATTTGTACTACATTTTGGAGGAAAATTTCCATCCACTCAAACCTCTTTGTAGAATTCCTTTGTTTTTCCTATGCTATCAAACATTCTTTCAAATCCTGTAGGATACTATGGGACATGTCACCCTATTCCTGCATTTTTCCTATTCCTTCAATTTGACAATCCTGTGAATCAAAGAGGCCCTGAACGAAGCGCCAAATAGGCCTCTGGTCACCCGAAACCGCGCAAGACTAATGTTTTGGTGGTAGGAAATTACTGTCCTGACTCTGGCCCGTGTAGCCTATCGGCCCGATGTCCAAAGGTCTAAACCGGGGTAGGTTTGTAACTTCACCAAGATGCCAAAGAAGCATTCATACGCCATGGGCGCCTACCCATGCGCTCGGCCAAAATCTATCCAGCCCACATTTGGGACACCTGACATGACTGTCCTACCCTCAACCCGCAATATGTCCAAAATTTTAGATGGGGGGAAAGTTTGTAACTTTCCCCAAATTTCAAACAAGCGCGCCTCAAACTAAAACATTGTTCCCCCTTAGTTCCCCGCCTCCCTCTGTTTCCCCAGTAATACTCCGTGGGCGCGAAAACGCCCTCTCCACTAGCCGTGAAATCCCAGCCTCCTCCGTCCTCCACCCCATAGCGGCCAATCCACTGCCGCCCTCCTCCATCATGCCGGAGCCAGTACCCCGACGTTGTCGTCCAACGCAACCGCAACCGCAACACCCTCAAAGACTTAGCAGCTGAAGCCGAGGCAGAGCTGCCTCCACAACGTCGACGCCGACGTGCACCGTACCAGAACCACTCCGACCATGCCGTCCTGCGCCTCACTACTGCGGCTCTACTGTCGCAACCGTCCACCGCACCGGAGCTGTTCCCGCTACGCCATCGTCCGCCGCCTCGGATCTGCTTCCCCGCCGCCTGGTTCTAACTCTGACAGTGATGTAGGGGGGTATGTATGGAGAGGCTAGATCTCAGCTATTGGGAAGTTGTAAACACACCAAGATGTACGAGTTCAGGCCCTTCGTGGAGGAAGTAACAACCCTACGTCTCGGTGCCCGGAGGCGGTCGACTGGATTACTGGCGTGTGAATAACAGGGGTGCGAACCCTTCATACTAAGGAGGGGGGTGGCTTATATAGAGTTCGCTGGCCCCCTCCTGCCCTCAGTAATGCAGGGTTTAAGGTACATTTAAGGTTGGGCGTTACTGGTAACGCCCCTAATAAAGTGCTATAATGACCATAAAGACTACTTGATAGCCGACCGTTTGCCTGCGGAGGGACTTTAGGTCTCCTGGCGGTCGAGTGGTTGGCTTCATGGTCGAGTGATAGCTTCTTGGTCGAGTGTCTTGAACCCGTCGAGTGGGATACCTTTAAGTCGATTGAAAGGCGACTTCTCCTAGGGATGTCCTAGGGTAGGGCTCCTTGGACAGGTCCGTGCCCCTACCCTAGGTACATGGCTTCATCATTAGCCCCCGAATGGATCGAGGTTAGAGTGGGGAAAGAGTTGGAGATCTTTCTGACTGGTTCTTTGGGCTACGTGAGCGCTTCGTTTTGGGTCAATCATCACGGATGACGTTGCCAACCTTTTTCAGTCGCCTTGATCCATTCCAGGCCTTTCGTCGAGTGAATTTCTTTATTTGTGACATACCGAGTGTCGGCGCGGGTGGGGTCTTCCGTTTTGACAAGTTGTTCTGCAGCCCGCGGATGTCGTGGGATTTTGGATTTTGGGAAGCGCGCAGGACGGGAGCGGCTGCAGTAATCGGAAGCGATAAAGCGGAAGCTCCTCGATCCCCGCATCGCCTTTTTCGCCACGTACTGCGCTCGCGTCCGCTGCGGGATTTGACTGGATAGTTAGGGCCTACCAGTCAGCCACTCGGGAGCGGCCCCTAATAAATCGCCGGCTCGGGGTTTCCAAGCAGTGCGCTCTCTTCTCCTCCTTTCCTCTTCCTCTCTCCCTTCGCAAGTCCTTCCGCCACCTCCGTTCTCGCCCCAGCACAGCAGGCCCGTGCGAGACTTTGCCGACGACGATGACGAAGGGCAAGACCTCCGCTCTGGAGCGCGTGAAGAAGGCGGCGGCGCAGGGGAAGGGGAAAAGATCTACTCAGGGCGGATCCTCCTCAAGGTCCGCTCTGCCCAAGGGCTGGATCCAGGGCGATTGGGTGCCGTCAGTGATCCGGCAAGAGGATCTCGACGACATGGTCGAGGGGGGAGTCATTCCCCACGAGGCTGTGCGTCTTCCGGGGAGAGAGATCGAACCTCAACCCCGCGATGGTGAGTGCGTGCTCCTAGCCACCCACATCGACCGAGGGTTTTCTCTGCCGCCCCCCCTTTTTCCGGAGCTTCTTGAACTTCTTCGGAGCGCAGCTCCACCACTTTACTCCCAACTCCATTGTATACCTTGCCACTTTCATTTCCATGTGCGAGGCTTTCTTGGGTTGCCGCCCCCATTGGGGACTTTTCAAGCACATCTTTACCTGCTGTTCTCAATCGGTCAAGAAGGCCAAGTCGAGTGACGAGAGGATGCAGGTGATCCAGTTGTGCGGGGGCTTGGCGATCCAGACGAGGGGGAAGAGCTGTTTTCCATCCATTACTGTCCCGGAGTCGGTCCGTGGCTGGCAGGCGACCTGGTTCTACTGTCAGGACCAGGCGACCCCAGGACAGTCGACTGGTCTTCCTCCTTTCTCCCTCGACCGAGCTGAAAAACCTGCTTCTCTGAAAGTGGCGCCGGAGGAAAGGGCTCAAGTCAAAGTGCTGGCCGGTCGAGTGGTTGAGCTTGTCCGTGAGGGCGTGACGGGCATGGATTTGCTGGAGGTCTTCCTCCGGAGGCGCATCCAACCGCTCCAGGCTCGTGACCACCCGATGTGGCTGTACTAGGGTCTTGACGACACCACTCGGATCCACCCGGAGGAGGTCACTGATGAGATGCTGGAGGGGTGGCTGTCGAGCATCACAGGAAACAAGGACAACCCCCGAGGAGCCAGGAGGGTAATTCCACTCGACAACTCGTACGACGTGGACCAGGTATGTCTCTATGCTCCTGACTGAGGTCTTGTTTTTCTTCATTGGTCTTCTTTGAGTTGGTTGATTGACCTTTTGTCTTGTCTGTTGTTTTTCAGGCAACTAGTGAGATGTACTCGACGCCCAATGGGGCACAGGGGCCAACTGAGGAAGGGGAGGCGAGCGGAGGTGAGAGCGGGGACGATCAAGGCGAGTGGGAGTCCGACGGTGAAGGAGAGGGAGGCGACAACGTCGACTCCGGCGAAGAGGAGGAGGAGGAGGTTGAACCCCCCCACCCGGAGGGGCGATCCAAGCTCACACACGATCCAGCGCGGGAGCGTGGTAGTGCGACTGCTCCTGTTGGGCAGTCGTCGAAACGCCCTCGGACCTCTTCTCCTACGCCGACTGGAAAGGCTCCCAAGCACCCGCGCGCAGCGCCGTCCAAGCCACCCAAGGATCTTCCCAAGATGAATATGGCCGTCCCACCATTTCTGGGTAATAATAAAACTTGTTATCCTTTGTCGACCGTGGACAGATCCTTGGTCGATCCATTGAGCCAACCGACTGACTTTCGAGGCTTGCAGTGCTGCTACTTCTGAGATCTCCGCCAAGGACAACGACCAAGAGATGGAGGATGTTGTTACCTCCAACGCTGGTACGATTACTGACGTTCCGCTTTGAGTCGACTAAACATTTATTGCAACCCTGGTCGATTGAACGTTCCCTTTGTAGCCCCTCCTCATGTTATCGACCTCCCGGATGATGACGACAACGAACCGCTGAGAATGAGGAGGAACAAGAGGTCGACGGCTGACAAGACCCCCCAACCTGCTCCGGCGTCTGAGGCCATGGCTCGGGATGGTGGTGACACCACTCGGGCTTCTGTGACTTTCGCCATTCCTCTGACGAGCGTGCGGCCTTCGGCGTCGACTGCGGATCCACCTTCGCTTTTTGCTGCGTACCCCGTCCCTGAGGACCAAGCGGCTGCTGCAAAGGAGGCTATACGCCAGGCGAGGATCATGATGGAGCAAGTGAAGATGGCTCGGGAGGCCAGCCAAGCAGCCTATGACGCGAGTTCGGCTCTTCAGAGCAACGTCCAGGTCAGTCGACTCAACACTTGGTCTGTTATGATATGCTGTTTGAAGAGTCTCTTTTCCGAAGATCTTTTGTATCTGTATCTGTACACCCACTGGGTGTGTCTGCCAATTCTTGGACGAGTGGGGGCACGCTAAGTGCACCCACTGGGTGTAGTCCCCGAGACTACGGTGGACTGCTGGCAGTCGACTGTAGTCTTTACATTGTGTTGCTATAGCTGTATTTCTTCACTCGGTTTTTCCCCGAAGATCTCTTTTTTTTGGTCGAACCAGTGGGGGCACGCTGAGTGCACCCACTGGGTGTAGTCCCCGAGACTACTGTCGAATGTTTTTGATTCGGCTGTGGTCTTAGAAACGTCGTCATTGTCTCTTAGTTACTCGGAAGCAACTTATCTTGGACGTCTGTCGACTGATTTTTCTTTTACAGGAATCCTGTGAACTTGTAGCTCGCTATACTGAGTTGGAGAAGCAGAAGATTCAACTGAACCTTGATCTGGAGCTGGCCAGAACAGAGCTGCAGAAGGTCAGAGACGGCGCCGTAGGTAAGACGACTTTGTCGACTGGCTAGCTTTTAGGCTTGAGTATCCTTCTGCTATTTCCGATTCAATCATTATTTCTTCGCAGAAAAACTGAATGAAGCTCTGGCGAAGAAGGATCAGGACTTGGCTGCTGCCCGTAAGGAGGCTGATGACAAGACCGCTCTGGCCATACAGAAGCTGGCTTCGGTCGACCACTTAGAAGAAGAGAATACCAAGCTGAAGACCGCTCTGAATGAAGCCAACAGGGAGTGTTCACGTTGGAAGAAGGAGAACTTCACCCTGAACGAGAAGATGGAAGGCATCGCTCACAGGAGGGACGACCTGGAGAGCTACTTGAGGAGCCTCGCCAAGAAGTTGTACATCAAGCTTGAAGGTGCACATTCAGTTCCGACTGGGTTTTTTTTTGTGTCGACTCAGTCTATGAAAATTGACTTATCCTTGGATCATGTATGCAGAGCTTTGACAGAACTTTGAAGAGGAGACTGGGCGGATCGAAACAGGTTTGGATCCAATCAACTCTCCCGTGAAAGATGAAGCTGCCATGAATCTGCTCCGACTGGAATCTCGCATTGACGGCGTCGTGGACTACTTGGCTCGACTGAAGGTTGCCATGTCACGGATCGACCCGGCACTTTGGCCAGAGGCTACGCTCCAAAACGATCTCGAGTCTCTGATGACTCGACTTAACAGAATCCCTGACCGAGTGCGGGAGTGGAAGAAGTCTTCTGCTCGGTGTGGCGCTGATGTGGCTCTAAATCTGGTCCGCGTCCATTGCAAGGAGGCGCGAGAAGAGAAGCTGGCCGCCATCCAAGTTGCCAATACCAGGAAGCACAACTTTCAAGATTTCATGGAGACTTTCATCGCTGCTGCCACCCGTATTGCAGACGGGATCGACTTGGACGAGTTCGTCGCCACTTCCAGTCCTCCACCTGAGGAGTGAAAAACTTTTAAGCTCCACTTTAAATTTGCCTCGGAATGCCGAGTGGATTTTGTAACCGTTAAACTCCGTCGAGCTGAGGGCTCGATTACTTTGGCCTGAGGTCTGGGACCTTTTAGGCTTTATCTGATCTTGATTTCTCGTTGAATATCTTCATGGTTTGATTCGTTGAGTGGATCTTGATCTTCACTCGGAATAACCTTGTATTTGCGGCGCAGCTCCGAAGGGGAAGGTAGCAGTCGACTCGCGGATTAGGTTGTGTCTTGTACTTAGGCGAGCACTGGGCTGCAGCTAAGCCTCCGAGTGAGAGGTTTGCTCTCCACTTGGTAGGATTTTTAAACACTTAGGCGAGCGTTGGGCTGCAGCTAAGCCCCCGAGTGGGAGGTTTGCTCTCCACTCGGTAGGATTTTTAAACACTTAGGCAAGTGTTGGGCTGCAGCTAAGCCCCCGAGTGGGAGGTTTGCTCTCCACTCGGTAGGAATTTTAAACACTTAGGCGAGCGTTGGGCTGCAGCTAAGCCCCCGAGTGGGAGGTTTGTTCTCCACTCGGTAGGATTTTTTCAAACTTAGGCGAGTGCCTGACTGCAGCTAAGTCTCTAAGTGGGAGAACTTAGGCGAGTACTGGACTGCAGCTAAGCCCCCGAGTGGGAGGTTTGCTCTCCACTCGGTAGGATTTTTTCAAACTTAGGCGAGTGCCTGACTGCAGCTAAGTCTCTAAGTGGGAGAACTTAGGCGAGTACTGGACTGCAGCTAAGCCCCCGAGTGGGAGGTTTGCTCTCCACTCGGTAGGATTTTTTCAAACTTAGGCGAGTGCCTGACTGCAGCTAAGTCTCTAAGTGGGAGAACTTAGGCGAGTACTGGACTGCAGCTAAGCCCCCGAGTGGGAGGTTTGCTCTCCACTCGGTAGGATTTTTTCAAACTTAGGCGAGTGTCTGACTGCAGCTAAGTCTCTTAGTGGGAGAACTTAGGCGAGTACTAGACTGCAGCTAAGCCCCCGAGTGGGAGGATTGCTCTCCACTCGGTAGGATTTTTTAAACTTGGGCGAAACGGATTCGCGGCTAAGTCACCCACTGGGGGATTTCGTATGCAAACAAGAGCGACCGCAATTATTGGGACGCTCTTGTCTTTGGTAAAAATGAACTGCAGAAATTTTTTCTTATTACATCTCGTCCACGGGAGAACTCAAGTGTAAAAGGGGCGGAGTAGTTCCGCATTCCAAGCTCGTGGCTCGTCGATCTGGTGATCAACATTGTAGAGGTGATATGCTCCATTGTGGAGGACTCTGGTGACGATGAAGGGGCCTTCCCAAGTAGGAGCAAGTTTGTGTGGTTTCTGTTGACCCACTCGGAGGACCAAATCTCCTTCCTGGAAGGCTCGGCTCTTCACATTTCTGGCATGGAATTGACGCAAGTCTTGCTGATAGATGGTCAATCTGACCATAGCCATTTCCCTCTCCTCCTCTAGGAGGTCGACTGCGTCTTGCCGGGCTTGCTCTGCTTCATCTTCGTTATAAAGCTCGACTCTGGGGGCGTTGTGAAGTAGATCACTCGGCAGGACGGCTTCGGCTCCGTAGACCAGAAAAAATGGCGTTCTTCCGGTCGATCGGTTCAGGGTGGTCCTCAGCCCCCACAAAACCGACGGAAGTTCGTCGACCCAAGCGCCTGCTGCGTGCTTGAGATCACGCATCAATCGAGGCTTCAATCCTTTGAGAATCAGACCATTTGCCCTTTCAGCTTCTCCATTCGACTAAGGATGCGCGACCGACGCGTAGTCGACTCGCGTGCCTTGAGAGGCGCAAAAAGCTCTGAACTTGTCTGAATCGAAGTTTGACCCATTGTCGGTGATGATGCTATGCGGGACCTCATATTTGAACGTCGGCCCTCTGACGAAACTGATAGCAGTGCAAGCATCGAGATTCTTGATAGGCTCGGCTTCAATCCATTTGGTGAACTTGTCGACTGCCACAAGCACGTGCGTGAATCCGCTCCTGCCTGTTCTCAGTGGACTGACCATGTCCAGTCCCCAGACAGCAAAGGGCCAGACGAGTGGAATGGTCTTCAGGGCTGATGCAGGCTTGTGTGACATGTTGGAGTAGAACTGGCAACCTCCACACTTGTCGACTATCTCTTTTGCCATCTCATTTGCTCTTGGCCAGTAAAATCCTGCTCGGTATTCTTTAGCCACAATGGTCCGAGAGGACGCATGGTGACCACAGGTCCCCGAGTGGATATCATTAAGGATCATCTGACCCTCTTCTGGTGTTATGCATTTCTTACCGATTCCAGTCACGCTTTCCCTATACAACTGTCCCTTTATGACTGTGAAGGCCTTGGATCGGCGGACGATCTGTCGAGCCTCTTCCTCGTCCTCCGGGAGTTCTTTCCTCAAGATATACGCGATGTATGGTACCGTCCAGTCAGGAGTGATAGCCAAGACCTCCATGACTAGGTCGACCACAGCAGGAATTTCGACTTCAGTCGGATCTGTGGCACTTTTCGGTTGCAGGGCTTCTTCTGCGAAGGGATCCTCCTGGACTGACGGCGAGCGGATGTGCTCCAAAAACACATTGCTGGGAATGGCTTCTCTCTTGGAGCCTATCTTTGCCAGATCATCTGCTACTTGATTTTTCAGTTGGGGGATGTGATGAAGCTCTAACCCCTCGAATTTCTTTTCTAGCTTTCTTGCTGCGTTGCAATAGCCAGTCATAGCTGGGCTTCTGATGTCCCACTCCTTCATCACCTGATTAACCACCAAATCTGAGTCACCGTAGACCATGAGGCGCCGGACGCCGAGTGAAATGGCCATGCGTAACCCGTATAAGAGTGCTTTATATTCTGCTTCATTGTTGGAGGAATCGAAGTGAATCTGGAGAATGTATCTGAGCTTATCTCCTCAGGGGGAGACCAATACTACCCCAGCACCAGAACCGTTCAGCATCTTAGATCCATCGAAGAACATGGGCCAGTGCTCCGAGTGAACTTGAGTCGGGAGTTGCTGTTCAATCCACTCGGTGACGAAATCTGCAATTGCTTGGGACTTGATAGCCTTCTTTGCTTCAAACTTGATATCTAGGGGGAGGAGTTCAATCGCCCACTTAGCCACTCGACCAGTTGCATCTCTGTTGTGCAAGATCTCTGACAGTGGAGCGTCGCTGACGACTGTAATGGAATGGTCAGAGAAGTAGTGTGCAACCTTCTTCGTGGTCATGTAGATCCCATATACAAGCTTCTGGTAATGGGGATGTCTTTGCTTTGAAGGGGTCAAAACTTCAGACACATAATATACTGGGCGTTGAACTCTGAAGGCCTTTCCTTCTTCTTCCCGCTCGACCGTGAGTACTGTACTGACAACTTGTCCCGTGGCCGCAATGTACAGCAGCAGAGGCTCTTTACTGATTGGGGCAGCAAGCACCGGCTGGGTGGAGAGCAGAGCTTTGAGCTCTGCAAACGCTGCGTCAGCTTCTGGAGTCCACACGAACTTGTCAGACTTCTTCATCAGTCGGTAAAGAGGCAACGCCTTTTCACCGAGACGAGAAATGAATCGACTTAGAGCGGCCAAGCAACCTGTAAGTTTCTGGACATCGTGTACACGCACAGGGCGCTTCATCTGGAGTATGGTGCCAACTTTCTCGGGATTGGCATCGATTCCTCGTTCGGAAACGAGAAAACCGAGTAGCTTTCCACCTGGAACTCCGAATGTGCACTTTGATGGATTGAGCTTGATATCGTATCCCCTGAGGTTAGCAAAGGTTTCGGCAAGGTCAGTCAGTAGGTCGGAACCTTTCTGTGACTTAACCACAATATCATCCATGTATGCTTCTACGTTCCGACTGATCTGAGTGAGTAAACACTTCTGAATCATCCTCATGAACGTGGCTCCAGCATTCTTGAGGCCGAAGGGCATGGTGACATAACAGAAGCACCCAAATGGGGTGATGAAAGCCGTTTTGATCTCGTCGGGTCCATACAGACGGATCTGATGGTACCCTGAATAAGCATCTAGAAAAGACAAACGCTCACACCCCGCGGTCGAGTCCACTACCTGGTCGATGCGGGGGAGAGGGAAATGATCTTTCGGGCAGGCCCGATTGATGTGTTTAAAGTTAATGCACATGCTAAGTGACTTGTCCTTTTTGGGGACCATGACAACATTGGCGAGCCACTCGGAGTGATAAATCTCTCGGATGAACTCCGCTGCTAAGAGCCGAGCCACCTCCTCGCCAATAGCTTTCCTCTTTTGGACGGCGGACCGTCGAAGATGTTCTTTCACAGGCTTGAACTTCGGGTCGACTCATAGACGGTGCTCAGCCAGCCCCCTGGGAACTCTAGGCATGTCAGAAGGCTTCCATGCGAAGACGTCCCAGTTCTCACGGAGGAATTGGATGAGCGCTTCTTCCTATTTGGAGTCGAGCGTCGTCGAGATGTGAGTCGGAGCAGCGTCGGGGTCGGTCGGGTGAACGTGCACTAGCTTAGTTTCACCGGACGACTGAAAAGTAGATTCTGAAGCAGGCTTCTTGGCTCGTAGCAATTCACTCAGATCAGCAGTCTTCTGGTACTCTTGTAGCTCAACAACTGCCATCTGAGCGTCAGCAATCTTCGATCCTTTCTGAAAACACTCTTCTGCTTTCCTCCGATTGCCGGTAACGGTGATCACACCTCTGGGGCCGGGCATCTTCAACTTGAGATACACGTAGCATGGTCGAGCCATGAAGCGTGCATAAGCTGGCCGGCCCAGAATAGCATGATAAGCACTTTGGAAGTCCACAACCTCAAATGTCAACTTTTCCCTGCGGTAATTCTTTGAATCACCGAAAACCACGTCGAGAGCAATCTGGCCGAGTGACTCGGCTTTCTTTCCAGGAATGACTCCATGGAAGCTCATGTTGCTGGCACTGAGCCTGGACATCGGAATGCCCATCCCTTTCAATGTTTCAGCATACAATATGTTCAGGCCACTGCCACCATCCATCAGGACTTTGGTCAGTCGAGTGCCTTCGACAACTGGGTCGACCACCAAAGCTTGCCTCCCAGGGGTGGCAATGTGCATAGGGTGATCGGACTGGTCGAATGTGATGACAGTCTGAGACCACTTCAGATAACTGGGTGTCGCCGGAGCAACCATATTCACCTCACGGTTAATGACTTTCAGTCGACTTTTGCTTTCGACATCAGCAAAAATCATCAGGGTGGAATTGATTTGGGGGTATCCATCGTCACTGTCTTCCTTGTCCTCAACTCTGTCCGACTCTTTTTCCTTATCTTTGGACTGTTTGCCCTGAAACTGCTGGATCAGGAACCGACACTGTCAAGTGGTATGCTTTGGGTAAATAAAATAACCCTCCTCATCTTTCTTGGTGTGGATGTGACATGGCAGATCCAAAACATCATTTCCATCTTGATCCTTGACTTTCTTGGGCTTCCAGGGGCCTTTCGGTTTTCCCTTGAAATTTCCCTGGGTTGCGGCCAGGGCCTCCCCAGGGGCGGCCGCCTCGGCCTTCCGCTTCTGCTTCCGACTGGAATTGCCTCCGGTTTCCTGGGCGACTGCTTTCTGCTTGCCACTCCGGAGTTGATCTTCATCTTCTCCGTTAGCGTATTTGGTGGCAATTTCCATCATCCGATTCAGGGACATTTCTCCGGTCCGACCGAACTTCAGGTTCAACTCTCTGTTCTTGACGCCTTCTTTAAAGGCACAAACTGCTTGGTGATCCGGTACGTTCTCAACTGTGTGATGCAAAGTGATCCACCTCTGGATGTAATCCCTCAGAGTTTCACTCGGCTTTCGCACGCAAGACCGCAATTCTGTAAGGCCTGCGGGTCGCTTGCATGTTCCCTCAAAGGTTGTGACAAACACTCGAGAGAGATCCTCCCAAGTGTAGATGCTGCTGGATGCTAACTGATTCAGCCACGCTCTGGCCGAGCCCTCTAACAGGAGAGGCAGATGCTTCATAGCCACCTCATCATTGCCACCGCCAATCTGTACAGCCACTCGGTAATCTTCGAGCCAAGTGTCAGGCTTAGACTCACCGGTGAACTTGCTGACTCCAGTCGCCAACCAAAAGTTGGGAGGAATCACCGCGGCCCTGATGGCTCGACTGAAACACTCTGGCCCTGAAACACGTATTCTGCTGCTGGCGGGCGCATCTCTGTTCTGGCCTTCCCGATGAGCCCTGTTCCTGTCAACCAAGCCTTGAACGAGGACAGATCTCGCGTCAAAGCCTGGGTCCCTGGGGTCGACGGGAATCCTCTGCCCAACGCTATGAGGGCGCCTGTCATCTCGATGTCGAGGCGCATATGACCCACTCCTCGGGGGAGGGGTTGGCACTCGACGTCGATCATCACGATCGGATCGGTGATCATACTGCTCATTCCTTCTGTACTAATCATGCCGGTCGCCACATCCCTCACGCCTCGGGGCGACCGCGGGCTGTGAGCCGACTGGACTGTATCTGTTGCAACGGATCGACTGTGGATCCTATTCCGCGACTGAGAAACAGCGGAATTCTGGTTTCCCGCCGCCCGAAGCAATGCTCTGATCTGTAACAAGCCCCTGCCAGCCTCCGACTGGGAGGGCTGAATCGATTCTGCTATACGGGCCGCGGCGGCCAAATTCTGAACTGGGGTTCGGTATACCTGCGTCGGCGAGAAGAGCTGGCGTCGACTAGACTCGGGAGCCCGCTGACGCGCTTGCTCGTCGAGTGCTCGCTGGAGATTCTCCAGTCGAGTGCACTCGGCCAAATTAGCCAAGCGTGCGTCCTCCAAGGCCCGGGCCTTGGGGGACTCTCCGACGATAGGAGTGCGGAGTGCGTCCGTGTTCCGGCGGCGAAGCTCCTCTCGCTGTAATGACGTGAGAGGTTCGGGCAGATACTCATCGTGGGGATGGGACGGGTCGCCCCCACCCGCGCCTCCATCAGCGCGAGGGAAACCGGGAGGACTGTGCGTTCCATCGACCACCAGGATCTCAGCCGCTGGGTCGCTGCTATCGCACTCAGATGCGGTCTCCGCGGAGCCAGTCGAACAGGCCGCAGAGGGATTCGTCGGGCTCGATTGCCGCGACTTGCGGGGCGGCCGACTGGCGAGCCACGGCATGCCTCACCCACCTTTGAAGTCTCGACCGACCGGAGTGCTTGCGCCGGTGGGAGACAGAGTGGGGAGACGATACGGGGGCCGACCGATACTGGGTCGACGGCTGCCGCAGGAGGACGCCATGAACGCATGCGCGGAAATGCGTCGCACCACGGACGGGGAGCGCATCGATGTCGAGTGGCGCCTCCTGAAGCCAGGCAGAGTCATCGGCGATGAACGTGAGCGCGCCAAGGTGGATCTCGCGGCCCTCCACCAAAACTCCGCACGAAACCATGATCAAAGGGATCGGAAAAATCGCAACTTCTCCAATCAGGCGCTAAGATTCCGGCCCCACGGTGGGCGCCAACTGTCGTGGTTCTAACTCTGACAGTGATGTAGGGGGGTATGTATGGAGAGGCTAGATCTCAGCTATTGGGAAGTTGTAAACACACCAAGATGTACGAGTTCAGGCCCTTCGCGGAGGAAGTAACAGCCCTATGTCTCGGTGCCCGGAGGCGGTCGACTGGATTACTGGCATGTGAATAACAGGGGTGCGAACCCTTCATACTGAGGAGGGGGGTGGCTTATATAGAGTTCGCCGGCCCCCTCCTGCCCTCAGTAATGCAGGGTTTAAGGTACATTTAAGGTTGGGCGTTACTGGTAACGCCCCTAATAAAGTGCTATAATGACCATAAAGACTACTTGATAGCCGACCGTTTGCCTGCGGAGTGACTTTAGGTCTCCTGGCGATCGAGTGGTTGGCTTCATGGTCGAGTGATAGCTTCTTGGTCGAGTGTCTTGAACCCGTCGAGTGGGATACCTTTAAGTCGATTGAAAGGTGACTTCTCCTAGGGATGTCCTAGGGTAGGGCTCCTTGGACAGGTCCGTGCCCCTACCCTAGGTACATGTCTTCATCACCGCCGACAGACGGCCACCGCACCACACACAACAACTTGGCCATGGGTTCGTCCAAGGCTGCACCGTCCTCCACAACTTCTGGTTTCTGGCGAACAACAAGAAGATCTTTGGAAAAATAGAAGGAGGACACAGCACTGCCAGCAGAAAGAGGTACTCCTCTTCCCTTATTCGTGCAAATCTTACGTCTCCGCTCACACCGTATTCATCCCATGAAAGAAACTAGTTGAGCGCTTCTTACTGCATCTTCTTCGTGATACTAAATGCACAAGGTCTCCTCCCTTTTACTATTTCACCTTAGCTAGAGGTCAGTAGCTCGCCTGGATTTCAATTCAGGGTCAGTCGAACCGCAACTAAAAGAAGCAGCACCCGCTTAGGCGCGCCGAGCACCTAGTCTGCCTGTTCCCTGGGGAAGCGGCGCATCGGTGTCTATCATAGGGGTGTGGGGCGCAGGAGCTGCTTGCGCCTGATCTGGAGGTCGGCAGGGCTTGAATGGATGGCCGGGGGGTGGTGCCAAGCACGGCAGTGCGGTGAGGTCGAGGGGAGGGCGCAGGAAGGGGAGGAATACTGGGCCGGTGGTCGCTGGCGTTTCGAGGAAGATCGTCAACACTGACTCGCTGGAGGTAGATGAAGGCGATCTGCCCGTTCTTTGTACATCGGACGGTGCAAAAAAAATGGACTGACCTATTTGCTTTCAGTCAACTGTTATTTTCATAGAATCCTGTAGTAATTTAGTGTGCCATGCATGTTGTAGAGCTATCATATGTCTCCCGTCATTTATTTCTCACCGACCTGATATCTGCTACCTTTACACTGTACTAATTGTGCACACACTTCACCCATACTCACACTATTGTTTTTTTATGCATGGGTATTTCAGACTCTGACGCAGTGTTGATGAATGCAGAAAAGAAAAGACAGAAGTTGCTCCAGTGTAATTCAAAGATAAGCACTAAGCGTTCCAGCGCTCTAACGAGTGCAGTGTCAGCAGTTGGAGACAGTAAACTTAGCTCTGCAGTTGATGATCTCAATTGCCACACACAACCATCCCAGGTGCTTGCTTTAACTTCGCGCTGTCAAATGTGGTTGCATGTTGCATATGGTGTCTAGCTTGTATTGCTTCCAATTTGGTTAAATTGCATCTGCTTACTTTACACATTATACCTTTGATAATGACATGCCTTCCTGTTTTTGATACATACTACATATGTCTATTAACCATGTTCGTGCATCAAACTAATGCTCTTTTGTATCCCTCATCGATCACTTATGATGAGACAGTCACCCGGGTGGGTTTCTGTGAGACGCCATACTCGTATAAAGAGTGTAGTGTCATCCTCCCCACATGATTCTCAAGAAACAGCAAGGCTAAATGAAGATAGTCAACGTAGCTCTCTAGTTGGTCACCGCAATTCCCCCACACCACCATCGCAGGTGCTTGCTCTTACTTGGCAGTGTGATATGTAGTGTTCGTCTTACATGAAAGTAGTGTTCATCAGTATCATGCATCAATGAGTTCTGAAGAGCAAATTTTATTCCTTTTTCTTGAGGGTTTGACTTGACAAGGAAAAATCAAGAAAGAGGAAGGAAAAGGGTAAGGAAGGCGATGATGGTGGTCCTCTACAGCAACGTAAACGGAGCATCTGTACCGATTCTCCTTGTACTGATAGTGCATTACAAGGTCCAAGTCTCCGCTCCCCTACTCCACCATCCAAGGTGCTTGCTCTAACTTGGCAGTGTGATATCTGGTTGCATGTTGCATATGGTGTATAGCTCGTATTGCTCCTAATTAGTGTAAACTGCATCTGCTTAGCTTACACATGATACATGTGAATATGACACGCTTTCCTGTTTTTGGTACATACTATATCTTATGATAAGGCACCTTTAAGTCGCCACTGTGATATTGGTTGTGTCTTGCATATGATTTCTAGCATGTACTGCTTCTAATTTGTTGAAACGTGATACAGTTTGAACTTGGCAGAGTCATATTGGTTGCATCTTTCATATGGTGTCTAGCTTGCAGTGCTTCTAATTTGTTGAAATGCCTTCTGCTTAGTTACCACATCATAGGTGTGAATATGTCACACCATCCTGTTTTTCATACATATTCCATCCTCGCATCATGTGATTGCCTTTCATCCGAGTAGTGTTCGTCAGTATCATGCATGAATGAGTTCTGAAGAGCGAATTTTATTCCTTTTTCTTATCGGTTTGACTTCACAATGCAAAATCATTACAGCTGAAGGAAATTAGTCCGGCAGTGGATGATGGTGGTCCTTCGGAGCAAGTCAAACAGGGGGTCTCTACAGATTCTACTCCGCCATCCTCCCAACAAGATTCGCAAGACAACACAAGGCTGGACAGTCAACGTAGCTGTGTAGATGATGAGCACATCTCCCCTACTCCACCATCACAGGTGCTTGCTCTAACTTGACACTATTATATGTGGTTGCATGTTGCGTATGATGTCTAGCTTGTATTGCTTCTAACTTGAATTGCATCTGCTTACTTTACACATAATGCTTATGAATATGACACGTGTTCCTGTTTCTAGAACATACGTGTACATGATGAGCACATCTCCCCTACTCCACCATCACAGGTGCTTGCTCTTACTTGGAACTATTATACGTGGTTGCGTTTTCCGTATGATGTCTAGTTTGTATTGCTTCTGATTATGTTGAATTGCATCTGCGTAGCTTACAACTTATACCTGCAACTATCACTTACCCATAAGACACATTTAACTTGGGACTGTGATGTAGGTTGCATCTTGCATTGCCTTCTAGCTTGTGCTGCTTCTAATTTCTTGAAATGGCACTTACGACGAGACACTTTTTACCTGATAGAGTGATACTGGTTGCATGTTCATATGGTGCCTAGCTTTCATTTCTTCTAATTTTGTTGAAATGCCTTCCGCTTACTGTTTTTTCATACATATTCCATCCTCCTACCATACGTGTGAATATGAAACGCTGTCTTTTTTTGCATATATTCCATCCTCCTATCCTGCGCTTGCCTTACATCAAAGTAGTGTTCGTCTGTATCATGCATCAACCAGTTATGCAGAGCTAATTTTATTCATCTTCTTGTAGTTTTGACTTCATAAGGCAATATCAGAAAATAGGAAGGAAAAGAGTAAGTTAGGGGATGTTGGTGGTCCTCCGCATCGACGCAAACAGAGACTCTCTAGATTTGCCACTGCTACTGCTAATGAAGTTGAAGTCCCAAGTCTAGATGATGAGTTCATCTCCCGTACTCCACCATCGCAGGTGCTTGCTCTAAGTTGACAGTGTGATAATTGGTTTCATGTTGCATATGTTGTCTAGCCTGTATTTCTTCTATTTTGATTAAATTGCACCTGTTGAGCTTATACGTTATACATGAGCATATGACATGGCTTTCTGTGTCTAGAATACACTGCATCTATCTATCATACCATGTTCTTACATCAAAGTACTGCTGCTGTGTATCCCGCATCAGTCACTCATGATTGGACGCTTTTAACATGGTAGTTTGATAGTGGTTGCATCTTGCATTGATTTCTACGTTGTACTGCTTCTAATTTTTCGAATTGCCACTTATGACAAGACACTTTTAACTTGGCAGAGTAATATTGGTTGCATCTTTCATATGGTGTCTAGCTTGCATTACTTCTATTTTCTTGAAAATCCTTCTGCTTAGTTTGCACATCGTAGCTATGAATATGTCATGCCTTCCTGTTTTTCTTACATATTCCATCCTCATACGGTTGTCTTACATCAAAGTATTGCTTGTCTGTATCATGCATCAATGAGTTCTGAAGAGTGATTTTATTCTTTTGTGTTGTGGGTACAGCTTGACATGGCAAAGTCAAAAAAGAGCAAGGAAAATAATATAGTAGGGAGTGCTGTTACTCGTCGGGTGAAACGGAAAAGGTTCTGTCATCGAGATTCTGCTGGTACTTATAGTGCAGTAGAAGGTCCAAGTCCACCGGCTAAATCTACAAACACAGTATCACCTGCTCCACTAGCTGCAGCATCCGCTTCAACGGTACCAGCATCTCAACCAGTTACTCGTTCGTTTGCTCCGGAACTAGCCAGTTCCCAAGCTGCCTTCACACCTAACACTACTTCCGAAGCACTGCTGACACAATAGGACTTGGCAAGATCAGATGAACCTCATGAGCATCCACACCAAGACGGTACCTGACCGAGTCAAGTTGCAGTTGCATGCTCCTTTATATGTACTCTCACAGTTTTATGTACACTAACACTTTCCATATTCGTTGTTGAACTAGCACCACGACGCAAGTGGAAACACAGACATCAGGGATAATGCTTGACAGATTAACAAAATCTAAAGGAGGAAGAATGGAGATCCATTTTGAGGCAGGTTTAAAAAGGCCACGTGATGCTACAGAGTCAGCCAAGTTAGTATCAGAGGCAGTCGTTGCCGTTAGGTGTCATGCATGTATCCTCCCAACGTGGATCCAGTACAGGAATGAGAAAGACAATACCCAGTTTAACACCTTCCTTGACCATTTATCCGTAAGTAATGTTATTCATCGCAATTAGTAATATTGTCTTGCTCTGTCCCATACTTTCTAGCTTCCTCTTAATAAGACTTACATTCTTTTTTCAACAGATGAGGTTCAAGTTGGATCCGAAAGATGATGCAACTAGACAAGCATGCACTCATGTTTTTCAGTCTGCTCTGCGACAGTATCGGTACCACCTTAGAAAATCTCACTTTTAAGGCAAGGCTAACAATGAAATCGCCCAAACATCTCCAGTGGAATATATTACAGATGAAGACTGGACAGCCCTCGTTAAACACTGGTCTGATCCAAAGTATCAGGTAGGCTATATGTATTTGATCAGACCACATATTGAACTTGTATTTATGTATGTGCCTTACAAGTGTATCTTCTTCTAGGCTAACTATTTGAAGAACAAAACCAACCGTTCTAAAGTGAAATTCCAACAGACCACAGGATCTCGCAGCTATATTGCACACTGCGAGGCTCTTGTAAATAGCTGCTACTTCCTTCTTTTTTGTGTCATATTATCGTATCTATATTGACTTGTTCCAAATACAGAGGAAATCCGGTGCGGACCAAAAAGAACCTGAACCGAATGCAGTGCAAATCTTCAAGGATTGCCACACCAGCAAGATGAAGGACATGAGCACACCAGTTCAAGCCGCTGCCGTGCGGACCAAAAAGAACCTGAACCGAGTGCAGTGCAAATCTTCAAGGATTGCCACACCAGCAAGATGAAGGACATGAGCACACCAGTTCAAGCCGCTGTTGTAAGTCCTTACTCCTCCTGCCTTGAACTGATTGGTACTGTGATGTGTTCATTTAACTACTTGGTTTGCAGCCAATGTCAGTTACTCTGTTCACTTTTATTCACAGTTGTCTTAACGTATCATTTAACCTTACATGGTTTAAAAGATATGAAGGATATTATTTTGGTCTTGATCTATAATCTAGTTGTTATGTTCACGTGCGCACACAATGATAAAATAGCCTGTTTGTTTTATATCTGTTTGCCCATGATATGAATGATGTCATACTATGTTCATCCTACTTTAAACCATGTCTCTTTATCCTTAGATGTCAACGAATGTGAGGAAATAGACAATACAGTAGGCATGCTACATGGACATATGTTCCAAAAGTGATTTTATTATGTAGTTGGCACTACAATACATGCTAATGTATTACAGTAGTTCACCAAAATAAGTTATGTATAAACGTTTAACCTACTTTGTTTGTTTTTGTCTCATTAGTAACTTATCTGGTACACTAATCTACAAGTTCAAACTTTCAGGAAGCTATGGAACAAATGATTGAACAGCCACAACCACCTGAAGGTGACGAGGCTACTACAGGCACAATATCACCTCTTGCTGCAGTGCGTCAGTATCTCTCCACTAACAGTGCAAAAAGCACCTTCCTGCGTAATTCTGGGTTGGTTGTTAAGGTAACCTCGTCCAAATCGCCTACTGAACAAAATCTTCCTGCTAGACAGAGTGATATATCTGTGCTCCAAACACAAGTCCAATCCCTAGTGGACGTTGTTTCGGAAACAAGAATAGTGGTTGAGAAATGTCGTCAAGATATGAATGGTTTTGAAACCAGACTATCAGACATTCGCTTTGTTTTTCAAGAGCAATGGCGGAAAAAGGTGGAGATCGTGCTGCTCCATCAGATTCTATAGCCTGAAACATTAGCACTCAGGTCAAATGATCTGTGCTTCTATACATCTGATGGTGCTTTTATCTGGAAGGACTGTAAACTTTATGCCAACAGGCCTTTTTTTGTATGGTTGGGATTTATTTTGTTGTGATACAACATTTATGATGCTGCCTCAGGCTGCAGTAATTACGACGCTATTTGTGTATAGTGTAGGTTTATCTTAGTAATGTATTCGGCCTAAAGCTTCGTAGGAGCCCAACATGCCAACATTCATCGGGCCCATTCCAATTGGGCTAAAAACGATTATGGGCCGAAATTGGCATGTAGCCCACTAAAAATATCTGGGCCTAAATCAGCATAAGCTTTCATATTTTTCTGGTAGGCCTGTGCCCATAGTGGGCCTTTAACAGGCCTAAACATAATTTGGGCCCTCAGTAAAAATAGGCCGTTTACAGGTGTAAATATCTCGAGCCCATAAAATACATGGGCCTTTAATAGACCGAAAGTGAGATTGGGCCCTGATTGTGCCAAATAACCCAATGGACTTTAACAGGCCGAAATTCAGACGGGACGTAAATGCGCCGACCTAATACACGGGCCTTTAACAGGCCGGAACTTCGGTCAGGCTAGATTATCGTCATTTTTATATGGGCCGTTAATGGGGCCGATATGACGTTGGGCCACATATGGCCCATGGTTTACGTCCGGCGTTAACAGGCCGAAAGTGGCCCAAAGCTATAGTGGGCCTCTAACAGGCCGAATGTCAGACATGGCCGAATATGACCCAAATCCTTCACGGTCGTTTATGGGTCGAAAGTTTTGATGGCCTGTAAATGGGCCCAAATGAAGTCGGACCTTTAACAGGCCGGAAATACACCGGGCTGTAATTCTGCCTAATTACTTAGCGGACTGTTAACGGGCCAGAAGTGACCATGGGTCGCGTTGATGACAAGTTTAGGACAGGCCGTTGACGGGCCGGTTTGATAGAGAATGTTGGGCCTTTAGCTGGGCCGGCCCATTATGTTCGGCAGAATCTAGTGGGCCTTTAGCTGGGCTGGCCCATTGTGGTCCGCAAAATCTTGTGGGCCTTTAGCTGGGCCGACCCATTATGGTCTGCAAAATCGTGTGGGCCTTTAGCTGGCCGGCCCATTATGGTTCGCTAAATTTTGTGGGCCTTTAGCTGGGTCGGCCCATTATGGTCCGCTAAATCTTATGGGCCTTCGGTTGGGCCGGCCCATTTACTCTTTGTGGGCCACTTTTGGGCTGGTCCACGTGTCAACATATCATAGGCCCATCTCGACCGTTGGAGGAGTGCCACCTGTGCCAACGCGGAGCTGACGCGTGGATCCGTCAGCCAATGAGAATTTTACACGTGGAAAATCGGCATTGGTCGTGGCTGTTAACGGGTTATCGGATCCAAATCCGACCCGATAGCTTAACGGCGTTCTGTTACGGTGGATGCCACGTGTCGGTCACCCTTGACGAAAGCACTTCCGTGACACGCGATTTATCGTCATGGAAGTGGACACTTCCGTGATGATAATTTTGGCAATGTCATGGAACACTTCTACGACCGCACAGGTATGACTATCTTGATTCTGTCATAAATTTGTCATGGATGTACATGCATGACAGAAAACGCGACCTACTGTGACAAACACGTATCATCACGGAAGTGTATTTTTTTTGTAGTGTCAAGATAATACCAAATTGTGTGACTTTTCCAATATGAACAACAATGATTTTATTAGTACTCCGATTGCTCCCAATGCTAAGACAGAATCTTGCGAGATTAATACTGCTTTGTTGAATCTTGTTATGAAAGATCAATTTTCCGGCCTTCCCAATGAAGATGCCGCATCCGATCTTAATAATTTCATTGATTTGTGCGATATGCAAAAGAAAAAAGATGTGGATAATGATATTGTTAAGTTGAAGTTATTTCCGTTCTCGCATAGGGACCGCGCTAAAACTTGGTTTTCATCTTTGGTTTTCATCTTTGCCTAAAAATAGTATTGATTCATGGAATAAGTGTAAATATGCGTTTATTTCCAAGTATTTTACTCCCGCTAAGATCACCTCCCTTAGGAACGATATTATGAATTTTAAGCAACTTGATCATGAACATGTTGCACAACCTTGGGATAGGATGAAATTGATGATTATAAATTGCCCTACTCATGGTTTGAATTTATGGATGATTATACAAAAATTTTATGCCGGATTGAATTTTGCTTCTAGAAATTTTTTAGATTCGTCCGTGGGAGGCACTTTTATGGAAATTACTTTAGGAGAAGCCACTAAACTCCTAGATAATATTATGGTTAACTATTCTCAATGGCATACCGAAAGATCTTGCACTAGTAAAAAGTGCATGCAATTGAAGAAATAAATGTTTTGAGTGGAAACATGGATGAGCTTATGAAATTGTTTGCTAGTAAGGGTGCTCCTTTTGATCCTAATGATATGCATTTGTCTACTTTGATTGAAAACAATTCTTATGTAAATTATAATAAGATGCCCTCTTAATTTGAGAATACTTTTAAAGAATTTATTAGTTCGCAAAAGAATTTCAATGCTTCGATTGAAGAAAATTTGCTTAAGATTGATGATTTGGCTAGGAACTTGGATAGAATTTCTCTTGATGTTAATTCTTTGAAACTTAGATCTATTCCACCTAAGCATGATACCAATGAGTCTCTCAAAGCCATGAGAATTTCCATTGATGAGTGCAAAGAAAGAACTGCTAAGATGCGTGCTAAGAAAGTTTGGTTTATAAAAGCGTGTTCTTCCAGTTTTCATGAAAATAATGATGACGATATAAAAGGGATTGATGTGACTCCTATTGAATCTTTATTTTCCAATGTAAATCTTGATAAAGATGGGATTGGAGATGAGTCAACTTTACTTAGAAGGCATCCCAATGATTCGGAGTTTTTAGATCTTGATGCAAAAATTGATAAAAGTGGGATTGAAGAGGTCAAAACTTTAGATAGCAATGAACCCACTATTTTGGATTTCAAGGACTTTATTTATGATAATTGCTATTTGATAGATTGTATTTCCTTTTTGCAATCCATGTTGAATTCTCCTCATGCTTATAATCAAAACAAAGCTTTTACTAAACACATCGTTGATGCTATGATGCAATCTTATGAAGAAAGGATTAATTTGGAAGTTTCTATTCCTAGAAAAAATTATGATGAGTGGGAACCTACTATTAATATTAATATTAAAGATTATGAATGATTTGCTTTGTGTGATTTGGCTGCTAGTGTTTCCACGATTCCGAAAACTTTATGTGATGTGTTAGGTTTCTGTGAATTTGATGATTGTTCCTTAAATTTGCATCTTGAGGATTCCACTTTTAAGAAACCTATGGGAAGAATTAATGATGTTATTATTGTTTCAAATAGGAATTATGTGCCCGTAGATTTCATTCTTCTTGATATAGATTGCAATCCTACATGTCCTATTATTCTTGGTAGGCCTTTCCTTAGAATGATTGGTGCAATTATTGATATGAAAGAAGGAAACATTAGATTTCAATTCCCGTTAAGGAAAGGCATGGAACACTTTCCAAGAAAGAAAATTAAATTGCCTTATGAATATATTATGAGAGCCACTTATGGATTGCATGCCAAAGATGATAATACTTAGATCTATTCGTGTTTTTTATGCCTAGCTAGGGGCGTTAAACAATAGCGCTTGTTGGGAGGCAGGCCAATTTTATTTTTGTTCTTGCTTTTTAGGTCCTGTTTAGAAATAAATAAATCATCTAGCCTCTGGTTAGATGTGTTTTTGTGTTTTAATTAGTGTTTGTGCCAAGTAAGACATTTGGGATGGCTTATGGTAATAGTTGATTTGATCCTGCTGAAAAACAGAAACTTTTGCACCCAGGAGATTAGTTTTAATTTTTAACAAAAGCGTGATAAAATACTGATTATTTTTTTAGAGAATTAATAAAAAATTGTCTAGGACTTCCTAATTTCTCAGGATTTTTGGAGTTATAGGAGTATTCGGAATACCCAGATTGCTACAGACTATTTTGTTTTTGACAGATTGTGTTTTTCACGTGTTGTTTGCTTATTTTGATGCATCTATGGCTAGTATCGGGGGGTATGAACCATGGAAAATATGGAATATAGTAGATATTACACCAACATAAATAAAGAATGAATTCACAACAGTACCAAAAGTGGTGATTTATTTTCTTATACTAACGGAGCTTACGAGATTTTCTGTTGGAGTTTCAAGTTTTGGGTAAGGATTTGATGGACTATGGAATAAGGAGTGGCAAGAGCGTAAGCTTGGGGATGCCCAAGGCACCCCAAGGTAATATTCAAGGATGTAAAAAAGCCTAAGCTTGGGGATGCTTCGGGATGGCATCCCCTCTTTCGTCTTCGTCCATCGGTAACTTTACTTGAGGCTATATTTTTATTCACCACATGATATGTGTTTTGCTTGGAGTGTCTTGTATGATTTGAGTCTTTGCTTTTTAGTTTGCCACAACCATCCTTGCTGTACACACCTTTTGAGAGAGACACGCATGAATCGTGATTTATTAGAATGCTCTATGTGCTTCACTTGTATCTTTTGAGCTAGGCAAAATTTGCTCTAGTGCTTCACTTATATCTTTTTAGAGCACGACGGTGGTTTTATTTTATAGAAATTGATGAACTATCATATTTCACTTATATTATTTTGAGAGTCTCTAAACAGCATGGTAATTTGCTTTGGTTATAAAATTAGTCCTAATATGATAGGCATCCAAGAGGGATATAATAAAAACTTTCATATAAGTGCATTGAATACTATGAGAAGTTTGATTCCTTATGATTGTTTTGATATATGAAGATGGTGATATTAGAGTCATGCTAGTAAGTAGTTGTGAATTTGAGAAATACTTGTGTTAAAGTTTGTGAGTCCCGTAGCATGCATGTATGGAGAAACGTTATGTGATGAAGTCGGAGCATGATTTATTTTTTGATTGTTTCCTTATGAGTGGTGATCGGGAACGAGCATGGTATTTTCCTACCAATCTATCCCCCCAGGAGCATGCACGCAGTACTTTGTTTCGATGACTAATAGATTTTTGCAATAAGTATATGAGTTCTCTATGACTAATGTTGAGTCCACGGATTATACGCACTCTCACCTTTTCGCCATTGCTAGCCTCTCTAGTACCACGCGAGTTTCACCGGTACAATAAACCCACCACATATCCTTCCTCAAAACAGACACCATACCTACCTATTATGGCATTTCCATAGCCATTCCGAGATATATTGCCATGCAACTTTCCAAAGTTCCGTTTATTATGACACGCTCCATCATTGTCATATTGCTTTGCATGATCATGTAGTTGACATTGTATTTGTGGCAAAGCCACCGTTCATCATTTTTTATACATGTCACTCTTGATTCATTGCACATCCCGGTACACCACCGGAGGCATGCATATAGATTCATATTTTGTTCTAAGTATCGAGTTGTAATTCTTTAGTTGTAAGTAAATAAAAGTGTGATGATCTTCATTATTAGAGCATTGTCCCATGTGAGGAAAGTATGATGGAGACTATGATTCCCCCACAAGTCGAGATGAGACTCCGGACGAAAAATAAATAAATAAAAGAGGCCAAAAAATGAGAGAAGGCCCAAATAAATAAATAAATAAATGAGAGAAAGAGAGAAGGGACAATGTTACTATCCTTTTTGCCACACTTGTGGTTCAAAGTAGCACCATGATCTTCATGATAGAGAGTATCCTATGATATCACTTTCGTATACTAGTGGGAATTTTTTCATTATAGAACTTCGCTTGTATATTCCAATGACGGGCTTCCTCAAATTGCCCTAGGTCTTCGTGAGTGTGACGCCCCCGATTTGATCGTACAATAATCATACACGCAAACGTGTACGATCAAGATCAGGGACTCACGGGAAGATATCACAACACAACTCTAAAAAAAGTCATACAAGAATCGTATTACAAGCCAAGGGCCTTGAGGGCTCGAATACAAGAGCTCGATCATAGACGAGTCAGCGGAAGCAACAATATCTGAGTACAAACATAAGTTAAACAAGTTTGCCTTAAGAAGGCTAGCACAAACTGGGATACAGATCCAAAGAGGCGCAGGCCTCCTGCTTGGGATCCTCCTAAACTACTCCTGGTCGTTGTCAGCGGCCTACACGTAGTAGTAGGCACCTCCCGAGTAGTAGTAGTCGTCATCGACAGTGGCGTCTGGCTCCTGGACTCCAACGTCTGGTCGCAGCAATCGGGTATAGGAAAGGGGAAAAGGGGGAGCAAAGCAACCATGAGTACTCATCCAAAGTACTCACAAGCAAGGAGCTACACTACATATGTATGCATTGGTATCAAATGGAAAAGGGGTAACATATGTGGACTGAACTGCAGAGTGCCGGGATAAGAGCAGGATAGCTAGTCCTATCAAAGACTACGCTTCTGGTAACCTCCATCTTGCAGCAGAAGAAGAGAGTAGATGGTAAGTACACCAAGTAGCATCGTGTAGCATAATCCTACCCGGCGATCCTCTCTTCGTCGCCCTGTTAGAGAGCGATCACCGAGTTGTATCTGGCACTTGAAAGGGTGTGTTTTATTAAGTATCCGGTTCTAGTTGTCATAAGGTCAGGGTACAACTCCAAGTCGTCCTGTTACCGAAGATCATGGCTATTTGAATAGATTAACTTCCCTGCAGGGGTGCACCACATTTCCCAACACGCTCGATCCCCTTTGTCCGGACACACTTGTCTGGGTCATGCCCAGCCTCGGAAGATCAACACGTCGTAGCCCTACCTAGGCACAACAGAGAGGTCAGCACGCCGGTCTAAATCCTATGGCGCAGGGGTCTGGGCCCATCGCCCATTGCACACCTGCACGTTGCGTACGTGGCCGGTGAGCAGACCTAGCCTCCCTTATACAAGAGCAGGCGTTCCAGTCCAACCCGATGTGCGCCGCTCAGTCGTTGACGTCACGAAGGGTTCGGCTGATACCACGACGTCAAGTGCCCATAGCTGTTCTCACGTAGTTGGTTAGTGCATATAGGCCAGTAGCCAGACTCAGATCAAATACCTAGATCTCGTTAAGCATGTTATTTTGAAGTAACCGCGAACGCCGACAAGGGCCAGGCCCACCTCTCTCCTAGGTGGTCTCAACCTGCCCTGTCGCTCTGCCACAAAGTAACAGTTGGGGGCCGTCGGGAACCTAGTCCCACCACTACCTGGGTGGAACCACCTGTCCCTTCAGCCCCCAACATCGGAATCACTTGCGGGTACTCAATGAGCCGATCCGACTTTAGTCACAACATGTATAGTATGTATGTATAGTATATACCCGTGATCAACACCCGACATGATCACGGCCCGATAGTATTGCATGGCAGACTGACAAGAATGTAGGGCCACTGATGATAATCAAGCATCCTATACTAAGCATTTAGGATTGCAGGTAAGGTATCAACAGTTGTAGCAACAATGATAGGCTATGCATCAGAATAGGATTAACGGAAAGCAATAACATGCTACACTACTCTAATGCAAGCAGTAGAGAGAAGAGTAGGCGATATCTGGTGATCAAGGGGAGGGGGGCTTGCCTGGTTGCTCTGGCAAGAGAGAGGGGTCGTCAACACCGTAGTCATACTGGGTAGCAGCGGCGTCGGTCTCGGTGTCTAGCGTGAGAAGAGGGGGGAAGAAACAATAAATAGTAAGCAAACAGATGCATAGCGATGCATGACATGACAAGTAGCGGTGCTAGGGGTGCCCGGACACGGTATGAGGTGGTACCGGTGATGGGGGGAAACATCCGGGAAAATATCCCCGGTGTTTCACGTTTTCGGACAGATGAACCGGAGGGGGAAAGTTGCATGTTTGCTATGCTAGGGATGCGTGGCAGACGAACGGGCTGTGTATCCGGATTCGTCTCGTCGTTCTGAGCAACTTTCATGTACAAAGTTTTTCCATCCGAGGTACGGTTTATTTTATATTAATTTTCAAAGTTTTATTACATTTTTGTAATTTACAGATTTAGTTTGTTTCAAAAACAGGTTTACTGCATTAGCATGACATCAACAAGATGTCAGCAGTCAACATGGTGTTTGACTGGTCAAACTGACATGCAGGACCCACTGTCATTGTCACAGTTTAATTAAAATAGGATTAAACACTTAACCTAGTTAATTAGGTCAAATTAAGCAAGGTTAATTAATTAAACTAATTATATTACAAATTAATTAATTAACTAATTCACTTTACTATTTCCTTTTATTTTCCATTTTTGTTTTTCTCTACTCTTTTCTTTTTATCTGCTTTACAGGGGGAGGACCCCACCTGTAAGTGGCTCAGGCCACCTCCCTCCTATGCACGAACGCGCACAAAGGAGGGACAGCGGCGGCCGGACCTGGCCCCGGCGAGGCCATGGCCGAGCCCGGCAGCGGGGTAGGCGGAGCAGGGCTGAGGGCGGCCGGAGCCGGCCAGTAGAAGAGGGCCGGCCATGGCGCGGAAGCGAGGCGACACCAAGGCGGTGTGGGGGCGGCCGGGTCGACCCGAGGAGAGGAAAGGGAGGGGGTCCGTGCGGGAGCACGTACGGCGGCTCGCGGCGCCGGCGACCATGGTAGCCAAGCGCGGGCGCGCTGCGCGGCAAGCGCGAGAGACAACAGCAAGCACGCAGTGGAGCAGCAGGGGAAGACCGCGGCGGGCGCCGGGAGCCGCGGCGGCAAGCAGCTAGGAGCGGGAGGGGCGACACGGCTGGGCGGCAGCAGGCGCGAGCAGTGGCGCGAAGAACGGCGGCGCTAGGCTACGGTAGCAGCAGCAGGTAGGCAGCGGCGCGAGCGCGGCACGAGGAACGGCGGCGCTAGGCTACGGCAGCAGCAGTAGGTAGGCAGCGGCGCAAGCGCTTCCGAGAGGTAACAGGCAAGGCTGCAGCGAGTAGTGCGTTTACGCGCAGTGCATGCGCGAGCGACCGCAGTAACGGAGGGGAGCCACAGGCGAGCGGGGCAGGCGCAAGGGGAACGTGGTGAAGAGGTCAAGAGCGAGCAGCGGCGCGAGCAACAGGGCGGCTCGCGCGGCCGGAAAGAGCGACATATTCAGCGAGCGACGCAGGAGGGGTGGCCACGTGCGGGCGGGCGGTTAGCGGGGCACGCGCGGGCGTCGCAGGGGAACAGCCGGGCGGTGCATGGATGCAGGGCACGGTCGGCGGCCTACGACACTTGATTCGAAAGGAATGAGAGGAGAATCACCGGAGGGCTCACCGGGGAGTACGTTGGCGAGCGCGATGGGGGTCGGGGATGGCCGGAGCAGCCGGACGACGGAGTGGCAGTGGCGGCTGCCAGAGATGAAGATGACACGGGCGGCGGTGGTGTTGCTTCCCGGCCTCGATCTGTCGATGTAGAAGACGTAGACGAGGACGTTGGTCCTCCTGGGCTCTAGAGGATGACGAATGGTGGCCGGTGGCCACGCCAACGGAGGTCCCACGGCGGCGACAACACTCGGTGGAGGGGCGGATAAGGTGAGAGGAGAGGTAGTGGGTGAGGAGGAAAAGATCTCTTGGGGGATGACGAGGTCGAGGGGGCTCGCCCTTATCCCCCCGGTGGTGTAGTGGTGCGCGGGGTTGAGCGCGCACGGCCATGGTGTGGTGGCCTTCTCCTATAGCCGGAGGGGGAAGAAAGGCTGCGGTTGTTGGGCTGTGCTGCACTATGTGCGCCTAGAGCCCAGTCCAACAGCGCGCTCTATTCCTTTTCCTTTTTTATTTTATGTTCTCTTTTTTTGTTTCTATTTATTTTGTCTTATAAATTATAAATATTGCACTATAACTAGTGTTGTAAAATATGTCACTGTCACAAAAGTTTGGCAACTTTAATTAAATTAGTTGGAATATTTTACTATTAAAAAGATATTTAAATAATAGTTTAGGCCTCTGATTTAAATGCTTCAGTGTATTTAAATACTTTATAAAAAGATGATTTCTCCGCCAATATTACTTATGAATTATTTGTCATAGTTTGTACTTTTAAGTTCTAACTTTTAAAAACTTCAAATTTTGACTTTGATTTAAATTTGAATATGAATTGGCTTTGACGAGATTAGCAACAGTAATGATGGTGACCTGGCATCATTAGCAGGGGATTACTGTAGCTTAATTATCCGGGCGTCACAATTCTCCTGTACTACAAGAAATCTTGTCCTGAGATTTAAGGGTTGTGTAAGGGGGGAAGATCTTGTTACACAATTCTAACGAAACTTCTCGGACTTGGTTGCTCTTCTCGAAGAGGTCAATCCATCATGTGGCTGTCTTCATTACTCTGCTTTAGGTCATCATGATGAAGTCGGCATCCTTTGTTCGGGAACTCCATTGTACTTACGAAAGAATAAATGGTGGGTATTCCGGGAGAACGGGCCTCTGCAAGGTTGACTATCTGGTCAAAAACAACGGGGAAGGTGGCGGAAAGTAACTCTCAAATTGAAACTTAAGAAAATATCGATAGCAAAGTAAGGAGGTATCATGGGAAGCATCAAGCGGGGAGGCAATCGGTCGATGACTGATACAGGGTGTGAAAGGAGTTCAAAGTAACGGGAATCAGTATTGTGTCTGATAACAGAATTGATGATCTCTCGGAAAGTGCCTCGTGAATTTCATACGAGGCCACGTGCGAGGAAAACATTGAGAACAGGGGGTGTACAAGAGAGTCAGGTTTCGATCCTGTGGAACTGTGGGTCATGGGCCCACCATGTGGGTTAACGATAGGAAGGGCGGTGACATCTTGTATGACCATGTAGGCAAGACATGTCAACAAATAGCCTATCGGTTATGTCAGCAACAACGTCGGTACCAAGGGAGAGGGACGAGGAGAACCATTTCCCTGCTCGTTGAAACGAGGCGGACCAATAGGCAAGGATCTCGTCCATCGGTGGTTACCGGAATGTCATCAACAATAGTAACAGGGCCTTGCTGACAGAATTGTACACCGAGGTGTTTACATAAGCAGGAGAATATTACTGCTTAGATCATATAGATCACAAGAAATGTTAATCCAACCAATGGAAAGGAAAACATGGTTATCAGATTAAACAGAACAATGGAAAGGAAAATGTGTTTAAACACATATTTCAAGGGTATATCCTTCCCAAGGACAAGCAGAGTATGATATCCATGACATGATATCTCGTAGAAAACCCTTTAGGAAAAGGGAGAGAAATTTGATGACATTACCCATACAACGGTGTTTGGATGATTAATAAAGAATTTTTAGCATTGTTCTTCAAATGCTCTTATTGAAAATTGGAGTACCATAGACATGCTTCGAGGTAGCATTGGCATGGTCTTCAAGCAAAGGTCAGACTTTGGATACAAAGGATCCATCGGAAACAACTTATAGAATAAGTCTTACAATTTCCTCATGGAAGAATGGATAACCTTGCTAAAAAGAAATCTATAACAATAGGGCCTCCGGCCAGGTGTGCTAGGCATGACATCACCTTACCGGGTCATATAAAGACCAAGGTTATAACTCTTGGAAATATGTTCCAACCATCATATCTGACCGAGATTCAGATCTGATTGGTGTCAAGATACCTCAGACTCGGGATGCCTGAGAGGGAAGGGGTGCGACACAATTAGACGAGATGGAGTTGCAATATTCTCAGGAAATGAACTATATATGGAAACAACTTCCGAATCACGAGTTCATCATTAAACCAAGGAGAGGATGAGGAGGTGGTTGATGAACTCAATGACGATTCATTGAGATTTCCAAAAGATGGATTCCCACAATTATGTGAACAAGGAGGTAACATTTGTTAGATCAAATGATATAATGATGTATGCTCGAGGAAACATACACAATTAAACATTGATTGAAAGTGCACCGGGAAGTAGGGATTAAGTAGCACGATCAATGTTAGAATGGTGATCCAATAATTAATAGACTAAGAATCAAACTATCAACCATTTACTTCAAGCAATAGGTTGCTAGAAGTTTTGGAATTACACATCACAGTCCATTTGCCGGTATTCCGGTAAGAAACAACATGGTGACCAGGAAAGGAATGGTGATGGTGATAAGTATCACTTGTATCAAGAATTCTCCAGAGGTGTTGAAATCCTCAGGACATTCTTGACATAAAAGATGGTAATACTCCAAGGTAAAGAAGAACAAATGATGGGTAGCAAGGAACTCAAGGAATAACACCAAACACGAACATGTTTGTGTTGGAGGGAAGGCAATACGGTGGTCGATGATAACACAAATCATCAAGGGGAGGGATGGTTTTTCTCATCAAGAATTTCGGTAGATATCTTCAAAGACCTCAGAATGTTGATGATGATCACAACACAGTTGTCGAGAGGTTTCAAGAAGATGTAACAGATCGGCGATGACATCAAGTCAGCGGAATGATGAAGCGCAAGGTTATTGGAACCACGGGTACGACACAAACACGAAATCAAGCTTATTGTTCAAGGCGAGATGATATGACGAGGAAGATTGACGTAAGCTTAGCTCCTCGTTGAAAATGGTGCTCCAGGAATAAGGACCAGGTAGCACAGTTAAAATCATCACGGCAATGATATAACCAAACAGGCTAGGAATGACGTGATCGGGTACAAACTCATACGTAAAGAAGATTACTAAGAGTTGTTGAACTGTAGTGCGGGCTTGGTTCGGTTATCAGTGTCTTTGAGTGTTTAATAACTCAGAGCCTGTGAAAAATTGGAATCGGTGAGAATGTAGTACTTGATGAAGAACTCATAAGAAGTTATGCAGTTCCATGATAATCTCGAGATACCACAGGGTAATACTCGACGACAGATCAAAGTAGAGGTTGGACTAGGGTATTGCTCTGCAGAAGACAAGTGCTCAAACTTGCACGAGAAATGGAATCAAGGAGAAACATGGTCGGAACCACGTACACAGATACAAGATGAACTTATAGCAAGGGGATAATTATTTTAAGAGAAGCTTCCATGATAAGGTATACATCGTGTCCATGGGCATGAACACAGGGTTCAAGGTTGACTCCCACTTGTTCAACGCATAACCTTTCGTTCACCTCTCATTTTTCGAAAATGACATTAGTTGTTGAAAGTTTTTACCTGGTGCAATACTAGATAAGTATGACCCGTGAAATCTTTCGGGTTCACACGGATTAGGGAAGGCGTAGGTTCAACCCATCAGGGCATCTTAGGAACATATACTACAAACTTCGGAGTAAATATTACAAGCTCAAAAGTAGAGTATGGTTATCAAAGCAGAGGATACAAATTGCCAAAGGCATTATATATCAGGGAAAGAACTTCTCGAGGTTTTGTATATGAAGGACACTTTCGGATGATATTTCAACAAAGGAGCCGACGGTCCATCGAGAAGCTGGTGTGAGTATCGGCATGCAACCAGAGGAAGAAACAATGCGAAGGCATTGGATTATAGAAGCAACTGGCTAATTCAAAGCTCTCATGTGAAGGAATTATGATTTCCAAATCAAAGGATGAAAAGAAAATGCTCTTATTAAGGATGGATAAGTTGAGTAGGCTTAGGGGTAAAATCGACAACAATTTGGTTGTTCGAGATTTAGCTTACGTTTAAAATGACTCCTGAGTCAAAAGGATGAATTCTAGGATCTGATTGAGGATTGCAAGCATTCACAACCATAATGGATCAAAGACTCAAAATGATAATGACAAGGGATGCCAATAATGATTACGAGTCTTATGGGATTAACCATGATGCAAGTAAGCAAGAATTTCAAGAGCAATAGGCTGCTCAGGATTTTGGATATGCAAATAGTATTTCAAAGACTTTTGTGAATTACTAGAATCAACTGGGGATGAGCGGATACTCAGTAAGTGCGAGGAATTATCCGTAGAGGGTATTCATGTGGCAAGAACTGCAAGGCAGTAAGCTCAAAAGGATTCTCAAAACAACGGAGAGCAGTTCGGGGCATCTTGTTATGACAAGATCAGTGGGATTAAAAGTAAGAACGACAAGTGTATGTATTTATCCATAGGGATATTTCGGTGGCAGGGAATTGCAAAAACAACGGGCACAAAGTCTTGAAAGAGTATCAGAGAGTAACTTCGAAATCTTTTGGTACAGCCGACGATCGTCTGAACTGAAGGGGCTCTCCGGGAGAAAGTGTTTTCGAGAACCTAAAGTTAGATTTTAGAAATCTTTTAACCCGAATAGAAGAGAGATCAGAATCCCAGAGTAAGGATCGAGGAGTAAAAGATCCTAATACCACCCAATGGCGACATGGGCCCATGGGCCGCACAGCCAAGTTAGTAAAACAATTTTCATTGACTAGACTCAACTTCAGCCAAGGAGTATGGAAGGGGGATTCCTACAGGTAGTCGGCTCTGATACCAACTTGTGACGCCCCTGATTTGATCGTACACTAATCATACACGGAAACGTGTATGATCAAGATCAGGGACTCACATGAAGATATCACAACACAACTCTACAAAAAAAATAAGTCATACAAGCATCATATTACAAGCCAGGGGTCTCGAGGGCTCGAATGCAAGAGCTCGATCATAGACGAGTCAACGGAAGCAACAATATCTGAGTATAGACATAAGTTAAACAAGTTTGCCTTAAGAAGGCTAGCACAAACTAGGATACAGATCGAAAGAGACGCATGCCTCCTGCCTGGGATCCTCCTAAACTACTCCTGGTCATTGTCAGCGGCCTGCACGTAGTAGTAGGCACCTCCCAAGTAGTAGTAGTCGTCATCGACAGTGGCGTCTGGCTCCTGGACTCCAACGTCTGGTCGCAGCAATCGGGTATAGGAAAGGGGAAAATGGGGAGCAAAGCAACCGTGAGTACTCATCCAAAGTACTCGCAAGCAAGGAGCTACACTACGTATGTATGCATTGGTATCAAATGGAAAAGGGGTAACATATGTGGACTGAACTGCAGAATGCCGGGATAAGAGGGGGATAGCTAGTCCTATCGAAGACTACGCTTCTGGTAACCTCCATATTGCAGCAGAAGAAGAGAGTAGATGGTAAGTACACCAAGTAGCATCGTGTAGCATAATCCTACCCGGCGATCCTCTCCTCGTCGCCCTGTTAGAGAGCGATCACCGAGTTGTATCTGGCACTTGAAAGGGTGTGTTTTATTAAGTATCCGGTTCTAGTTGTCATAAGGTCAAGGTACAACTCCAAGTCGTCCTGTTACCGAAGATCATGGCTATTCGAACAGAGTAACTTCCCTGCAGGGGTGCACCACATTTCCCAACACGCTCGATCCCCTTTGTCCGGACACACTTGTGTGGGTCATGCCCGGCCTCGGAAGATCAACACATCGCAGCCCTACCTAGGCACAACAGAGAGGTCAGCACACCGGTCTAAATCCTATGGCGCAGGGGTCTGGGCCCATCGCTCATTGCACACCTGCACGTTGCGTATGCGGCCGGTGAGCAGACCTAGCCTCCCTTATACAAGAGCAGGCGTTCCAGTCCAACCCGGCGCGCGCCGCTCAATCGCTGATGTCACGAAGGCTTCGGCTGATACCACGACGTCGAGTGCCCATAATTGTTCCTGCGTAGTTGGTTAATGCGTATAGGCCAGTAGGCAGACTCAGATCAAATACCCAGATCTCGTTAAGTGTGTTATTTTGAAGTAACCGCGAACAGCGACCAGGGCCAGGCCCACCTCTCTCTTAGGTGGTCTCAACCTGCCCTGTCGCTCTGCCACAAAGTAACAGTTGGGGGCCGTCGGGAACCTAGTCCCACCACTACCTGGGTGGAACCACCTGCCCCTTCAGCCCCCAACATCGGAATCACTTGCGGGTACTCAATGAGCCGATCCGACTTTAGTCACAACATGTATAGTATGTATGTATAGTATATACCCGTGATCAACACCCGACATGATCACAGCCCGATAGTATTGCATGGCAGACTGACAAGAATGTAGGGCCACTGATGATAATCTAGCATCCTATACTAAGCATTTAGGATTGCAGGTAAGGTATCAACAGTTGTAGCAACAATGATAGGCTATGCATCAGAATAGGATTAACGGAAAGCAATAACATGCTACACTACTCTAATGCAAGCAGTAGAGAGAAGAGTAGGCGATATCTGGTGATCAAGGGGAGGGGGGCTTGCCTGGTTGCTCTGGCAAGAGAGAGGGGTCGTCAACACCGTAGTCGTACTGGGTAGCAGCGGCGTCGGTCTCGGTGTGTAGCGAGAGAAGAGGGGGGAAGAAACAATAAATATTAAGCAAAAAGATGCATAGAGAAGCATGACATGACAAATAGCGGTGCTAGGGGTGCCCTGACATGGTATGAGGTGGTACCGGTGAAGGGGGGAAACATCCGGGAAAATATCCTCGGTGTTTTGCGTTTTCGGACAGATGAACCGGAGGGGGAAAGTTGCGTGTTCGCTATGCTAGGGATGCATGGCGGACGAACGGGCTGTGTATCCGGATTCGTCTCGTCGTTCTGAGCAACTTTCATGTACAAATTTTTTCCATCCAAGGTACGATTTATTTTGGAAAACATTTAAATTAAGCCGGCTGATTTTCCACGCCGTGTAAACCGCCTGGAACGCACGACACATGTCCAGCCTCACGCGTCGCTTGCAACCGCCCCAGCCTTAACTTCTTCGCGTCCACATTTTCGTTCCCACTCCTTTCCACCCCCCTTGATGTCAAACGCGGGAGAGGAGGCATGGCGCTGTAGCATGAAGGAGGAGGCCAGAACCTGGCGCCGCTCGCCGGAGGCGGATGCCGCCCATCGTCGAAGGAAGTCGCGTCTTCGTGGATCTCGCCACGGCGGCGGAGCTACAATGCAGCACAAGCAGTGCCCCGACCCCGTGGAGCTCGCTGGCGGCGGTACTGCTTGGCTGCAAGGGAGCTCTCACCGGCGGCTGCGCTGGCGACGGCTGTTGAAGCCATAGTGCTTCAACGCAGCATCTGTGGTGCTGCCCGCTGGTGACGAAGCTTCGACGCAGCATCCATGGCGCTGCTCGCCGGCGACAGAGCTGCAACGCAGCATCCATGGCGCTGCTCGCCGGTGGTAGAGCTGCAACGCAGCAGCGATGGTGCTTCATCGCATCATCCATGGCGCTACTTGCCGGCGGCAGAGCTGCAATGCAGCAGCGATGGTGCTTCAACGCAGCAGCCATGGCGCTGCTCGCCGGCGATGAAGCTTCAATGCAGCATCCATGGTGCTCGGCCGGAGTTACAATCGAGCTTCGACGAAGCGTCGGTGCTGCGTTGGAGCTCGGTCGGAGTTGCAACAAAGCTTCGCCGGAGCCTGGAGCTTTATTGGGGGTGCAATGGAGCTCGGCCGGAGTTGCAATAGAGTTCGCCGGAGCGTCGTTGCTGCGCTGGAGCTTCGTCAGGTTGCAATGGAGCTCACCGGAGGCTGTTGGTGCTGAGTTTGAGCTTCCCGCGGGGCTGCAATGGCACTGCATTGAAGTTGTCGCTCTCGCTGCTGCCTGTTTGTAATCCAACGCCTCCCTTCATGCTGATCCGACGGCTGAACAGGCGGATGATTTCTCTAAGAAATCATCTGGCTGATTTGTAGCATCGCCCATTTATTTTATATTTATTTTCAAAGTTTTATTACATTTTTGTAATTTACAGATTTAGTTTATTTCAAAAATAGGTTTACTGCATCAGCATGACATCAGCAAGATGTCAGCAGTCAACATGGTGTTTGACTGGTCAAACTGACATGCAGGACCCACTGTCATTGTCACAGTTTAATTAAAATAGGATTAAACACTTAACCTAGTTAATTAGGTCAAATTAAGCAAGGTTAATTAATTAAACTAATTATATTACAAATTAATTAATTAATTCACTTTACTATTTCCTTTTATTTTCCATTTTTGTTTTTCTCTACTCTTTTCTTTTTATCTGATTTACAGGGGGAGGGCCCCACCTGTAAGTGGCTCAGGCCACCTCCCTCCTATGCACGAACGCGCACAAAGCAGGGCAGCGGCGGCCGGACCTGGCTCCGGCGAGGCCATGGTCGAGGCCGGCAGCGGGGTAGGCGTAGAAGGGCAGAGGGCGGCCAGAGCCGGCCAGTAGCAGAGGGCCGGCCACGACGCGGAAGCGAGGCGGCACCAAGGCGGAGTGGGGGCGGCCGGGTCGACCCGAGGATAGGAAAGGGAGGGGGTCCGTGCATGAGCACGTACGGTGGCTCGCGGCGCCGGCGACCATGGTGTCCAAGTGCGGTCGCGCTGCGTGGCGAGCGTGAGAGACAGCAACAAGCACGCAGTGGAGCAGCAGGGGAAGACCGCAGCGGGCGCCGAGAGCCGCAGCGACAAGCAGCTAGGAGAGGGAGGGGCGACGCGGCTGGGCGGCAGCAGGCGCGAGCAGCGGCGCGAGGAACGGCGGCGCTAGGCTACGGCAGCAGCAGCAGGTAGGCAGCGGCGCGAGCGTGGCGCGAGGAACGGCGACGCTAGGCTACGGTAGCAGCAGCAGGTAGGCAGCGACGCGAGTGCTTCCGAGAGGTAACAGGCGAAGCTGCAGCGAGTAGCACGTTTACGTGCGGTGCGTGCGCGAGCGAACGCAGTACCGGAGGGGAGGCGCAGGCGAGCGGGGCAGGTGCAGGGGGAACGCGGTGCTGAGGTTAACAGCGAGCAGCGGTGCGAGCCACAGGGTGGCTCGCGCGGCCGGACAGAGCAACCGGTTCAGCGAGCGACGCAGGATGGGTGGCCACGCGCGGGCGGGCGATTTGCGGGGCACACGCGGGCGTCGTAGGGGAACGGCCGGGCGGTGCATGGATGCGGGGCACGGTCGGCGGCCTACGGCACTGGATTCGAAAGGAACGAGAGGAGAATCGCCGGAGGGCTCACCAAGGAGTACGTTGGCGTGCGCAATGGGGGTCAGGGATGGCCGGAGCAGCAGGACGACGGAGTGGCAGTGGTGGCCGCCAGAGATGAAGATGACACGGGCGGCGGTGGTGTTGCTTCCCGGCCTCGATCTGTCGATGTAGAAGACATAGACGAGGACGTTGGTCCTCCTGGGCTCTAGAGGACGACGAACGGTGGCCGGTGGCCACGCCAACGGAGGTGCCACGACGGCGACAACACTCGGTGGAGGGGCGGATAAGGTGAGAGGAGAGGTAGTGGGTGAGGAGGAAAATATCTCTTGGGGGGATGACGAGGTCGAGGGGGCTCGCCCTTATCCCCCCGGTGGTGTAGTGGTGCGCAGGGTTGAGCGTGCACGGCCATGGCGTGGTGGCCTTCTCCTGTAGCCGGAGGGGGAAGAAAGGCTGTGGTTGTTGGGCTGGGCTGCACTGTGTGCGCCTAGAGCCCAGTCCAACAGTGCACTCTGTTCCTTTTCCTTTTTTATTTTATGTTCTCTTTTTTTCTATTTATTTTTGTCTTATAAATTATAAATATTGCACTATAACTAGTGTTGTAAAATATGTCACTGTCACAAAAGTTTGGCAACTTTAATTAAATTAGTTAGAATATTTTACTATTAAAAAGGTATTTAAATAATAGTTTAGGCCTCTGATTTAAATGCTCCAGTGTATTTAAATACTTTAGAAAAAGATGATTTCTCCCCCAATATTACTTATGAATTATTTGTCATAGTTTGTACTTTTTAGTTGTAACTTTTAAAAACTTTAAATTTGACTTTGATTTAAATTTGAATATGAACTAGCTTTGACTTAAGTGAGATTAGCGATAGTAATGATGGTGACCTGGCATCATTAGCAGGGGATTACTGTAGCTTAATTATCCGGGCGTCACAGTGAGCAAGCGAGCTGGATGCACACCCACTTAGTTTTCTTTTTGAGCTTTCATAAACTTATAGCTCTAGTGCATCCGTTGCATGGCAATCCCTACTCACTCACATTGATATCTATTAATGGGCATCTCCATAGCCCGTTGATATGCCTAGTTGATGTTAGACTATCTCCTTCTTTTTGTCTTGTCCACAACCAACGTCTATTCCACCTATAGTGCTATGTCCATGGCTCACGCTCATGTATTGCTTGGAAGTTGAAAAAGTTTGAGAACATCAAAAGTATGAAACAATTGCTTGGCTTGTCATCGGGGTTGTGCATGATTTAAATATTTTGTGTGATGAAGATGGAGCATAGCCAGACTATATGATTTTGAAGGGATAAGCTTTCTTTGGCCATGTTATTTTGAGAAGACATAATTTTTTTGTTAGTATGCTTGAAGTATTATTGTTTTTATGTCAATATTAAACTTTTTTTTGAATCATACGGATCTGAACATTCATGTCACAATAAAGAGAATTACATGGATAAATATGTTAGGTAGCATTCCACATCAAAAAGTCTATTTTTATCATTTACCTACTCGAGGACGAGAAGGAATTAAGCTTGGGGATGCTCGATACATCTCCAACGTATCTATTATTTTTTATTGATCCATGCTATTATATTATCTATTTTGGATGTTTTATATGATTTTTGGGACTAACCTATTAACCTAGAGCCCAGTGCCAGTTTCTATTTTTTCCTTGTTTTAGAGTTTTGCAGAAAAGGAATACCAAATGGAATAAAACTTTCGCGATGATTTTTCTTGGACCAGAAGACACCCAGGAGACTTGGAGTGCAAGTCAGAGGAGCCTCGAGGCGGCTACAAGGGTGGAGGGCGCCCCCTCCCCCGACCTTGTGGGCCCCTCGTAGCTCTCATGACCTAATTCTTCCTCCTATATATACTCTTATACCCCCAAAACATCCAGGGGAGCCACGAAACCACTTTTCCACCGCCGCAACCTTCTGTACATGTGAGATCCCATATTGGGCCTTTTCCGGCATCCTACCGGAGGGGGAATCGACCACGGAGGGCTTCTACATCAACACCATTGCATCTCCGATGAAGCGTGAGTAGTTTACTTCAGACCTACGGGTCCATAGCTAGTAGCTAGATGGCTCCTTCTCTCTCTTTGTTTCTCAATACAAAGTTCTCCTTGATGTCCTTGGAGATCTATTCTATGTAATACTCTATTGCAGTGTGTTTGCTGAGATCCGATGAATTGTGGATTTATGATCAGCTTATCTATGAATATTATTTGAATCTCCTTTGAATTCTTTTATGCATGATTTGATATCTTTGCAAGTCTCTTTGAACTATCGATTTGGTTTGGCCGACTAGATTGTTTTTCTTGCAATGGGAGAAGTGCTTAGCTTTGGGTTCAATCTTGTGGTGCTTGATCCTAGTGACAGAAGGGGAACCGACACGTATGGTATTGTTGCCATTGAGGATAACAAGATGGGGTTTTCATCATATTGCTTGAGTTAATCCCGCTACATCATGTCATCTTACTTAATGCATTAATCTGTTCTAATGAACTTAATACTCTAGATATAGGCAGGAGTCAGTCGATGTGTGGAGTAATAGTAGTAGATGCAGAATCGTTTTGGTCTACTTGACACGGACGTGATGCCTATATTCATGATCATTGCCTTAGATATCATCATAACTTTGCGCTTTTCTATCAATTGCTCGGCAGTAATTTGTTCACCCACCGTAATAACTTCTATCTTGAGAGAAGCCTCTAGTGAAACCTATGGCCCCCGGGTCTATTTTACATCATATTAGGTTTCCGTCAACTTGCCAATTTCTGTCGCCGTTCCCTTACTTTGCAATCTTTTACTTTTCGTTTCATAAACCAAAAATACCAAAAATATTACTTTACCATTTATCCATCTCTATCAGATCTCACTTTGCGAATAACCATGAAGGGATTGACAACCCCTTTGTTGCATTGGTTGCAAGTTGGTGTTTGTTTGTGCAGGTATTTGGTGGCTTGTTGCGTAGTCTCCTACTGGATTGATACCTTGGCTCTCAAAACTGAGGGAAATACTTACGCTACTTTGCTGCATCACCCTTTCCTCTTCAAGGGAAAAACCAACGCAAGCTGAAGAGGTAGTAGTCATCAATGAATGAAACAACATCAGCAAACCTGGGAGAAATAAAAAGAGAAACAACATCAATGCATATGAAACATTGGTTCTCTGATCTATGAAACACCGCCACTATATATATTTCAATTATCTGAGCACCAAGGAATAACTACTATTGACTAATGCATATGAAACTTATGTAAAGCAACACCAATAGAAAAAATATAGTGATCCTTTAATATTTACTAGCAAAAGAGCCCCGGCGTTGCAATGGGAGGAAACAATATGACATGCCCCTAACCCAGTAATCATGACTAAAGACCACAATAGATCCATGTCCTTTTATTTGAACCAATGTCCCATCTATGTTGTCTCTCTCTCTCTCTCTCTTCATAAGATGAAAATTAACTTTCTTTTTTCCTTGTGATGTTTTGCCGCGGCATGCATATGTGGTTATTGATTAAAATTACACCATAGATAGATTTTTTAAAATGTTAAATAGGTAAAAATAACATCATATCCAGATTGTACACATCGCTATTGATTAGAATTACACCATAAACATGATTTTTTAAATGTTAAATAGGTCAAAATTACATCATATTCAGATTCTACACATTTTCCTAATCGAATTTCGTGTATACCGATTTTAAATTGGAGTTATGGTTTACAAGATAGTTTTTAAAGCATTTGTAACTTATAGTTAAACTACAAGTTAATTATAGAAACGGTAGGGGGTTTATTGAAAAATACAGAAAATGATTCTTTTTTACTTTAGTCTGGTCTGCGAGTTTATTTCATGAAAACATGAGGGGGTTTATGAAAAAGATACAAAAAGCGATTTGTTTTTGTCACTTAAGGCCAGACTGCAAGTTGATTTCGAGAAAACACATGGGTTTTTTTTGTAAATGGAGCAACGGACGGCCGAAAGCATTCCTCCCTTTATAGATAGAGATTCTAAACCACTAATCATTTCTTAAATTTCTTTTATTTTTTAATATCCAACACCGATGAAGGAAATATGCCCTAGAGGCAATAATAAAGTTTTTATTTATATTTCCTTATATCATGATAAATTTTTATTATTCATGCTAGAATTGTATTAACCGGAAACTTAGTAAATGTGTGAATACATAGACAATCAGAGTGTCCCTAGTATGCCTCTACTAGACTAGGTCGTTAATCAAACATGGTTAAGTTTCCTGACCATTGACATGTGTTGTCATTTGATGAACAGGATCACATCATTAGAGAATGATGTGATGGACAAGACCCATCCGTTAGCTTAGCATAATGATCGTTAAGTTTTATTGCTATTGCTTTCTTCATGACTTATACATGTTCCTCTGACTATGAGATTATGTAACTCCCGAATACCGGAGGAACACCTTGTGTGCTATCAAACATCACAACATAACTAGGTGATTATAAAGATGCTCCGCAGGTGTCTCTGATGGTGTTTGTTGAGTTGGCATAGATCGAGATTAGGATTTGTCACTACGGGTATCAGAGAGGTATCTCTGGGCCCTCTCGGTAATGTACATCACTTTAAGCCTTGTAAGAAATGTGACTAATGAGTTAGTTACGGGATGATGCATTATGGAACGAGTAAAGAGACTTGCCGGTAACGATATTGAACTAGGTATGATGATACCGACGATCGAATCTCGAGCAAGTAACATACCGATGACAAAGGGAATAACGTATGTTGCTATGTGGTTTGACCGATAAAGATCTTCGTAGAATATGTAGGAACCAATATGAGCATCCACGTTCCGCTATTGGTTATTGACCGGAGATGTGTCTCGGTCATGTCTACATAGTTCTCGAAGCAGTAGGGTCCGCACGCTTAACATTCGATGATGATTTGTATTATGAGTTATGTGATTTGATGACCGAAGTTTGTTCGGAATCCCGGATGAGATCACATACATGACAAGGAGTCTCGAAATGGTCTAGATGTAAAGATTCATATATTGGAAGGTTGCATTCAGACACCAGAATGGTTTCAGGAAGTTTCATATAAGTTTCGGAGTACCAGGGGTTATCGGACCCCCCCTGGGAAGTTAATGGGCCATCATGGGCCTTAGTGGAGAAGAGAGAGGGCCGGACAGGAGGTGGCGCCCCCCTTTCCCTCTCCTACTCCTCCTCTCTTTCCCCCTTTGCTACCCCGGAAAAGGAAAAAGGAGAGGGGAATCCTACTAGGACTAGGGAGTCCTAGTACGACTCCCCACACTTGGCGCTCCCCTAGGGGGGCGGCCTCCTCCTCCTGCCCCCTTTATATACGGAGGCGGGGGCCACCCCAAAAGCACAACAAGTCTTCTCTTAGCCGTGTGCAGTGCCCCCTCCGCAGTTTACCACCTCGGTCATATCGTTGTAGTGCTTAGGTGAAGCCATGCGCCAGTAACTTCATCATCACCATCGCCACACCGTCGTGCTGACGGAACTCTCCCTCGTCCTCAACTGGATCAAGAGATCGAGGGACGTCATCATGCTGAACGTGTGTTGAACACGGAGGTGCCGTACGTCCGGTACTACGATCGGTTGGATCGCGAAGACGTTCGACTACATCAACCGCGTTACTAAATGCTTCCGCTTTCGTTCTACGAGGGTATGTGGACACACTCTCCCATATGGTTGCTATGCATCTCCTAGATAGATCTTGCGTGATCGTAGGAATTTTTTTGAAATACTGCGTTCCCTAATAGTGGCATCCGAGCCAGGTCTATGCGTAGATGTTATATGCACAAGTAGAACACAATGAGTTGTGGGCGATAATAGTCATACTGCTTACCACCAACGTCTTACTTCAATTCGGCGGTATTGTTGGATGAAGCGACCCGGACCAACATTACATGACCGCATTCATGAGATTGGTTCTACCGACGTGCTTCGCACACAGGTGGCTGGCGGGTGTCTGTTTCTCCAACTTTAGTTGAATTGAGTTTGACTACAGTCGGTCCTTGTTGAAGCCGGTGACGATGGAGATCACAACGGTGCTTTGGAGATGAAGATCAAAGGCACAAGATGATGATGGCCAATCATGTCACATATTTTGATTGCATATGATGTTTATCCTTTATGCATCTTATTTTTCTTAGTACGGCGGTAGCATTATAAGATGACCCCTCACTAAATTTCAAGGTATAAGTGTTCTCCCTAAGTATGCACCGTTGCTATAGTTTGTCGTGCCGAGATACCACGTGATGACTAGGTGTGATAAGCTCTACGTTCACATACAACGAGTGCAAGCCATTTTTGCAAACGCAGAATACTCGGGTTAAACTTGACGAGCCTAGCATATGCAGATATGGCCACGGAACACTAAGACCAAAAGGTCAAACGTGAATCATATAGTAGATATGATCAACATAGTGATGCTCACCATTGAAAACTACTCCATCTCACGTGATGATTGGACATGGTTTAGTTGATTTGGATCACACGATTATTTAGATGACTAGAGGGATGTCTATCTAAGTGGGAGTTCTTAAGTAATATGATTAATTGAACTTTAATTTGTCATGAACTTAGTACCTGATAGTTTTTTGCATGTCTTTGTTGGTGTAGATCAATGGCCCGTGCTACCGTTCCTTTGAATTTTAATGCGTTCCTAGAGAAAGCTAAGTTGAAAGATGATGGTAGCAACTACACAGACTGGGTCCGTAACTTGAGGATTATCCTTATTGCTGCATAGAAGAATAACGTCTTGGAAGCACCACTAGGTGCAAGACCCGCTGCAGGAGCAACTTCGGATGTTATGAATGTCTGGCGGAGCAAAGCTGATGACTAGTCGATAGTTCAGTGTGTCATGCTTTATGGCTTAGAGTCGGGACTTCAAAGATGTTTTGAACATCATGGAGCATATGAGATGTTCCAGGAGTTGAAGTTAATATTTCAAGCAAATGCCCGAATTGAGAGATATGAAGTCTCCAATAAGTTCTATAGCTGCAAGATGGAGGAGAATAGTTCTGTCAGTGAACATATACTTAGAATGTCTGGGTACCACAACCACTTGACTCAACTAGGAGTTAATCTTCCTGAGGATAGTGTCATTGACAGAGTTCTTCAATCACTGCCACCAAGCTACAAAAGCTTCGTGATGAACTATAATATGCAAGGGATGGATAAGACAATTCCCGAGCTCTTCGCGATGCTAAAGGCTTCAGAGGTAGAGATCAAGAAGGAGCATCAAGTGTTGATGGTTAACAAGACCACTAATTTCAAGAAAAAGGGCAAAGGGAAGAAGGGGAAATTCAAGAAGAACGGCAAACAAGTTGCTGCTCAAGTGAAGAAGCCCAAGTCTGGACCTAAGCCTGAGACTGAGTTCTTCTACTACAAAGGGACTGGTCACTAGAAGCGGAACCGCCCAAGTATTTGGCGGGTAAGAAGGATGGCCAAGTGAAAGTTATATTTGATATACATGTTATTGATGTGTACCTTACTAATGCTCGTAGTAGCGCCTGGGTATTTGATACTGGTTCTGTTGCTAATATTTGCAACTCGAAACAAGGGCAACGGATTAAATGAAGATTGGCTAAGGACGAGGTGACAATGCGCGTGGGAAATGGTTCCAAAGTCGATGTGATCGTCGTCGGCACGCTACCTCTACATCTACCGCTGGGATTAGTTTTAGACCTAAATGATTGTTCTTTGCTGCCAGCGTTGTGCATGAACATTATATATGGATCTTGTTTAATGCAAGACGGTTATTCATTTAAATCAGAGAATAATGGTTGTTCTATTTATATGAGTAATATCTTTTATGGTCATGCACACTTGATGAGTGGTCTATTTTTGTTGAATCTCGATTGTAGTGATACACATATTCATAATATTGAAGCCAAAAAGATGCAAGGTTAATAATGATAGTGCAACTTATTTGTCGCATTGCCGTTTAGGTCATATTGGTGTAAAGCGCATGAAGAAACTCCATGCTGATGGGCTTTTGGAATCACTTGATTATGAATCACTTGATGCTTGCGAACAATGCCTCATGGGCAAGATGACTAAGACTCCGTTCTACGGAACAATGGAGCGAGCAACTGACTTATTGGAAATAATACATACTGATGTATGCGGTCCGATGAGTATTGAGGTTCGCGGCGGGTATCGTTATTTTCTGACCTTCACATATGATTTGAGCAGATATGGGTATATCTACTTGATGAAACCTAAGTCTGAAACATTTGAAAAGTTCAAAGAATTTCAGAGTGAAGTAGAAAATCATCGTAACAAGAAAATAAAGTTTCTACGATTTGATCGCGGAGGAGAATATTTGAGTTATGAGTTTGGTCTTCATTTGAAACAATGTGGAATAGTTTCCCAACTCACGCCACCTGGAACACCACAGCGTAATGGTGTGTCCGAACATCATAACAGTACATTATTAGATATGGTGTGATCTATGATGTCTCTTACTGATTTACCGCTATCATGTTGGGGTTATGCTTTAGAGACGGCTACATTCACGTTAAATAGGGCACCATCTAAATCCGTTGAGACGACACCATATGAACTGTGGTTTAGCAAGAAACCTAAGCTGTTGTTCCTTAAAGTTTGGAGCTGCGATGCTTATGTGAAAAAGATTCAACCTGATAAGCTCGAACCCAAATCGGAGAAATGTGTCTTCATAGGATACCCAAAGGAGACTGTTGGGTACACCTTCTATCACAGATCCGAAGGCAAGATATTCGTTTCTAAAAATGGATCCTTTCTAGAGAAGGAGTTTCTCTCCAAAGAAGTGAGTGGGAGGAAAGTATAACTTGATGAGGTAATTGTACCTTCTCCCGAATTGTAAAGTAGTTTATCACAAAAATCAGTTCCAGTGATTCCTACACCAATCAGTGAGGAAGCTAATGATGATGATCATGAAACTTCAGATCAAGTTACTACTGAACCTCGTAGGTCAACCAGAGTACGATCCACACCAGAGTGGTACGGTAATCCTGTTATGGAGGTCATGTTACTTGACCATGACGAACCTACGAACTATGAGGAAGCGATGATGAGCCCAGATTCCGTGAAATGGCTTGAGGCCATGAAATCTGAGATGGGATCCATGTATGAGAACAAAGTGTGGACTTTGTTGACTTTCCCGATGATCAGCAAGCCATAGAGAATAAATGGATCTTCAAGAAGAAGACTGACGCTGACGATAATGTTACTGTCTACAAAGCTCGACTTGTTGTGAAAGGTTTTCGACATGTTCAAGGAGTTGAATACGATGAGACCTTCTCACCCGTAGCGATGCTTAAGTCTGTCCGAATCAAGTTAGCAATTGCCGCATTTTATGATTATGAAATTTGGCAAATGGATGTCAAAACTGCATTCCTTAATGGATATCTTAAAGAAGAGTTGTATGATGCAACTAGAAGGTTTTATCGATCCTAAAGGTGCTAACAAAGTGTGCAAGCTCCAGCGATCCATTTATGGACTGGTGCAAGCCTCTCATAGTTGGAATATACGCTTTGATAGTGTGATCAAAGCATGTGGTTTTATACAGAATTTTGGAGAAGCCTGTATTTACAAGAAAGTGAGTGGGAGCTCTGTAGCATTTCTAATATTATATGTGGATGACATATTATTGATTGGAAATAATACATAATTTCCGGATAGCATAAAAGGATACTTGAATAAGAATTTTTCAATGAAAGACCTCATTGAAGCTGCTTATATATTGGGCATCAAGATCTACAAAGATAGATCAAAACGCTTGATTGGACTTTCACAAAGCACATACCTTGATAAAGTTTTGAAGAATTTCAAAATGGATCAGTCAAAGAAAGGGTTCTTGCCTGTGTTACAAGGTGTGAAGTTGAGTCAGACTCAATGCTCGACCACTGCAGAAGATAGAGAGAAAATGAAAGCCATTCCCTATGCCTCGGCCATAGGTTCTATCATGTATGCAATGTTGTGTACCAGACCTGATGTGTGCCTTGCTATAAGTTTAGCAGGGATGTACCAAAGTAATCTAGGAGTGGATCACTAGACAGCAGTCAAGAACATCCTGAAATACCTGAAAAGGACTAAGGATATGTTTCTCGTTTATGGAGGTGACAAAGAGCTCGTCGTAAATGGTTACGTCGATGCAAGCTTTGACACTGATCTGGATGACTCTAAGTCACAAACCGGATACGTATTTTTATTGAATGGAGGAGCTGTCAGTTGGTGCAGTTCCAAGCAGAGCATCATGGCGGGATCTACGTGTGAAGTGGAGTACATAGCTGCTTCGGAAGCAGCAAATGAAGGAGTCTGGATGAATGAGTTCATATCTGATCTAGGTGTAATACCTAGTGCATAGGGTCCAATGAAAATCTTTTGTAACAATACTGGAGCAATTGCCTTGGCGAAGGAGCCAGATTTCACAAGAGAACCAAACACATCAAGAGACGCTTAAATTCTGTCCGCGGTCAAGTCAAGGAGGGAGACATAGAGATTTGCAAAATACATACTGATGAGAATGTTGCAGACCCGTTGACTAAGCCTCTCTCACGAGCAAAACATGATTAGCACCAAGACTCCATGGGTGTTAGAATCATTACTTTGTAATCTAGATTATTGACTCTAGTGCAAGTGGGAGACTGAAGGAAATATGCCCTAGAGGCAATAATAAAGTTGTTATTTATATTTCCTTATGTCATGATAAATGTTTATTATTCATGCTAGAATTTTATTAACCGGAAACTTAGCACATGTGTGAATATATAGACAAACAGAGTGTCCCTAGTATGCCTCTACTAGAATAGCTCGTTAATCAAAGATGGTTAAGTTTCCTGACGATAGACATGTGTTGTCATTTTATGAACGGGATCACATCATTAGATAATGATGTGATGGACAAGACCCATCCATTAGCTTAGCATAATGCTCGTTAAGTTTTATTGTTATTGCTTTCTTCATGACTTATACATGTGATAGGTCTCCAACGTATCTATAATTTTTGATTGTTCCATGCTATTATATTATCCATCTAGGATGTTTTATATGCATTTATATGCTATTTTATATGATTTTTGGGACTAACCTATTAACCTAGAGCCCAGTGCCAGTTTCTGTTTTTTCCTTGTTTTTGAGTTTTGCAGAAAAGGAAAACCAAACGGAGTCCAATTGACCTGAAAATTCATGGAGATAATTTTTGGACCAGAAGAAGCCCACGGAGTACCAGAGATGGGCTAGAAGAGTCCCGAGGCACCCATGAGGGTGGGGGCGCGCCCTACCCCCTGGGCGCGCCCCCTACCTCATGGACGCTTCGGGGACCCCCCTGACTTGTTCCCGACGCCAACACCTCTTATATGTACCCAAACTTTCAGAACATAACCTAGATCGGGAGTTCCGCCGCCGCAAGCCTCCGTAGCCACCGAAAACCAATCTAGACCCATTCCGGCACCCTGCTGGAGGGGGAATCCCTCTCCGGTGGCCATCTTCATCATCCCGACGCTCTCCATGACGAGGAGGGAGTAGTTCACCCTCGAGGCTGAGGGTATGTACCAGGAGCTATGTGTTTGATCTCTCTCTCTCTCATGTTCTTGATTCGGCACGATCTTGATGTATTGCGAGCTTTGCTATTATATTTGGATCTTATGATGCTTCTCCCCCTCTACCCTCTTGTAATGGATTGAGTTTTCCCTTTGAAGTTATCTTATCAGATTGAGTTTCTAAGGATTTGAGAACACTTGATGTATGTATTTCATGTGCTTATCTGTGGTGACAATGGGATATCACGTGATCCACTTGATGTATGTTTTGGTGATCAACTTGCGAGTTCCGTGACCTCGTGAACTTATGCATAGGGGTTGGCACACGTTTTCGTCTTGACTCTCTGGTAGACACTTTGGGGCACTCTTTGAAGTTCTTTGTGTTGGTTGAATAGATGAATCTGAGATTGTGTGATGCATATCTTATAATCATACCCACGTATACTTTAGGTGACATTGGAGTATCTAGGTGACATTAGGGTTTTGGTTGATTTGTGTCTTAAGGTGTTATTCTAGTACGAACTCTAGGATAGATTGAACAGAAAGAATAGCTTCGTGTTATTTTACTATGGACTCTTGAATAGATCGATCAGAAAGAATAACTTTGAGGTGGTTTTGTACCCTACAATAATCTCTTTGTTTGTTCTCCGCTATTAGTGAATTTGGAGTGACTCTTTGTTGCATGTTGAGGGATAATTATATGATCCAATTATGTTATTATTGTTGAGAGAACTTGCACTAGTGAAAGTATGAACCTTAGGCCTTGTTTCAACGCATTGCAATACCGTTTTCGCTCACTTTTATCATTAGTTACCTTGCTGTTTTTATATTTTCAGATTACAAAAACCTATATCTATCATCCATATTGCACTTGTATCACCATCTCTTCGCCGAACTAGTGCACCTATACAATTTACCATTGTATTGGGTGTGTTGGGGACACAAGAGACTATGTTATTTGGTTGCAGGGTTGTTTGAGAGAGACCATCTTCATCCTACGCCTCCCACAGATTGATAAACCTTAGGTCATCCACTTGAGGGAAATTTGCTACTGTCCTACAAACCTCTGCACTTGGAGGCCCAACAACGTCTACAAGAAGAAGGTTGTGTAGTAGACATCAACATGTTCCTCTAACTATGAGATTATGCAACTCCCGAATACCGTAGGAACACCTTGTGTGCTATCAAATGCCACAACGTAACTGGGTGATTATAAAGATGCTCGTCTATGATGGTGTTTGTTGAGTTGGCATAGATCGAGATTAGGATTTGTCACTCCATGTATAGGAGAGGTATCTCTGGGCCCTCTCGGTAATGCACATCACTCTAAGCCTTGCAAGCAATGTGACTAATGAGTTAGTTACAGGATGATGCATTACGGAACGAGTAAAGAGACTTGTCGGTAACGAGATTGAACTAGGTATGATGATACCGATAATCGAATCTCAGGCAAGTAACATACCGATGACAAAGGGAATAACGTATGTTATTATGTGGTTTGACCGATAAAGATCTCCGTAGAATATGTAGGAACCAATATGAGCATCCAGGTTCCGCTATTGGTTATTGACCGGAGATGTGTCTCGGTCATGTCTTCATAGTTCTCGAACCCGTAGGGTCCGCACGCTTAACGTTCGATGACGATTTGTACTATGAGTTATGTGATTTGATGACCGAACTTTGTTCGGAGTCCCAGATGAGATCACGGACATGACGAGGAGTCTCGAAATGGTCAAGAGGTAAAGATTCATATATTGGAAGGTTGCATTCAGACACCGGAATGGTTTCGGGAAGTTTCGGAGTACCGGGCCGAGGGTTATCGGAACCCCCCTCCCCCGGGAAGTTAATGGGACATCATGGGCCTTAGTGGAGAAGATAGAGGGCCAGCCAGGAGGTGGCGCGCGCCCCCCTTGCCAATCTGAATTGGACAAGGGGTGGGGGCGGCGCCCCCCCCCTTTCCCTCTCCTGCTCCTCCTCTCTTTCCCCCTTTGCTACTCTGGAAAAAGGAAAAAATGAGAGGGGAATCCTACTAGGACTAGGGAGTCCTAGTAGGACTCCCCACACTTGGCGCCCCCCTAGGGGGGTGGCCTCCTCCTCCCCCTTTATATACGAAGGGGGGGCACCCCAAAGGCACAACAAGTCTTCTCTTAGCCGTGTGTGGTGCCCCCTCCACAGTTTACCACCGTCGTGCTGACGGAACTCTCCCTCATCCTCAACTGGATCAAGAGATCGAGGGACATCATCGTGCTGAACGTGTGCTGAACACGGAGGTGCCGTACGTTCGGTACTAAGATCGGTTGGATCGCGAAGACGTTCGACTACATCAACCGAGTTACTAAATGCTTCCGCTTTTGGTCTACGAGGGTACGTGGACACACTCTCCCGTCTCGTTGCTATGCACCTCCTAGATAGATCTTGCGTGATCGTAGGAAAATTTTGGAAATACTGCGTTCCCCAACAACTGATGCATCAATCCTACCTCCTTCTGGACAGATTGGCTGGTCCAGGATACGAAAAACATAATGATCTGACAAAAGGAGGCGGTGCTGACATTCAACCTCATTGGGGTGGTAAAGGCATAATTGGAGAGATATATAGAGGTTGTTTTCACTAGAGGGGCGGAGCTTGGATCTTGAGCACAGGATGGAGGGGGTCAAGGGCGTCGCTTTTGTTGTTGGCGGAGGACGCGAGGCACTGGATCTTAGCCGACGACGATGTCGTTCGCTCGAGCCATTGTTTTCCTCCCTGACCTCTGAGGTCGTGGTTTTCCTCCCTGTGGAAAGGATGTGGGTCGGGCAGGGTTACTCCTCGAATGACGCGGTCCAAATGACGTGGTCGATCTCCTAGGGCCAACTCGGCCTGTGGTTCTCCGACCCGAGAAAATAGGGGATCCCTTGCATCCAAATGAGGCCTCGGTGTAGCTACATTTTCTCCGTGTATCATTGTATCCCTAGGTAGCTAGAACACTTTGGAGATCCTAAAAAGCTAGAACACTTTGGCTCAAAAAGAAAAAAGTAGCTAGAACACAATACTTGGTTCTAATCTTATTGTCTTGAAATTTAAAATAATGTAAACATCGATTATGTTAGAAGGGAGAGGATTGGCGGAATCAATTGTTGCGGAATATGATGGATATTTATTGCTTGAGCTTCGTGTGCATATATATAGGAGTAAAATGACCAACTTGGAGTACAAGACAAGGCAGGACAAATCCTAGTCTATCCTATACTTCCTAATAATCATATACTCAACATCCCCCCGCAGTCACAACGGTAGCGACACATATGGTGAGACTGGAGAAGAATCCGAAGGCAAGCCGACGGACACCCCCCCCCCCACACACACACAGTCGTAATGGTCGACGCGTCGCGGAAGGCGTGGCTGGAGTGAAAACCGACAACGTTACTCAAGCAAGGCGGTAGCCCTTTGTGCCGATGTCGAGGTAGCCGAGAGCGTAGGATGGTGTAGCCGTGATCGAGGTAGCCGTGCGAAGAATGTCGTGGTCGATGTCGAGTCGGGGTAGCCGGTGTCGAGGGAGTCGCCATGGAGCCGCGGGTGCAAGGAGGCACCGAGTTAGTTATGGGCGTAGTGGTGTCGAAGTAGTGGTGCACAGGGTAAAGGACGGTGTTGACGAGGCGTCGTGCCGGGTTTGCCAAGCCCGGGGGCACATCATGGACAAAGGCATGCATCGGTGTTGCCAGCACTGGGCATGCGTAGACGGACGAAGACGAAGTTGACGAAGCGTCGCACCAGGCTTGCCAGGCCCAGGGACAAGTCGTGGATGGCATCGGTGTTGCCAGCACCGGGCATGCGTAGACGAGGGACCTGCACGAGCTGTACGCCATGTCGGAGAAGTCGGAGGGCCAGCAGAGAAGAACTCGATGATGATTGCGCCGTCCATCGGCGCGGGGCCGATGTCACCAACGGTGGTAGGGGTAGATGGCGGCGACGCTGGCGACGGACTGGTGATTGGACAAAGACGAAGGGATGGACGGGCGGCAGCGGTGGCTACGGAGGTAGCGGCGGCGGAGCTGCGGCGGCGGCGGCTAAGTTAGTAGTGCGATGGCGGTGCTCGAAGTAGGTGAGGAACCCGACAGCGGGACGAAGACCGGCGTGGACGATGGCGTTCCCGCGTCAAGGGAGGCGGCGCGGCGCATACGACGAGAAGTCGACGTGCGGGGACGGCGGTGGACCACGGGCCGCGGCGCTACGGCCCGAAGGGGCGACGCAGCGGCAGCGGGCAGGTCAGGACGACGGCGGAAAGACCTCAGGGCGGCGGCGGGGACCATGGGCCGCGGCGCTACAGCCCAAAGGGGCAGTGCAGCCTCTGAGTGCGGGTCGGTGCAACTGCGGGGACGACCTCGGGACAGCGGCGGGGACCGCCATTACTGCCCGAAGGGGCAACGCAGCAGCGACACGCGAGTCAAATGCAGCCGCAAGGAGAACCACGGGGCGACGGCGTTGTGGCCCGATGGGGCGACATATCGGCAGCCTGATGCTCGATCGGTGGAGGGGCGCGCTGAACTCGGGACGGTCTTCACGAGGCCTGCGGGGGCGTGCGCAACCGGCGGGCCAGGCCGGTCGCATGGCGTAGCTGAGGCGGATTGTGGCGGTGGGCAGGTGATCAATCCGATCATGCGCGAGGTCGGGGACACCGCTAGGTGGAGGCGGGGTGGCGGCAGAGTCCGAGATCGTCGGGCAGGCCTACGCGCGCACGGTGGCTATGATGGGCTGCCGCTTGGCGCGAGGCCGCCAGGTGGGGGCGATGCAGGGCGGCGACAGTTGGCGTAGATCGACGGGCGAGCCGGCGCGCAGACGGCGGATGGAAGGCTGCCGGGTCAGGGCGACGGGCGGGCAGATGCGTAGACGACGACCGTTAGAGGCCGTCTGTCGCGTAAGATCGCCTAGTCGGTGAATAAGTCATTCGCGTAGTTCTAAGTCATCGATTTGATGAATTAAATATATTTTATATGTTATGAAAAATATATTACTAGATTTCTATACAGACGTAGTTTCTAAATATATATTTTTTGTCACATATAATACATATTTAGATAGTTAAATCGTTGATCTAAAACAATGTGAATAACTTATTCACCGAGACGAAGGTAGTACTTCTTAATATTCATATACTTGACAGATTATATTGTTGGACACGTACCGCCAGAAGAGATTCCGGCGAAAAGTGCCTTTTAGGAGCATATGCATATGATGATTGGGTTGCGGTTGCAAGGCGTTAGTTTCTAGTAGTACTTGCGAATCTTATCAGCCGTCCTTCTGCAGTACTGTAGTAAAATCGACCGAGCAAAGCATATGCATGCACCCATCGTTCCATGCAGACCAGTCGACATTAAATTAACTGTGTCCTAATATATACTTATAGTACACTTGAGATGCTGCATCAGTAATACAGTACTCTTGAGTATAGTTTTAGCAGGCCAAGAAGGGATGGGTCCCTGGTGATCCTTATTCTGGAGACAGGGCACGGCCATGAGAAGAGATGCTCTCCCTACTCTATACATGCATGCTAGTACTCCTAGTAAAATTTACACAAACTAATTAGTGGTACCGAGTACTTGGTCATTAGTTGGGGACTATAAATAGCATCGGTACTAGTCCAGTAGTCGCACGAGTTGATCAGCCATAACCAAGAAGGCGGAGGAGATCAATGGAGGTGCACTGCAGCAGCGACATGGAGGAGAACAAGCAGCACATCTGGAAGAAGATGTCAACTGCAAAGCAGTACAAGGACGGCCGGCTGCCGGGCAAGGAGACGCCGGAGAAAAGAGGAAGCCAGGGGCGGAGGAGAGAACTGAGGCGGTCGGCATCTTTGCCCGTGCGGGTGGCGAGCGCGGCGAGGGACCAGCGGGCGAGGCTCTACATCATGCGTCGCTGCGTCTCCATGCTCGTCTCCTCATGCTGGAAGAACTACCCATAAATTCTCTTCTGTTTCTGGGCCTGGCCGCGTAATCTGTAGTACTTCTGTCTCTTTTTTCTGGACTTTCCTTTTTTTAGATTTTTTCTGGACTTTCCTTTGCCACTACACAGATGGCCCTGGTGACTTCAAAGAGATGGGCCTAGATCTTACCACTTGTAATTCGGCCATCCAGAAAGTCAGCCCTTTCTATCCTCTTGGGCCGCCTCGTTCCTTTCTTTTTATTTACTGGAAAATAAATAAGAGTGTATAGAAGCGCAAAGAGGAAATCCCCTGCAAAACGACCGCTGGCCTCGCTCCATTGTTGTTACTAGCAAATATCAAATATGCCTGTGTGTTGCAACGGAAGACAAAAAAGATTATGTGTAAGCCAAATAAGTATGACTCAGTAACCTTACATAGGAGCGTCCTCAATTTTAACATTGCGGCTCACCATGTTGCCACTTATATTTCTTTCCACCCTCGTTGATGATGGTCGCGATGTCCACATGATTAAAATGCATTCGATGTGATAAATTCCAAGGCTATGAGCTTGCCACTACACGCCACACATGTCATTATGTTTCGCAAGGGATTGTTTAAAACTTTAAAAAAATCTCATCGGGCACGAACTACTCCCAACGCCTAGACATATAAAGACTTTTGAAAAACTAATCAAATCCCAGATATAAATGACTTTTGAATTGGTGAACAATTTTTTGAATCGACAAACATTTTTTTATTTTTAGATTATCTCAAAAAAAATCACGAACATTATTTTTATTTATGATTTTTTTTGAAATGCATGAACAACTTATGAAATCATGAAAAAATATTTACTCAAAAAAATTGTTTTGAATCTATGAGGTTTTTTAAAAATTAGCGAACAAATTATAAAATTATAAAATTTCTGTGAATATTTTCTAATGTTTTATGGACATTTTTTAGATTTCAGAATATGTTTTGGATACACGGTCATTTGATTTTATTTCCCGACTTTTTTCCAACTCATGAATATTTTTTATAATTTGTGAACGGTTTTGCAAAACCACTAACATTTTTCGAATCCGCAAAAAAATTATGATTTCTTAAACATTTTTTTAGTTCACATACATTTTATGATTCCTTGAGCATGTTTTTGAAAACTTGCAACTTTTAAATTTTGGAAATCCAGAATCTATTTAAAGAAAGAAAACAGAATAAGAAAAGTAAAGTAAAAACAAAACGAAAAAAAGTTATGGAGTCTACCCCGCACCTGGGCCGGCCCATGAACACATAAGTGGGGAGGACTTGCGTTAGAAAAGGGATGAAAAACTAATCAAATCCTAGACATAAAAGACTTTTCAATCAGTGAACTGTTTTTTGAATCGACAAACTATTTTTATTGAGATTTTCGATTTTCTCAAAAAAATATCATGAACATTATTTTTGTTTACGAACATTTTATTAATTGTACAAACAGTTTTTGAAATCATGAACCTTTTTTACTCGACAAAGTTGTTTTGAATCTATGAGGTTTTTTAAAAATTAGGGAACAAATTTTCAAATCTTAAAATTTCTTCAACATTTTCTAAAATTTTATGGACATTTTTTCAGATTCCCGAATATGTTTTGAATATACGATCATTTGATTTTATTTCCCGACCATTGTTTCCAAATCAAAGATATTATAATTTGCAAATAGTTTTCCAAAACCACCAACATTTTCGAATCACGAAAATATTATGATTTCCCAATCTTTTTTTGAATTCACATACATTTTATGATTTCTCAATCATGTTTTTGAAAACTCGCAACTTTTAAAAATACGGAAATCCCGAATTTGTTTAAAGAAGGAAGAAAACAGAATAAGAAAAGAAAAAAAAACAAATGAAAAAAAGTTAGGGAGTCAACCCCGCACATGGGCCGGCCCATGAACACATAAGTGGGGAGGACTTGCTTTAGAAAAGGGATGAAAAACTAACCAAATCCTAGACATAAAATTCTTTTGAATCGGTGGACAGTCTTTTGAATCGACACTTTTTTTAAAATTTTGCATTTTCTCAAAAAAAATCATGAACAATATTTTTTACGAACATTTTATTAGATGCATGAACAGATTTTGAAATCATGACTATCTTTTTACTCAACAAAGTTGTTTTGAACCTATGAGGGTTGTTTAAAATAAGGGAACACGTTTTCAATTTTAAAATTTCTGTGAAAATTTTCTAAAATTTTATGGACATTTTTTCAGATTGTTGAATATGTTTTGAATATACGATCATTTGATTTTATTTCCCGAGCATTGTTTCCTAATCAGAAATATATTTTATAATTTGCGAATAGTTTTCTAAAACCACCAACATTTTTTCAATCGCGAAAATATTGTGATTTCCCAAACCTTTTTTGAATTCACATACATTTTATGATTTCTCAAGCATGTTTTTGAAAATCTCAACTTTTAAAAATTTGGAAATCCTGAATTTGTTTAAAGAAGGAAGAAACCAAAGTAAGAAACAAAAACAAAATGAAAAAAAGTTAGGAGAGTCAGACGCGCAGATGGGCCGGCCCATGAACACATAAGTGGGGAGGACTTGCGTTAGAAAAGGGATGAGAGATCGAACCCTGGTCTCCTGGGTGAAACAACTAGGCGTTAGCCACTTTGAAAAAAAAACAACACAGTGCGACGGCGACTTCGAAAAAAAACAGAATCATTTTCTTCACTTATGGGTGACATAGTGGGTAATTTATGGCAACTTCGGGATTATTTATTATGACGTATGGGAAAGAAGCATTAGCCATTTTATTATTAGGTAAAGACTAGCGAGCTCGTGCGTTGCAACGGGTGAAACAATCACACGTCTCTAACACAATAATTATGACTAGAATCCCCAATAGATTGACATACATTCCATTCATGTTGCCGCTTATCCTCCTTCCCACTCTAGTCGACGGTGGCATCAACGCTCACACAATTATAACACATTTGAATGTGATCAATTCTAAGGTGTCTATCTCCACATAAGATGAGACATCTGCTTTCTTTTTCTCATTGGAGATTTTGCCGAGGCATGCATCTGTGGTTGTAGATGGTTTCTTTCGTCTCCAAACTGATTATGTTGAGATGTTGATTTCAAATACAGATTTACAGTACGAAACTAAGATGGATCGTGCGCTATTGATTAAACTTGCACCGTAACTAGCATTTAAAAAAATGTTTAACATGTAAAACAACATCATATTTAGATTCTACATATTTTTCTAATCAATTTTTTATATATAACATGTGAAAATTGAAGTTAGGGTTTAAGAAATATGAATATTTTTTAAAAGCATTTGAATCTGTCAAAAAATATTATTTTTGAGATGAACTATGGGTTGATTACTAACATATCAGGGTTTTTTTTTGCATAAGTAAAATATTTTCCGGACTCACATAAAACAGGACCACGGATTAATTAAACGAAAGGTCAGTGAGTTTTCTTCAAAAAGGTGAACCGCTTTTTAGTCTCATTTAAAATAGGACCCCGGGACGATTTCTAAAAACAACAAGCGGTTTTCTACAAACATCGCAACTGACAGGCAGAAACACTTCTTGCTTTATTAGTGGCTATAAATTTATTTCCCCATTCACTTGGACTCCGGCCTTTGTAGAAACGAATTCTCTAGAACTTTTGCTTAAAAAGATTCGGAGTTTTCTCACACAAGTTGTGGCAAAAAGCAAACTCTCAACAAAGCATCGGCTTTTTTGGCTTCTACTAGTGCAACGCACGTTAAATATTTAGGCAATATGTAAATTACATGCGGATTTTAGGTATGCTATTATTTGTGTGTTAAACCCGTGATTAGTGTAATATTTGGGATGCTATTAATTGCATGTTAAACACGTTTAACGCTCGCCATTGAAGCAGTCTAGGTCGTTGGATTAACTTAGTTTGATGGTTGAGATCAGTTGGATCTGCCCCTTTGGGCCTTTTTATATTGGTATAGATAGTATGAGCTTATTATCCGATCTGCCTGGTGAAAAGTCTATAAAACTTTTTATTGTAGTTATGTTCTGATTAAATGATGTTGAGTTATTTCATACTGTTTTACCGCAGATATGAAAACAAATTGAATTCCCAACATGCTAAGCCCAAGGAGCTAAAAATGATGATTGGCAATACACATGTTTAACCAGATTATTTACTGAAATTAACAATTTGGAACTTTTCAGCTGCAAAGAGAACATACATGACGTCTAAGAGAATATACCATTAAAAATGGGAAATTATAACTGGCAATATCAGTTTCTTGGGCCTCGCAGCGAATGCCCTCAAAGCCGTTTGATCATGATTGAACGAACAACAATCTTTTTGCGGAGTGTGGTAATTTTTCTGCTTTTTTTGTGCTACCTCGCAATTTTCGCCTTCGATCATGGCAGATCCTACGAAGTTGCCATGACAACTTTAGTTGGTTTGGCATGGAAGTTCAACATTCGCTGCGAAAAACACTCCCAAAAGTACTTCCCTAAGATATTGCGGTCCTTAAAAAAATTCATGTATTTGGTAGGTAATTAGTGAAAACATATTTAATTTTGTGAAGGAAATATTTTTATGTCGAAAAAAATAGTTCTTAGTTTCCAATGACATGCAAATAGAAAGATAGCAACCAAAGTCGTATCGTGAAAACGGTAGCATATCTAAAATGCGAAAATTACTCATACAAAGGATGTTGGAATACCCATGTCCTGGGGGCATTCTCGCTAGCGAGTGCCCTCTGCATCGTCCGATCTGCACACGCCTCGCGTCGATGCCTACCTGGTGCCCTCCCCGCCATCCAATAGGGCGAATGCGCTCCTCACCGAGCCCGGGGCCTCTAGGGTCCACGACGCATGGCCCCATGGCGTGTGCGAGGCCGCCCTGTCTACCGCTTGTTGCCCTCGACCTGAGTCTGCCGTTTCGTTCACTTGTGTGGGGCATATGATGTTTGGGCGATCGGGTAGAGGTGACCATTGTGCATGGAGCCTGCCCAACTGTGTGTGTGTGTGTTGGGCGGCTTGTACGTCTTTCTTGGACCCCACCCAGCTATCCTGCCCAACACCCAATTGGTTCTTCGGGCCGGTGTGTCTGGAAACGTCGTGGAGCCGACATCTTGCTGGTTGGATAAGCTGGGTTCGTTCCTTTGGTCCGTGCCCGGTTGTTTCGATTTGGTTCCTGCCTATCCGCCCATCTGGTCCTATCTGACCAGTGTCCGGATGGATCTGTGTTCATTCCTTTTGAATGGTTTTATCTGGCTATTGCCTGCATGAAGTTATTTCTGTTCCGTCCAGCTTATCATATCTGGTCGATGTCCGTATGAAGCTTTGTTCATTCTGTGTTTCTTTGGTCGGTAGACGGCCATGTATCCTCTCACCTACCCCTGCATAAATGTTGGTTTACCGACGAAGCAGAAATGGGAAATAAGCACATTCTAGTAACTCCATTATTTATTGAAAAAGAACGGAACGTAAACTTATGAAGCATCACAAAATTATGTAGGAAGCAAGAAAAAATGTTGTGCACTAGCAGCAACTAGAAAAAAAAAGTTGAGCCAAGTTTCCCAAAATTAGCATGCGTACCAAGCATTATCAAATTACCTATGAAGCAACTAAATTTATAATAAAACAAAAGAATTATGTCTATAAACTATTCTTGCTGCATTGAAAACAAAACAATTATTTTTAAAAAAATAGATTGAATCAAGTGCCTATCACAATGGAAGCAAATTATTCTATCCATGGAAGCATTGTTCGTTGTGGTGGAAGCAAATAATTACATTTCAAATTCTCCTACCCAGTTATCCTTGTTGCAAAGAAAAATACGAAGCGGAAAGCATGTAGGCGGATGGAGTACGAAGAGTATGGCAGATCACATTTGCTTGACAGAAGGGAAGCAACAATTAGCGGAGATCCAACATCTAACCACCCAGGCCCACGTTTCACGCACGTTAATATCCACTAGTAAGCTTGCATATGCAACACACGTCTCAATTTGCACATGCCTAAGTAAACCATGACGAACATGCATTTAAAGTACCCAAGATTAGATCAACGGTGGGCAAAGGGACAATATATTGCTCATGAAACGGACTATGAGCAGGAAATAAATATAATATAAAATGAATAAACAATTGGTAAAAGAGCATATGACTACAAATAAACGACGAATTCTGGTGGAGTATATTGAACATAACGTTTTGGACAACAATGTCCAACCATCTTTTGACTTATGTAGACTCACTTCAAATCTGATTGTGAGATATCTTCTATTACAAGGCGCTAATGCATAATAATAAAATGGAAAGGGGTTATAAAAACCAAGCAATAAATTCACTTGTACAACACTATCGTATCTCCGTTGAAATGTATTTTATTGCCTTCATCCTATTTATCCTTATTCACTACTGAAAAGGTATTGAGCTACTCATTGGTCCGCACGCAACATTGGAGACCAATACTTTCATAGTAAATCAGTAAAATAGAAGATGATTCGCAAGCATGTCTCATATTTGCCATATACTTTAAGTACTTACTGACAATGTAAGTTAATTATAACAAAAAAGGCAAATTACATTCATATATAATACGACATGGTACCATACTTTACAAGTTACTTTTGTTAGCTAGCAATCAGAAAATTATAGATCTCAGTTGAAATAAAACGCTAGTACAGCAACTCAAGAACCTATTCAGCCATGTTGACACCAACCAGCACAAAAAGGTTGCTAAACCTGAAAAATAAGTGAAGGATAGAACACCATGCCGTGAATGCAACCTGTAAATTACACTGCCCATTAAAATAGATATAACCTATGCCCATAGAATTAGTGAGAAGGGCGAGATAATGTGCTACTATGTCAATCTATTTTGAAACACACTGTTAGGAAATAGCAGCCGTCACAAACTGCTTTCATGCCAGACTGGAACATCCTTGAAGGGGTGGTGGTCCTGCATGAAACGCTCCATGAAATCCATATGAAAAAACTAGATGGGATTGTTCAAAGTGGATTTCGAGAAAGCATACGACACAGTCCAATAGCCATTCCTCCAACAAGCGTTGAGGATGAAAGGTTTTGATCCAGCCTGGAGAAAACAGGTGGAATCTTTCATGCAAAAAGGAAGTGTTGGAATTAGAGTGAATGATGATATAGGTCGCTATTTCCAAACACATAAGGGCTTGAGACAAGGAGATCCAATGTCACCTATTCTGTTCAACATTGTAGTCGACATGTTGACGATTCTAATAGGGAGGGCTAAGGATGCTGGCCAAGTAGGTAGTTTGGTACCTCATCTAGTTGATGGAGGTGTATATGTCCTATAGTACGCAGATGATACAATCATCTTTATGGAGCATGACTTGGTAAAAGAAAGAAACATGAAGCTGCTGTTATGCTTATTTGAAAAATTGACCGGACGAAAAATCAATTTCCACAAGAGCAAATTGTTCTGTTTTGGAAGAGCCAATGAGGAACAAGAGGCATATAAGCAATTGTTCGGTTGTAAACTGGGGGCTTTACCTTTTACGTATTTAGGTATACCCATTCATCATCATAAGCTAACAAATAGAGAATGAAAGTGCATTGAGGATCGATTTGAGAAGAAATTGGGCTACTGTAAGGGCAAATTGATGTCGTATGGAGGCCGTTTAATTCTCATTAATTCGATGCTCACAAGTATGCCCATGTTTCTATTGTCTTTTTTCGAGGTACCAGTCATAGTTCAGAAAAGACTTGATTTCTATCGATCCCGTTTTTTCTGGCAAAGTGATGACCCAAAGAGGAAGTATAGAATAGCTAAGTGGGACATTATTTGTTGACCGAAGAACCAAGGGGGCCTAGGTATCGAAAATCTAGAGGTGAAGAACAAATGTCTTCTTAGCAAATGGTTGTATAAGCTTTCTCGAGAGACCGAGGCCACATGGACACAGATTCTGCGTAATAAGTACCTCCAATCCAAAACTTTATCCCAGGTGACAGTGAGGCCGATTGATTCGGCTTTCTGGAAAGGACTGATGAGAGTTTAATCGGTTTTTCTTAATCGGTCCAAGTTTGTCATCGGTAACGGTACTTCTACGAGATTCTGGGAGGATACTTGGCTAGGGGACAGGCCTCTCGCGCTTCAGTATCCTTCTCTCTATAGTATTGTTCAACGGAGAGATGCAACCGTTGAATCAGTATGTCAGTCCACGCCTCTAAATATCAGCTTCAGGAGAGCGTTAGCCGGTAACCGTTGGGAAGCTTGGCTCCATCTTGTGAGAAGATTGATGGATGTTCAACTCTCTCAATGTCCGAATCAGTTGTGTTGGAAGCCTACTAGGAATGGAGAATTCACGGTTAAATCCATGTATTTGGATGTCATTAATTCTAGTTCTATTCCTACCTCGAAACATGTTTGGTATGTCAAAGTTCCCTTGAGAGTTAAAGTGTTTATGTGGTTTGTACACAAACGAGTCATTTTAACTAAGGATAACTTGATTAAGCACAACTGAATTAGATCCTCTCGATGTAGCTTTTGTGACACGGATGAAACAATCAGACACCTCTTTCTCGATTGTCCTTTGGCAAAGATTCTTTGGCAATCGGTTAACACAGCCTTCAATATTACTCCTCCAAATAATATTAACACGTTATTTGGGACGTGGCTGGATGGGATTGAGTCCCAAATAGAAAGACACATTCGTGTAGGAGTATGTGCTTTATTATGGGCTATCTAGAATTGCAAAAATGATTTGGTCTTTAATAGAACAACACATACTCATTTTTTGCAGGTTATCTTTCGAGCCATTGCGTTGATCCGTATGTAGTCGTTACTCACTCCGATGGAGACCAGGGAGCGTTTAGTTACTAGATCTATCCGCTGGGAGATGGTAGTACGTACGAGATATTTTCAGCCGGCACTACTAGGAAAAGGCATGCTAGTGGCGCACCGAATTTGCCTTCTAATGGCGCACTACCGGTGCGCCATCGGCATCACGCCATTAGAATTAAATTCTAATGGCGCACCACTGGTGCGCCATTAGTATCTGGTATTCTAATGGCGCACCACGTAGTGCGCCATTAGTATAGCCTGCAGTTCGTCATTAGAATGCCTCCCAGGGGGCCATATGTACCCATGTGCTTTGGCATTCTAATGGCGCACCAGCAGTTAATGCGCCATTAGTGTGATGATCACAGTGCACCATTAGTGTCTTGTGTGGTGCGCCATTAGTATGAATATTAGGTTTTATTTTTTTTGCTTTTCTGACTTTTGCACAGGTTACAAAATATATTATTGGACAGAATATAGACAGCAGCACACAGCAGCATCAGATTCATCAAATACAATAGAAGATTAGTCTCCGAATACAATTCATCATATTAGTCTCCGAATTCAAAAGACCGAACAAAGATAAAACATTACAAGTCTCAAGACCGCGAGTATCGAGTTTGCCTTCACACTAAAAGTTGATATCGATCATCTAAACTACCATCACATAGAAGAGAGCTGTGGTCATCACGATGAGCATCATCGCGATCAAACTGGTCTTCATCCGGTTCCTCCAACGCTCCCTCCTCTCTCCCGCTAGATAGCGGGCGTATCTACATTCGGCCTCCGCCCTAGTGGTGTACCCTTTGTAACTGTTACCGCTGAAACCGTGAACCTGTCTCCGACACTCCTCCCAGTCGTCGTAGACTCCGGAAACCTTACCCTTGTACACGACATACGACGGCATCTCTATGCACAAGCCAAACAACAGGCAATACATAAGCAATATGTAAGTATGCAACAAAAGGATCGGAAGAGAAAAGCAAGACATTAATAGCACGATTCATGGTCCTACTAATAAATAGCATCGATTACATCTAAGTTGAACGACTGTTCAAACCAAAGAGACATACGAATTCATTAAAGTATAATTACAACATGAGCCAATCAATATTTCAGAACTACACATCACTACTTTCGACTCGACTCATCCGACAGGAACGTGGATGAAGCCGCCGTCTGTCGTGATGGTCATGAAATCACGGTCGTTGTCACCCTGCATTTGTAGCGTTTCATCTATCTCACTGTTGGACGGTTGATATCTGAGGAAGAACTGCCCCGAGGTATGAAGGACATCTTGATGGATGATGTCCGCAAACTCCGACTGGATGCAAAAGAATTCTTGTCTGAGGTCCGCGTCCTGGACTGCCGACAAGCTCGCGGCCCAATCTTTGAGATTATCTGGTAGCAGAAGTTGATGATGGTCCCTTACGATCGCCCGCATGTGATGGAGGGCGTAGTAGGCATCCTTTTGACCGCCAGGCGGCTGCTTGACGCAGCAGAACTTCGTATTGTGTGAGAACATGTGCTTGCCGTACTTACGAACTGCCCTGGTGAAGGTGCCTCCAGATTTGGTGTAGCCGGGGAGAACATCATCAAGAACTTTCTTGACATTTGTGTAGTCTATGTTGGAGTTACGGTTCGGGTCGAAATACGTGGCCATGGAATATTTCGGGCTTAAGAGGATGAGTGTGTAATGTGTGTCACTGCACAGAACACAGAATGTTAGAAAAAAAAGAACGATCGAAATCTAATAAATCATATGTTACGGGGCGGTTAAGGGATGACTTACTCGGGAAAGTAAGCCACAAGGAAGTTATCCTTATCTGGGTTTGCCAGAATGATGCCTTCGAGGTGTGAACTCGCAACTTGGCGGTCCCCAGCGCTGCTCAAGTGCTTGGCACGCATGTAGAAGGGGTCGACTATCACGATGTCCGGGGTCTTATCTCTAATGATCCGCATCTCCATACTCAGCGAAAACAGCCGAACGAAGGTGTAGTGCAGCGGATGAAGGTTAAACATAGCAAAGATGTCATCAAACCGCAGGACGATCGTACCCCCGATGTCGCCATCCACAAAGCCCTTGCCCTCTGGCACCTTGGCCATGAAAACCGGGTATGCCACATCCTTCTCTCTGAGACGCCGCTTCTCCAAATAAAGAACACTGTCGTGCAGACTCCGCATAGCACCGGTTGCAGCATTCAGCATATTTGGCGGTAGCATCGCCCTACCCGCCACATGCACCCTCCTCGAGATATCCTTAGGTGAAGGTGGCCCGTCCTGAGTACGGATCGAACTCGGTGCCTGCTGGCTCGCACCGGCGCCCTTGTTAGTCTTTCGTTTCCGTCCCTTCTTCTTGATCTCCTGTAATGGGACCGAGTTCTGCTCACAGACCGCCTTCTTGAGCGTGTTGGGGCTGATAATATTTCGCACCTCAACTATCTGAGGCTCGGTGAAGGCAGGAGCTGGAGGCGTGTCCTGAGAACTGAACGCCAGACGACGCCTGTTGCAATTGGAATTCTCCGCCGTACCAGCTAGATCGCGGTGGTCTTGGTTGGGTTCTTGAGAAAGAGGCCCGCAGAAATCGTCAGCGTAACCATGTTCGGCAAAGTACTTATCAACGTTGGTAAATGTACCGTCGTCGTTGTCGTCGCCGTCCGGATCCTGTGCCATAGGGCTGTCCGGATCCTGTGCCATAGGGATGTCCGGCAGGTCCGGTAGCGTTGTGGCGTTCTTGCCATGGCTTGGCGCCGGCACGACTGGCGGTCTTGTCTGTGGGGTGGTGTCCCCCGCCCCCAAAAGAATCTGGCTCTTCGGCCAAAGCAGGGGCCAGTTTACGCATGCGCTGAGGGTCATCTCATCTTCTTCGTCGGCCCCAGCGGGTCGAATCGGAGGTAACAGCTCGTCGCAGCCTGGCAGCACCCGAACCACTTCAACCCTATACATTGTGGGTGGCATCGGATTACCATGGAACATGGGGTTGCCCGGTTGAACGATTCTGCCCTTGGCGACATCGACCAACTCGGCGCCCACGAAGTGCAGAAGAGTGCAAGGAACGTCGGCGATGCCCTGCGAAAACATGTACAGGGCGTCAGGGATGCCCAGTCAAAGGCAAGGAGATGAAGTCATCGGCCGAGAGGCTTAGTTACCGTGATGCCGTCGAGCTCGGCTAATGTCGAGGCACCGCCAACGGCGGGCGTGCAACTGACGGAGGGGGCGCTTGTTGGTGAGGTGCCGGCCGGCATACACCCGGGTGCATTAAGCTCCAATGCCCGTGCCGGCGCCGGAGACACGAATACCGCCTCCGCCGGAGACACCAATGGTGCCGCCTGCGCGTTGTGCGAGTTGCTGGCCGTGAAGCTGGGAACCGGGGGAGGCCCCTGTTGGCCGCCCGCAATCCACGTCGTCAACCCATGAATCAACGTAGGCACCATGGCGTTGAGCGTCGTTCCAAGTTGTTGTTGCACTTGCTCTTGGACAAGCTCCGGAATCCGCGCCACTTGTGCCTTGAGTTCTTCAACCTCGCGCGTCTGGCTTTCCGAGCTGGTCTTTTTCTCCTTCCGCACACCAGCGGTATAGTATGACCCCCATTTTGTGGACAAGCCTTTGCCGGCCACACGACCAACTGACGTCAGCTTAGTGAGCTTATCCTTGTTTTTCATTATGTTCAACGCCCTATTTAAAGGGGTGTCGAAAGGGGAGCTCTTAGACGACCCCGCGCTACTGCTTTCAGTGTCCTGCGAAAGGAACGTGAACCATTTAGAAATATTGGGGATTAATTAGAGTCCAACCATATGGAGCTAATTACGCGGGGGTGTATTCCTTACCAGAAGAAGCTCAAGCGCCCTGGTCTTCGGATCCGTGGTAAGCTCCTTTGTTATCGGGTCCTCCTTGTACCGGGCCCTGACATAGTTCCTAGTCTGTTTGTCACCGCTGTATTTCTCGAAGCGGGCCGGTAGGCCTTGCTCGGCACGCTCCGCGTCCTCCTTGTCCCATATAGGCTCCGCCACTCTGTAACCGCCGGGACCGAGTTTGTGTTCCCCTAAGTTCAACTCCCGCATTTCTTTCCCCCACTGACTTGATTCGGAGGTTGCACTGCTCTCGCACTTGATCTTGAACTCCTTGTACTCATCTTCGCTCATCAAAGGATATTTCGCCTTGATCTTCTCATAACTATCACCTTTATCAATCATTCTCTTCACCGCGCTTTTCCAAGTAGACAGGGCCGTGCTCATCTTCGTGAGGGCGGCACTGTTCACTTTATTCCCTGAGAGGCATGTGTTTTCAAATTCGGCGGGGAACTTATATCGTTCGTGCAGCTTCGTGAAGAGGAGGTTGCGCAAATTCCCTCGGTCCTTATGCCTAAGGTTCTCGGTGTTGATCGAGACGGTGCTCCGGAGAATGCACCCGAGCTGAACCGAGTACCCCTTGACTATATGTTTGGGCTCTGTTGGATTCCCGTCGGAGTCCACTTGAGTGAATTCCTCCTTGAGGGTGCGGAGCGCATTCGGGCGCCGGTCCTTCCTTTGCTTCTTCGGTTGGCTGCCATCTGTGTGTGCGCCGCCATCATCAGTGGTGGCATCCTCGGCGGCACCATCAGTGGTGTCATCCCCGACGCCACTAGGGGTTGTGTAATCAGGATCGGTGTCTTCCGCGGCGTCCTCATAGCGGTGAGGTTGTTCCTCCATCTCCTGGGACAGCTCCCAGAATTGCTTGCTGCCGGAACCACCGGCCTCATCGTTGTGGGCCATGTTTCGCTCTAAATAGGAAAAAAGTTTGGTCAAAAAGTTGGTTATTGTCAAGGAACAAGATCATGGTCTCATCATTTAGGGTTTGTCGACACCGAGGCACCCTAAAAGCCTAAGCTTTCATCATTTAGGGTTTGTCGACGCCGAGGCACCCTAAAAGCCTAAGCGTACATCATTTAGGTTCTCATCGACACCGAGGCATCTGGGGCAGCCAAGTTAAGTTTTCATCATTTAGGGTTTATCGATGCCGAGGCACCCTAGGTTGGGCCTAATCACTTGGCACTAATCACTTGGCTCTATTGCCACCTATGTTGGGTTTATCATCTAGGGTTTATCGATGCTAAGGAGAATTCTAAGTTGGGCCTAATAACTTGGCTCTATTGCCACCTATGGTTTAATGCAGCAAGAATGGCAGGGCAGTTGATCCTACTTAACTAAGTACTAAGATACCCCGACCCATGCATTAGTCGCAAGTACCCCATATGTCCTATTTTTAGCAAAGTCATGCTAAAATTCACGGAAAATTTTAGCATGACCTTTGCTGAAAATAGGACATATGGAGTACCCGAATTTGCTGGATCGACATTCCGGCAAACTCAAGGGCAACTCGGGGTACCTGCAAATTCATCACGACACAATGGTCGGAGACAAAACCCAGCAAACTAGCAAGATGATCATCATCTTTGCAAGACAGTAGCTCAAGTTTTTGACAGTAGCCTCTGAAGAAAACAGCATTGCAACATTCAAGTTCACAGGATAAAAAAATCATCCACATTCACCAACCCACATGATGTTAAAACCCACATGAGCTGTAAACAGACTTAAAAAACCCACATGATGTTATAACTGTATACACTGAACATGATGATACCAAATGGGAAGGAAAATTGTATCACTCTAGATTAGTGTAGCCACTATCTAACAAAACCAGAATGTTAACAAAATTACACCATGATGATACCAAATTCTTGTAGCAGTACAATGAGTTCACAGGATAAAAAATCATCCACATTCACCAACCCAAACTGGTGGAGATACAGCAAACCAGAACCTCCCAGGTTTCTGCCATTTTATTTTTCCCACCGTATATGTTTTTTGATTCATGTCATGGTACTTGCTGTCAAACCAAGTATTTTCTTTCTACATAATCTGGGAAGTTTCCTTCTTACTGTCTCACTATCTTACTGTCTCACTACAAAAAACTAGTATGCTTAGTTGAGACTAGTATGCTTAGTTGCATTATGACAAGCAAAAACTACAAATATTTGTGTTTTTAGTTGAGCAATGCAGCGACAGTGTGATAGGCAAGTTTCAGCTGGCAAAGTGTCACGATTCAGACAACAGAGGAGCTAAGCATAGAAAGTGGATAGTTTAGTCAGTATACTAGTACTCTTTAGAAAGCATGAGACATATATTACCTGGAGGAGACTTCGTCGGAGAGTTGCCTGTGAATTGAAAATACAACGAGATCAGCAAAGGACAGTAAGATATATACTGAAATTATCATAACAAAATGCCAGCTACTGCCATGGTCAAAGAATAGATTATGATAGCTGGACAAGTACAGGTCAAACTAGATAATTTTCAGAACCGGTTTAACCACCGCAGGATAAAACAATGCATCCAAGACTGGGCTTAGACTAATATCCTCATAGCATAATCTGACATCAAGCAAATAATATAAGAACAATGAAAATGTATGTTCACTGCAAATGAATATGGACCAAGTGTTCACATTCTTGGAGTAACAAATATTCATCTACTCATTTGTAGATACCTAGGAGTAACAAGACTGCACTTGCCAATAATGTTTTATTTAATGAAGCAAACCAGATTTATGTACAACCACATAGTGTCACAAGTATAGGTTTCCATTTTTCTTTGCGGCCAGATACATCAAGAAGAGCCAACAGGTTTCCTACTCATCCTTCATTCTATACCTCACCTAAAAGACAAAATATACGTTTATTGCACACCTGATCATTGAGTCGCATTGACGGTTACGAATAGTGTGATAATACTGACCAGCTCAATTAAAATATATTAAGCTCACAATTTGATGGAATAGTTACTTTATGGCCATATGCCCCACATAAATGCAGGCATGTAATCCCCAAGAACTGACTAGCGGCTCAACAAAAATGCATCAAATTCTCAGTTTACCCAAAAACCAAGGCAATCTGTAGCCATGCTATACTAAATTCTAACTATAACAAGGATACTCACTGCACTAGACATCAAAGGGCTGTCCAAAAGCAAACTCAGTTCCCATTTGTTGCTCAAGTAAATAGCAGGCATGCCTCACATGTTTTTGTTCTAGAAAAACACAAACTCTGGCTTCGACAGCATAATACAGAGTACTGAACCAACATTGTGAATACAAGATCCTCCACCACTGCAGGTAACACCAACAACCATAGGGAGCCCTAACTTAGTCCAAAATGACATGGCTAGGTCTCAGGTTTTCCCCACTATAAACATGGAAGAACACACATAGAGATCCATGGATCGCACCCTGCCCCCAGCTACGCGTTGTACCGATCATGCCCTGGCACCTACGCATCAACACGACAACTAATCACACGGCCGCATCCGCCCTCTCACGCGCCAGCCCACCCACCTACGCATCGCGTCAGAGCGCAGCCATGGCATTCAATCAACACACGACCAGTATAAATCTGCTCTGATTCCGCAGGCCCGGAGGAGCAGGGGACGGATTCGGCACGAATACGCAGTAGGGCGGACTGGGGAAGAAGGAGGAAGGGGGGAGTGTTGGGGCGGGCGGCGCTTACGGATTGCTCGGAGTGCCAGGCAAGGCCGCGGCAACTAGGAGATGGGATTGGGGTAGGGTCGCCTCACTCACCTGCTGGCTAGCGCGCCAGCGTCGGGGAGAGGCGGGCGGGTTCTGGTGGCGTGAGCAAGGAGGTTGGTCGGTGCGGCGGTCCTCAATCTACGGTGGCGGTCCTCCTCGATCTGCGGCGGCGGTCCTCCTCGAGAGTCACTTGGCAGCAGCAGCTTCCCAGCCCGTCAGGGCACTCCTCCCTGGTTTGGACTGGCCACGCTGCTCGGGGACGGCGAAGGAGGCGAGGGGGGCGGCGAGGGGGACGGTGAACACGGGGGGCAGCGGGTGAGATCGATGAGGCAGGGGAGAGATTGGGGATTTAGTGTGGGGGAAAGCTTTCTAATGGCGCACCACCCCCTCGTGCGCCATAAGTACGACTATTCTAATGGCGCACCACCCCCTCGTGCGCCATAAGTACGACTATTCTAATGACGCACCACCCCTCGGTGCGCCATTAGAATTTTGTTTTAATCTAGCCCACTAGCCATATCTACAACCTAACCCTATCTACAACAGAACCCACCCACTAGCCTGACTGGTCAACACACAGCACACACACCAGGAGGTCTTGGGTTTGATTCCTAGGCTCCCCAATATATTTTTATGCATTTTAAATGCTGTTTTTTATATTTATTTGTGTTTAAATACGTTCAAACTTGTTTAAATCATAACAGTAATATTTTTTATAAAAACAGTAATAATTTTTTAAAAAATATGTTCAAATTTGTTGCGGTGGAAAATGAACAGTGGAGCGGGGGAGGGTGCGGGGGGTGCCCGTTGGCGGCGGTGGAGCGGGGGAGGGTGCGGGGGGCCGGGTGCTCGTCGGCGGCGGTGGAGCAAGGGAGGGTTGTGGTGGGTCGTCGGCAGCGGTGGAGCTAGCGGGGGAGGGTGCGGGTGGGATCGAGATGGAGGGGGATCGAGATCAAGTGTCCTCATGAATTCAAAAAGTGCCCATGAAATTTAAAAATATTCATGATATCAAAAAGTGCCCATGAAATACAATCGAGAAATGAAGACTACGATTTAAATACAATCGATCTTAGCTAGCTATCTGTTCACAATCTTCTTGCCCTTCTTTTTCGCAAATGGAGTTCTTCTGTGGAACGGACGTCCTTTAGGTAGGGTGGTCCTGCTTCTTCTTGTGGTGTGTGCTGCTACTTCATCGTCGTCGTCATGTTCGATCTTCGGGTCGCCGTACTTGTCGAAATCTTGCTCATTGGCTACTCCATCCAATCCGATGATCTTCCTTTTGCCTCTCCTCACGACAACACGACTGGGCTTTGACGGGTCGGTAATGAAGAAGCATTGGTCCACTTGGGAAGCCAGTACCCATGGCTCATTTTTCGCGGTGACATTTGCGCCCGCGGTCTTGGATTTGGCTTCGGGTATAACCATGGTGGTGAAATACCAGTCTTCTTTTAGGACGCTCTTGGCCCATCGACACGGAACATCAGGACCTTCTCTCCAGCGTAGCTCAGCTCCCAGATCTCCTCGATCCTTCCGTAGTATCTGTCCTTGTCGTTACCAGTGTAGGATTCCATCGTTACCCCGGAGTTCTGATAACCATCGCTCTTCATGTCCTTGTCCTCGGTGTAGAATGTGTAGCCGTTGATATCGTACGCCTCATAGGTCATCAGGTTGTGCTCGGCGCCCTGTGACAAGGCGAATATGAGTTGTTCTTCCGCGGAAGAATCCTCATGCAAAGGGTACGACAGAAGCTTCTGCTTGAACCAACGCGTGAAACATGAGTTGTGCTCTTTGAGTATATCTCCGTCCGTCCTCTGTTGGCCTCGGTCATTGTACGTCTTCTCAATAAAGGTTTTGTGCTCTACCACCCAAGGATCGACCACGTCTATGTGTTGTGGCGCGACTAGGTTTGCTCTTTCAAAGTCGGCGAGTCGACCCTCGAAGTCGACATGCATTTCGCGGCGACCCTCACGGTGACCCCATCCAGCGAGCCTGCCGAGGTGCCTGTTGACGGGCAGACCAACGGGGTTCTCGATGCCTAGATAATTCGTGCAGTAGGAGATACACTCTTCGGTCAGAAAGCCCCTGGCTATACTTCCCTCTGGACGTGACATGTTGCGAACGTATCCTTTGATGACACCATTCATCCTTTCGAACGGCATCATGCTGTGCAGGAACGTCGGCCCGAGTTGGATGATATCCTCCACGATATGGACCAGCAGATGCACCATAACGTCGAAGAATGCGGGCGGGAAGTACATCTCAAGCTCGCATAGTATCACCACGATCTCTTCCTGTAGCCTTTTGAGTTGCCTCACGCCAATCGACTTCCGAGAGATGACGTCGAAAAAGTTGCATAGGCCAAATAGCGTTTCACGGACGTGCGCGTCCATGATCCCACGGATTGCAACTGGAAGTATCTGCGTCATCAGCATGTGACAGTCGTGAGACTTCATCCCGCTGAACTTCTGCTTCGCTGGGTCTAGGTATCTGCTTATCTTCTCCGCGTAACCGTAAGGAAGTTTTACTCCTAGGAGGCAGGTGAAAAACTGCTCGATCTCCTCCTAACTTAGAGTGAAGCACGCGGGAGGGTAGTCATTTCTGGTCTTCTTGGCCTTTTTGCCTTTGCGACGACTTTCTGTGTCCTGCTTCGCCTCATCATCATCATCATCATCATCATCATCATTAGCGTGAAGCTCCTGCCTGATGCCCATTGATTTCAAGTCTGCCCTTGCTTTCGGCCCATCTTTGGTCCTCTCTAGCATGTTGAGCAGGGTACCAAGCAGACTCTCGCACACGTTCTTCGTGATATGCATGACATCAAGGTTGTGAGGCACACGGTGGATCTTCCAGTACGGCAAGTCCCAGAAAACAAACCTCGTTTTCCATACCTTCAGCAGCGGCTCTGGCGCCTTTCGCTTCTTTCCCGGCTCTGGCGCCTTTTGCTTCTTTCCCGGCAGTGGGCAGTCTTTCCAATTTTTCAACAACTCGTCTATTTCCTCGCCGCTCCTCGTACACGGGCGTTTTCGGGGTTTGGTTTCACCATCGAACAGATCCTTGCGTTTCCTCCACGGGTCATCGTCGCGAAGCCACCTTCGATGTCCCATGAACACGGTTTTTGAAGACCCGGGATCTCTATCTAGCTGGCGATACGTTGTGTCATCCATGCACCTTACGCATCCAGAAAATCTGTGGACTACCTGCCCCGCGAGATATCCGTAACCGAGATAGTCGTGCACCGTCGTGAGCAGTGCGGCTCTCATAGGGAAATATTCTTTCTCTGCGGCGTCCCACGTATTGGCTGGCGTTTTCCACAGCGTGTCTAGCTCCTCCTTCAGCAGCCCCAGATACAGATTGATGTCGTTCCCTGGTTGTTTCGGCCCTTCAATTAGCATACTCATGTGAATGTACTTCCTCTTCATGCACAACCAGGGGGGAAGGTTGTACATCCACACAAACACAGGCCAGGTGCTATGTGTGCTTCTCTGGCTGCCAAACGGATTGACTCCATCGGTGCTCGCGCCCAGCACGATGTTCCTTGGATCCTTCCCAAATTCTGGGTATTTGAAGTTCAACGCTTGCCACTGGCTCGCATCCTTAGGGTGACTCAGCATCTTGTCTTTTTTATTTATCTCCGGATCATTTCCGTCATCTTCCCGCTTCTTCTCCTCCCTATCCGCGTGCCAACGCAGGAGCTTTGCTACCTTAGGGTCCGCGAAATACCGCTGCAGACGAGGAGTGATCGGAAAGTACCACACCGATTTTCGAGGAGCTTTCTTCCTCTTCTTGTATCGATTGACGCCGCACACCGGACATATGGTAGACTCCGCGTGCTCGTCCCGATAAATGATACAATTGTTCATGCACACATGGTATTTCACATGTGGTAAATCCAGAGGACACACGATTTTCTTCGCCTCCTCGAAACTGGTCGGGCACTTGTTCCCCTTGGGAAGACGTTCGTGCCAGAATGACATGTTCTCGTCGAAGCATGCGTCGGTCATTTTGTGTTTTACCTTCATCTCCAAAGCCATGAGCGTTACTTTCAGGCGGGTATCCTCGGGCCTGCATCCTTCATACAATGGAGTAACCGCGTCTATCTCCAGTTGATCCAGCTTGGCTTTCTCTCGGGCGGCAGCTCTTGCGTTATCCGTCTGCTTGAGAAGCAGCTCTTGAATATGAGGGTCCTGCACCTAGCCTCCATCGTCGTCTGCTCCGGCATCTTCATCTTCATGATCATTCCCTTCGTCTTGATCTTCCTCATCATCATGTACGACATCTTCTACATGATGACTGTGTACAACATCACCGTCGTGATCATGTCCTGGAGATTCTTCGTCTTCTCGCCCGCCCTCGCCGCGGTGGTACTTGTCTTGTTGCCCTTCCTCATTTATTTCCCGGCCCCCATGGACGACTTCATAGTCATCTTCATCACCTTGCCACCGATAGCCATCCATGAAACCACGCAAGAGCAGGTGGTCCCGCACCTGCCCGGAATCCGGGTCCGCAATAAGGCTCTTCAGCTTGCATCTTCGACACGGACATCTTATCTCCGTCTCATTCTTTTGAACCATCTCGGCCTTCGCGGAGCTCAAAAACCTATTCACGATGCCTTCAGTCATCGTGCAGACCATGGTCGCCTGCGGGGTAGAGCAAAACGATATTTTAGAACCAAGAAAAAATTTGGCATGACCTTCCCTAAAAATAGGACCAAAAAGAATGCATAGTGCCAAAATTCTCGCCGAAACGGAAATGAATCAAAACATTCCGGCAAAATATTGGCAACTATCGCATTTCAAATACCGGTACCTTCAAATACAAACATATATGCAACACCACAAACATATTCAACACCACAAACATACATAGATCTAGCTAGGCCACAAAAAGTGCATGTGCACGTTGTTGGAGCGAGCTAGAGAGAAAAAAAGTAGATCTACATCATGAAGATAGCTTTTCCCTTACTTACCTATCAAAAAAAGGTAATTTCACCACTTAATTTTGATGAATCTATGGTGGAAATGAGGTGAGGAGGAGGAGGCAGCCGAAAGCTTGGAGAAAGAGGTGGAGGGAATGAAGTGGGGAAAGTGAGTGGGTAGGTGTGGGGCTGTCCAAAATATCTTGTTGGGTCCCAGGTTACTAATGGCGCACCACCAGCAAATGTGCCATTAGTAACCCTGGTTACTAATGGCGCACCTGCAGGTGGTGCGCCATTAGTAGTTTTGCAAAAAAGTAAAAAAAATATATACTAATGGCGCACTACCGGGTAATAGTGCGCCATTACTAGTTTAAACTAGTAATGGCGCACTGTGAAACGGTGCGTCATTAGTAGTTTTGCAAAAAAAAGAATAATTTTTTTTACAGTAATGGCGCACTGTCTGCCTGGTGCGCCATTACTAGTTAGAACTAGTAATGGCGCACTTCGACCCGATGCGCCATTAGTTTGTATGAAAAAATGGAAAAAAATTAATACTAGTGGCGCACCCTGTTTCTGGTGCGCCATTAGCGTCTTCCATACTAATGGCGCATCACCAACCGGTGCGCCATTAGTATATAGTAGTGACGCACTGCTTCCATGGTGCGCCATTAGTATCAATCCTATCTATAGCCCTTTTCCTAGTAGTGCGGTTTGGATGGCGGTCATGTAATATGATAGGCAATTAGTTCTCCTATCTCTCTTTTGCCAGCCGGCTGTGGCTTTTATTTTTGTTCCTTAGCTCTTTGTGAGCAGCTTTTTGTTTGAGACTTTAAGACTATTGTTGAGCCTTTTTGCTTACTAATAAAGGTGGCCGTATGCATCATTCTAATGCAGATGCCGGGGATGTCCCTTTTTTTTTTAAAAAAACAGCATATCTCTTGTCATCAAGCATGATAGTCCACCATAGTATACCACAGAAGCATGCATGTTTACATCAAAATACTATACATGCGAGTCTAGAAATACACACCATTTTTAAGTTACAGTGCCCATTACTAAAAAGACCACAGATATAAAAATCGTTTTTAGAGGATAACCTCAGTAAAATGTACGCACCATCATGAAAATCAACCAATGAGAGCTAGGATTATGACAAGCAACTTACACCATGTTTAGTACAAATATTTAGTAGCAAAGTTCAAGATTTAATCCATGCATGCCATATGATTTCCGTTGAAATACCTTATTTTGGACAAAACCATCAGCAAAGCCCACTGTTGAGAACAAAGCTGAGAGAAAGCCTGCAAAAATTACATAAATAATCAAGAGTACTAATAAGCATATTTTCCTTAGAACAAAGGTTACCATGAAATAACATTGAAGATCAACATTTAGCCAGATGCACTTTCAAAAGAAACTCGTACCCACATAAAATTAGCAAAGGAACATCTTGCGCCATTGCGATCAGTGGTAATAAAAGTTAGAACTCAACTCCATACTCGTTTCCGACACGTTGGAAACCTATCATTTATCTAAACCAATATGCTACTTGATCTGTGTGTGCGCGCACGCGTGTGCGTGTGCATGTGAGGTAATTCCACATCCTATATTTACGTATATCACTTAACTTTGGGAGAACAATTCCTCACTTAAAAATTGTAACAGAAGGTAAAAGATTATTCTTCTAGAACTGAAGCAAAAAAGGAATGGAGAATAGGTATATATCCTGTGATTACCAAGTAGCATGTTAGTAGGGAGTATGCCTTATAATATATCAGTTTTTGACACAAATTCCAACAAATATGCAGGCATGTGCGGGCACCATGTTGTGCAGCAAATCCTGATAAGCATGATCGGTGGTGTAATCCTATGCTAGCTAGACGGAATGAGGAGCAAAATAAAAATGAAAGAAAAAAACTGTCTCGCACTGAAACAAAATCTACAGCTCACCCAAGAATGCAACCTGTACCTGAGCATCTAAATCATGTTTATGCTGTAAATACAAACGATAATGTCAAGGAGGCAGAAATGCAAGATAAATTAACAGCGTCCATTTGGCAGTGAGCTGTGAAAGAAAGCTCAAGTGGTCAACCTTGCAGGATTCAGATGACGTAGAGGGGGCAACATCAGATCCAGCCTCGACAGCGACGCGATGAAGGTGCGCGTGAGAATGGCGGGTAGGGTGGAGTATCGTGATTATTAGAAAAGACGAGATAGAGTAGGATTTGTTCTGACCTGTCTTGTATTTTAAATAGATCATTCATATATATATATATATGCCCACGAGCTTAAGCAATACAATGAACAATTCCAAAAATCTTCTTTCTCCTTTCTAATATGGTATCTATCGCAAGTTGAACTTAAACCCTAGCCGCCGCCGCCGCTTCCGCACTTGCGCGCCGCCCCCGGGACGGTCGGCCTCCATGACCGCCGTCGGGGGCCGCGCCGCCCAATACCTAACGTTCGTCCGCCGGCCGTGTTGGCCGGCTGTCCTAGAGAATCTTTTTCCCGAGCCCTTGCTCCGGGTTTTCGCTCTCTTGCCGGTCGTTTTGATCGACGTTTTTCTTTTTGATTTTTCGATCTAATCTTGATCGGTTTGTGTCGCCCACCGCCGCCGTCGACCCCGTACGCCTCTACTCCAACACCGACGCGATTTGCCGGCTTCTTCATCGACCTGGTGGCCTCGCGCGTCGTCCGCGCGTCTGCCCGCCAGTTGTCCCGACCCGGTGGCCTCGCGCGTTGTTCGCGCGTCTGCCCATCGATCGCCCCGACCTGGCGGCCACGCGTCATGCGGCGGCCCTTCACCGTCGCCGTTCGCCCGCCGACCCGTCCGTCGATCTACGCCGACCGTCACCGTCCTGCTCCGACCGGGACTCCTGCATCACCCCGACCTGGCGGCCTCGCGCCATGCGGCGGCCAATCATAGCCGCCCTGCCGCCTGCCATCGCCGGCTTCATCTCGGACTCCGTCGCTACCCCGCCTCCACCGAGCGGCGTCCCTGACCTCGCGCGCGACCGGCTTGATCACCCGCTCGCTGCCGCGATCCGCCTCATCTACGCCGCGCGACCGACCTGGCCCGTCAGTTACGCACGCCTCCGCAGGTCCCATGAAGACCGTCCCCGAGTTCAGCGCGCCCCTCCACCGATCGAGCAACGGGCTGCCGCTGCGTCGCCCCGTCGGGCCGCAGCGTCGCCGCCCCGTCGGGCCGCAGCGTCGCCGCCCCGTGGTTCTTCTCCCGGCTGCACCGACCCGCGTCACCACTGCATCGCCCCTTTGGGCCGTAGTGCTGTGGCCCGCGGTCCACCGCTGCCCCGAGGCCGTCCGCTTCAGGTCGTCCCTGTGGCAGCTCTGACCCTCGCGTCGCCGCTGCGTCGCCCCGTCGGGCCGTAGCGAGCGCGGCACGCGGTCCACGCCGCCGTCCCCGCGGTTTGCACCAACACGCGCTCCGCCGCTGCACTGCCCCTTCGGGCCGTAGCGCCGCAGCTCGCGGTCCCTACGACCGCCCCGAGGTCTTCCGCCATCGCCCTGACCTGCCCACCGCCGTTGCGTCGCCCCTTCGGGCCGTAGCGCCGCGGCCCGCGGTCCACTGCCGTCCTTGCGCATTGACTTCTCGTGGTATGCGCCGCGCCGCCTCCCTTGGCGCGGGAACACCATCGTCCGCGTCGGTCGTCGTCACGCTGTTGGGTTCTCCTCGCCTACTTCGAGCACCGCCGCCGCGCTCCTAACTTAGCCACCGCCGCCGCCGCTCTTCTTCGGTCGCCGCCGCTGCTACCCCCGTAGCCGACGCCGACGCCCGTCCACCTCCCTTCGTATTCGTCCAGCACCAGCCCGTCGCCAGCATCGCCGTCATCTACCCCGACCACTTCGTCTACTCCGACCACCGCTGGTGACATCGGCCCCGCGCCGATGGATGCCGCAATCATCATCGAGTTCTTCTCTGATGGCCTCTCCGACTTCTTCGACATGGCGTACATCTCGTGCAGGTCCCAGTCTACGCATGCCCGGTGCTAGCAACACCAGTGCGTGCTTTCATCTACGATGTGTCCACGGGCTTGGCAAACCAGCCGCGATGCGTCATCAATGACATCTCCTTTCCGGTGCACCACTACTTCGACACCACTACGCCCATGCTAACTCGACGCCCCCTTGCGCCTGCAGCTCCATGGCGACTTCCTCGACACCGGCCACCCCGACTCGACATCGACCACGACATTCTTCGCACGGCTACCTCGACCACGACTCCACCACCCACGCTCTCGGCTACCTCGACAACGACAAAAAGGGCTACCGCCTTGCTTGAGCAACCTCGTCGGTTTTTACTCCAGCCACGACTCCGCGATGCATCGACCGTTACGACTGTGGGGGGGGGGGGTCCGTCGGCTTGCCTTCGGATTCTTCTCCAGTCTCACCGTCTGTGTCACTACCGTTGTGACTGCGGTGGATGTTGAGTATCGTGATTATTAGGAAAGACGAGATAGACTAGGATTTGTTCTGACTTGTCTTGTACTCCAAATTGATCATTGTACTCCTATATATATGCCCACGAGGCTCAAGCAATACAACGAACAATTCCACAAATCCTCTCTCTCCCTGCTAACAGAGGGAGGCGTGACGGTGGCTGGTGAACCCGTTTTGCAACTTCTGTGGTAGACGGATTCCTGCGTCGGCGGCATCGTCGAGCGGTGTCCTAGCCGCACGAACATCTGACAGGTGACAGGACAAGGGGCAGGACGCGGCATGATTGGGGCTGCGACGGTGGCTGGGCGTGACACGTCTCCCCCTTCGGCCGCCGAACGCTGCCGGGCGCGGCACGTCTCCTGCTTCTACGATGAGACGCATGGAGGATGCCGGCGCGGGGCGTGGGATGCGGGGCGACGTGTGTTTTGGAAGGTACATGCACTAATCCTCTCACCTATCTAAAACAAAGCCCTCAATTTTAGCCTTTAATTTCGCAACGTGAACAGGATACGGGACAGGATGCACGCGGGCTTGGTAGTTCGAATATTCCTCCGTTGGTGGAGCACGCTCAGCCAAAGGAAATTGCTACATGCACACAATAGAGATATTAGATCAATGATGACTATTAGATTTAGAATTGTGGTCCTAATCGTGTGGTGCTGATTGGTTCATGCGGGATTGTGGAACTAATTGCTGAGTGCACGTAAATAAGTTCTTATTTGATTGTTTAATAGTTGTGTAAACGTGTAAATGTAAATTTAGATTAGTTCAACGGCGAATAGTCCAATGGACGTGGGAATAGTTATGACCATGCAACCAATTAACGAGGCAAATTAGAGGGTGCTTGATACGTTTTAGTCTCATGACTAAAAGTAGTGGGACTAAAACTTGGTAGCCTCACCCATGCTTGTATCCAAATATTAAAGAGACTAAAATCAAGTTAATGAGCATTTATTATTCTTCAAACCCTCCAATCCAGAACTTGCCTGTGTTAAAGAAGAGGAATTAAATGAGGAGAGAGAGGACTAATCCACATTTTAGTAGGGGTACCCCTGGCTAAAACATTTTAGTCTCAAGACTAGTTTTAGCCCCTCTTTAGTCGGGGGTGCTTGGAACTTTAGCCTCTTAAAGAGACTATTTTTAGTCAGACTAAAATAAGTTCCTTGGATCCAAGCACCCTCTTAGCTATTCACGCACAGCCTAACTAATGCATTGGACGTCTATCATGGTTCTGATCGAACGGTCTACGACTAGTCTGATAGAAAGTGAAAAATTAGTAGTTTGATGCCTAGTGATGCCCTTGGATATAAACTCTTATACTTATCTCTTTGAACAACTTCTTGAGCATGGACCACCGATCTACATTAGAGCACCTCCAACAGGTGCATAAAAGTTTCACGCCCTAAAATAGTTTTAGCGCATCATTGTAGCACTTTTAGTGCGTCATTGTAGCACTTTTAGCACGTCGGGCCCAACATTACCTTATTAGATGTCAAAAACACGCAGTATAAATTGTGAAGCGCGCACAATCCAGCGCCTCAAATTTGCAGCATGCGATAGCGTTTTTCAGCGCGTGCTTAACCATTTTTGCGTATGCGCTATTTTACAACTTCTGCTGGAGCTGTCCAGCGCCAAAAAAAATCTAAATTTTAGCGCACGGAGCAATTTTTGGACGCCTATTGGAGATTCTCTTAGGAATCTCATTGCTAATCTAATCGAGGGAATGTTTTAGACCTAAGCCTCCATATGTATGGTTCTCGAGTTATCCAGAAGGTAAATTTGCATTTTCCTTTTTACAACATCTCAAGATGAAGCCTTCGACTTCGCCGACCGCTTCTCCTCGGCTGCCCAGCCCTGTGCCCGCATCGCCTGCCCCCTCGTCACCCGCGCCCTCGGCCCCGCCGTCCACCTTTGGGGCCATAGGACGCTCCTGTGAGGTCCGTTGGTTGGAGTCAAGCCCTTCTTCGGGCGGCTCCGCCCTGTCCTACAGGCAGGCCCTCTATCGGTTGCCTTCGACTTCGCCGGCCGCCTCTCCTCGGCTACCCAGCCCCGATCCCGCGTCGCCTTCCCCCTCGTCACCTGCGCCCTCGGTCCCCACGCACTCGCCGCCTTGATGTCTACTACACAAACTTCTTCTTATAGACGTTGTTGGGCCTCCAAGTGCAGAGGTTTATAGGATAGTAGCAAATTTCTCTTAAGTGGATGACCTAAGGTTTATCAATCCATGGGAGGCGTAGGATGAAGATGGTCTCTCTCAAACAACCCTGCAACCAAATAACAAAGAGTCTCTTGTGTCCCCAACACACTCAATACAATGGTAAATTGTATAGGTGCACTAGTTCGGCGAAGAGATGGTGATACAAGTGCAATATGGATGATAGATATAGATTTTTGTAATCTGAAAATATAAAAACAGCAAGGTAACTAATGGTAAAAGTGAGCACAAATGGTATTGCAATGTGTTGAAACAAGGCCTAGGGTTCATACTTTCACTAGTGCAAGTTCTCTCAACAATAATAACATAATTGGATCACATAACTATCCCTCAACATGCAACAGAGAGTCACTCCAAAGACACTAATAGCGGAGAACAAACGAAGAGATTATTGTAGGGTACGAAACCACCTCAAAGTTATCCTTTCTGATCAATCTATTCAAGAGTCCGTAGTAAAATAACATGAAGCTATTCTTTCCGTTCAATCTATCATAGAGTTCGTACTAGAATAACACCTTAAGACACAAATCAAATCAAACCCTAATGTCACCTAGATACTCCAATGTCACCTCAAGTATCCGTGGGTATGATTATACGATATGCATCACACAATCTCAGATTCATCTATTCAACCAACACAAAGTACTTCAAAGAGTGCCCCAAAGTTTCTACCAGAGAGTCAAGATGAAAACGTGTGCCAACCCCTATGCATAGGTTCATGGGCGGAACCCGCAAGTTGATCACCAAAACATACATCAAGTGGATCACATGATATCCCATTGTCACCACAGATAAGCACGGCAAGACATACATCAAGTGTTCTCAAATCCTTAAAGACTCAATCTGATAAGATAACTTCAAAGGGAAAATTCAATCCATTACAAGAGAGTAGAGGGGGAGAAACATCATAAGATCCTCTAGAGTCGACCTGCAGGCATGCAAGCTTGAGTATTCTATAGTCTCACCTAAATAGCTTGGCGTAATCATGGTCATAGCTCCTGGTACATACCCTCAGCCCCAAGGGTGGACTACTCCCTCCTCGTCATGGATAGCGCCGGGATGATGAAGATGGCCACCGGAGAGGGATTCCCCCCTTTCGGCAGGGTGCCGGAATGGGTCTAGATTGGTTTTCGGTGGCTACGGAGGCTTCTGGTGGCGAAACTCCCGATCTATTCTGTTCCTCGAAGTTTTTAGGGTATATGGGTATATATAGGAGGAAGAAGTATGTCGGTGGATCTTTGGGCTGTCCACGAGGCAGGGGGCGCTCCCAGGGGGGTGGGCGCACCCCCCACCCTCGTGGGCAGCCTGGGACTCTCCTGGTCCATCTTCGATACTCCATGGGCTTCTTCTGGTCCAAAAATAAGTTCCGTGAAGTTTCAGGTCAATTGGACTCCGTTTGATTTTCCTTTTCTGCGATACTCTAAAACAACGAAAAAAACAGAAACCGGCACTGGGCTCTAGGTTAATAGGTTAGTCCCAAAAATCATATAAAATAGCATATAAATGCATATAAAACATCCAAGGTTGATAATATAATAGCATGAAACAATCAAAAATTATAGATACGTTGGAGACGTATCAGCATCCCCAAGCTTAATTCCTGACCGTCCTCGAGTAGGTAAATGATAAAAACAGAATTTTGATGTGGAATGCTACCTAACATATTTATCAATGTAATTTTCTTTATTGTGGCAAGAATATTCAGATCCATAAGATTCAAGACAAAAGTTTAATATTGACATAAAAATAATAATACTTCAAGCATACTAACTAAGCAATTATGTCTTCTCAAAATAACATGGCCAAAGAAAGTTCATCCCTACAAAATCATATAGTTTAGTCATGCTCCATTTTGGTCACAGAAGAATGCTCTCATCATGCACAACCCCGATGACAAGCCAAGCAATTGTTTCACACTTAAGTAATCTCAAACTTTTTTTTAACTTTCACGCAATACATGAGCGTGAGCCATGGATATAGCACTATGGGTGGAATAGAATATGATGGCGGGGGTTATGTGGAGAAGACAAAAAAGGAGTAAGTCTCACATCGACGCGGCTAATCAATGGGCTAGGGAGATGCCCATCAATTGATGTCAATGCAAGGAGTAGGGATTGCCATGCAACGGATGCACTAGAGCTATAAATGTATGAAAGCTCAACAAAAGAAACTAAGTGGGTGTGCATCCAACTTGCTTGCTCACGAAGACCTAGGGCATTTGAGGAAGCCCATTGTTGGAATATACAAGCCAAGTTCTATAATGAAAATTTCCCACTAGTATATGAAAGTGACAAAACAAGAGACTCTCTCATGAAGATCATGGTGCTACTTTGAAGAACAAGTGTGGAAAAAAGGATAGTAGCATTGTCCCCTTTTTTTATTTGGCCTCTCTTTTTTGGCCTTTCTTTCTTATTTGGCCTTTTTGGCCTTTTTTGGGGGACAATGCTCTATTAATGATGATCATCGCACTTCTATTTATTTACAACTCGATACTAGAACAAAGTATGACTCTATATGAATGCCCCTGGTGGTGTACCGGGATGGGCAATGAATCAAGAGTGACATGTATGATAAATTATGCATGGTGGCCTTGCCACAAATACGATGTCAACTACATGATCTTGCAAGGCAATATGACAATGATGATGTGTGTCATGATGAACGGGACGGTGGAAAGTTGCATGGCAATATATCTTGGCTATGGAAATGCCATAATAGGTAGGTATGGTGGCTGTTTTGAGGAAGATATAAGGAGGTTTATGTGTGACAGAGCGTATCATATCACGGGGTTTGGATGCACCAGCGAAGTTTGCACCAACTCTCAAGGTGAGAAAGGGCAATGCACGGTACTGAAGAGGCTAGCAATGATGGAAAGGTGAAAGTGCGTATAATCCATGGACTCAACATTAGTCATAAAGAACTCACATACTTATTGCAAAAATCTACAAGTCATCAAAAACAAAGTATTACGCGCATGCTCCTAGGGGGATAGATTGGTAGGGAAAGACCATCGCTCGTCCCCGACCGCTACTCATAAGGAAGACAATCAAATAACACCTCATGTTTCAAATTTGTTACACAACGTTTACCATATGTGCATGCTACGGGACTTGCAAACTTCAACACAAGTATTTCTCAAATTCACAATTACTCAACTAGCACGACTCTAATATTACCATCTTCGTATCTCAAAACAATCATTAAGTATCAAACTTCTCATAGTATTCAAAGCACTTTATATGAAAGTTTTTATTATATCAAAAGCAAATTACCATGCTGTTCTAAAGGACTCCCAAAATAATATAAGTGAAGCATGAGAGATCAATTATTTCTATATAATAAAACCACCACCGTGCTCTAAAAGATATAAGTGAAGCACTAGAGCAAATGACAAACTACTCCAAAAGATATAAGTGAAGATCAATGAGTAGTTGAATAATTATGCAACTATGTGAAGACTCTCCCATTTAATAATTTTAGATCTTGATATTTTATTCGAACAACAAGCAAAACAAAGTAAAATGACATTTCTAAGAATGGCAAACATCATGTGAAGAAGCAAAAACTTAGGATCAACCAAAACTAACCGATAGTTGTTGAATAAGAAAGGTGGGATGCCAACCAGGGCATCCCCAAGCTTGAGCTTTTGTGTCTTCTTAATTCCTCTCATATCACGGTCTCCCTAAATCTCAAAAGCTTCATCCACACAAAACTCAACAAGGACTCGTGAGATAAGTTAGTATAAACCAATGCAAAAACCTTATCATACTCTACTGTAGAAAATCACTAAAATTATTATTCAACATTGCATACTAAATGCCTCTGCATATTTAATAGTCCTATCCTCAAATAGAATCATTAAAGAAGCAAACATATGCAAACAGTGCAAACATAACAGCAATCTGTCTAAACAGGACAGTCTGTAAAGAGTGCAGCAAGATCCATACTTCCCTACCTCCAAAAATTATGAAACAAAATTATCACTGTAGTAAATTTATCAGAGCTTATTATGCAAAAGGATTCAACATTTTATCACATTCTGAATTTTCTAGGGAATTTTTTCAACAGCGGTAAACTTTCTGTTTTCAAACAGCAACATGTGGACTTGTACAATAGGCATAGTAAAGGCTATCAATGCCACTTTTATTGAAATAAAAGATGCAAAAACATTGTTATAAATAATGGAAAGCAAATCCTAACAAAATAAATTGACGCTCCAAGCAAAACACATATCATGTGGTGAATAAAAATATAGCTCCAAGTAAAGTTACCGATGAACGAAGACGAAGGAGGGGATGCCTTCCGGGGCATCCCCAAGCTTAGGCTCTTGGTTGTCCTTGAATATTGTCTTGGGGTGCCTTGGGCATCCCCAAGCTTAGGCTCTTGCCACTCCTTATTCCATAGCCCATCGAATCTTTACCCAAAACTTGAAAACTTCACAACACAAAACTTAACAGAAAACTCGTAAGCTCCGTTAGTATAAGAAAATAAATCACCACTTAGGCACTGCTGTGAACTCATTCTAAATTAATATTGGTGTAATATCTACTGTATTCCAACTTCTCTATGGTTCATACCCTCCGATACTACTCATAGATTCATCAAAATAAGCAAACAACACATAGAAAACAGAATCTGTCAAAAACAGAACAGTCTGTAGTAATATGTAGGTTTCGAATACTTCTGTAACTCCAAAAATCCTGAGAAATTAGTAAGTCCTAGGAAATTTTTTTATTAATCTACTGCAAGTGGAATTGGTATTTTATCGCTCTCTGGTAAAAAAATGAAAATTATTCTCGTGAGTGCATACTTTCTGTTTTTTACAGCAAGATCAAATAACAATCACCCAAGAAGATCCTAAAGGCTTTACTTGGCACAAACACTAATTAAAAGCGTAAAACCACATCCAAACAGAGGCTAGATGAATTATTTATTACTAAACAGGAGCAAAAAGCAAGGACCAGAAATAATTGGGTTGCCTCCCAACAAGCGCTATCGTTTAACGCCCCTAGCTAGGCATGATGATTTCAATGATGCTCACATAAAAGATAAGAATTGTAACATAAAGAGAGCATCATGAAGAATATGACTAGCACCTTTAAGTCTAACCCACTTCCTATGCATAGGTATTTTGTGAACAAACAACTTAGGGGAACAATAATCAACTTGCATAGGAAGGTAAAGCAAGCAAAACTTCAAAACTTTAAGCACATAGAGAGGAAACTTGATATTACTGCAATTCCTACAAGCATATGTTCCTCCCTCATAATAATTTTCAGTAGCATCATGAATGAATTCACAATATAACCATCACATAAAGCATTCTTTTCATGATCTACAAGTATGCAAAGTTGACACTCGTCCAACATAGTGGAATTAACATTAACTAAAGTTATGACCTCTCCAAACCCACTTTCATAATTATCACAATAATATTCAACACCCTCCAAAATAGTGGGATCATTACTTCCTAAAGTTGACACTCTTCCAAACCCACTTTCATCAATATAATCATCATAAATAGAAGGCATGCTATCATCAAAATAAATTTGCTCATCAAAACTTGGGGGACAAAAAATATCATCTTCATCAAACATAGCTTCCCCAAGCTTGTGGCTTTGCATATCATTAGCATCATGGATATTCAAAGAATTCATACTAACAACATTGCAATCATGCTCATCATTCAAATATTTAGTGCCAAACATTCTAATGCATTCTTCTTCTAGCACTTGAGCACAATTATCATAATCCTTATTTTCACGAAAGATATTAAAAAGATGAAGCATATGAGGCAACCTTAATTCCATTTTTAGTTTTCTTTTATAGACTAAATTAGTGCTAAAACAAGAAACAAAAAGATTCGATTGCAAGATATAAAGATATACCTTCAAGCGCTAACCTCCCCGGCAACAGCACTAGAAAAGTGCTTCATGTCTACTACACAACCTTCTTCTTGTAGACGTTGTTGGGCCTCCAAGTGCAGAGGTTTGTAGGACAGTAGAAAATTTCCCTCAAGTGGATGACCTAAGGTTTATCAATCTGTGGGAGGCGTAGGATGAAGATGGTCTCTCTCAAACAACCCTGCAACCAAATAACAAGGAGTCTCTGATGTCCCCAACACACCCAATATAATGGTAAATTGTATAGGTGCACTAGTTCGGCGAAGAGATGGTGATACAAGTGCAATATGGATGATAGATATAGGTCTTTCTAATCTGAAAATATAAAAACAGCAAGGTAACTAATGGTAAAAGTGAGCACAAATGGTATTGCAATGCGTTGAAACAAGGCCTAGGGTTCATACTTTCACTAGTGCAAGTTCTCTCAACAATAATAACATAATTGGATCACATAACTATCCCTCAACATGCAACAGAGAGTCACTCCAAAGTCACTAATAGCGGAGAACAAACGAAGAGATTATTGTAGGGTATGAAACCACCTCAAAGTTATCCTTTCTAATCGATCTATTCAAGAGTCTGTAGTAAAATAACATGAAGCTATTCTTTCCATTCAATCTATCATAGAGTTCGTACTAGAATAACACCTTAAGACACAAATCAACCAAAACCCTAATGTCACCTAGATACTCCAATGTCACCTTAAGTATACGTGGGTATGATTATAAGATATGCATCACACAATCTCAGATTCATCTATTCAACCAACACAAAGAACTTCAAAGAGTGCCCCAAAGTGTCTACCAGAGAGTCAAGACGAAAACGTGTGCCAACCCCTATGCATAAGTTCACGAGGTCACGGAACTCGCAAGTTGATCACCAAAACATACATCAAGTGGATCACGTGATATCCCATTGTCACCACAGATAAGCACGGCAAGACATACATCAAGTGATCTCAAATCCTTAAAGACTCAATCCGATAAGATAACTTCAAAGGGAAAACTCAATCCATTACAAGAGAGTAGAGGAGGAGACACATCATAAGATCCAACTATAATAACAAAGCTCGCGATACATCAAGATCGTACCACCTCAAGAACACAAGAGAGAGAGAGATAGAGTAAGAGAGAGAGATCAAACACATAGCTACTGGTACATACCCTCAGCCCCAAGGGTGGACTACTCCCTCCTCGTCATGGAGAGCGCTGAGATGATGAAGATGGCCATCGGATAGGGATTCCCCCTTCCGACAGGGTGCCGGAACGGGTCTAGATTGGCTTTCGGTGGCTACGGAGGCTTCTGGCGGAGGAACTCCCGATCTATTATGTTCCTCGAAGTTATTAGGGTATATGGGTATATATAGGAGGAAGAAGTACGTCAGTGGATCTCCGGGCTGTCCACGAGGCAGGGGGCGTGCCCCCCACCCTCGTGGGCAGCCCGGACTCTCCTGGTCCATCTTCGATACTTCGTGGGCTTCTTCTAGTCCAAAAATAAGTTCCATGAAGTTTCAGGTCAATTGGACTCCGTTTGATTTTCCTTTTCTGCGATACTCTAAAACAAGGAAAAAACAGAAATTGGCACTGGGCTCTAGGTTAATAGGTTAGTCCCAAAAATCATATAAAATAGCATATAAATGCATATAAACATCCAAGGTTGATAATATAATAGCATGAAACAATCAAAAATTATAGATACGTTGGAGACGTATCACGCCTGTTGTGCGCCGCATGTTCCGCTTCGAGATATGCCGGACGGACGTGGCGGCTGTCCCACAGGACGGCTGCATGGTGGCCCGGGGCAAGAAGCGCCCGCGCCTCCCCTTGTCGCTAGCGTCACGGCACCGGGGTGCCATCCCATCAGCGGCCGTCTTGGCTGCGTGATGGGGAGTTCCCTTGCTGCTTCAGCACCGAGCACCCGTGCTCTGAGTGCCGGCGTGACATCCGCTGCGCGCTGTCGGTTCTTCGGGCACAAGGCCAAAGAGGGCACCGTCTGCCTCTCGTCCACCTCCTCCTTGTCCGACGGGTTTGTTCCTCCTCCACAGCACCGGTGTGTCTCTTCGTGGGACTCCTGACGCTCCCTCCTCGTCTCGTCGGCCTTGCATGGAGACCAGAGGGCCTCCGATGGCTCTACGGCCACAACTCGTAACTCCTCGGGGCTGCCGACGCCCGTGTCCTCCAGGCCGGTGGCCATATCGTCCGCGCCATGCTTGAGCTCCAACCCCAGCGACTCTATGGCCGCAACCCGCACCTCCTTGGGACTGCCGACGCCCGCGTTCTCCGGGCCGGCGGCTCCCTCGCGCTTGATGTCGTCGGCGGTCTCAGCCTCTTCGCAAGCCACCCCGTTCTCTGGGCACCCCGCGCGTCGTCCGGCTGCCGCCATCTGCAACCTGCCGCGGTCTGGCGAGGTCATCGCCACTGAGCTAGCATTGGAGCGTGCCCTTGTCGTCACTGTGGCGGGCTGTCGTTTGGGCATCTATTGCGACGAGGTTGCTGCCGTGCTGCGCTCCCAGTTCTCGCTCACCGCTGGCGACTTCTCGATCCACCGGCATGTGCCTGAGGACTTCCTCATCGGATTCCGCAACCTCACGCTGCACAGCCGTGTCGCCGCCGTCGGTCGCACGCACACGTAGAGCTTTCGCCCCACCTTCCTGCCCTGGGGCCAGACGGAAGGGTCCGAGCCGGTGACCACCGGTTTCCTCGTGTCTCTCGAGCTGTACAGCATCCCCGACCGCGCTTGGCTGCATTCCTCCACCGAGATCCCGCTTTCGCCCTTCTGCAAGGTCGAGAACCTCGCACCCGAGATGCGAAACATGTCTGACATGTCCGTCTTCAAGTTCACCGCATGGACGACAAACCCCGACGCCATTCCGCGCACTTCGGATCTCCTACTCCCCGATGACGACGCAATTCTTGTTGGTAAACGTAGCATGCAATTTCAAAAAAATGCCTACGCTCACGCAAGATCTATCTAGGAGATGCATAGCAACGAGAGGGGGATAGTGTGTCTACGTACCCTTGTAGACTGAAAGCGGAAGCGTTTGACAACACAATTGATGTAGTCAAACTTCTTCTAGCTCCGACCGATCAAGCACCGAACGTACGGCACCTCCGAGTTCTGCACACGTTCAGCTCGGTGACGTCCTGATACGTCCATTTTGTATCATGCTTTTATTTTGATATTTATTGCATTATGGGCTGTTATTGCACATTATATAAAAATAGTTATGCCTATTCTCTCTTATTTTATAAGGTTTACATGAAGAGGGAGAATGCCGGCAGCTAGAATTTTGGACTGGAAAAGGAGCAAATATTAGAGACCTATTCTGCACAACTCCAAAAGTCCTGAAACTTCACGGAGCTTTTTTTGGAATATATAAAAAATATTGGGTGAAGAAAGTACCACAGGGGGCCACCAGCCAGCCACAAGGGTAGAGGGCGCGCCCCACGACCTTGGGGGCCCCTTGGCAGGCCTCCGGTGCCCATCTTTGGCTATATGGTGTGTTTTGACCTGGAAAAGTCAAGAAGAAACTTTTGGGACGAAGCGCCGCAGTCTCGAGGCGGAACCTTGGCAGAACCAACCTAGGGCTCTGGCAGAGCTGTTCTTCCGGGAAAACATCCCTCTGAGAGGGGGATGTTGTCGCCATCGTCATCACCATCGATCCTCTCATTGAGAGGTGGTAAATCTCCATCAACATCTTCACCAGCACCATCTACTCTCAAACCCTAGTTCATCTCTTGTATTCGATCTTGGTCCCAAAACCTCAGATTGGTACGTGTGGGTTGCTAGTAGTGTTGATTACTCCTTGTAGTTGATGCTAGTTGGTTTATCCGGTGGAAGATCATATGTTTAGATCCTTAATGATAATTAATACTCATATGATTATGATTATGAATATGCTTTGTGAGTAGTTACATTTGTTCCCGAGGACATGGGAGAAGTCTTGTTATAAGTAATCATGTGAATTTAGTATTCGTTCGATATTTTGATGAGATGTATGTTGTCTCTCCTCTAGTGATGTTATGTGAACGTCGACTACGTGACACTTCACCATTGTTTGGGGATAGGGGAAGGCATTAGGAAGTAATAAGTATATGATGGGTTGCTAGAGTGACAGAAGCTTAAACCCTAGTTTATGCGTTGCTTCGTAAGGGGTTGATTTGGATCCATATGTTTCATGCTATGGTTAGGTTTACCTTAATTCTTCTTTCGTAGTTGCAGATGCTTGCGAGAGGGGTTAATCATAAGTGGGAGGCTTGTCCAAGGAAGGGCAACACCCAAGCACCGGTCCACCCACATATCAAATTATCAAAGTAACGAACGTGAATCATATGAGCATGATGAAAACTATCTTGACAATAATTCCCATGTGTCCTCGGGAGCGCTTTGCTTTATATTAGAGTTCGTCCAGGCTTGTCCTTTGCTACAAAAAGGATTGGGCCACCTTGCTGCACCTTGTTTACTTTTATTACTTGTTACCCATTACAATTTATCTTATCACAAAACTATCTGTTACTGATAATTTCGGTGCTTGCAGAGAATACCTTGCTGAAAATTGCTTGTCATTTCCTTCTGCTCCTCGTTGGGTTCGACACTCTTACTTATAGAAAGGACTAGATCCCCTATACTTGTTGGTCATCAAGACTCATTTCTGGCGCCGTTGCCAGGGAGTGAAGCGCCTTTGGTAAGTGGAATTTGGTAAGGAAACATTTATATAGTGTGCTGAAATTTACTGTCACTTGTTACTATGGAAAATAATCCTTTGAGGGGTTTGTTCGGGGTATCTTCACCTCGAATCGAACCACAATTAGTTACTCCTCAACCTACTACACCTACTGAAAATATTTAATATGAAATTCCTTCCGGTATGATAGAGAAACTTCTAGCTAATCCTTATGCAGGAGATGGAACATTACATCCCGATATGCACCCAATCTATGTGGATGAAGTTTGTGGATTATTTAAGCTTGCAGGTATGCCCGAGGATGTTGTTAAGAAGAAGGTCTTCCCTTTATCTTTGAAGGGAAAGGCATTGACATGGTATAGCCTATTTGATGATATTGGATCATGGAACTACAACCGATTGAAATTGGAATTTCATCAGAAGTTTTATCCTATGCATCTGGTTCATCGTGATCGGAATTATATATATAATTTTTGGTCTCGTGAAGGAGAAAGTATCGCTCAAGCTTGGGGGAGGCTTAAGTAAATGTTATATTCATGCCCTAATCGTGAGCTCTCAAGAGAAATTATTATTCAAAATTTTTATGCTCGGCTTTCTCATAATGATCGAGCCATGCTCGATACTTCCTGTACCGGTTCCTATATGAAGAAGGATATTTAATTAAAATAGAATTTACTGGAAAGAATTAAACGCAACTCTGAAGATTGGGATCTCAACGAAGGTAAAGAGTCAAGTATAAACCTTAAGTTTGATTGTGTTAAATCTTTTATGGATACCGATGCTTTTCGTGATTTTGGCACTAAATACAGACTTGACTCTAAGATAGTAGCTTCTTTCTATGAATCTTTTGCTACTCATGTTGATCTCCCTAAGGAGAAGTGGTTTAAATATCATCCTCCCGTTGAAGTGAAAGTAGTTGAACCTATTTAAGTTGAAGAATAAACTATTATTTATAATGTTGATCCTATTGTTCCTACTGCTTATATTGAGAAACCACATTTTCCTGTTAGAATAAAGGATCATGCTAAAGCTTCAACTGTGGTCAACAAAAGTAATATTAGACCACCCAAACCCTCTCAACAAACTAAAGTTGAGCCTAGTATTGCAATGTTTGCAATGGTTAAAGATCTTTTGGTTGATAATATTGATGGGCATGTTATTTATTTCTGTGATGAAGCCGCTAGAATTGCTAAACCTGATATGAAAGATAAACATAGACCTATTGTTGGCATGCCTGTTGTTTCTGTTAAAATAGGAGACATTGTTATCATGGCTTATGTGACGTGGGTGCTAGTGTGAGTGCAATTCCTTATACCTTATATAAAGAAATTATGAATGATATTGCACCTTCTGAGATAGAAGATATTGTTGTTACTATTAAGCTTGCTGATAGAGAAACTATATCACCAATTGGGATTGTTAGAGATGTTGAAGTCTTGTGTGGGAAAATTAAATATCCCACTGATTTTCTTGTTCTTGGTTCCCCACAAGATAATTTTTGTCCCATTATATTTGGTAGACCCTTCTTGAATACCGTTAATGCTAAGATAGACTGCGAAAAATATATTGTTATTGTTGGTTTAGGGGATATGTCTCATGATTTTAATTTCTCTAAATTTCGTAGACAACCCCATTATAAAGAATTGCCTAGCACTATTGTAGGAGACTGCTAACGCGACACTACGATCAGAGACCCTTCGAGAAAATGTGTGCGATGCAATAATCTTAAACGGTGGTGTATGAAAACCGTCAAAAAAGGTGAAAAACATTTGCGATGATGGCTGCATCAAACACAATTAAGATTTCAGTTGCGTGTGCGATGCAGGGCATATGGTTAATCCATTCAAACTGTCTGCGATGAGGCAGAATAACAGAAACGGGCAGCCATAATAATGTGTGTGCGATGCATGACACACGTTTAATTCATTCGAACTATTTGCGATGAGGTAGAACAACAGAAATGGGCAGCCATATCAATGTGTGTGCGATATACGACATACGGTTAACTCGGACGAACTATTTTCGATTAGGGAACACAACAGAAACGTTCAACTTAACAAGATGTGTGTGATATGCTGCATACAGTTCACATGGCTGAACTGTTTGCGATGAGCCAAAAGAACACAAACGAGTCATGTAAACAAGATGTGTGTCATACGTGGCAAACAGCCGACTCGGATGAACTGTTTGCGATGAGAAATTACAACACAGACGGTCAATACAGTTACTTCGTGTGTACAAAAAACTTTGAAAAATGCAAACTAGTTGCTTGCGGTGGCTAGGAGTATCGCACACGATGCGTTTGTGAGTACTCGTGTGCGATGATTAGTATGTTACACATACGTTTCCTTATGTGAACATGTGTGTGAATTTGCAATATGGACAGTTAATATGCAAATGCCTTCTGGACATCGGGCACACGCTTAAACTCAATGAACTGTGTATGATACTAATACTTTCCATGAAAATTTATGAACTTGGGTAACAGTATTTGAGTAATATATATATATATATATAGTGGTTACACTATTCGACAAAAGGAGGATCTTCGTAACACGGTTTTGACAACCATATGGTCCATATCTACATACTTAACATAGTAACAACTATCACATTTTAATAGGCTAAGGGCCAACAACCATATGGTCATATCTACATACTTAACATATATAGTAACAGCTAGCACATTTTAAGAGGCTGAGGGCCAACAAGCAGCTTGATCACGGTGACTCGACATCTCGTCAATGAAAAGGAAGAGCCTCCTGTGCCTTGGTACAGCAGGAGTAGAACAGTGTCTCCAATTTTCCAATATGGACGCATTGCCACGAGAAGCGAGAAACTGTTAATTTGAATGGTTCCATTTTTGCGGGAAATGCAGTACCTTGCAATCACTTTGACGTTATTAGCATGCACAAGTGTAATTCTACCACGCCGGGAAATTGATCCAGAAACGGCTACAGGGGGCAATTTCTGTTGACATGTAGAATAAAAAACAATTGTAACATATCATTGAAGATATATATAGTTTATGAGCATCAACATTAAAATAAGACTTTTTACCAGCGCTTTGTGCACACAATTGGTCTTGTTCAGTGTGTGCACCATAGGTCTAATTAATACCATCCAAAATCCAGCGTTCATACACTGTGCTATCTCTGTCAGATTATCAACAAAGTTTATGACATGCTTCAAGTCCTTCTAGTGAAATTAGGTACGCTTAGTAACATACTGATCGTTCACTATGGATCCAACATATCCTGCTTAAAAGGTGGAAAGGTATTATTTATTTAGAACATGGTAGAAGAATACATACTGCGCATAAATTGGTAAACATAATTTGTTACTGCCTAGGAACGGAGTCAGAATATGATATCACAATTGGTTGCTTAAATAGTAATATGATAGCATGGGGAAAGTTGAAAGGACACTAACCTCGATCAGACTTTGATCGGCTGATGACGTTGGGGAAGTAAACATCCATGTTAATTAGACCAGGCTGTGGTGCACGCACTAGAATTTTATTGCAAGCTTTCAGTTCATAACACTTAGACATTTTTCTCCAAAGGTCCGCATTAAAATAGGAGTGACCATCTTTATCAAGTTTTATGCTAACCGTCATTGTAAATCCATGTTGCGTTGTTAATATGACATCCTGAGAATCATCAGCAAAGTAAAGCCCAAGATTTCCTTCTACTCCTGTTCTTGCAAAGCAAGGGATGTACTGCTTGAAATGAAAATTAAGATCGTAAATTAGATATATTGAAATAACCGAGAAAGATGCAAATATGGGAGTAACTGATAGAACATATCCATATATAGATGCAAGCAAAGTACAAAAATATAGAATTAAAAATAGATAATGTAACAAAGATTTGATGCAAATATATAGATAATGTAGCAACAGACGGTATATGTTCATAAATTTAGGCCATGCCGACCGTGGTAGGTTGAGATTGAACATACCAAGTGCTCTCTGAAGTCATCCGGAATGGTGAGATAGAACTTCTTTTCCGACTAGCCACGACCACAGTTGCCCGATTTGTGCTTGCACTGTGCACACATGAATGAACACCCACGAATCAGCTAGAACAAAAATGATTCCATGTCGATTTCCCTGGTTGATTAACAGCAACGGACGAACTGCGATAAGAGATGAGCGAATATTTGGCTAATTAAGTTGATTATCTTCTCCATGAGAAAAATCCCCGGCTCAATCCCGCAGAAAACCCCAGTCGACCAGAGTTTAGAATGTCAGTGCAGATAGGCGGCGGGAAGCGGTGGAGGGGAAATCCGGTGCCGTTTGGAGTGCGACCTACGCCTGCCGCCAACAGCCATCGAGCTTAGGGTGCAGAGTTGCGGAGAGGTCCATGGTGAGTTAGTGGGGACGAAGTGGGCGAGGGTTTTCTTTTCCTTTTGCATGTGTGAGTGAACACACACGGTTCGCAAAGGCGACGGAGATGAATCGTGTGCGATAGTAAATCACCGAGATTGAATGGGAATGCAAATTTCCTTTGTCCTTCATCCATGAGTTTTTTTCTACGATGAACATAAACCATGCTAATCACTGTGTTCAAATTTGACACTTTTCCGGGTTCATTTACAATATTTAGGGGATTATGTGCATTTTGTAGGCATTAATTCACGTAATTCAAATTCAAACAATTGGTGCATGAAATGGTGCACAAGAATGGTTTGGAAAAACCATACTCGTGGTATTTAGTAATTTCTCAAGCCATTTACAAGGAATGGGCAGAGATTTCAATGGAATGTGTGGCAATAGTCAACCACAAACATGTCATTTACTGGGTTATCAACTATAGAACAATGAAATATGTGCTTGAAAAACATGACGGTTGGCATGGTGCCATGGTATGGCCTCACCGTGCCCTGGTTAAAAGCTGAGAATGCTTGATTTATGTCTTCATGCATGCCCTTCATAAATCGAACCATCACCGAGGAAGTTCAATGCTTTCGAGAGGGAAATCACCAAGATTGAAGGGGAATCCAAATTTCCGTCCTAGTTTGTCATTCAGTTTTTTTCCAACAATCAGCATACCGCCTCAAATGAAACGTGTTCAAATTTTACATTTTTCCGAACTCATTTACCATATTCAGGGGATTGTGTGCATTTTCTAGGCATTAATTATGCACATAATTCAAATGCGAACAATCGGTGCATGAAAAGGTTCACAAGAACGGTATGGAAAACCATGCTCGTGCTATACAAAAAATGAAACACATGGTTGGAAAACATGACGCCTGGTGTGGTGCCATGGTATGGCCTCACCATGCCCTAGTAAAAATGGGAGAAGGTTTGGCTTATGTCGTCATGCACGCCCTTCATAAACCGAACCATCACCGAGGAAGTTCCATGCTTTCGAGAGGGAAAATCCCCAAGATTGAAGGGGAATCCTAATTTCTGTCCTAGTTCGTCATTTAGTTTTTTTCCAATGATCAACATACCGCCTCAAATGCAACGTGTTCAAATTTGACATTTTTCCGGGCTCATTTACCATATTTAGGGGATTATGTGCATATTCTAGGCATTAATGGACATAATTCAAATCCAAAAAATCGGTGCATGAAAAGGTGCACGAGAATAGTCTGGAAAACCATGCTCGTGTTATTTAGCACATTCTCATGCCTTTTACAAGGAATGGGCAGATATTTCAAGGAAATGTGTGGCAATAGTCAACCATAAACGTGTCGTTTACTTGGTTAACAACTACACAAAAAATGAAATACATGGTTGGAAAACATGACGCCTGGCGTGGTGCCATTGTACGGCCTCACCATGCCCTGGAATTGGAGAAGGGTTTCCTTATGTCGTGATGCGCGTCATTCATAAATCGAACCATCACCAAGGAAGTTTCATGGTTTCGAGGGGGAAATCACCAAGATTGAAGGGGGATCCAAATTTCCTTTGTCTTTGTCCACGAGTTTTTTTCTATGATGAGCATGCAACCTGCAAATCACCATGTTCAAATTTAGCACTTTTCCGGGTTCATTTGCCATATTTAGGGGATTATGTGCATTTCCTAGGCATTAATGCGCATAATTCAAGTTCAAACAATCGATGCATGAAAGGGTCCACAAGAACAGCCTAGAAAACCATGCTCGTGCCATTTAGTAAATTCTCATGCCTTTTACAAGGAATGGACAGATATTTCAATGAAATGTGTGGCATAGTCAACCACAAATGTCTGTTTGTTGGGTTTTCAACTATAGAAAAAATGAAATAAATGCTTAAAAACATGACGCCTGGCATGGTGCCATGGTATGACCTCACCATGCCCTGGTAAAAATTTGAGAAGGTTTGGCTTATGTCGGCATGCACGCCCTTCATAAATCGAACCATCACCGAGGAAGTTCCATTCTTTCGAGAGGGAAAATCCCCAAGATTGAAGGGGAATCCAAATTTTCTTCGTTCTTTGCCCTGGAGTTTTTTTCTACGACGAACATACACCCTGCAAATCATGGTGTTCAAATTTGGCATTTTTCCGGGCTCATTTACCATATTTAGGGGATTATGTGCATTTTCTAGGCATTTAGCGCATATAAATCTAATCCAGCTATAGGTGCATGGGTGTGATGTGAGGGACGTGGATTGCCGTTCGATCGCAGCGCATCGAACAGTGCACATGCGCGATCGGCGTGGCTGGGGTTCCGGCCAATTATAACGCAACACACAATAGGCTCAGCGCACACTGTTTCCGGAAGCGACAGAGATGAACCGTGTGTGATAATGAACGAACAAAATTGTAAGGGAAGCCAAATTTCTATTGTTGTTTGTGGTTGAGCTCTTGAATACCACCACACTGTACGGCTGCCCGGCCCCTCCATCCCAAAGCTCTCTCTAGGCGTTGTCCATGGCACCGCGGCACACAGTAACTAGTAAGTAAGCGATGGCATCCCGCAGCGCCGCGTTCCTCGCCGCCCACGACCACACACATGGTAAGGAAGCGATGGCATCTCGTCGCACCGAGTTCATCACCGCCGGCGGCCAGACAGTTACATGGGCGGACTATGAGGCTGCCATGGCTGAATGGGTGGTGGATCTAGAGGTGGCCAAAGCCGCACAGAAGAAGGGGAAAAGGCACAAAGCAGTCAAGAAAAGAGAGTCCCGCTGCCGCAAGAAAAAATAGGCTGCACACCATGGTGAGGAGAGCTCGGCGGAGATCGAAGCACGGTGGGCTGCCGCCTACAAGGCCGGGAAGGAGAACGTCGCCGTCTGGCCAACATGCCCTGATGGCAGCATGTGAGAAGTAGTTTAAGTTTGTAGTATTAGAGCAAAATACCAGTAGTACTTTAAGTTTGTAGTATTAACATACAATGTCGATAAGAGCATCCTTTGAGGGCTTTGAGCGTTGATTAGCATGTGTGCCCGTGTGCGTTTTTTGCGTTAATCATTGGAAGATCACATAACACACGGTTTCTATGCCGTACCCATCTGCGTTTTTTGCGTTAATGACCCATAAGTCAGTTACCTGTGCGATATGTCCTAATAAACCAGGCGTACCATTGACCGAAAAAAAATCAAGTACACGTGTACATTTTTTGGAGACGGGATCTGCCACCTTTCTTTTTTCTCGCACACAAGTATTTTACGCGCTTCGTCTGCGTTGTGTGTTTCCCCCGCCCAAGTTTCAAATTTCGCACCGAAATTTTCGTTAGGCGCGCGATTTCAGAATTTATTCCTCCAACCACATCCCCTTCCCCTTAGTATCCCCCCTTCCTCGCGCCTCCCCCTACCGGCATCTCAAACCGCCGCTGCCGCAACCACACCTTCAACCACATCTATGTTCTGCTCAGATCCAGTCAGGTAACCCACCGATCTCTATCATGTCCCCGGCCTGATTGCTTAAATGGCGCCTGTGAAACATCTGCATGCCTCCAATCCCCCCCGCCAGGAGCTGATGGTGGTCCATGGTGCGATGGCCGCTGTGCGTGTTGACCCGGAGGAACACCCGCCTCCACCGCCGCCGCCGACATGGTGCAGGCTCTGGCCCAAATGAAGTCCCCCAGAGACTACCCTGCAGGACTTAACAGGTAAGATCTGACCAGCTAAATCTTACCAATACCACTTGCAACGGCTATGATTTGTACGGTTGATGTATTAAGCATGTTCGTGCCTTGTTTATTTCAGTACTACACACTGTGTGATGTTCAAATATTACCGTGTCCAGCTCAATTTCATGAATACCAGCAACAAACTTACAATACATGACTCAGGATATCACTAGAGATGCTGCCCATTTGCTATTATTAGTGGATGCTAACCCTGTTGCACTTAACATGCCTGTCCATGTACTTACGCAGGGTCACAGCGGTCGATGCTTTTGTTTGCCGTCGAGGTGAGCTGCATCCCATGTCTTATAGTATTTCACATAATTTGTGCAATTGCAATTTTAGCTTCTACCCATTTACTGGTTTCCTGTAGGTACACATGTCAGCGGCACCGATCCACGCTTCGACCCGGAGGAACAGCTCTGCTCTGCCGTCGCTGACTGTGACGCCCCCGATTTAATCGTACACTAATCATACACGCAAACATGTACGATCAAGATCAGGGACTCACGGGAAGATATCACAACACAACTCTACAAATAAAATAAGTCATACAAGCATCATATTACAAGCCAGGGGCCTCGAAGGCTCGAATACAAGAGCTCGATCATAGACGAGTCAGCGGAAGCAACAATATCTGAGTACAGACATAAGTTAAACAAGTTTGCCTTAAGAAGGCTAGCACAAACGGGGATACAGATCGGAAGAGGCGCAGGCCTCCTGCCTGGGATCCTCCTAAACTACTCATGGTCGTCGTCAGCTGGCAGCACGTAGTAGTAGGCACCTCCGGTGTAGTAGGAGTCGTCGTCGACGGTGGTGTCTGGATCCTGGGCTCCAACATCTGGTTGCGACAACCAGGTAGGAGGGATAGGGGGAAAAGAGGGAGAAAGCAACTGTGAGTACTCATCCAAAGTACTCGCAAGCAAGGAGCTATACTACATATGTATGCATTGGTATCAACTGGAATAAGGCTATTATATGTGGACTGAACTGCAGAAAGCCGGGATAAGGGGGGGATAGCTAGTCCTTTTGAAGACTACGCTTCTGGCAGCCTCCGTCTTGCAGCATGTAGAAGAGAGTAGACTGAAGTCCTCCAAGTAGCATCGCATAGCATAATCCTAACCGATGATCCTCCCCTCGTCGCCCTGTGAGAGAGCGATCACCGGTTGTATATGGCACTTGGAAGGGTGTGTTTTATTAAGTATCCGGTTCTAGTTGTCATAAGGTCAAGGGACAACTCCAAGTCGTCCTGTTACCGAAGATCACGGCTATTCGAATAGATTAACTTCCCTGCAGGGGTGCACCAACATAACCCAACACGCTCGATCCCATTTGGCCGGACACACTTTTCTGGGTCATGCCCGGCCTCGGAAGATCAACACGTCGCAGCCCTACCTAGGCACAACAGAGAGGTCAGCACGCCGGTCTAAATCCTATGGCGCAGGGGTCTGGGCCCATCGCCCTTTGCACACCTGCACGTTGCGAACGCGGCCGGAAGCAGAACTAGCCCCCTTAATACAAGAGCAGGCTTACGGTCCAATCCGGCGCGCGCCACTCAGTCGCTGACGTCACGAAGGCTTCGGCTGATACCACGACGTCGAGTGCCCATAACTGTCCCCGCGTAGATGGTTAGTGCGTATAGGCCAGTAGCCAGACTCAGATCAAATACCAAGATCTCGTTAAACGTGTTAAGTATCTGCGAACGCCGACCAGGGCCAGGCCCACCTCTCTCCTAGGTGGTCTCAACCTGCCCTGTCGCTCCGCCACAAAGTAACAGTCGGGGGCCGTCGGGGAACCCAGGCCCACCTCTACCGGGATGGAGCCACCTGCCCCTTCAGCCCCCATCTCCGAACAGTATCACAGGTAATGTAATAGTGTAAAGTAAATAGTATATGCCCGTGATCACCTCCCGAAGTGATCACGGCCCATTAGTATAGCATGGCAGACGGACAAGAGTGTAGGGCCACTGATGGAACACTAGCATCCTATACTAAGCAGTAGGATAGCAGGTAAAGGTAACAACAGTAGTAGCAAGGACAGGCTATGCAGCAGTATAGGATTAACTGAAAGCAGTAACATGCTACACTACTCTAATGCAAGCAGTAGAGAATAATAGGCGATATCTGGTGATCAAAGGGGTGGGCTTGCCTGGTTGCTCTGGCAAGAGAGAGGGGTCGTTAACACCGTAGTCGTACTGGGTAGCAGCGGCGTCGGTCTCGGTGTCTAGCGAGAGAAGAAGGGGGGAGAAACAATAAATGTTTAAGCAAATAGATGCATAGCGATGCATGACATGACAAGTATCGGTGCTAGGGGTGCCCTATCGCGGTATGAGGTGATACCGGTGAAGGGGGGAAACATCCGGGAAAGTATCCCCGGTGTTTCGCGTTTTCGGACAGATGAAACGAAGGGGGAAAGTTGCGTGTTCGCTATGCTAGGGATGCGTGGCGGGCGAACGGGCTGCGTATTCGGATTCGTCTCGTCGTTCTGAGCAACTTTCATGTTGAAAATAATTTAATCTGAGTTAGGGATTAAAAGATATGATTTTCTAAAGATTTTACTAATTTCTGGAATTTAATTAATTATTTTAAAACAACATTATCCAGAATAGTGAATGATGACGCAGGCATGACATCAGAGTGATGTCAGCAGGTCAACTGGTCGGTTGACCAGTCAAACAGACAGGTGGGTCCAGTGGGACCCACATGTCATTGTCTGTTAACTAATTAACCAGGTTAATTAGTTTAGTTAACAGATTAGTTATGTTAATTAACAGTAGTTAATTAGTTTAATTAGTTATTAGGTTAATTAAACACAATTAATTTATTTAATTAATTAATAATTTTATTTATTATTATTTTTGTTCTTTTTTTATATAAAACATTCTGGGGATGGGCCCCCCTTGTCATAGGCCCCGGGCGGCCTTAGCGGGTTAGCGGGCTGGAGGGCGACGGGCGCCGGGGCGAGCGCTCACCCGACGGAGTGTGGCGAGGCGAGGCCAGTGGCCAAGGCGACCGCGATGGCCGGCCGGCGTGGGGAGACGAAGTGCGGGGCCGGCGACGAGCGAGCTTGCGGGCGGCAAAGGAGGCGCCGCCGGAGTGGGGCCGTGCGGACGGGCTGGCGTGAGGGGCGAGGCCACGGCAGCTGCAGCAGTGGGAGGAGCGGGCGCGCGGGCCGGCGAGGCCGCATAGCTGGTGAGGTGAGGCCGCGCACGCGCGGGCAAGCAGCGTGCGGAGGCGCGGTGAGGGAGGGGATGACGGGCTTGTCCGGAGCAGGTCCGGGCTCGGCAGCGTCGAGGCACAGGCGGGCGACGGCGATGCGAATCAGAGGAGAAGGGAGGGGACGAACGGCGAAGCTCACAGGGGGGTTCGTAGGGAACTGGGCAGCGGGGGTCGGGGATGATGTGCGGCGGGGCGACGAGGTCCGGCGGCGGGGTGGACATAGGCGATCGGGGCGACGACGACGTCGAGCTCCGAGGCGCAGTCGTGGGCGCGCCGGGTGCGGGACGACGCGGGCGCGCGGTGATGGGGAGTCCGGCGACGGGGTGGTCTTCGGGCGTCGACGGACGGCTTCGGGCGGGCGCCGTCGCGGCGTTGAGGCGACGGGGTCGGGGCGGTTCGAGCCCCCGATCCGATCGGGGGGGGGGGGGGGGGAGAGTGGGAGGAGTGGGGGAGATTGGTGAACGAGGGGAGTGGGGGCGTCGGTCGTCTAGGGTTAGGTCGGGCGGCGGCTGGGCCGACTGGACCGGCCTAGTGGGTCCAGAGGCCAGCTGGGCCGTGGCCCAGTGGGGGGGGGGTTCTTCTATTTCCCTTTTTTGTTAGTTTTGTTTTCTGTTTTTTTATACTTTGCTTTCTTTTAGTTTCCTTTTATTTTAGTTTTAGTAAATTACCAAAGTGGCACCTAAATAGGATTCTACAAATTATTCCACTGCCACAATAGTTTAATACTTATAACAATTTAGTTTTGAAAATGTTTATTATTTTTAAAGCATTAAAATAATTGTTTTTGCTACTCTTTTATTCATTTAAGTGTATTTAAACATTTTATAAAAGTGTGGTTTCTCCACCATAATTATCTATGCAATATTTGGTTCACTCCGAACATTTTAGTTTTTAATATTTGAAAACTTTTATTGTTTGCCTATTTTTGAATTTGAATTTGAATCGGTTTCGAACTAACTCGAGATTAGCAACTATAAACGAGGTGACGTGGCACCATTAGCAGAGGATCACTGTAGCTTAATTACCCGGGCGTCACAATTCTCCTCCACTACAAGAAATCTCGTCCCGAGATTTAAGCGGTGGAGTAAGGGGCGAAGGCGTTGGTAGCGAAAAACCTAATGAGTCTTCTCGGTCTTGGCTGCCCTTTCGAAGAGGTTGATCCCTTTCGTTGATGTCTTCATTTCACTGCTTCAAGTCACCATGATCAATTTGTCATCCTTTCTTCGGGATCTCCATCGTACTTACGAATAGGTAAGGGGCAGCTCTACAACGATAGGATGTTACAAGGGAAAATCTTCTGGGGGTTTCCTAAGTATGAACATATGAGTATCTCTCGAGTTGAACAAATGAAACACATCGAGAGCAAAGTAAGACGGTGCAATAAGAAGTTTCAAGCGGATAGGCAATCGTTCATTTCCTGAAACAGAGTGTGAATGGGGTTTAGAGCAACGGGAATAAGTATTGTGTCCGATACCAGAATTGATCACTAGGAAGGTGGCTCGCAAATTACATACGAAGTCAAGCTCTAGGAATAACTTTGGCAATAGGGTGTATAGGAGAGTCAGGTTTCGATCCTGTGAAACTGTGGGTTATGGGCCCACCATGTGGTTCTTTTTTTATAGGAGCAGTGACATCTTGCACGGTCATGATAGCAAGGCATGTTAGGGAGTACCATGTCAGCTATGTCGGCAACAACGTTGGTACCAAGGGCGAGGGACGAAGAGAACCATTTTCCTGCTCGTTGAACGAGGCGGGCCAATAGGCAAGGTTCCCGTCCATCGGTGGCTACCGAAATGTCATCAACAATAGTAACAGGGTCTGACTGATAAGGTGGTACACCGAGGTGTTTTCGTAAGCAGGAAAATATTACTGCTTAGATCATATAAACCTCAAGAAAGGTTAAACCAAACAATGGAAAGGATAATATGATTATCAAATTAATCAGAACAACGGAAAGGAAAATGTGTTTAAACACATATATCAGGGGTATATCCTCCCCAAAGTCAAGCAGAGGATGATATCCAAGACATGATATAAAGTAGAAAACCTTTTAGGTAAGGGGGGAGGAATATCATGATATTACCCATACAACGGTGTTAGGATAAATGATAAATAAAATTTAGCATCGTGCTTCAAATGTTCCTGTTGAAAATCAGAGTACCATTGACATGCTTCAAGATAGCATTGACATGGTCATCAGGTGAAGATCAGACTTTGGAAACACAAAGGATCCATCAGGAATAACTTGTAGAATAAGTCTTACAATTTCCTCAGGGAAGAATGGATAACCTTGTTAAAAAGGAAACATTAACAATAGGTCCTCCGACCAGGTGTACTGGGCAAGACATCACCTTACCGGGTCATAAAAGAACATTGTTATTACCCTTGGAAATATATTCCAACCATCATATCTGACTGGGATTCAGATCTGGTCGGTGTTAGGATACCTCAGACTCAGGGTGCCTGAGAAGAAAAGGTGTAACACACATTGACTAGATGATAATGTAAGATCCTTGGAAATGAACTATGGAAGCGAGTTCCAAAACAAGAGTTCATCATTTAACCAATGAGAGGACGAGGAGGTGGCTGATGGACTCAGCGTCAATTCCTCGAGATTTCCAAAAGGATGGATTTCCGCAACTATGTGAATAAGGAGATAACATTTCTCAGATCAAATGACATAAGGAGGTATGCTTGAGGAAAACATACACAATTAAACATTTGTTGAAAGGTGCGCCCAAAATATGGGTTGGGTTGCACGACCAATGTCAGAATGGTGATTCAATAATCAATAGTCTAAGAACGAACGGCCGACCATTAACTTCAAAGCAATAGGGTTGCTAGAAGGCAGAATCCAAACAACACCGTTCACCTGTTGGTATCCCGGTTAGATCCAACACGGGGACCAAGAAAGAATGGTGATGATGATAAGTATTACCTGTATCAAGGATTCTTAGGAGGTGGTGAAATTCTCATGACATTCTTGACATAAAGGATGGTAATACTCAAAATAATTGCTGGATAGCACGGGTCTCCAGGTATAACCCAAAACACGAACAAGTTTGTGTTGGAGGGAAGGCAATGATGTTGTCGGTGATAACACAAATCATCGAGGGACGAGGATGGTTACATGTCATCATCCATTTGGTTGATATTCTGGAAGGAATCAAAATGTTGTTTGATGACCACGACAAATTTAGTCGAGAGGCTCCACGAAGATGTAATCGATCGGCGATGACATCAAGTGAAAGGAATGATGAAGCGAATGGTTATTGGAACCATGGGTATGACACAAACTCGAAATCAAGTTTGCTGTTCAGGGAGAAGTGATATGATGAGGTAAATCGACGTAAGCTTAGCTCATCGTCGAGAATTGTGCTCCGTGAAGAAGGACCAGGTAGCACAGTTAAAATTTAGCACAATGATGATATAGCCGATTAGGCTAGGAATGACTTAAATGATTATTAACTCGTAAGCAACAACATTTACTTAAGAGTTATTGAATCAGAGTGCGGACTCGATTCACTATTCGGTGTTCTCGGTTGACGACAACCCAGAACCTAGGAACAATTGGATCCGACGAGTGATAATAGTTTATGAAGAACCCATAAGAAGTTATGATGTCCCATGATATTCCCGAGATACCAGGGTGTAATACTCGACGGTAGGTCAAAGTAAAGGTTGGACAAGTGCAATGATCTGCACAAGAAAAGTACTTCAACTTGTCCGAGAAATGGTATTAAGGAGAAAATATGGTCGGAACCATGATTGTAAAGGACCAAACATAGATACAGGACGAACTTATGACAAGGGGATTATTATCATTTACAAGAAGCTTCAAAGAAAAGTTCCATATTGGGTCCATGGGCATGAACGCAAGGGCTCAAGGTCGACTCCCACTTCTTCAATGCATAACCTTCCATTTTACTTCTCGCTTTTGATGAGGCTGTAGTGTAGAAATTCTATCTGGCGGAGCAACAGAAGAGTATGACTCGCGAAAACTTTCGGGTTCATACCGTTTGGGGAAGGCATAGGTTCAACCCATCAGGGCATCTTAGGGGTATATACCACAAATTTCAAGAATAAATAACACAAGCTCGATAGTAGAGCATGCTTGAGAAAGCAGAGGATACAATTTACCAAAGGCATTATGTATCCGAGGAAAGGCTCACAGACTTATTGAATATGAAGGACGCTGTCGGATAAAATCCAACAAAGGATCTGGTGGTCCTCAAGGGATCTGGTGTGAGCATCGGTACTCAACCAGAGGGAGAAACATTGCAAGGAGATCAGACTTTAGAAACAACTGACTAATTCAAGGCTCAAATGCAAAGGAATTATCAATTCCAAGACAAGGGATCAGAAGCAATGCTCTGATCAGGGATGGATAAGTTGAATAGCCTTAGGGGTACGATCGATGGTCAATTGATTGGTCGAGATCCAGCTCATGTTTAAACTGGCGTCTGAGCCGGAAGGATGAATTCTAGGATCTGACTGATGATTGCGTGCATTCGCACTCATGTTGAATCAATAGGATCAAAATGACGGTGGCAAAGAATGCCAATAAGATTACTATACTTATGGGATTAACCATAATGCAAGCAAGCAAAGAATTTCAAGAGCAATAAGCTGCTGAGGATTTTCGGAAGATCGAATAGTATTTCGAAGACCATTGTGAAACACATGAACAACTGGGGGGGTGAGCGGATACTCGATAAGTGCGAGAATTATCCATAGGGGTATTCAGGTGACAAGGAACAGCAAGGCAGTAAGCTCAAAGGATTATCAAAACAACGACAAGTATTACGGGTTATCTTGTAATAACAAGACCAACTGGGGATGAATGTACGAATAACAACTGCAAGTAGTTATCCATAAGGGTTGACGGTGGAAGGGGAATTGCAAACACGATGAACACAAGTTCTCGGGTTAACAGCGGAGAGTATCTTCAGGGTCTTCACGTACAGCAGACGATCATCAGTAATAAGGGGCTCTCCGGGTGAAAGAGATAACGAGATCCTAATGTTAGATTTAGCAAAATTCATTTAACCCGAATAGAAGAGAGCTCAGAGTCCTAGAGTAAGGATCGAGGAGTAAAAGATCCTAATACCACCCAGATGGCGACGTGGGCCCGTAAGGCACACAGCCATGTTAGTAAAAGTTTTGCAATTAGACTCGACTTCGGCCAAGGAGTGTGGAAGGGGGAATTCCTACAGGCAGTCGGCTCTGATACCAACTTGTGACGCCCCCGATTTAGTCGTACACTAATCATACACGCAAACGTGTACGATCAAGATCAGGGACTCACGGGAAGATATCACAACACAACTCTACAAATAAAATAAGTCATACAAGCATCATATTACAAGCCAGGGGCCTCGAAGGCTCGAATACAAGAGCTTGATCATAGACGAGTCAGCGGAAGCAACAATATCTGAGTACAGACATAAGTTAAACAAGTTTGCCTTAAGAAGGCTAGCACAAACTGGGATACAAATCGGAAGAGGCGCAGGCCTCCTGCCTGGGATCCTCCTAAACTACTCCTGGTCGTCGTCAGCGGGCAGCACGTAGTAGTAGGCACCTCCGGTGTAGTAGGAGTCGTCGTCGATGGTGGCGTCTGGATCCTGGGCTCCAACATCTGGTTGCGACAACCAGGTAGAAGGGATAGGGGGAAAAGAGGGAGAAAGCAACCGTGAGTACTCATCCAAAGTACTCGCAAGCAAGGAGCTATACTACATATGTATGCATTGGTATCAACTGGAATAAGGCTATTATATGTGGTCTGAACTGCAGAAAGCCGGGATAAGGGGGGGATAGCTAGTCCTTTTGAAGACTACGCTTCTGGCAGCCTCCGTCTTGCAGCATGTAGAAGAGAGTAGACTGAAGTCCTCCAAGTAGCATCGCATAGCATAATCCTAACCGATGATCCTCCCCTCGTCGCCCTGTGAGAGAGCGATCACCGGTTGTATATGGCACTTGGAAGGGTGTGTTTTATTTAGTATCCAGTTCTAGTTGTCATAAGGTCAAGGAACAACTCCAAGTCGTCCTGTTACCGAAGATCACGGCTATTCGAATAGATTAACTTCCCTGCAGGGGTGCACCACATAACCCAACACGCTCGATCCCATTTTGCCGGACACACTTTTCTGGGTCATGCCCGGCCTCGTAAGATCAACACGTCGCAGCCCTACCTAGGCACAACAGAGAGGTCAGCACGCCGGTCTAAATCCTATGGCGCAGGGGTCTGGGCCCATCGCCCTTTGCACACCTGCACGTTGCGAACGCGGCCGGAAGCAGATCTAGCCCCCTTAATACAAGAGCCGGCTTATGGTCCAATCCGGCGCGCGCCACTCAGTCGCTGACGTCACGAAGGCTTCGGCTGATACCACGACGTCGAGTGCCCATAACTGCCCCGCGTAGATGGTTAGTGCGTATAGGCCAGTAGCCAGACTCAGATCAAATACCAAGATCTCGTTAAACGTGTTAAGTATCTGCGAACGCCGACCAGGGCCAGGCCTACCTCTCTCCTAGGTGGTCTCAACCTGCCCTGTCGCTCCGCCACAAAGTAACAGTCGGGGGCCGTCGGGAACCCAGGCCCACCTCTACCGGGATGGAGCCACCTGCCCCTTCAGCCCCCATCTCCGAACAGTATCACAGGTAATGTAATAGTGTAAAGTAAATAGTATATGCCCGTGATCACCTCCCGAAGTGATCACGGCCCATTAGTATAGCATGGCAGACGGACAAGAGTGTAGGGCCACTGATGGAACACTAGCATCCTATACTAAGCAGTAGGATAGCAGGTAAAGGTAACAACAGTAGTAGCAAGGACAGGCTATGCAGCAGTATAGGATTAACTGAAAGCAGTAACATGCTACACTACTCTAATGCAAGCAGTAGAGAATAATAGGCGATATCTGGTGATCAAAGGGGGAGGGGGCTTGCCTGGTTGCTCTGGCAAGAGAGAGGGGTCGTCAACACCGTAGTCGTACTGGGTAGCAGCGGCGTCGGTCTCGGTGTCTCGCGAGAGAAGAAGGGGGGAGAAACAATAAATGTTTAAGCAAATAGATGCATAGCGATGCATGACATGACAAGTATCGGTGCTAGGGGTGCCCTATCGCGGTATGAGGTGATACCGGTGAAGGGGGGAAACATCCGGGAAAGTATCCCCGGTGTTTCACGTTTTCGGACAGATGAAACGGAGGGGGAAAGTTGGGTGTTCGCTATGCTAGGGATGCGTGGCGGGCGAACGGGCTGCGTATTCGGATTCGTCTCGTCGTTCTGAGCAACTTTCATGTTGAAAATAATTTAATCCGAGTTACGGATTAAAAGATATGATTTTCTAAAGATTTTACTAATTTCTGGAATTTAATTAATTATTTTGAAACAACATTGTCCAGAATAGTGAATGATGACGCAGGCATGACATCAGAGTGATGTCAGCAGGTCAACTGGTCGGTTGACCAGTCAAACAGACAGGTGGGTCCAGTGGGACCCACATGTCATTGTCTGTTAACTAATTAACCAGGTTAATTAGTTTAGTTAACAGATTAGTTATGTTAATTAACAGTAGTTAATTAGTTTAATTAGTTATTAGGTTAATTAAACACAATTAATTTATTTAATTAATTAATAATTTTATTTATTATTATTTTTATTCCTTTTTTATATAAAACGTTCTGGGGGATGGGCCCCCCTTGTCATTGGCCCCGGGGGGCCTTAGCGGGTTAGCGGGCTGGAGGGCGACGGGCGCCGGGGCGAGCGCTCACCCGCACGGAGTGTGGCGAGGCGAGGCCAGTGGCCAAGGCGACCGTGGTGGCCAGCCGGCGTGGGGAGACGAAGTGCGGGGCCGGCGACGAGCGAGCTCGCGGGCGGCAGAGGAGGCGCCGCCGGAGTGGGGCCGCGCGGACGGGCTGGCGTGAGGGGCGAGGCCACGGCAGCTGCAGCAGTGGGAGGCGCGGGCGCGCGGGCCGGCGAGGCCGCATCACTGGTGAGGTGAGGCCGCGCACGCGCGGGCAAGCGACGTGCGGAGGCGCGGTGAGGGAGGGGGTGACGGCCTTGTCCGGAGCAGGTCCGGGCTCGGCAGCGTCGAGGCACAGGCGGGCGACGGCGATGCGAATCAGAGGAGAAGGGAGGGGACGAACGGCGGAGCTCACAGGGGGGTTCGTAGGGAACTGGGCAGCGGGGGTCGGGGACGATGTGCGGCGAGGCGACGAGGTCCGGCGGCGGGGTGGACATAGGCGATCGGGGCGACGGCGATGTCGAGCTCCGAGGCGCAGTCGTGGGCGCGCCGGGTGCGGGACGACGCGGGCACGCGGTGATGGGGAGTCCGGCGACGGGGTGGTCTTCGGGCGTCGACGAACGGCTTCGGGCGGGCGCCGGCGCGGCGTTGAGGCGACGGGGTCGGGGCGGTTCGAGCCCCCGATCCAATCGGGGGGGGGGGGGGGGGGGGGGGGGGGGGGGGGGGGAGAGTGGGAGGAGTGGGGGAGATTGGGGAACGAGGGGAGTGGGGTTGTCGGTCGTCTAGGGTTAGGTCGGGCGGCGGCTGGGCCGACTGGACCGGCCTAGTGGGTCCAGAGGCCAGCTGGGCCGTGGCCCAGTGGGGGGGGGGTTCTTCTATTTCCCTTTTTTTGTTAGTTTTGTTTTCTGTTTTTTTATACTTTGCTTTCTTTTAGTTTCCTTTTATTTTAGTTTTAGTAAATTATCAAAGTGGCACCTAAATAGGATTCTACAAATTATGCCACTGCCACAATAGTTTAATACTTATAACAATTTAGTTTTGAAAATGTTTATTATTTTTAAAGCATTAAAATAATTGTTTTTGCTACTCTTTTATTCATTTAAGAGTATTTAAACATTTTATAAAAGTGTGGTTTCTCCACCATAATTATCTATGCAATATTTGGTTCACTCCGAACATTTTAGTTTTTAATATTTGAAAACTTTTATTGTTTGCCTATTTTTGAATTTGAATTTGAATCGGTTTCGAACTAACTCGATATTAGCAACTATAAACGAGGTGACGTGGCACCATTAGCAGAGGATCACTGTAGCTTAATTACCCGGGCGTCACACTGACTTTGGGCGAGCTCTGGCCAAGATGAAGTGCCCCAACAACTACCTCTCAGGACTTACCAAGTATGTACTCACCAGTTCAATATTACCAATACCAGTTGCAATTAATGGCTATGTTCTGTACGGTCGATGTATTAAGCATGTTTTAGTAAACATGCCTAACACGTTTTTGCTTCTTTCCCTACCTTTTTATAGTCATCTGGGCCATTCTCTGATCTGGCAACACCTGCCTTGTGATGTTTAACTATGCCAATTGCATTTTTATCAATACCGGTTTCAATGTCTATTAAACCTATTGCAATTAATAGTTGAATCCATTTTTAAATAGTTGCATTTCAATGGCTACAAACTTACAAAACATGACTTAGGATGTTGTTAAGCCTGTTGCAATTAACAGTTGTATCCTTTTTTTTATCTGTCCATTTGCTACCATGCTACTCTCCGCAATGAAGATATACTAGAGATGCTGCCCCATTTGCTTTTTTGAATGGATGCTAACCCTGTTGTACTTAACATGATTGTCCTTGTACTTAGCAGGGTCATAACGGCCGATGCTGTTGTTTGCCGTCAAGGTTAGCTACATCCCATGTCTTATAGTACTTCACATCATTTGTGCAATTGCAGTTTAACTTCTACCATTTATTGGTTGCCTGTAGGTACACATGTCAGTGGCACTGATCCACGCTTCGACCCGGAGGAACAGCTCGCCTCCGCTGACTTTGGGCGGGCTCTGGCCAAGATGAAGTGCCCCAGCAACTACCTCTCAGGACTTACCAAGTATGTACCCACCAGTTCAATCTTACCAATACCAGTTGCAATTAATGGCTATGTTTTGTAATGCCGATGTATTAAGCATGTAGTAGTAAACATGCCTAACATGTTTGAGCTATTTTCGCTACCTTTTTATAGACAGCTGGACTATTATCTGCTCTGGCAGCACCTGCCCTGTGATGTTTAACTCTACCAATTGCATTTTTATCAGTACTGGTTTCAATGGCCATAAAGCCCGTTGCAATTAACAATTGTATCCATTTTTAAAGAGTTGTATTTCAATGGCTACAAACTTACAAAACATGAATTAGGATGTTGTTAAGCTTATTGCAATTAACATTGTGTCCATTTTTTAATCTGTCCCTTTGCTACCGTGCTACTCTTTCGAAATGAAGATATCACTACAGATGCTGCCGTTTTATTACCATTTGCTATTTTTGGTGGATGTTAACCCTGCTGTAGTTAACATTGGCTTTCCATGTACTTACACAAGGCTACAATGGGCGATGCTGTTGTTTTCCATCGAGGTTAGTTGCATCCCATGTCTTATACACCATCTATTCCTAAATGTAAGTATTTTTAGAGATTCCAGTATAGACTACATAAGGAGCAAAATGAGTGAATCTAGATTCCAATCTAAACTATATCTATAATTCTATATACATCCGTATGTAGTTCATATTGAAATCTAAAAAATACTTGTACTTAGGAACATAGGTAGTTGTATTTTACATCATTTGTGCAATCTCAGTTTAGCTTCTAACATTTACTGGTTGCTTGTAGGTACATATATGAGGGGTACTGATCCACACTTCGATCCCTTTTGCGTATGGGGCAATGAGATATTCATGAACAAGCGTCAAGTGAGGAAACTAAGAAAGATTGTTAGGAGAAATAAATGGGTGATTGGAATTAAGCTCTTTATTTACACTTTGTCAAAGACAACAGTGAACTTTAGGATGGTAAGTAATGTGTTGCCTTTTCCCCTACCCACAACAAGTTACTCTATTAGACCTCAGTATATGATATTTTTCTCTTTTCAGTGGTTTCTGAAGCTATTTACTGATGATTACCTTGCAAACTACATGACCAGAGTGGAGGCAACTAAGGTTAAAGTATATAATTCATGCTACCATGATAATGCTCTAGAAGTCTTCCTGGAGGCGGTGAAGGATGGGCGGGCGATCGTCACAAGGGATTGGACAAAAGTGGTTCGTGCTTATGAAATGCAGGAAGGCACATTATGGGCATTTCGCTTCTTCAACACTGTCGGCAGTCAAAATGATTTACTCTTGTCTCTTCACCTTTACCGCCTTTAAATACTGCGGTTCATCACAGTGAATTGGTGCATAATCCTGTAATTACTGAACATATTGTACTGGCATTTTTATTTATGGATTCGTTGTTGAACCATTGTGCCGAGAATTTGAATTACACGTTTCGTATTTCAAAATTTCCAATTAGAATAATAAATTACAGGTAAAAATAAAAATAGAACAGACATTCATGGACCTTTGCAAACGGTTCTAGCACTAAAAGCGCTTGCGATGGATAGCCCAATGCCACACAGTTTTTTACATCAAATCATGTGTGATGTAGTTAATGAAAGCAAACAGTTAACCAAGGCAGAGCGTGTGTGATAACCTTTCACACACGAGCGTATACATAAAACCGTGTGGGATTACATTCGAACGGAAACGTTTTCCCTGGATCGACTATGTGGGATGTACATAAGAACGAAAACGTATTCCTTGGATTGACTGTGTGTGATATACATACGAACGGAAATGTTTTTCTGGGATTCACCGTGTGGGATGTACATACCTACAAAAATGATTTTCTTGGATTACCATGTGGGATGTACATACCTACGGAAATGATTTTCTCGGATTACCGTGTGGGATGTACATACCTACGGAAATGATTGGGTTTCGATGCCTCGCCCGATCGCACATGGCCCCAGCCTGGGTCCGAGGAGGGCCTATCCCCGACAATTTCTGGGTCGTGTGGGAAGGACACCCTATAGCACACACTCACTTGAGGACGGTTCCAAATGCCATCGCGGAAAGGGGTAAAAAACCGTTTGTTTAGGACCGAAGCGCACTAGTGTAGTAAAGATGAAATTATTTGTCTTGCTTCTATTGCTGTGCCTCCTAATGATCCTTTAGAACAATATTTGCTAGACCATGAAAATGATATGTTTATGAATGAAAGAAGGGAAATAGATGAAGTATTCTTTAACCAGGGACCTATTTTGAAACACAATTTGCCTATTGAAATCCTTGGAGATCCTGCTCCACCTAAGGGTGATCTCGTGTTTGAGCTTAAACCATTACCTGATACTCTGAAATATGCTTATCTTGATGAAAATAAAATATATCATGTTATTATTAGTGCTAACCTTTCAGAGTATGAAGAAAAGAAATGATTGAAAACTCTGAAGAAGCACCGTGTCGCTATTGGATATACTCTTGATGATCTTAAGGGCATTAGTCCCACTCTATGTCAGCACAAAATTAAATTTGAGAAAGATGCTAAACCGGTTGTTGATCATCAACGACGGCTAAATCCTAAGATGAACGAAGTGGCAATAAATGAAATACTAAAGCTTTTAAAGGCAGGTATAATTTATCCTATTGCCGATAGTCAATGGGTAAGCCCTGTTCATTGTGTCCCTAAGAAGGGAGATATTACTGTAGTTCCTAATGATAAGAATGAATTGATTCCACAAAGAATTGTTATAGGTTATAGAATGGTAATTGATTTTCGCAAATTAAATAAAGCTACTAGAAAAGATCATTACCCTCTACCTTTTATTGATCAAATGCTAGAAAGATTATCCAAGCATACACATTTTTGCTTTCTAGATGGTTATTCTGGTTTCTCTCAAATACATGTGTCAAAAGATGATCACCAGAAAACCACTTTTACTTGCCCTTTTGGTACCTTTGCTTATAGACATATGCCTTTTAGTTTATGTAATGCACCTGCTACCTTTCAAAGATGTATGACTGCTATATTCTCTGACTTTTGTGAAAAGATTGTTGAGGTTTTCATGGATGATTTCTCCATTTACGGAACTTCTTTTGATGATTGCTTAAGCAACCTTGATCGAGTTTTGCAGAGATGTGAAGAAACTAATCTTGTATTGAATTGGGAGAAGTGCCACTTTATGGTTAATGAAGGTATTGTCTTGGGGCATAAAATTTCTGAAAGACGTTGATAAAGCTTAAGTAGATGCTATTGAAAAGATGCTGTGTCCTAAAGATATCAAAGGTAGAAGAAGTTTCCTTGGTCATGCTGGTTTCTGTAGGAGGTTTATTAAAGACTTCTCTAAAATTTCTAGGCCTCTCACTAATATCTTGCAAAAAGATGTTCCTTTTGTTTTTGATGATGATTGTGTAGAAGCATTTGAAATACTTAAGAAAGCCTTGATTTCTACACCTATTGTTCAACCACCTGATTGGAATTTACCCTTTGAAATTATGTGTGATGCTAGTGATTAAGCTGTTGGTGGCGTTTTAGGACAAAGAGTTGATAAGAAATTAAATGTTATTTAGTATGCTACTAAAACTCTAGATAGTGCCCAAAGAAATTATGCTACCACTGAAAAAGAATTTTCAGCAGTTGTATTTGCATGTGATAAGTTCAGACCTTATATTGTTGATTCCAAAGTAACTGTTCACACTGATCATGCTACTATTAAATATCTGATGGAAAAGAAAGATGCCAAACCTAGACTTATTAGATGGGTTCTCTTGCTACAAGAATATGATTTGCATATTATTGATAGAAAGGGAGCCGAGAACCCCGTTGCAGACAACTTGTCTAGGTTAGAAAATGTTCTTAATGACCCACTGCCTATTGATAATAGCTTTCCTGATGAACAATTAAATGTCATAAATGCCTCACATAATACTCCATGGTATGCTGATTATGCTAAGTACATTGTTGCTAAATTTATACCACCTAGTTTCACATACCAGCAAAAGAAAAAGTTTTTCTATGATTTAAGGCATTACTTCTGGGATGACCCACACCTTTATAAAGAAGGAGTAGATGGTGTTATTAGACGTTGTGTACCTAAGCATGAACAGGAACAGATCCTACACAAGTGCCACTCCGAGTCTTACGAAGGACACCATGCTGGAGATAGAACTACACATAAGGTATTGGAATCCGGTTTCTATTGGCCCACTCTCTTTAAAGATGCCCATAAGTTTGTCTTGTCTTGTGATCATTGTCAAAGAATTGGTAATATTAGTAGACGTCAGGAAATGCCTATGAACTATTCACTTGTTATAAACCATTTGATGTTTGGGGCTTTGATTATATGGGACCTTTTCCTTCCTCTAATGGGTATACACATATTTTAGTTGCTGTTGATTACATTACTAAGTTGGTAGAAGCTATTCAAACTAGTAGTGTTGATCATAACACTTCTATTAAGATGTTTAAAGAAGTTATTTTTCCAAGGTTTAGAGTCCCTAGATATTTAATGACTGATGGTGGTTCACATTTTATTCATGGTGCTTTCTGTAAAATGCTTGGTAAATATGATGTCAACCATAGAATTGCATCTCCATATCATTCTCAGTCTAGTAGTCAAGTAGAATTGAGCAATAGAGAGATTAAATTAATTTTGCAAAAGACTGTTAATAGATCTAGAAAGAATTGGTCTAAGAAACTTGATGATGCTTTGTGGGCTTATAGAACTGCTTATAAGAATCCTATGGGTATGTCTCCGTATAAAATGGTTTATGGAAAAACATGTCACTTACCTCTCAAACTAGAACATAAGGCATATTGGGCTATTAAAGAGCTCAATTACAATTTTAAACTTGCCGGTGAGAAGAGGTTATTTGACATTATCTCACTTGATGAATGGAGAACCCAAGCCTATGAGAATGCCAGGTTGTTTAAAGAAAAAGTTAGAAGATGGCATGATAAAAGGATACAAAAGCGTGAGTTTAATGTAGGTGATCATGTTTTGCTATACAACTCACATTTAAGATTTTTTGCAGGAAAGCTTCTCTCTAAATGGGAAGGCTCTTACATCATCGAGGAGGTCTACCGTTCGGGTGCCATATAAATTAACAATGCCGAAGGTGGTAAACGGTCAAAGACTCAGACATTATATCTCAGGTACTCTCATAAATGTTGAGACCAATGTAATTGATACCGTAACACCGGAGGAGGACATAAGGGATACTTTCTAGAACATTTCAGACTCCGAAAAGGAATAGGTATGTGGTACGGTAAGTAAACCGACTCCAAAATGTTTCCAATGATAAATTTTCTCTGTTTTGGAATATTTAAAAAATTAGGAAAATTAAAAGTAGTCCGGAAGAGACATGAGGCAGCCACAAGGGTGTAGGGCGTGCCCCCCGACCTTGTGTCCACCTCGTGTGCCCTCTGGACTCTGATTTCCTGCACAATACTTCTTATGGTCGGTAAAAAATCATTATATAATCTCCTGAAGGTTTTGCCCACAGTACCACGACAAAATCCTTTGTTTTCGTTTTGAGTTGTTCCTGCAGAAGATTTGGAGCAAGATGTCTTTGCAAGAGTCGGTCGGGGAGAGTCGGGTATCTCACCCGGCACCAGGTCCAAGAGCATACAATAATCTAATCACTTTGGGCCAGCAACAGAGGAAGAGATGGAGGCTGACTTAAAAAGAGTGGACGCCATGGAGGAGGATCAAGAAGTTACCTCTCGTATTCAAACCATATTCAGGCTGGAGGAACTTCAGAGCTCAGCAATACCAAATTCGGTTATTCCTCCCAATGCTAGATTTCTCTCTTATGAAAACATGAGAAAGAGTGTTGTTTTTTCTCCCGCAGCAAGGAAACACCCATGGGTTGATGGAGCTCTAGCTGTCACGGGTAAACTTCCCAAGGAAGTAATGGATCTTAAGCAGCAAATCAATAAGCTCGAGGAAGAGAACCATATCCTAAGAGGCATCATCACCAAGAATATCACATCACCACGTCCAAAGAAAGAGACCTAAATATATGGATATGGGCACTCCCCTTGGCAACTGCCAAGCTTGGGGAGTGCCCCGGTATCGTATCATCATCACACCTCTATCTTTATCATTTTTCTTAGTTCGATCCTTTTGGTTATATCTTGATCTAGTAGAATAAAGTTTTAGTATGATATAGCTTCGAGTTTTGCCTTATGTTCCCTCTATGTAATCAAGTTCGTGAGATATATAATAAAGAGTAGTTTTGAGTTAAGGGCTTTGCTTTCTTGCTATGATCTTGAGGGAATTAAATAAAGAAAGAATAAAAAGAAATAAAAAGATCATATATTAATCTTATGGAGAGTAATGACTTCACATATAAAGAGTATGATCAATAAAAGTTGTTGAGAGTTGACAAACATAGTTTTGGTCATTGTTGCAATTAATAGGAAGTAATAAAGAAAGAGAGGCTTCACATATAAATATACTATCTTGGACATCTTTTGTAATTGTGAGCACTCATTAAACTATGACATGATAAAAAGTTGATGTTGGACAAGGAAGACAACATAATGAGTTATGTTTGCTTATATCCGAATAGAGTCATGGATCATCCAACATGTTGAGATTGCCTCCCCCTCTCACGCTAGCCAAATTCTTTGCACCAAGTATATATACTACTTGTGCTTCAAAACATCCCTAAACCCAGTTTTGCCATGAGAGTCCACCATACCTACCTATGGATTGAGTAAGATCCTTCAAGTAAGTTGTCATCGGTGGAAGCAATAAAATTTGCTCTTTAAATATGTATGATCTATTAGTGTGAAGAAAATAATCTTGATACAAACTTGTGATACGAAAGAAATAAAAGCGACAGACTGCATAATAAAGGTCCTTATCACAAGGGGCAATATAAAGTGACGTTATATTGCACTAAGATTTTGTACATCCAACCATAAAAGTGCATGACAACCTCTTCTTCCCTCTGTGGAGGGCATACCTTTTACTTTTTATCTCTTACCCTTATACAAGAGTCATGGTGATCATCACCTTTCCTTTTTATGCTTTTCCTTTGGCAAGCTCCGTGTGTTAGAGAGATCCGGATATATATATATCCACTCGGGTGTAGGCTATCATAAAGTATTATTGTTGACATTACCCTTGAGGTAAAAGGTTGGGAGGCGAAACTATATGCCCCTATCTTTCTCGGTGTCCGATGGAAACTTTGAACCCATAAGTATTGCATGAGTGTTAGCAATTGTGAAAGATTATATGATAGTTGAGTATGTGGACTTGCTGAAAAGCTCTTTAATTGACTCTTTCTGATGTTATGATAAATTGCAATTGCTCCAATGACTGAGATAATAGTTTGTTAGTTTTCAATAAAGTTAATGATTCATAATTTACTTTGTGAACGAATTGTTACTTTAGCATAAGAAATTATATGATAATATATGTTGTTTTTCTAAAGATGATCATGATGACCTCCTGTCCATATTTTATTTTATCGACACCTCTATCTCTAAACATGTGGACATACTTATCGATATCGGCATTCGCTTGAGGACAAGCGAGGTCTAAGCTTGGGGGAGTTGATACGTCCATTTTGTATCATGCTTTTATTTTGATATTTATTACATTATGGGTTGTGATTACACATTATATCACAATACTAATGCCTATTCTCTCTTATTTTATAAGGTTTGCATGATGAGGGAGAATGCCGACAGCTAGAATTCTGGACTGGAAAAGGAGCAAATAAAAGAGACCTATTCTACACAACTCTAAAGGTCCTGAAACTTCATGGAGCTTATTTTTGGAATATATAAAAAATATTGGGCGAAGAAAGTACCAGAGGGGGGCCACCAGCCGACCACAAGGGTGGAAGGCGCACCCCACGACCTTGTGGGCCCCTGGCAGGCCTCCGGTGCCCATCTTTAGCTATATGGTGTGTTTTGACCTAGAAAAAATCAAGAAGAAGCTTTCGGGACGAAGCACCGCCGTCTTGAGGCGGAACCCTGGCAGAACCAATCTAGGGCTCCAGCGGAGCTGTTCTTCCGGGAAAACATCCCTCCGAGAGGGGAAATCGTTGTCATCATCATCACCATCGATCCTCTCATCGAGAGGGGTCAATCTCCATCAACATCTTCACCAAGACCATCTCCTCTCAAACCCTAGTTCATTTCTTGTATTCGATCTTGGTCCCAAAACCTCAGATTGGTACCTGTGGGTTGCTAGTAGTGTTGATTACTCCTTGTAGTTGATGCTAGTTGGTTTATCCGGTGGAAGATCATATGTTCAGATCCTTAATGATAATTAATACTCCTCTGATTATGATTATGAATATGCTTTGTGAGTAGTTATGTTTGTTCCTGAGGACATGGGAGAAGTCTTGTTAAAAGTAATCATGTGAATTTGGTATTCGTTCGATATTTTGATGAGATGTATGTTGTCTCTCCTCTAGTGGTGTTATGTGAACGTCGACTACATGACAATTCACCATTGTTTGGGCCTAGGGGAAGGCATTTGGAAGTAATAAGTAGATGATGGGTTGCTAGAGTGACAGAAGCTTAAACCCTAGTTTATGTATTGCTTTAAGGGACTGATTTGGATCCATATGTTTCATGCTATGGTTAGGTTTACCTTAATTCTTCTTTCGTAGTTGCGGATGCTTGCGAGAGGGGTTAATCATAAGTGGGAGGCTTGTCCAAGGAAGGGCAGGACCCAAGCACCGGTCCACCCACATATGAAATTATCAAAGTAACGAACGCGAATCGTATGAGCATGATGAAAACTAGCTTGATAGTAATTCCCATGTGTCCTCAGGAGCGCTTTGCTTTATATAAGAGTTCGTCCAGGCTTGTCCTTTGCTACACATAGGATTGGGCCACCTTTCTACACCTTCTTTACTTTTATTACTTGTTACCCGTTACACTTTATGTTATCACAAAACTATCTATTACCGATAATTTCAGTGCTTGCAGAGGATACCTTGCTGAAGACCTCTTGTTATTTCCTTCTGCTCCTCGTTGGGTTTGACACTCTTACTTATCGAAAGGACTACGATAGATCCCCTATACTTGTGGGTCATCACGTCCCTCGCCTTCTTGATCCGGCAAGGTGTCGAGGTAGTAGATGAGTTCCGTCGGCACGACGGCGTGGTGACGGTGATGGTGAAGTGATTCTCGCAGGGCTTCGCATAAGCACCGCAAAACTATGACCGGGGGTGTAAACTGTGGAGGGGGGCGCTGCACACGGCTAATGATTGTTGTTGTGTGTTCTAGGCGCCCCTTGCCCACATATATATAGGTGGGAGGAGGGGAGCAGCAATGGTGCACCCCAAGTAGGAGGAATCCTACTTGGGGTCCTCCCCAATTCGGCCTCCCCCCTTCCATATTTCCGGAGGGGGGAAAAGGGAAGAGGAAGGAGAGAAGGAAGGGGGGGCGGAACCCCTCTTTCCCTTCTCCCACTCGGCCTCCTTCCTTGGGGGGGGGGGCGCCCCCCCTTGTGGGCTGGTGTGCTCCCCTCCTATGCACTGGTACGTGTCGGTCCTATACAAACGGGTTTTAACCCCTTTCCGCGACGGAATTTGGAACCGTTGCCAAGTGAGTGTGGGCGATAGGGGGGGGTCCTTCCCACACGACCTAGAAACCGTCAGGGATATGCCCTCCTGGCACACACTCTCAGCAAAATGAGGTCGTGTGTGACCGGCGAGCGCTCAAATACGGAAATACGTATAGTAGAGCTAAAAAATACAATTATAAGGCGAAATTGTTTCCGATCACAAGTACATCCCACACAGTCAGTCCCCACTAAACGTTTCCGTTCGTATGTACATCCCACACAGTCACTCCAAGGAAAACATTTCCGTTCACAGGTACATCACAGACACTTTTTCCCGTTAAATCGTTTGCGTTATTGAATGCATCACACACGGTCCGTAGAAGAAACTGTGTGGCAAAGGCTATCCATCAGACACAATTTTTATGTGGTAAACGTTTGCGCAAGGTGGCCTAACGCAAACAGTTTTCAAGAGAAAGTCGTGTGTGATTGTTCATTGATCCAACACGGTTTATTTCTAGAAACTGTGTGCGTTGCTTGAGGTCATCGCCCATAGTATTTTTTCAACAACCGTTTGCAATAGCAAAACCCAATTAGTAGGCTAATTATCCGACTATTCATAATCCATTTATTAATCTAATTGACATTTCATATTAAGCACACAATATATTTCATTTTCATAATTGAAATACATCAGAGTACAACATCATATAGCTTCAGCACTCAGCTACCCCATTACACAATACACCAGGACCAAGTTTCACATGCAACATCTATAACCTTTTGAAATTATCATCATAGATGGTACATAGACAGATGTATCTTATCTGGAAAACTGCTGAAGCAGAAGGCGAATATTGAGCCTTCATTTATGTTGAAGGTCTTTGTAACTTTAGGCTAGTGCCTGTGGATGATTGACCGTCCATCCTTCGTCCTCTTCAAGAACACTTCAAGATTGAATTGTGGGTGTTGTATGAATACCTTCCTCGCCTCCTGACCATACAGGTGGTTTGAGAGGTAATCATCAGTGAACTGCTTTGGAAAGGCCTGGAAACAAGGATGTGCATAAATATCTTCTCTATATTGGAAATGGGGCAAATGAATGAAAAAAGCAAGGTATAATAGTTAGTACCATCCTGTGGTGAACTGATGTCTTCTTCATTGTGCAGACAAAGATCTTGTTGTTTTTTGTCGCTAATTTCTTTATCCTAACAATCTTTCTGAGTTTCTTGACTTGACTGATATTCATGGATAACTCATTTCCCCATATGAAAAAGGGTCGAACAGTGGGTCAAAACCTCTGACAGCAGGACCTACATGTGCAAGACCAAATTGTTAAAAACCTAATTATTAGAATGGTTCCTGCAATTGCCCAATAATGTGCTATTAGACAACGGACCATGCACGTGCTAACCTCGATTGTAAACCTCAGTGCTTCCCATTGTTTCCCTGCAACACATATAAGGTAGTTAGTCATCAGGTTAAGTAAGAGTTCGCATGCTATCCATAAAATATGTTGATGAAAAATAAGCACATTGCGGATTCATCAGATTAATTCAAGCCACATGGAAAACCCATTTATTCAAACCAAGCATGATTAATAACTAGGAAATATAGCACTTGTATATGTTTCTCATGTATTAAGTGTAGCCAAATTCGATTTATTACTCACATGCACAACAATACAAAATTCTACCCACGACAATTGGACATCGTAGTGTAGAATTGAACCAAGTAGTTAGCTAAACACCACAACAAATGAACCAAACATTAACTGAGCACCACATTGCACAATATAACATACTCCTAATAGAAGTTCAAACAGTTAACCAAACCAAGCATGCTTAACAACTTGGAAATATAGCAATTGTATTTTTTGTCATGTATTTACTACATCCAAATTCAATTTATTCCTCGAATGGTATACAATAACAGAATGCACCCACAACTATTGAACATCACATTGCAGAATTGAACCAAACAAAACAGTTAACTAAACACCACAACAAATGAACTAAACGTTAACTGAGCACCACATTGCACAATATAACATACTCCTAATAGAAGATCAGACAGTTAACCAAACCAAGCATGCTTAACAACACGGAAATATAGCAATTGTATTTGTTTCTCATGTATTTAGTATAGCCAAATTAGATTTATTTCTCACATGGTATACAATAAAAGAATGCACCCACAACAATTTAACATCACATTGCATAATTGAACCAAACAGCTAATCGCGTCGCATCGTCGGCGCACGAGGCGTCGACGGTGGCCTTGACGACAAGGTGCTCCTCCAAGATCTAGGGGTCGACACGAATGGCATCCATCACGACTCCATTCGCGCATGCGGCCGCGATTTGCTTCTCCGCTGCCAAATGGTTCTTGGGATCCTGGCTATACTGCACGCACCATGGCTTAGGGTGTCGCTTATTTGGGGGAGGGGTCGGTGATTTGGGTGGAAGGTGTCGCGCCGGCGGTCGGGGCATGTGGGATGTGGAAGGAGAAGGAGGATGGGGGTTGGGTGTGGATTACCTGCCTGGATAGGCGAGGCCGAGCAACATGGAGGAGAGTCGCCGGTGAGGAGGCAGCGCTGCAAACAAGGAGTGAAGGTTTCAACTTAGAAAGGAAGGAGGAAACAGGGGAAATGTGGCTTTTGGTAAGGGGGAGGGGGCGGGGAGGTAGATATTTCCGCAGAAGCCGAAAATTTGGAATTGCTTCAGCGAAAAAACTCGTGCGCAAAGTCTCATCAGACACGGTCCCTTATTCAGAACTGTGTACGATATGTGAACATCACAAACGATTCAAATAGCTTAACCCGTGTGTGTTGAGTTTGAACGTCAAAATTTTTGGTTCGAATTTCCCTGGTTACAGTGGTCATCCACGTCACAAAGGAGACTAACTTCTTAATCGAGCAAGTTCAGCAATTAAACAGAGCTAGCTGACCTAAACATTACTCTAACAAATTAAAGACCGACGCTATTAATTAAACAAAACAAAGAGTACTACTACGGCTGGTTCTCGTCGATCTTCGCCGCCGCCTCCATGTCCAGCTCGCGCCCGACGGTCTCCTAGGGAAGGGTCTCCATGGCATCCATCGCACCATACTCGGCAAGCATCTCGACATCCGCGTCCGCCATCTCTTTGGAAAAGGCCGCCACGAGCTGGGCGTGGGTGGACGCGATCTGGGCTTGGAAGGGCTCCATTGATGCAAGGTATGCGGCGGAGGAATGGACGGCTACTCGAACGCTCTCGACGATTGCCAGCTCTTTGGCCGTGGGTTGCTGACCGTTGTCGAAGAAGTTTCGTTTGATTTGTGCGGTGACCGCCACGAGCTGGGCATGGATGGCCTCGACATGGTAGTGGGCGGCCTCCATCAGGGCTAAGGCCGCCGCTGCGAAACGGAGAGCTGCTGTGCCACTCTTGCCAGTTGCTATCCCCGAGGCAGATGTTGTTGTCGCCGCCTGAGAAGCAACAATGGCCGTTTGGGCTGCCTTGGCCGCCCGAACGCAGACTGTGGTCGCCCTCACGAAGCTTGTTAGCACGCACCTGGCGGTTGCGGCCGCGCTCTCGCCAGAGTGGGCCGCTGAAGTTGCCCTCACGACGTGGGTCCACGTCCCCATCTTTCACCAGCGACGAATGAACAGTGAAATGATATTTGGGGAATGAGCTAGTGTGCTTGACACGCCGGCTGTGGACTGTAGCCAACGCACCTTCTCGCATAAGCCATAGGTGTACTATACACCGACGATGCTCCAAGATATTTTGTGCTGCATCTCAAACGGTTGGTGATAATAAACTATGTGCAATCTACTTGATTTATCGTCTTGATTTGAATTACGTAATGGGGTCACAGCTACGAAGGATGGTGTTTGAATTGCTAGAACTTTTATCTGTAGTGAACATGCAACTATAGGTGTGTCGTCAAAAAATGGAATTGTTCTGGGTTCGTTTGGACGTTTTTATACATTAAATTGGTTTTGTAGGCATTTTAGGTGCATAATTCTAATTTGAACTACGTGCACATGCTCCAGTGCGTATAAACGGGTTGAAAAATCAAATATGTGTCCTTGGTTGCTGGTACGTCCATTTTGCATCATGCTTTTATATCAATATATATTGCATTATGGGCTGTTATTACACATTATGTCACAATATTTATGCCTATTCTCTCTTATTTTACAAGGTTTACATAAAGAGGGAGAATGTCGGCAGCTGGGATTCTGGGCTGGAAAAGGAGCAAATATTAGAGACCTATTCTGCATAGCTCCAAAAGTCCTAAAACTTCATGGAAGATGTTTTCCAAATATATAAAAAATACTGAGAGCAAGAACTTCACTAGGGGGGCCACACCCTACCCATGAGGGTGGGGGGCGCGCCCTACCCCCCTAGGCGCGCCCCTACCTCGTGGGCCCCCTGGTGGCCCTTCGGTGGACATCTTCTTCTATATGGAGTCTTTCGATGGGAAAAAAATCATAAGCCATCTTCTCGGACGAAACTCCGCCGCCACGAGGCGGAACCTTGGCGGAACCAATCTAGGGCTCTGGCGGAGCTGTTCTGCCGGGGAAACTTCCCTCCCGGAGGGGGAAATCATCGCCATCGTCATCACCAACGCTCCTCTCATCGGGAGAGGGCAATCTCCATCAACATCTTCATCAGCACCATCTCATCTCAAAACCCTAGTTCATCTCTTGTATCCAATTCTTGTCTCTAAGTCCGGGATTGGTGCTAGTAGGTTGCTAGTAGTGCTAATTACTCCTTGTAGTTGATGCTAGTTGGTTAAATTGGTGGAAGATCATATGTTCAGATCCTATATGCATATTAATACCCCTCTGATTATGAACATGTTTATGCTTTGTGAGTAGTTACTTTTGTTCCTGAGGACATGGGAAAAGTCTTGCTATTAGTAGTCATGTGAATTTGGTATTCGTTCGATATTTTGATGAGATGTATGTTGTCTCTCCTCTAGTGGTGTTATGTGAACGCTGACTACATGACACTTCACCATTATTTGGGCCTAGAGGAAGGCATTCGGAAGTAATAAGTAGATGATGGGTTGCTAGAGTGACAGAAGCTTAAACCCTAGTTTATGCATTGCTTCGTAAGGGCCTGATTTGGATCCATATGTTTCATGCTATGGTTAGGTTTACCTTAATACTTTTGTTGTAGTTGCGGATGCTTGCAATAGAGGTTAATCATAAGTGGGATGCTTGTCCAAGTAAGGACAGTACCCAAGCACCGGTCCACCCACATACCAAATTATCAAAGTACCGAACACGAATCATATGAACGTGATGAAAACTAGCTTGACAATATTCCCATGTGTCCTCGGGTGCGCTTTACATCATATAAGAGTTTGTCCAGGCTTGTGCTTTGCTACAAAAAGGATTGGGCCACCTTTCTGCACTTTATCTACTTTTGTTACTTGTTGCTCGTTACAAAGCATCTTATCACAAAACTATCTGTTACCACTTATTTCAGTACTTGCAGAGAATACCTTGCTGGAAACCGCTTATCATTTCCTTCTGCTCCTCGCTGGGTTCGACACTCTTACTTATCGAAAGGACTAAGATAGAACCCCTATACTTGTGGGTCATAAAGACTCTTTTCTGGCGCCGTTGCCGGGGAGTGAAGCGCCTTTAGTAGGTGGATTTTGGTAAGGAAAAATTTATATAGTGTGCTGAAATTTACTATCACTTGTTACCATGGAAAGTAATCCTCTGAGGGGCTTGTTCGGGGTATCTTCGACCCGACCAGTAGAGCAAAGAGTTGCTCCTCAACATACTGAACCTACTGAAAATGAAAATGCTTCCTTTGAAGTTCCTTCGGGTATGATAGAAAAACTGCTAGCTAATCCTTTTTTAGGAGATGGAACAAAACATCCTGCTGAACATCTGATATATGTGGATGAAGTTTGTGGATTATTTAAGCTTACAGGTGTACCGGAGATGTTGTTAAGAAGAAGGTCTTCCCTTTATCTTCGAGGGGAGATGCATTGACATGGTATAGGCTATGTGATGATATGAGGTCTTGGAATTACAAACGATTGAAATTGGAATTTCATCAGAAGTTTTATCCTATGCACCTTGTTCATCGTGATCGCAATTATATATATAGTTTTTGGCCTCGGGAAGGATAAAGCATTGCTCAAGCTTGGGGGAGGCTTAAATCAATGTTATATTGATGCCCCAATCATGAGCTCTCAAGAGAAATGATTATTCAAAAATTTTTTGCTCGGCTTTCTGGTAACAATCGCACCATGCTTGATACTTCTTGTGCTGGCTCATTTATGATGAAGACTATTGAATTCAAATGGGATTTATTGGAAAGAATTAAACGCAACTCTGAAGATTGGGACCTCGACAATGGTAAGGAGTCAGGTATGACACCTAGTTTCGATTGTGTTAAATCTTTTATGGATACTGATATTTTTCATAAATTTAGCACTAAATATGGATTTGACTCTGAGATAGTAGCTTCTTTCTGTGAATCTTTTGCTGCTTGTGTTGATCTCCCCAAGGAGAAGTGGTTTAAATATCATCCTCTCATAGAAGTAAAAGTAGCTGCACCTATTAAAGTTGAAGAAAAGACTATTACTTATAATAGTCCTATTGTTCCTACTTCTTATGTTGAGAAACCACCTTTCCCTGTTAGGATAAAGGATCATGCTAAAGCTTCAACTGTGGTTCGTAAAAGCAATATTAAAACATATACACCTCCTGAGCAAGTTAAAGTTGAACCTAATATTTCTATTGTTAAAGATCTCTTGTCTGATAATATAGATGGGCATGTTATTTATTTCTGTAATGAAACTGCTAGAATTGCTAAACCCCGTGATAAAGATAAACCTAGACATGTGGTAGGCATGCCTGTTATTTCTGTTAAAAATAGGAGATCATTGTTATCATGGCTTGTGTGATATGGGTGCTAGTGCTAGTGCAATACCTTATTCCTTATACAAAGAAGTTATGCATGATATTGCACCTGCTGAGATGGAAGATATTGATGTCACAATTAAACTTGCCAATAGAGATACTATTTCACCAATGGGAATTGTTAGAGATGTTGAAGTCTTGTGTGCAAAAACTAAATATCCTGCTGATTTTCTTATTCTTGATTCCCCACAAGATAGCTTTTGTCCCATTATATTTGGTAGACCCTTCTTAAATACAGTTAATGCTACCATAGATTGCAAAAGAGATGTTGTTACTATCAGTTTAGATGATATGACTCATGAATTTAATTTTTCTAAATTTAGTAGACAACTCCGTGAAGAAGAATTACCTAGTAAGGATGAAATTATTGGTCTTGCTTCTATTGCCGTACCTCCTAGTGATCCTTTAGAACAATACTTGCTAGACCATGAAAATGATATGTTTATGAATGAAAGAAGGGAATTAGATGAAGTATTCTTTAAACAGGAACCTATTCTGAAAAGCAATTTACCTGTTGAAATCCTAGGGGATCCTCCTCCACCCAAGGGTAATCCCGTATTTGAGCTTAAACCGTTACCTGATACTTTTAAATATGCTTATCTTGATGAGAAAAAGATATATCCTGTTATTATTAGTGCTAACCTTTCAAAACATGAAGAAGAGAGATTATTGAAAACTCTGAAGAAGCACCATGCTGCTATTGGGTATACTCTTGATGATCTTAAGGGCATTAGTCCCACTCTATGTCAACATAAAATTAATTTGGAAGAAGATGCTAAACCAGTTCATGATCATCAATGCCGGCTGAATCCTAAAATGGAAGAAGTGGTAAGAAAGGAGATACTAAAGCTCCTTGAGGCAGGTATAATTTATCCCGTTGCTGATAGTCAATGGGTAAGCCCTGTCCATTGTGTCCCTAAGAAGGGAGGTATTACTATTGTTCCCAGTGATAAAGATGAATTGATTCCTCAAAGAATTATTACAGGTTATAGGATGGTAATTGATTTCCGCAAATTAAATAAGGCTACTAAAAAAGATCATTACCCCTTACCTTTTATCGATCAAATGCTAGAAAGATTATCTAAACATACACATTTTTGCTTTCTAGATGGTTATTCTGGTTTCTCTCAAATACCTGTGTCAGCCAAGGATCAATCAAAGACTACTTTTACATGCCCTTTTGGTACTTTTGCTTATAGACGTATGCCTTTTGGTTTATGTAATGCACCTGCTACCTTTCAAAGATGCATGATGGCTATATTCTCTGACTTTTGTGAAAAGATTTGTGAGGTTTTCATGGACGACTTTTCCGTCTATGGATCTTCTTTTGATGATTGCTTGAGCAACCTTGATCGAGTTTTGCAGAGATGTGAAGAAACTAATCTTGTCTTGAATTGGGAAAAGTGCCACTTTATGGTTAATGAAGGTATTGTCTTGGGGCATAAAGTTTCTGAAAGAGGTATTGAAGTTGATAAAGCCAAGGTTTATGCTATTGAAAAGATGCCATGTCCCAAGGACATTAAAGGTATAAGAAGTTTCCTTGGTCATGCCGGTTTTAATAGGAGGTTCATTAAGGACTTATAAAAAATTTCTCGGCCTCTAACTAATTTATTACAAAAAGATATACCATTTATCTTTGATGATGATTGTGTAGAAGCATTTGAAATACTTAAGAAAGCATTGATTTCTGCACCTATTGTTCAACCACCTGATTGGAATTTACCCTTTGAAATTATGTGTGATGCTAGTGATTATGCTGTAGGTGCTGTTCTAGGACAAAGAGTTGATAAGAAACTAAATGTTATTCAATATGCTAGTAAAACTCAAGACAATGCTCAAAGAAATTATGCTACCACTGAAAAAGGATTCTTAGCAGTTGTATTTGCCTATGATAAGTTTAGACCTTATATTGTTGATTCTAAAGTAACTATTTACACTGATCATGCTGCTATTAAATATCTTATGGAAAATAAAGATGCTAAACCTAGACTTATTAGATGGGTTCTCTTGCTACAAGAATTTGATTTGCATATTGTTGATAGAAAAGGAGCTGAGAACCCTGTTGCAGACAACTTGTCTAAGTTAGAAAATGTGCTTGATGACCCACTACCTATTGATGATAGCTTTCCTGTTGAGTGTGACGCCCCCGATTCAATCGTACACTAATCATACACGCAAACGTGTACGATCAAGATCAGGGACTCACGGGAAGATATCACAACACAACTCTACAAATAAAAATAAGTCATACAAGCATCATATTACAAGCCAGGGGCCTCGGGGGCTCGAATACAAGAGCTCGATCATAGACGAGTCAGCGGAAGCAACAATATCTGAGTACAGACATAAGTTAAACAAGTCTGCCTTAAGAAGGCTAGCACAAACTGGGATACAGATCGAAAGAGGCGCAGGCCTCCTACCTGGGATCCTCCTAAACTACTCCTGGTCGTAGTCAGCGGGCAGCACGTAGTAGTAGGCACCTCCGGTGAAGGAGTCGTCAACGACGGTGGCGTCTGGCTCCTGGGCTCCAACATCTGGTTGCGACAACCAGAAGGAAAGGAAAGGGGGAAAAGGAGGAGAAAGCAACCGTGAGTACTCATCCAAAGTACTCGCAAGCAAGAAGCTACACTACATATGCATGGGTAAATGTGTAAAAGGCCATATCGGTGGACTGAACTGCAGAAAGCCAGAATAAGAGGGGGATAGCTAATCCTTTCGAAGACTACGCTTCTGGCAGCCTCCGTCTTGCAGCATGTAGAAGGGAGTAGACTGAAGTCCTCCAAGTAACATCACATAGCAATAATCCTACCCGGCGATCCCCTCCTCGCATCCCTGAGAGAGAGCGACCACCGGTTGTATCTGGCACTTGGAAGGGTGTGTTTTATTAAGTATCCGGTTCTAGTTGTCATAAGGTCAAGGTACAACTCCAAGTCGTCCTGTTACCGAAGATCACGGCTATTCGAATAGATTAACTTCCCTGCAGGGGTGCACCACATACCCCAACACGCTCGATCCCATTTGGCCGGACACACTTTCCTGGGTCATGCCCGGCCTCGGAAGATCAACACGTCGCAGCCCCACCTAGGCACAACAGAGAGGTCAGCACGCCGGTCTAAACCTAAGCGCACAGGGGTCTGGGCCCATCGCCCTTAGCACACCTGCACGTTGCGTACGCGGCCGGAAGCAGAACTAGCCCCCTTAATACAAGAGCAGGCTTACGTTCCAATCCGGCGCGCGCCACTCAGTCGCTGACGTCACGAAGGCTTCGGCTGATACCACGACGCCGGGATACCCATAACTACTCCCGCGTAGATGGTTAGTGCGTATAGACCAAATGGCCAGACTCAGATCAAATACCCAGATCTCGTTAAGCGTGTTAAGTATCCGCGAACGTCGACCAGGGCCAGGCCCACCTCTCTCCTGGGTGGTCGGAACCTGCCCTGTCGCTCCGCCTCAAAGATCCACTCGCGGGTGCTCCTCAAGCCGACCCGTCTTTAGTCACCACATGTATCATGTATAAAGTATATAGTATATACCCGTGATCAACTCCCGAGTGATCACGGCCCGATAGTATAGCATGGCAGACGGACAAGGATGTAGGGCCACTGATGATAAACTAGCATCCTATACTAAGCATTAGGATTGCAGGTAAAGGTATCAACAGTAGTAGCAAGGATAGGCTATGCATCAGGATAGGATTAACGGGAAGCAGTAACATGCTACACTACTCTAATGCAAGCAGTATAGAGAAGAGTAGGCGATATCTGGTGATCAAAGGGGGGGCTTGCCTGGTTGCTCTGGCAAGAGAGAGGGGTCGTCAACTCCGTAGTCGTACTGGGTAGCAGCGGCGTCGGTCCCGGTGTCTAGCGAGAGAAGAGGGGGGAGAAACAATAAATATTTAAGCGAACAGATGCATAGCGATGCATGACATGACAAGTATCGGTGCTAGGGGTGCCCTATCGCGGTATGAGGCGATAACGGTGAAGGGGGGAAAACATCCGGGAAAGTATCCCCGGTGTTTCGCGTTTTCGGACAGATGAAACAGAGGGGGAAAGTTGCGTGTTCGCTATGCTAGGGATGCGTGGCGGATAAACGGGCTGCGTATTCAAATTCGTCTCGTCGTTCTGAGCAACTTTCATGTACAAAGTTTTTCCATCTGAGCTACGGTTTATTTTATATTAATTTTAAAAGATTTAATCATTTTTAGAATTTATTTAATTATTTAACTCTAACATTATCCAGAATAGTGTATGCTGACGTCAGCATGACGTCAGCAGTCAACGTTGACCGTTGACCTGGTCAACCTACTGTGTGGGTCCAGTGGGACCCACCTGTCATTCACTGTTTAGTTAATAATCAGTAGTTCACTAGGTTAATTAGTCATTAGGTTAATTATACTTAATTAGTTAAATTAATCATAGTTAATTAAATTAATTATTTAATTAATTAATTTTAATATTAATATTATTAATATATATATATTTTTATCTCTTTTTTTTTAACAGAAACGTTCTGTGGGGGCTAGGCCCCACACGTCATTGGCCTAGGGGGGGCCTTGCGGGCGTTGGGTGCAGGCCGCGGGCGCCACCCGTTAACGGGCGAACTCGGGCGGCCGCTGCAGGCGCGCGGGCCAGCACCGGCGAGGCGGGCTGGGCGCCGGCTGCAGGCGAGAGGGGAGGCGGGCCACGGCAGGGCGTGGCCGGCGGCGCTGCAGCGTCCACGGCGCCGGACCGGGAAGGTGCGGGCGTCGGCTCCCGATGCGGCCAGCGAGAGGGGAGGAAGAAGGGGGGGGCGGCGCGTGGCTCGTGGCCGCGGCCAGAGCAGCGACGCGACGGGCCGTGAGGAGGCCGGAGTGGCGCCGGGCAGGGGACGGTGACAAACGCGGCGGAGGCTGCGAGGGGAGCGGTGGCCGGAGTTACGGGTGGTGGGGAGGACATGCAGGAGCTCGTATCCGAGCTCGGGAAGGCACAGGGGGGTGTGGCGGAGCTCACAGCGATGCTGTAGGGACGGACAGCGGGCTCGGGGTGGTCCGACGAGGTAGATCGACGACGGGGGCGAGGTGGCAGCGACGGCGAATGGCGTCGGGTCGACGACGAGGCGAGGCGGCGGCTTCAGCTGGGCGCCGCGCGAGGGAGAGGAGGGGCGAGGAGTCCGGGAGGGGCGGCGCCGACGCCGTCTTGCATCGGGCGCAGGGGTGAGGCGGCGGGGCCGAGGCGCCGTCTCCCTCCATCTAGATCGGGGAGGGGCGAGGGAGACGCGCGGGGGAGGTTGAGGCGGAGGGCGGCGAATGGCGAGGTGGAGATGAGGAGGGCGGCAGCAGGGCGGCGCCGGCGACGGGCGCCGTCGTCGAGGTCGCGGGCGGGGCGGGATCGGGGCGATCCCGATTCAGATCGAGGAGGAGCGGGCGGCGTGGGGATCGAGCGAGTGGGGGGACGGGGGTGGTTAGGGTTCGGTCGACGGGGGGTTAAGGGGAGTGGGGTGGGCCGGCCTGGTGGCCCTATGGCCTGCTGGGCCATGGTCCAGCGGGGGGGGGGGATCTTCTATTTTTTTTTGTTTAACTGTTTATAACATTTTTCTTTTACGGTTTTAATTCATACTAATTTTGTTTTATGAAATATAATTCTAGCACCTAAATTAGTGGTAGTAATTATATTACTGCCACAATTATCCTTTTATTTATTAAAAGTAGTTTTCAATAATTTAATCATTTAAGTGACGATTAAATAAATAATTTAGCTATTGTTTCTATCATTTAGTGCATCTAAGCATTTTATAAAATTTTGGGTTCACCACCCTGATCATATATGATTTATTTGCTACACTTTGAACATTTTAGATTTGACTTTAGAAAACTTTTATCGTTTAACTTTATTTTAAGTTAGAATTCGAAAGGGACGTGATACACCGCAAGATTAAAAATAGTAACCATGGTGACGTGGCATCATTATCGTGAGATTACTGTAGCCTAATTATCCGGACGTCACATTGAGCAATTAAATGTCATAAATGCTTCTCATACTGCTCCATGGTATGCTGATTATGCTAATTACATTGTTGCTAATTTTATACCACCTAGTTTCACATACCAGCAAAAGAAAAAGTTCTTCTATGATTTGAGGCATTACTTTTGGGATGACCCACATCTTTATAAAGAAGGAGTAGATGGTGTTATTAGACGTTGTGTACCTGAGCATGAACAGGAACAGATCCTATGCAAGTGTCACTCCGAAGCTTATGGAGGACACCATGCTGGACATAGGGCTGCACATAAGGTACTGCAATCTGGTTTTTATTGGCCTACTCTCTTCAAGGATGCCCGTAAGTTTGTCTTATCTTGTGATGAATGTCAAAGAATTGGTAATATTAGTAGACGTCAAGAAATGCCTATGAATCATTCTCTTGTTATTGAAGCATTTGATGTTTGGGGCTTTGACTATATGGGACCTTTTCCTTCCTCTAATGGTTATACACATATTTTAGTTGCTGTTGATTACGTTACTAAGTGGGTAGAAGCTATTCCAACTAGTAGTGCTGATCATAACACTTCTATTAAAATGCTTAAAGAACTTATTTTTCCAAGATTTGGAGTCCCTAGATATTTAATGACTGATGGTGGTTCACATTTTATTCATGGTGCTTTCCGTAAAATGCTTGCTAAATATGATGCTAATCATATAATTGCATCTCCTTATCACCCTCAGTCTAGTGGTCAAGTAGAATTGAGTAATAGAGAACTCAAATTAATTTTGCAAAAGACTGTTAATAGGTCTAGAAAGAATTGGTCCAAGAAACTTGATGATGCATTATGGGCCTATAGAACTGCATATAAAAATCCTATGGGTATGTCTCCGTATAAAATGGTCTATGGAAAAGCATGTCACTTACCTCTCGAACTAGAACATAAGGCTTATTGGGCTATTAAAGAACTTAATTATGATTTTAAACTTGCCGGTGAGAAGAGGTTATTTGATATTAGCTCACTTGATGAATGGAGAACCCAAGCCTACGAATGCCAAGTTGTTTAAAGAAAAAGTTAAAAGATGGCATGATAAAAGGATACAAAAGCGTGAGTTTAATGTAGGTGATTATGTATTGCTATACAACTCTCGTTTAAGATTTTTTGCAGGAAAACTTCTATCTAAATGGGAAGGTCCATACGTTATCGAGGAGGCCTACCGTTCCGGTGCCATAAAAATCAACAACTTTGAAGGAACCAATCCGAAGGTGGTGAACGGTCAAAGAATCAAACACTATATCTCAGGTAATCCCATAAATGTTGAAACCAATGTTATTGAAACCATAACCCTGGAGGAATACATAAGGGACACTTTCCGGAATGTTTCAGACTCCGAAAAGGAATAGGTATGTGGTACGGTAAGTAAACCGACTCCAAAACAGTTTTTATGGCAATATTTCTCAATTTTGGAATATTTAGAAAAATAGAAAAATAAGCAGCAGTCCAGGAAGGACACGAGGGCTCCACGAGGGTGGAGGGCACGCCCTACCCTACTGGGCGCGCCCCCTACCTCGTGGGCACCTCGTGTGCTCGCTGGACTCCGTTTTCGTACACGACACATATTTTGGTCGATAAAAATTCATTATATAATCTTCTGGGGGTTTTGACTCACGTATCACGCAAATATCTCTTGTCTTTGTTTTGAGCTGTCCTGCTGCAGACAGAGCAACATGTCGTCCCGGGATTCGGAAGGAGAAATCTACGTGGCTGATTACCTTGCAGATCCTAAGGTCTATGGGGATGTGGAGCATTGCGGTTGGACTACGGAAGAAGAAGAGGACTATGAACCAAAGGGAAAGGAGGAGACGAGCTCAGATGAAGATGAAGTCCCACTACCTCAACCTGGGGACATGCATGTGGAGTTCAAAAAGTCAAGCCTCCCGGATAGGGTAAAGAAACCTAAGATCGAGTTTATCCCTTTTCGCCTCTTGCAGGAGAACAAGCAAGAACTATGCAAAAAGATACTGAGCTTGGAGCAAGAGATCGAGGACCTAAGGGACCAAAATTTTGTCCTCAAGCACAAATTAAGGAAGAAGCTTACGCCATCAACAAAATCACCACCGTCTCCACCAACAAAGAAGAATTGAGTATCTGGTATGGGCACTCCACTTGGCAACTGCCAAGCTTGGGGGAGTGCCCCGGTATCGTATCACCATCACTTTTATCTTTACCGTTTTTCTTAGTCCGATCCTTTTGGTAATATCTTGATCTAGTAGAATAAAAGTTCTTAGTATGATCTAGTTTTGAGTTTTGCTTTATTATCCTTCTATGTAATCGAGTCCGTGAGCTATATAATAAAGATTAGTGTTGAGTCAAGGGCTTGATTATTTTGCCATGATCCTAAGGGAATAAAAGAAAGGAGAAAGAAATAAAAAGAAACAAAGAGATCATGTGAGTCTTATGGAGAGTAATGAGCTCACATAGAAAGAGTATGATGAATAAAAGTTATTGAGGGTTGACAAACACAGTTTTGGTCATCGTTGCAATTAATAGGAAGTAATAAAGAAAGAGAGGTCTTCACATATAAGTATACTATCTTGGACATCTTTTATGATTGTGAGCACTCATTAAAATATGACAAGCTAAAGAGTTGATATTGGACAAGAAAGACAACGTAATGGGTTATGTTTTCTTACATCTGAGATAAATTATATTGTCTTGGATCTTCCAACATGATGAGCTTGCCTTTCCCCCTCATGCTTGCCAAATTCATTGCACCAAGTAGAGATACTACTTGTGCTTCCAAATACCCTTAAACCAGTCTTGCCATAAGAGTCCACCATATCTACCTATGGATTGAGTAAGATCCATCAAGTAAGTTGTCATCGGTGCAAGCAATAAAAATTGCTCTCTAAATATGTATGATTGATTGGTGTGGAGGAAATAAGCTTTATACGATCGTGTGATATGGAAGTAATAAAAGCGACAGACTGTATAATGAAGGTCCATATCACAAGTGGAAATATAAAGTGATGTTCTTTCGCATTAAGATTTTGTGCATCCAACCATAAAAGCGCATGACAACCTCTACTTCCCTCTGCGAAGGGCCTACCTTTTACTTTTATCTCCTACATTGCACAAGAGTCATGGTGATCTTCACCCTTCCTTTTACATTTGATCCTTTGGCAAGCACAGTATGTTGGAAAGATCCCGGTATATATGGCTAATTGGATGTGAGTTTTCATGAACTATTACTGTTGACATTACCCTTGAGGTAAAACGTTGGGAGGCAAAACTATAAGCCCCTATCTTTCTCTGTGTCCGATTAAAACTCCATACCCATAAGTATTGCGTGAGTGTCAGCAATTGTGAAAGATTATATGATAGTTGAGTATGTGGACTTGCTGAAAAGCTCTTATACATTGACTCTTTCCTATGTTATGATAAATTGCAATTGCTTCAATGACTGAGATTGTAGTTTGTTAGTTTTCAATGAAGTTTACAATTCATACTTGATATTGTGATTGAATTATTACTCTAGCATTAGAGATTATATGAAAAAGAATTATATGAGTTGCTATTCTAAGAATGATCATGATGCCCTCATGTCCGTATTTTATTTTTATCGACACCTCTATCTCTAAACATGTGGACATATTTTTCAATTTCAGCTTTTCGCTTGAGGACAAGCAGGGTCTAAGCTTGGCGGAGTTGATACGTCCATTTTGCATCATGCTTTTATATCAATATTTATTGCATTATGGGCTGTTATTACACATTATGTCACAATACTTATGCCTATTCTCTCTTATTTTACAAGGTTTACATAAAGAGGGAGAATGCCGGCAACTGGGATTCTGGGCTGGAAAAGGAGCAAATATTAGAGACCTATTCTGCACAGCTCCAAAAGTCTTGAAACTTCACGGAAGATGTTTTCCAAATATATAAAAAAATACTGAGAGCAAGAACTTCACCAGGGTGGCCACACCCTGCCCACGAGGGTGGGGGGTGCGCCCTACCCCCTGGGCACGCCCACTACCTCGTGGGCCCCCTGGTGGCCCTCCGGTGGCCATCTTCTGCTATATGGAGTCTTTCGATGGGAAAACAATCATAAGCCATCTTCTCAGACGAAACTCCGCCGCCACGAGGCGGAACCAATCTAGGGCTCTGGCGGAGTTGTTCTGCCGGGAAACTTCCCTCCCGGAGGGGGAAATCATTGCCATCGTCATCACCAACGCTCCTCTCATCGGGAGAGGGCAATCTCCATCAACATCTTCATTAGCACCATCTCATCTCAAAACCCTAGTTCATCTCTTGTATCCAATTCTTGTCTCTAAGTCCGGGATTGGTGCTAGTAGGTTGCTAGTAGTGTTAATTACTCCTTGTAGTTGATGCTAGTTGGTTCAATTGGTGGAAGATCATATGTTCAGATCCTATATGCATATTAATACCCCTCTGACTATGAACATGTTTATGCTTTGTGAGTAGTTACTTTTGTTCCTGAGGACATGGGAGAACTCTTGCTATTAGTAGTCATGTGAATTTGGTATTCGTTCGATATTTTGATCAGATGTATGTTGTCTCTCCTCTAGTGGTGTTATGTGAACGTCGACTACATGACACTTCACCATTATTTGGGCCTATAGGAAGGCATTGGGAAGTAATAAGTAGATGATGGGTTTCTAGAGTGACAGAAGCTTAAACCCTAGTTTATGTGTTGCTTCGTAAGAGGCTGATTTGGATCCATATGTTTCATGCGATGGTTAGGTTTACCTTAATACTTTTGTTGTAGTTGCGAATGCTTGCAATAGAGGTTAATCATAAGTGGGATGTTTGTCCAAGTAAGGACAGTACCCAAGCACCGGTCCACCCACATACCAAATTATCAAAGTACCAAACGCGTATCATATGAACATGATGAAAACTAGCTTGACGATATTCCCATGTGTCCTTGGGAGCGCTTTACATCATATAAGAGTTTGTCCAGGCTTGTACTTTGCTACAAAAAGGATTTGGACACCTTGCTGCACTTTATCTACTTTTGTTACTTGTTGCTCGTTACAAAGTATCTTATCACAAAACTATCTTTACCACTTATTTCAGTACTTGCAGAGAATACCTTGCTGGAAACCGCTTATCATTTCCTTCTGCTCCTCGTTGGGTTCGACACTCTTACTTATCGAAAGGACTACGATAGAACCCCTATACTTGTGGGTCATCAGTTGCATGCTTAGGTCCCATGCAAGAAATGGGAATGAATGTCACACACCCTGCAACCGTCACTCGACCGCGAATATTGATATACCTGGTTTTTAAATTCTAGTAAATCCAAAACTAGTTTGAAATTCATGAAACTTTGCATGTTATCATGGAGTGGCATCAACATGTCATGGTAAAAATTTTGTCCCATTTGGGGCAGGTTTGGGTATAAGCTTCTCACAAACCAGAGCTTCTCACAACAAGCGTGATGGTTTCGGTAGGGAACGTGGCACTTTTGGGGATGAAACGATATCCATTGCCTCTTATTGCTTTCAAAAAATTTGGAGTGTCAACATAGAACAACAGGAGTGTTATGTTTAATGTCGGAATTTTTCAGGGGTCGTTTGGACATTTTATACATTAACTGGGTTTCCCCGGCATTTTATTCGCATAATTCAAATTTGAACTACATGCACATTCTCCAGTGCATATAAACTGGTTGAAAAATCAAATATGTGTCCTTGGTTGCATGCTTAGGTCCCATGCAAGAAATGAGAATGAATTTCAAACACCCTGCCACCGTCACTCGGCTGCAAACATTGAGATACCTGGTTTTTAAATTCAAGTAAATCCAAAACTCATATGAAATTCATGAAACTTGGGATGCTATCATGGAGCAGCATCAACATGCCGTGGTAAAAAATTTGTCCCATTTAGGGCAGGTTTGGGTATAAGCTTCTCACAAACCTTAGCTTCTCACAACAAGCGTGATGGTTTCGATAGGGAACGTGCCACCTTTGGGGACGAAACGATATCCGTTGCCTCTTATTGCTTTCAAAAAATGTCAAGTGTCAACATAGAAAAGCAGGAGTGTTGTGTTCAATTTTGGAATTTTTCAGGGTTTGTTTGGACATTTTTATACACTAACTGGGTTTTCTAGACATTTTATGTGCATAATTGAAATTTGAACTACATGCACATTCTCCATTGCATATAAACTAGTTGAAAAATCAAATATGTGTCCTTGGTAGCATGCTTAGGTCCCATGCAAGAAATGAGAATGAATTTCAAACACCCTGCCACCGTCACTTGGCCGCAAACATTGAGATACCTGGTTTTTAAATTCTAGTAAATTGAAAACTAGTCTAAAATTCATGAAACTTGGCATGCTATTATGGAGCGGCATCAACATGCGGGTAAAATTTTTGTCCCATTTGGGGCAGGTTTGGGTATAAGCTTCTCACAAACCAGAGCTTCTCACAACAAGCGTGATGGTTTCGGTAGGGAACGTGCCACCTTTGGGGACGAAACGATGTTCGTTGCCTCTTATTGCTTTCAAAATTTTTTGAGTGTCAACATAGAACAACATGAGTGTTGTGTTTAATTTTCGAATTTTTCGGGGTTCGTTTGGACATTTTTATACATTAACTGGGTTTCCCAGGCATTTTATGCGCATATTTCAAATTTGGACTACATGCACATTCTCCAGTGCATATAAACTAGTTGAAAAATCAAATATGTGTCCTTGGTTGCATGCTTAGGTCCCATGCAAGAAATGGGAATGAATTTCAAACACCCTGCCACCGTCACTCGGCCGCAGACTTTGAGATACCAGGTTTTTAAGTTCTAGTAAATCCAAAACTCGTCTGAAATTCATGAAACTTGGCATGCTATCATGGAGCGGCATCAATATGCCATCGTAAAAATTGTGTCGCATTTGGGGCAGGTTTGGTATAAGCTTCTCACAAACCTTAGCTTCTCACAACAAGCGTGATGGTTTCGGTAGGGAACGTGCCACCTTTGGGGATGAAACGATATCCGTTGCCTCTTATTGCTTTCGAAAAAAATCCGAGTGTCAACATAGAACAACAGGAGTGTTGTGTTCAATTTTGGAATTTTCCGGGGTTCGTTTGGACATTTTTATACATTAACTGGGTTTTCCAGACATTTTATGTGCATAATTAAAATTTGAACTACATACACATTCTCCAGTGCATATAAACAGGTTGAAAAATCAAATATGTGTCCTTGGTTGCATGCTTAGGTCCCATGCAAGAAATGGGAATGAATTTCAAACACCTTGCCACCGTCACTCGGCCGCAAACATTGAGATACCTGGTTTTTAAATTTTAGTAAATCGAAAACTCGTCTGAAATTCATGAAACTTGGCATGCTATCATAGAGCGGCATCAACATGCCGTGGTAAAAATTTTGTCCCATTTGGGGCAGGTTTGGGTATAAGCCTCTCACAAACCTTAGCTTCTCACAACAAGCGTGATGGTTCAGTAGGGAACGTGCCACCTTTGGGGACGAAACGATATACGTTGCCTCTTATTGCTTTCAAATTTTTTCTAGTGTCAACATAGAACAACATGAGTGTTGTGTTTTACTTTTGGAATTTTTCGGGGTTCGTTTGGGCATTATTATACGTCAACTGGATTTTCTAGGCATTTCATGTGCATAATTCAAATTTGAACTACATGCAGAAACTCCAGTGCATATAAATTGGTTGAAACATCAAATTTGTGTCCTTCAGGGCATACTTAGGTCCCATGCAAGAAATGGGAATGAATTTCAAACACCAGTGCACTGTTGACACTACTAGGAAAAGGCCTACTAGTGGCGCACCAGTTTTGCCTAGTAATGGCGCACTACTAGTGCGCCACTAGTACCACGCCACTAGTATTTTTACTAATGGCGCACCACTGGTGCGCCATTAGTATCTGGTATACTAATGGCGCACCACGCCGTGCGCCATTAGTATAGGCCACCATGCGCCATTAGTATTTGGCATACTAATGGCGCACTGTGGGGTGATGCGCCATTAGTATGAATATTAGGTTTTTTTACTTTTCTGAATTTTGTACAGGTTACAAAATATATTATTGGACAGAATATAGTCAGCACCCCACAGCAAGAGCAGATTCATCGAATACAATAGAAGATTAGTCTCCGAATACAATTCATCATATTAGTCTCCGAATTCAAAAGACTGAACAAAGATAGAACATTACAGGTCTCGAGACCGCGAGTAGCGAGTTTGTCGGAAGTAATACTAAGATAGAACATTACAAGTCTCGAACCATTTAAGGTAAAATAGCATAAAACAATATAGAACATTACAAGTCTCGAGACCGCGAGTAGCGAGTTTGTCAGAAGTAATTGTTCCTAGCACATGATCATCAGTATTAGGCAGGACCTAAATACCCTATTTAAGGTAAAATAGCATAAAACAATATAGACCCTGACTCTCCATTATGGAGAATGGAGATCATCCTGTCTCCAATTCTTGCGCTTCACTTCCTTTTGCTTCCAAGAACCTCCTTACGACTGTCCATACATTTTTTCCATCCTTTGATTTTCATGTCTCCATTTCTTTTAGAAATCTCGTATGGACAGTTGAGATTCGTAGGATGACCTGGCTGTATGTTCAAAACATTAAGACTACCTTTCTGATACATCAAATGAGGCACACAATTCTCTGGGATTATCTGTTGAAAAACATAGTAATAACTTCATAGTTAGCAATGATGTACTAGTTTTAGAAGTATGCAAAAGATGCACGGATGTCGTAATAGTAAAAATCTTACCAGGGTATCTCCATGGTAGTTACCGTAGTTGAACACATGCACTAGTGGCACGTATTTACCATAATGTTGAGGAGTTTGATTGTGGATATTGTAATTCTCAATGTCAGTACAAAATCCGACCAGATGATTTTTCTCCTTGTAAGTTGTTAATTCGGAGCCATCGGTGTAGTGGGTTTTGTCTACCATCTCCCACACATTCTTTGAACAATAAAAATAAGCTGTCAACTATTTTGAAATAAACAATATAAATTAGCTAATAACTATGTTTGAGAAACTCACATAGCGGTAGAATTGGAGGCGTATCAACAAGGGCCCAAATGTCCATATTGTCTTGGTCGATGTCAGGATTACCAAGATCCATGGTGATAAGCATACCCTCATCAAAACCATACATCTTGCAAAATGCTTCCCAATTTTTGCAACCAAAATGGGTTACGCTCTCAGAATTATGCAAATTTACTTCAAAGTCCACATCGTGATGAGTCCTTAGGTGAATTTTCTTTGTTTCAGAAATTTCATGGTCTTCAAAATCCATCCTCTCCCAAGACATAGCGTCTTGCATGGCATGGGATAAGCTATACTCGAATTGTAAAAGATGAAAATTACACGTTGAAATAGTTGAAGTCATGCTTAATTATGAAAATAACACTTGTCGTCGTTGTGTACCGTTTCAACTTCGAAGGTCTCCTCGAGCTTAATGCTGAAGCGCCGATCATCGTCCAAGTGAGGCATGTCGCACAGACCTCGATCGTCGTGGCACCAGTCGCACTCCCTCGGGATACTTCCATCGTCCGATGACGATGACGACATATCCTACATTCATAATTCAAAACTACATCATTTAGGGTTTGTCGACACCGAGGCATCCTAAAAGCTAAGCTTTCATCATTTAGGGTTTGTCGACGCTGAGGCACCCTAAAAGCCTAAGCTTTCATCATTTAGGTTCTTATCGACACCGAGGCACCCTAAAAGCCAAGGTTTTATCATTTAGGGTTTGTCGATGCCGAGGCACCCTAAAAGCCTAAGCTTTCATCATTTAGGTTCTTATCGACACCGAGGCACCCTAAAACCTATGGTTTAATGCAGGAAAAATAAACGGGCGGTTGATCCTACTTAATTAAGTACTAAGATACCCCGGCCCATGCATTAGTCGCAAGTACCCCATATGTCCTATTTTTAGCAAAGTCATGCTAAAATTCACGGAAAATTTCAGCCCGACCTTTGCTGAAAATAGGACATATGGAGTACCCGAATTTTCCGGAACGGAAGTTAATCGACATTCCAGCAAATTCAAGGGCCTCTCGGGGTACCTGCAAAATCATTATCCCCGCGTAATGAAGTTGCCAATGGGTCATTTCAAAAGATCACAAGTAGCATCATCACAAGTACAACATCATCACAAGTAGCATCATCAGAAGATCACAAGTAACGCACTTTGGTCTTCTAGTTACAAAACAAAACTGACATAATTCTAGATGTCATAATCAGATCAAAATTTCAAACCACACACTTACTTTCAACTATAAACAAAACTGACTTGCTGTTAATGAACAGTGGCTAAAGATGTATAAAACTCCATTGCAAATGTGCGATGTCAATAAAACAACTCATGGAAGTAACTACTAGCAGCATGTCATTATCATGGCAGTCCACTATATATTTTTATGACAAAATACATCATTATCAAGGCACATTATGGCCATTTTCTTACATGATGCTAACTGTACCTAACTGAATTTTTTGACAGTAGGGCACATTATGGCCATTAGAAGGTTATCCACCTTTGTGAAATTCTGAAGATGCCAAACTATAGTCACCTCAAATCTGTCCTTTGTAAGGTTGACAAGGCAGAATGGCATTACCTCAAACATCATTCGGGAAGCTTGAGGAGGGGTGGTAGTGGAGAGGAGGAACTAATCTGGGACGACAGTGGAGAGGGCGGCGAGGAGGAGGGGTGGTGATCTTCCCGGAGGATCTCTCAACCTCTTTGGAGGAGGGGACCTGCTTCCAAAAGCAAGAAAAACACAATTAATGTGGCTGGCGATCTTACTGCCCAAAATCCACACATGGAGGCTGCTGAATTGAAGATAAAATACAGTTAACGGGAGGCAGACGAGGAGGAGGACTTACCCTTGTCGTTGCCGATGAGCGGCGCCTTCGGGTCATGCCGCCGTCAGGGCGCGGGGACGTGAGCGGCGGAGGGGGAAGGTCCATAGCCCAGCGTCAGTGGCGGTGCCGCCGTCGTCGTTCACCAAGACCGAGGGGGTAGCGGGGCAGGACCCGACTGAGACACCGGCGAGGGAGTCAGAGGGGGATGAGAGCAGGTCGGAGCGCAGCGTCGGCGGCCAAAAGGGGGAGGGCAGGCGGCGTCGGCGGCCAAAACCCTAACATCGGCAGTGAAATGGAGGAGGGCGGTGGCAGGTGGGGCACGCGGCCGAAGGCGACGGATGGGTGGAGGAGGAGGGGGGCTTACGGGCGGAGGAGACCGGGCAGCGGCGCAGTGGGTGGGGCGACGGCGCAGTAGGTGGGGCGGGGGTGCAGTGGGTCGGCGGCGAGGCCCAAGACGGCGAGGCGGGGCGCGGGGGTCGTCGGAGCAGCCGGGTGTGGAGCGAGGGGGAAGTGGAGGGAGGGACGAAGGGATCGGGCGAATTAGGGGGAAGATTACTAATGGCGCACCCACTGGCGGTGCGCCATTAGCTAGGGAGAAAAACTTAGTAATGGCGCACCTGTGAACAGTGCGCCATTACTAGTTTTTACTAGTAATGGCGCACTATCTACATGATGCGCCATTAGTATGTTTGGAAAAATGAAAAAAATTTGTTACTAGTGGCGCACCATGTATCTAGTGCGCCATTAGTGTCTTCCACACTAATGGCGCACCTGCACATGGTGCGCCACTGCTATATTGTAGTGGCGCACCACGTGTCAGGTGCGCCATTAGTGTCAATTCCATCTATAGCCCTTTTCCTAGTAGTGTGATTGCCAGCAAAACATTGAGATACCTGATTTTTAAATTCTAGTAAATCCAAACCTCGTCCGAAATTCATGAAACTTGGCATGCTATCATGGAGCGGCATCAAGATACCGTGGTAATATTTTTGTCCCATTTGGGGCAGGTTTGGGTAGAAGCTTCTCACAAACCTTAGCTTCTCACAACAAGCATGATGGTTTGGGTAGGGAACGTGCCACCTTTGGGGACGAAACGATATCCGTTGCCTCTTATTGCTTTCAAAAAATTTCGAGTGTCAACATAGAACAATAGGAGTGTTGTGTTCAATTTTGGAATTTTTCAATGTTCGTTTGGACATTTTTATACATTAACTGGGTTTTCTAGACATTTTATGTGCGTAATTGAAATTTGAACTACATGCACATTCTCCAGTCCATATAAACTAGTTGAAAAATCAAATATGTGTCCTTGGCTGCATGCTTAGGTCCCATGCAAGGAATGGGAATGAATTTCAAACACCCTGCCACCGCCACTCGGCCGCAAACATTGAGATACCTGGTTTTTAAATTCTAGTAAATCGAAAACTCGTCTGAAATTCATGAAACTTGGCATCCTATCATGGAGCGGCATCAACATCCGGGTAAAATTTTTGTCCCATTTGGGGCAGGTTTGGGTATAAGCTTCTCACAAACCAGAGCTTCTCACAACAAGCCTGATGGTTTCGGTAAGGAACGTGCCACCTTTGGGGACGAAACGATGTCCGTTGCCTCTTATTGCTTTCAAAAAATTTCGAGTGTCAACATAGAACAACAGGAATGTTGTGTTTAATTTTGGAATTTTTCGGGGTTCGTTTCGACATTTTTATACATTAACTGGGTTTCCCACGCATTTTATGCGCATAATTCAAATTTGGACTACATGCACATTCTCCAGTGCATATAAACTGGTTGAAAAATCAAATATGTGTCCTTGGTTGCATGCTTAGGTCCCATGCAAGAAATGGGAATGAATTTCAAACACCCTGCCACCGCCACTCGGCCGCAGACATTGAGATACCATGTTTTTAAATTCTAGTAAATCCAAAACTCGTCTGAAATTCATGAAACTTGGCATGCTATCATGGAGCGGCATCAACATGCCGTGGTAAAAATTGTGTCGCATTTGGGGCAAGTTTGGGTATAAGCTTCTCACAAACCTTAGCTTCTCACAACAAGCGTGATGGTTTCGGTAGGGAACGTGCCACCTTTGGGGATGAAACGATATCCGTTGCCTCTTATTGCTTTAAAAAAATTCGAGTGTCAACATAGAACAACATGAGTGTTGTATTCAAGTTTGGAATTTTCCGGGGTTTGTTTGGACATTTTTATACATTAACTGGGTTTTCCAGACATTTTATGTGCATAATTCAAATTTGAACTACATGCACATTCTCCAGTGCATATAAACTGGTTGAAAAATCAAATATGTGTCCTTGGTTGCATGCTTAGGTCCCATGCAAGAAATGGGAATGAATTTCAAACACCCTGCCATCGTCACTCGGCCGCAAACATTGAGATGCCTGGTTTTTAAATTCTAGTAAATCGAAAACTCGTCTGAAATTCATGAAACTTGGCATGCTATCATGGAGCAGCATCAACATGCCATGGTAAAAAAATTGTCCCATTTGGGGCAGGTTTGGGTATAAGCTTCTCACAAACCTTACCTTCTCACAACAAGCGTGATGGTTCGGTAGGGAACGTGCCACCTTTGGGGACGTAACGATATCCATTGCCTCTTATTGCTTTCAAATTTTTTCTAGTGTCAACATAGAACAACAGGAGTGTTGTGTTTTATTTTTGGAATTTTTCGGGGTTCGTTTGGACATTATTATACATCAACTGGATTTTCTAGGCATTTCATGTGCATAATTCAAATTTTGACCTACATGCACAAACTCCAGTGCATATAAATTGGTTGAAACATCAAATCTGTGTCCTTCGGGGCATACTTAGGTCCCATGCAAGAAATGGAATGAATTTCAAACACCAGGGCAGTGTTGATTGCCGGAAAAACATTGATATACCTGATTTTTAAATTCTAGTAAATCCAAAACTCGTCTGAAATTCATGAAACTTGGCATGCTATCATGGAGCGACATCAAGATGCCCTGGTAATTTTTTTGTCCCATTTGAGGCAGGTTTGGGTAGAAGCTTCTCACAAACCTTAGCTTCTCACAACAAGCGTGATGGTTTTGATAGGGAACGTGCCACTTTTGGGGACGAAACGATATCTGTTGCCTCTTATTACTTTCAAAAATTTTATATTGTCAACATAGAACAACAGGAGTGTTGTGTTTACTTTTGGAATTTTTCGGGGTTCGTTTGGACATTTTTTATACATTAAGTGGGTTTTATAGGCATTTCATGTGCATAATTCAAATTTGAACTACATGCACAAGCTCCAGTGCATATAAATTGGTTGAAAAAAATCAAATATGTGTCCTTCGGGGCATACTTAGGTCCCATGCAAGAAATGGAAATGAATTTCAAAAACCAGGTCACTATTGATTGCCAGCAAAACGTTGAGATACTTTGTTTTTAAATTCTAGTAAATCCAAAACTCGTCTGAAATTCATGAAACTTGGCATGCTATAATGGAATGGCACCCAACATGCTATGGCATTTTTCGTGTCCATTTTGAGAGAAGGCGCACTCGAATAACAACCAACAAAGGCATTTTGACACAAATAGCTTCCACTGTAACATCTCAAACGTTTTGTATAATTTAAATTGTGTGTGTTCTGTTAACCATTCACGTGATGCCACACCTCACTCTTTTAATGGCTAGGAGGTGCCGTGCGGACAGGTGCTTGAGTGCTTGACTAAACGGAAGGCGTGCCGGCAGCTTCCCCAGGAAACCAAGAGAAAATGTGCCGAGCAGGATTTCTGCAGCTCTTGATCGCAAATGTTTTAGATAGAACACCCGTATGCAAAGTGGAGTGAAGTCTATTTTAAACCTTGAATTTGTAGAGCCCGTCGGAATCAAACTCTGAACTCTAAATCCCTAAAGTCCACACCCTGTATTCAGTGATCCCGGCCAATCTCAACCCCAAACCTGTTCGATGTTGTTTGGCACATAGGGAAAAAGACGATCCTGGTCGGGATCACACACTACTCTAGCTGACTATGTTGGCCCACATCTCTGCAACACACCCGTGGAAAGACAAATAGCGACAATGTTGTCTGTGTCGTGTGTGTTCCGGCGAGGTCAACTGAAGTGCGCCCAGGCGTGTATGCGCGTGTAGCTGGCTAATGCAAAGCTAGCTACGTACGAGTGCATGCGTTGCGTACCTAGGAAATCGATCCAGCTGCTTAGGCACTATGGGTAGTTTTTATGTATATGTAGCGAGGAAATCGACCGAACAGCAAAGCTCAAGCGCTCGCGTACTCCAGGACCTAGCCGTGAAAGCTGATACGTACACCAACGACGACTTACTAGCGCCGACCGCCATGCTCCAGGACCTGTTCAGCGCTCCAGTGCCGGCCTGCTCACCTCCGTAGGGCCCAGTCGACCGTGTCGTCAACGACGAGATAGACCTGCACTCCATGCCCCTGCGTTCCACTCAGGACACAGGCGCAATTTGCAGCCACGCCGCACCTCATTGGTGCTCCTCTCCTTTCTTTGTCGACGTTCTTCTCTGGTAAGAGCCGCACAATGGCTCCCGCCGAGCCACCTTGCTAGCTACCGCGGTCGGTGCCGGACCCGAGCAAGCGTGCACTCGTTGGCCATGCCCGTTATGTAGTCAGGCTTTTTTGACAGATCTGTCGTGAGGTGAGAGAGATGGAAATAAAAGGGAAAGAAGATGGATATGACGTGTGGGTCCGAATAGTCAGTGAGAGAAGTAGGTTATCCTGGTCGGGATTGTCCTTTTCCTGGTGCGGCAAATAGGTTCAGGGTTTGAATTGGCCGGGATCACTGAATATAGGGTGTCAGCTTCAGGGATTCGGAGTTTAGGGTCCGATTTGAACCGTCTCTACAAATTCAGGGTTCAAAATAGACTTTACTCTGCAAAGTGAGAGCTATGGTCTTCCCCCTTAATTCGAGGGAAAATCCGCAACGCAGGATTTGTGCATCCCTTCAACGCAAACGGTTGTTTAGGATGACCCGTGTGCAACCACATACAAACAATTTTGTAAGATTTGCATCTGTCATATTGGATATGTTGCCATTTGTCAAAATGGAAAGATTGACATGTGTTGATCTAGTAACGTTGCCATTTGTCAATCCTTCTAACACTGCGATTTGTCAAAATATGCAACAAGAAATCACTAGCACTATCTAATTTTTGCAACTAAAATTCAGTAATTAAGCATAGATTTCATTCATAGACTAAGCAGCTGTTCGGGCCGCGGCGGTAGAGCGGGAGATGCCCCTAGCTTTCGACGGTGGTGTGGCGGCAACGGCGGCCGGCAATAGTTGCCAACGGGCAGCGGCAGCGGAGCGTGTGGTGGGTGTTCCGCGCACACCCAACAGGGACTCCACGCGCACTACAGTACGACAGGGACTGTGCCGCCGTCGCGGTGTAGCCTCCCAGCTGGAGCTATCCTCTGATGACAGCGGAGTGGCTGATCGACGACGACAGACCGGTGCCATTGGCGATTGTGGGAGAAGCACACGAGATAAGCTACAGGGAGGGAGGGGAAAATGCAATGCATGACTCGCCGGCCGTGAGGGTTTATATAGCAGGCCGGTAAGCATTGGGATTTTGGGGGATTTCACGAGTCGGGCGGGAAGCTTGCGTGGGAACCTGCGAGGTTGCGTGGGAACGGGCTCACCGATGATTCATTGGTGCCACCGTTTGGCCAAAAGAACACCCCCACGCGATGCGCAAGCCTGCGTTGTAAGCCGTCTGCGACAGCGGGGTGACAAGACGTGCGACAGGAGGCCGAAAGGGCATGTACACATATGGTTAATACAAAAAAATGTTTGCGATTTAATTACCTACTATACTCCGTACTAGTTTATAAGTAGGATTTAACTAGTAAAATACGAATGCATGTTGCCAAAGATTATATCGTTGTAGTCGTATTTGAACATAGTTTCTAGCTATACAATTTTTGTAACATGCATTAACACTTTTTTGGTTAAATTTAAGGTTATATACCAGCAAGCGTTTGCCCGCAACACACACGGCTTATTCCATCACAAACAGCTCGGATGGATCAACTATATGCCACGTATCGCACACGCAACTCTAATATGATTCGTACTTGATGTCTCTGATATCACTCGCACATTTCGTCTTATTTGCCACGTATGACAGTGCCGGCCTTTGCTTGCATCCCTCGGCAAGCTCTGTTTGCCGTTAGGCGCCGTGACACGCTCTGCTCGCGTCCGTCGGCACGCTCGGCTTGTGGACAGCTTTTCCTTGCATGTTCAACTGCTACATGCATATATATATATGGTTGCTCGCTGTTGAGGCGACCGCGGAGCGCTCTGCTCGCATCCTTCCGCGCGCGCTCTGCCAGCAGTTGGGCGTGCGCACGATCACGTTGGGGACCCCATATGCATGTGTTTGCGCCACGCGCGTTGCCACGTAATGTAGTTATGTGCGGCACGATGGAGTTACGCGCTACAAATTAGAACTGCCATCAGGGCCTGCCGATATTCCTGGCCATCCGGCTTCCGCTTTAATTGTTGAGCAGTTGCTTGCTCGAGACAAGTACAAGGTGGTCGGCATCGACCTCCAGTACACCACTGGTCATCCCGGCATAGATCAGAAGGTTGCCGTCGCCCAGTTGTGCGTGGGCCATCATGTCCTCATCTACCACTATTACATGGCCACAGAGCCTTGCGACCGTTTCAACAGGTTTGTCAACAGCACCGACCACAAGTTCGCCACAGTGGAAACCACCAACGATGTAAATGCGCTCGGTGTTACGGGCTTGGCCTGCAAGAACCTTGTTGAAATCCGTGACCACTGCAGGGTCTGGGGCAGCACGAAGAAGGACTCCCTGGTCGAACTCGCCTCGGCCATCATCGAACCCTACTACGAAAAGATGAAGCGGGATGCCCAGAGATCAAACCCCCTATCCTGGCATAGGGCCTGGATGCGGCAACTGGATGAACCTCACCTCAGGTTCACGGGCAAGAGCGTGTACACATGCTACGAGATGCACAGGCAGATCATTGACATGCGGAAGTTCCTTGTTACCAAAATCGACGAGCCCGGATCGAGCCACAAGCAGAGCAAGCATCACAAGAAGTAGATGATGATCAGATGATCGTTTATGCTAGTTAATCATGCATGTAATATATAGTTTACTTTATTGGTGTGTGGAAATGTCATGTGTGCAGTAGCCACCTATGTAATTATGCATGTAATAGTTTACTTTGGTGTGTGCAAATGCCATGGTTGTAGTAGCCACCTATGTAAGTGGATGTTTAATTTGGTTATGCAAGCATGCCCTTATAAGTGTGTGTGTATACATGTTGTTGTTCTGTATGCAATCCCCTCGCACAACACACACATCTTATTAGAAGCAACCGTCTGTGTTATTATCGGTTTTCACACACTTTTCTGATTACAGACCTATTTGCCGCGTATCACACACATCTGGTTAAGTTGAACCGTTTCTGTTCTCATGTCTCAACGCAAACAGTTCATCCAAGTGAACCGCCTGCCGTATATCGCACACACCTTCATCTGGCTGACCTTTTCTTTTGTGTTGCCTAATCACAAATAGTTCATCCGAGTGAACCGTATGCCGCATATCGCACACACCTCCATCTGGTTGCTCGTTTCTTTTGTTCCTCCTCATCGCAAACAGTTAATTGAACTGAACCGTATGCCCTGCATCGCACACACAACTAAAATCTGAACCGTGTTTGATGCATCCTCCATCGCAAATGCTTTGCACCTTTTTTGACGTTTTTTTAAACCACCGTTTGCGATTATGGCGTTGCACACAATTTCGTTGAAGGGTCTCTAATCGTAGTGTCACGTTAGCAGCATCCTGCAGTAGTGATGGCCGATATGACCCATATCTTTCCCCGGGGGGTTCCGGTAACCCCCCTGGTACTTTGATAAATACCCGATACACTCCGGAACAGTTCTGATGTCCAAATACTATCATCCTTTATATCAATCTTTACTTCTTGACCAATTCGAGACTCCTCGTTATGTCCGTGATCTCATCTGGGACTCCAAACAACATTCGGTCACCAAATCACATAACTCATATAATACTAAATCTTCATCAAACGTTAAGCGTGCGGACCCTACGGGTTCGAGAACTATGTAGACATGACCGAGACACCTCTCTGGTGAATAACCAATAGAGGAACCTGGATGCTCATATTGGCTCCTACATATTCTATGAAGATCTTTATCGGTCAAACCATTATGACAACATACGTAATTCCCATTGTCATCGGCATGTTACTTGCCCAATATTTGATCGTCAGTATCCACATACCTAGTTCAATCTCGTTACCGGCAAGTATCTTTACTCGTTCCGTAATACATCATCTTGTAACTAACTCATTAGTCACTTTGCTTGCAAGGCTTCTTATCATGTGCTTACCGAGAGGGCTGATGACCCACAAGTGTAGGGGATCTATCGTAGTCCTTTCGATAAGTAAGAGTGTTGAACCCAACGAGGAGCAGAAGGAAATGATAAGCAGTTTTCAGTAAGGTATTCTATGGAAGCACTGAAATTATCGGTAACAGATAGTTTTTTGATAAGGTAATTTGTAACGGGTAACAAGTAATAAAAGTAAATAAGGTGCAACAAGATGGCCCAATCCTTTTTGCAGCAAAGGACAAGCCTGGACAAACTCTTATATAAAGGAAAGCGCTCCCGAGAACACATGGGAATTATCGTCAAGCTAGTTTTCATCACGTTCATATGATTCGCGTTCGGTACTTTGATAATTTGATATGCGGGTGGACCGGTGCTTGGGTACTGTCCTTCCTTGGACAAGCATCCCACTTATGATTAGCCCCTATTGCAAGCATTCACAACTACAACAGAAGTATTAAGGTAAACCTAACCATAGCATGAAACATATGGATCCAAATCAGCCCCTTACGAACCAACGCATAAACTAGGGTTTAAGCTTGTGTCACTTTAGCAACCCATCACCTACTTATTACTTCCCAATGCCCTCCTCTAGGCCCAAACAATGGTGAAGTGTCATGTAGTCGATGTTCACATGACACCACTAGAGGAAAGACAACATACATCTCATCAAAATATCGAACGAATACCAAATTGACATGACTACTTATAGCAAGACTTCTCCCATGTCCTATGGAATAAACATAACTACTGACAAATCATATTCATGTTCATAATCAGAGGGGTATTAATATGCAAAATGGATCTGAACATATGATCTTCCACCAAGTAAACCAACTAGCATCAACTACAGGGAGTAATCAACACTACTAGCAACCCACAGGTACCAATATGAGGTTTTGAGACAAAGATTGGATACAAGAGATGAACTAGGGTTTGAGATGAGATGGTGCTGGTGAAGATGTTGATGGAGATAGACCCCCTCCCGATGAGAGGATCGATGGTGATGATTTCCCCCTCCCGGAGGGAAGTTTCCCCAGCAGAACAGCTCCGCTGGAGCCCTAGATTGGTTCCGCCTCGTGACGGCGGAGTTTCGTCCCGTGAGCTTTCTTATGAGTTTGTCCTCTACAAAAGACTCCATATAGCCAAAGATGGGCATCAGAGGGCTGCCAGGGGGCCCAGGAGGCAGGGGGCGCGCCCAGGGGGTAGGGCGCGCCCCCCACCCTCGTGGACGGTGGGTGCCCCCCTCTGGTACTTCTTTCGCCCAATATTTTTTATATATTCTGGAACGTGCTCCCATGAAGTTTCAGGACTTTTGGAGATGTGCAGAATATGTCTCTAATTTTTGCTCCTTTTCCAGCCCAGGATTCCAGCTGCCGGCATTCTCCCTCTTCATGTAAACCTTGTAAAATAAGAGAGAATAGGCATAAGTATTGTGACATAATGTGTAATAACAGCCCATAATGCAATAAATATCAATATAAAAGCATGATGCAAAATGGACTTATCAACTCCCCCAAGCTTAGACCTCGCTTGTCCTCAAGCGAAAGCCGATATCGAAAAATATGTCCACATGTTTAGAGATAGAGGTGTCAATAAAATAAAATACGGACATGAGGGCATCATGATCATTCTTAGAACATAAACATATATATATATATATACATACATAAACAGTATTCTGATCACGGGATCAGAATAATATTCTGATCACAACCTGACCTGCCCCGCTAGTAGTACGTTGAACTTCCCTGTGAACTAGGTTGAACTTCCGCCAACATTGCCCAAATGGGACTTGCGATATACCGTTGGAAAGCTATGGACCCCAATATCATGACCCAACTTACATTTTTGGCAAAATATAAGCGGTTTAAGAGCAGTGTTGAAAACCGTTTTTTCTTCGCACAAAAAACGTGAATCGTATTTTCGATCGCATTTCTAAACCGTTTATCGGAATGAGGCATATAATATGGCATTGGAAAGCTGTTGCAAAACCGCTCCTTCCACATGTTGAAAGTTTTTTCTAAATCCCTATGATTAAAGAGTAATTTGGAAAAAACGTAAAATTTCGTAAACCGAACAGCTGAGTTCATTTTTTCGATGTCATTTCTAAATGGCTAATCCAATGGAGGCATATGATATGGCGTTGGAAAGCTTATGAAAATGTGCTACTTTTTAATCTTGAAAGTTTTTTTCTAACTTGAATGGTTTAAGAGTAATTTAGAAAATGATCCAAGTCCTACCGAGTTCGTATTTTTGAGCTAATTTTTTAACCGTGCGTCCGAATGCAGCCAATGATATGGCGTTGGAAAGCTTGAACAAATGCGAAACTTTTCTATATATATTGTTTCTCCTAATTCATTACGGTTTAATGTCAGTTTTGAAAATGGCTATAAATGTATTTTCGCCGTAATTTTTACAAACTTTATCGGAATGAGGCAAATAATATACCGCTGAAAAGCTAAGGAAAATGCGAAACTTTTTCATGTTGATGGTTTTCTCTGATTCCTAGCCGTTTTCAAGTAATTTTGAAAATGGCGAGATCATTCGTTCTGCCTTTATCGCGAAACAGATTCTTCAAAAATGCACCGCGTGAAGAAACTGAACTTCTCAACGAATGTACCTGAACTTCACTCTGTTTTTCACGTGATTTTTTTGCTCGTAGCTCTCCATCCACTGCTTGTAGTTCTCCATCCACTCACCGGAATTGAGCAAATGACATACCGTTGGAAAGCTGCTGTAAACATGCAAGTTTTCCGTGTTGATCGTTTTTTCATACTCGCGGCGATTTTAAAAAATTTCATCTAAAATTCATCCACTGTAGTAATTGAACTTCCTGCTGTTTTCAGTTGAACTTCTGTGACGTATTTTCGTTTGTAATTTTCTCATACATCATCAGTGTTACACAAATGATATTTCTTTTGTACAAATCTCTCTCACAATAATTTTTTTAACTTTCTGTGACGAAGGACTTGAACTTGTAACAACAAAACTTTTAGTGTTTGTTTTTTTATTTTTTTAATACAACATGCACACCGTGTACTACATGAACTTCTGGCAGTTAGCAACCTGAACCTCTCTCGGTTATGTGAAAATATTTGAGTTTTTTAATGAATTTTTCATCTGATTTTTCTTAATCTTTTTTTGAATTTTGAAGCGCTCTATTTTTAATAGTTGAACTTCTTATTATTTTATTTTTGGACTTCTTGTTTCCATTCTTTAATAACAAGGAAAATCTGAGTTTTCTATAATAATCGAACTTCTTCATCTTTTTAATATGGCCTTCCTGGTTTTATTTCTTAATCTTTTTTGATGAAATTTTGAAGCGGTATATTTTTAAAAGTTGAACTTCTTTGTTATTTTATTTTGAACCTCTTGTTTCCATTCTTTAATAATGAGGAAAATCCGAGTTTCTATAATCATCGAACTTCTCCATCTTTTTAATATGGACTTCCTAATTTTATTTTTTCCATCTTTTATATTTCTTAATTAAACACCAAACTTCTCCCCTTTTTTAAATTGAACTTCTTGGTTTTATTCTTCAGTAACAAGAAAAAATGTGTTTCTCATGTACATTGAATTACTCTATTTTTTAAAATTAAACTTCCTAATTTTTTTTAAAATGGGGAAAATCATTTTTATAACTTTTTTGTTGTTCCCTTATTTTAATTTGAACTTATTGGTCATTCTTTAGAATGAGAATCTCGGGTTATTATAAAATTTGAACTTATCTATTATTTTAATTTGAACTTCTTAGTTTTATTATTTAGTAACAAGGAAAATCGAGTTTTTTGAACTTCTTTGTTTTGAAATTTTGAACTTCTTGATTTTATTTTTTAATAATGTGAAAAATCCGATTTTTTTATAGACATCGAACTTCACCATATTTTAAATATGAACTTCTTAGTTCTATTGGTTAGTAATGGGGAAAATGCTTTTTTATATGAACAACGATACATCACCGTTATTTTAATTTGAACTTCTAGTTTTTATAGAATGGGGAAAATCAGTTTTTATACAATCTTTTTGAAATGCTCCTCTTTTTAATTTGAACTTCTCTGTTTTTTACAAATGGGAAAAATACGTTATACATATTTTTTAACTACTTTTTTTAACTTCTTGCTCAATTTTTTTGAACTTCCAAATTCGTCTTTTAGATATTAACAACTTCATTTTTTTAACGTTGACCTGCTTCGGTTTTTAAATTTGAACTTCTTATAGAATTTTATCGTGACATTTTTATGCATTTTTTGCTTTTCGGTGAAATGGCCTAGGCGGTCCTGTTTTCATTTGATGATTTTTCTTTTGTACATGGTACACGTGAACTTCGGAATTTCTGAAACATGAACTTCACGTGCTATTGAAATTCAAGGAAATTACACACAACAATACACATACACTGCGTGTGCCACATGGATGACCAACACATCAACAAGCTTGGAAACAACATACATCTTTTAAAATCTTGAAATATGGCATGTAGATATAGTATAACTTCCTAATCATCTCCACTAGCACTAGCATTTTTGCACATCTCTAAAGATGTAGTAGAAGATATGTAAAGTCTGAACCAAAGAGAGAGGTTGCCTAGGCCATTTTTCATTGGTTTTAACAGAACACACACAGCTTCTAAACTCACACGTTTTTTTTCAAAGTGCAGTTTTTTTGCTCAAAGTGCAGTTTCAACAATGCTCAAACCTCAAACCAATTCATCCATCAGATACATTAAAGTGCGTCCAAGTGCAGTATTTTCAGAGGACAAACACAAAAACAAAAGTACAGAGAAGGTCAATTCCTTTAGAAGAGATAGTTCAGAGAAGGTCAAATCCTTCAGGAACAGCCGTCCAGTTTATCAGGTCACGCCGTAGTGATGGGTTGTGGACAGGTGGCTACATAGGTGGTTGGGCAGGAGGGCGGCGACAGAGGTGGAGCTGGTCGGGGCGGAGGGGGTTGTCGGGCGGTGCCTGCGGAGGAGGTCGGGGTGGTGGGCGGCGCTGACTGTCCGGTTGGTGTGCCCCTGCTTCCGCCCGCATCTTCTCGGTTTTCGCCGGCGCACCGCGTGCGTGTGTGTTGCTGATTGAGCGAGTCGCTCTCGCTGCCGGCTTCGGCATGGGCCGCCCGTGTCCCGGCGCGCGCGCGCAGGAGGAGCAGTACTACCACCAGCTTCTCCGTCCCAACGGCCTTCAAATCGAGCACGAGCCGGCAAGCTCCAGCCCGCCCCCTCCCCCGAGTCCTGCGCCGGGCAAGCAGCACAGGGCCTTCCTGCTTTTTCTAAGCGGCGCGAGATCATGGAGCCAGATACTACTTTTGTGTGTGCGATTCGAGCTAGTTCGTGCACGCGGAATCTTGCTAACGCGGCGGTGTCTCCGGTTGAGGATGGGGCAGGCGGCGGTTGGGGGCGGGGCGTGGCGGCGGAGTCTCCGGCGACAGGGCATGCGACAGTTGGGGGCGGGGCAGCGGCGTCTCCGGTGACCGGGCAGGCAGCGGTTGCAGGCTGTGGTGGCGCGTGCTGGCAAGGGAGGAGGAGAGGGGGCGTCGCGGCGTGGTTGGATCTGGGAGTGGGCGCTTGGTGGCGGCGGCGGTTGCTGGCGGGGTCGCAGCGGCGCCTCGGGCCGATCGCCGGTTGGGGGCGGGGTGGTGGCGCGTCGCCCGTTTGGAGGTGGGTGCGTGGGCTGTGCGGGGAGTGGGGGATCGGGCTTTTTTTTCTTTTTCAGGGAGTTCGGGAGGAGCTATCGGCTCCTATATAGGACCATCGTGATCCAAATAACTATTCTAATCCTGGGATTAGAATAGTGTTGTCCTATATATATATATATACATAAACACTATCCTGATCACGGGATCAGAATAATATTCTGATCACAACCTGACCTGCCCCGCTAGTAGTACGTTGAACTTCCCTGTGAACTAGGTTGAACTTCCGCTAACATTGCTGAAATGGGGCTTGCCATATACCGTTGGAAAGCTATGGACATCAGTATCATGACCCAACTTAAATTTTTGGCAAAATATAAGTGGTTTAAGAGCAGTTTTGAAAACCATTTTTTCTTCGCACAAAAAACGTGAATCATATTTTCGATCACATTTCTAAACCGTTTATCGGAATGAGGCATATAATATGGCGTTGGAAAGCTGCTGCAAAACCGCTCCTTCCACATGTTGAAAGTTTTCTCTAATTCCCTATGGTTAAAGAGTAATTTGAAAAAATGTAAAATTTTGTAAACCGAACAACTGAGTTTGTTTTTTCGATGTCATTTCTAAACGGCTAATCAAATGAAGGCATATGATACGGCGTTGGAAAGCTTATGAAAATGCGCTACTTTTTCATCTTGAAAGTTTTTTTTTCTAATTTTGAATGGTTTAAGAGTAATTTGGAAAATGGTCCAAGTCCTACCGAGTTCGTATTTTCAAGCTAATTTTTTAACCGTTCGTCCGAATGCAGCAAATGATATGGCGTTGGAAAGCTTGAACAAGTGCGAAACTTTTTGGTATGTATTGTTTCACCCAATTCTTTATGGTTTTAAGTCAGTTTCAAAAATGGTGAAAAACGTATTTTCGCCGTAATTTCTACAAACTTTATCGGAATGGGGCAACTAATATACCGCTGAAAAGCTATGGAAAATGTGAAACTTTTTCATGTTGATGGTTTTTTCTGATTCCTAGCCGTTTTCAAGTAATTTCGAAAACGGCGGGATCATGCGTTCTGCCTATATCGTGAAACAGATTCTTCGAAAATGCACCGCGTGAAGAACCTGAACTTCTCGGCGCGTGTACCTGAACTTCACTCTGTTTTTCACGTGATTTTTTTGCTCGTAGGTCTCCATCCACTGCTCCTAACTCTCCATCACTCACCGAAATTGAGCAAGTGATATACCAATGGAAAGCTGTTGTAAGCAGTTAACTTTCCTGTGTTGATCGCTTTTTAATATTCGCGACAATTTGAAAAGTTTTTCATTCGAAATTCATCCATTGTAGTAATTGAACTTCCTGTAGTTTCAGTTGAACTTCTGTGATGTATTTTCGTTTGTAATTTTCTCATCCATCGTTAGTGTTACACAAATGATATTCCTTCTGTACAAACCCCTCTCACAATAATTTTTTTAACTTTCTCCGACTGAGGACTTGAAACTTATACAAATGATATTCCTGTAGTTTTTAGGTAAATTAGAAAATGGCGAGATCATGATTTCTGCGTTCATCGTGAACGGAAATGCACTGCGTGAAGTAGTTGAACTTCACGGGCATGTCTGTTTGAACCTCACTCTGTTTTTGACGTGCTGTTTTTTGCATTGTGTGAAGTAGTTGAACTTCTGGGGCATGTCTGTTTGAACTGCACTCTGTTTTACTTTATTGTATTTTTATTATACGAAACACACACCATGCAGTACGTGAACTTCTGGTTATTATCATTTTGAACTTCTCTCTGGTTTGAGAGAATTATTTTAAAACCCAAAAAACAACATATTTTTTTTACGTATTTTGGACATCTAAATACAAGGTGAGCCTCTCTCACAAGAATTTTTTGAAATTTTCTTCGCCGAGCACTTGAACTTCTAGCAACCATTTTTTCGTTTATGAGTTGTTTTGAAAAATGCAAAAAATGGCGTTGTGTTTTTTATGTCTTGAACAGGTAAATCCTAGGTTTTAATAAACTCCGAACTTCACCTTTTTATATTTTGATTAAAGCATGGAAATACATGGTGAACCTCTCTCGCAGAATTTTTAAACTTCCCCGGACAGAGCACTTGAACTTCTGTCAACAAAATTTTTAAGCCTTTATTTTTCTATACTTCTATTCTCACCTGAAATGCATTGCTTGCAGTATTTGAACTTCTCGCTGTTTTCACTACGAACTTCTGTCACATTTTTGTGTGTACGTCGAATTACATACAATTGAAAGTCCGACGTCATTTTTTGTCATTTTTAAAACATGTAATTGGAGGTTGGACATGCCACGATATAAATTATGAACCGTGCATGGGGGTGCAAGTAAACTTTTTGCAACAAATCTGAGTTTTTTATATTCTTCGAAGTTCTATGTTATTTCGAATTGAACTTCTTAATCTTATTCTTGCGAAATATATGTTTTCAAATAAACATCAAACACTTTTTTTAAACTGAACCTCATACTTTTTTCCTAGAAATGGAAAGAATTTGAGTTTTCTGTAAACATCAAACTACTCTTTTTATTTTAATTTGAACTTCTTTAATTTTATTCTTTAATAACAAAGGAAACCTATGTTTTTTTATAAATATTGAACTTGTTTTTTATAATTTGAACTTCTTGGTTTATTTGAAATACTTTATTTTTCCATTTTTTGAAACCGTAAAACAATGTTCTTTTTATAAAAAACATAAGCATCAAAGTCATGTGTTATGTTATTTTGAACTTCTTGCTTTTCTTTAGATATAAAAAATTCTAATTTTCTTATAAACATTGACCCTGCTATGTATCTTAAATTTGAACTTCTTGGTTTAGTTTCAGAGACGGAAAAATTTGTCTATGTTTTGTCTTTTAACTTGTAGGCTTTTCGGGGTTTTGTGAACTTCTAGAGTTTATTTTTGTGCAAAAGTTACACACACATAGAGAGACATAATAGAACAACACCCACACACTGATGCTCACATGTTGTTCCCCCCTTCTTTTAGTATACACATTGAACGACCCCCAGTAGCTAGGATGAACTTCTCTCTTTCTGCCCGAGAGAAACACACGTACGCAAGAGAAAATTTATGTATCTGGGAGCACCCATTTTTAGACAGTGATGGAGTGTGTTGCATCCACCGCTCGGCCGACGGAAGAACCAGTATCTTCAGGTTCCATTTTTTCAAAATGCGTGTCTTGAAGAAATATTAAAGGCAGAGGATTGACCGCGATGATGGCCAGAAGCCGTGGGTCAAGCATGGCCACAACGGGGGTGGGAGGGCTTGTTCATAAATAACGAAGTGCCATTTTTTATTTAGAAACGATGAAAATCCTTTTTTATGATTTTTCAATAGCTCTATTTTTAGAATTTGAACTTCTTGTTTTTTATTTTAGAAACGGTGAAATATTCACTTCAAAGTGCATTGTTATCTTTTGAACTTCTGTATTTTTCTGTTTGAACTTCTTATGATCTTCCCTTTAGCAGATTTGGATTTTTCTATTTTTTATAGATCAAACTACTACGTTATTTAAATTTTTGAACCTCTTGTTTCCATTCTTTAATAACAAGAAAAATCCAAGTTTCCTATAATCATTGAATAGCTCCATCTTGTTAATTTGGACTTCTTGTTTTGCTATTTTTAATTTGAAGTTCCTGTTTTTTAAGAAGCAAGGTCGTTCAATTTTTCTATAAACATTGAACTCCTTGATTATTATATTTTGAACTTCTTGGTTGAAAATCTTTTTGACACGTGAAAAATCACAATTTTTAAATAGACATCAAATTCTTCTTTTTTTACTTGAATTTCTTGGTCTTTATTTTAAGAATATGAGAATTTTCATGGATAACATTTTTTCATTATTACATTTTTTAACTAATTGCTTATCTCATATATGAGACTTTTTTCCTTTTTACATATGAATAAAATAGAAGGACACACCCATCACACAACCACACACAGAAAAACACGCGCGCGGGCACACACACACAACTACCACATACTTTTGATGTAGAAACCATCTTTCCTACAACCATAAATACATAACATCATACTAGTTTTTAACGACCATATACTAGCTTGATCGATGCCCTCAATATTGTGAAAGGAACATCTAAATTCTCAGCTCACTTCCCTGAAAAACACACATCATTTGTCATTGTTTCTTGCTCTTTTTTTATCAAGTTTAAGCATTGACTGAAATTCCAAATTCAGTGGTGGAGCTATGCAATGACATGCACCAAAAACATGCACACAAATTCAGAGAGGTCAGAAGCTATGAAGTACAAGTATACGAGTACATGTGTATCTGTGTATCTGCGGTTGATTGTGTGGAAGAGGTGCTCACGGACAGACAAAGTCGACGCTCGACGGACACATGGCCGTCACAGTTCTGACAGAGGCAGAATGGATACAGGCCAGGTCCGGGCAACCGTCCTGATGTGCCTTGTGCCCTGCTGCTGACCTTCAACAGGAAATAACAGAGAACTTGAGTCGCGGTGTATCAAGCATCATGTGTTCGATTTTTAGAGCATCCTTGCTTGTAAGGTGGAGTACTAATCAAATATCAAAGGGAACTTAATATTTGGAAATATAATTCTAAGTATCCGTAGGGAGAACTCAACTAGGACTGCTTATCCAGCCAGACCATTCCTTCCTTTTCATAATTTTTCATATAGAAAAAATAAGAAATAGATGCCATGACCTCTGCTCAGTGTGGACCGAAGGAAATTACTCTAGCATCTGCAAGAACAAGTAACTGAATTACCCTATGCTACTGACAGACTGTCGGGAGGATTTGTTTTAGTGTGTACGACCATTTTTGCATCTCCATCCAGCCGAAATTGACGCTGCGACCGCCAGCGATGGGAAATTTGAGCGGCTGCGTCAGCAGGGTTGCAGGCAGCGGTGGTGCGTAGGCATAAACATGTACGTACATTTATAATGGAAAGTCAATCACTGTATGAACAACATTCTTCTGAATTTATATGCAAGAACTATCTGAAGTTTTCTTCCTCTGTTGTACCTGAACTTCAATTCCAAAAAATGGAAAGTGGTCACCGGCGAGTAAAGGGCGGTGAAGGATCTTGCCAGATCCGACGACCCCTGACGTGCTCCGGGAGGTGGTGCGGCGATGTCTCCCGATCTGTTGGAGGCGGGGTGTGGTGTGTCGCCGGTTGGGGTCGGGGTTGCAGCGCGTCTGTGGCTAGGGCCGGGCCGGACGCGGAGGCGCCTGCTTGGGGATGGGCGGCGGCGGTGTCAATGGCTGAGGGAGGAGCGGCGACGGGGTCGCCTGGTGGTGGTGGGTGCCGCGTTTGGCTCGGGAAAGCTGGGGGCGCGGTGGAGGCAGGCCGGTGGTGCAGTGGAGGAAGCCTGGCGGCGCAGTGGAGGGAGGTCGGCGGTGCTATGGAGGGGAGGGAGTCAGGGGGAAGGGGATGGATCAAGGGGGCAGGAGATGCGTCTGGGTCGACATCGGGGAGTGACGGCCGGGCTAAGGGGGGCGGCTCGCGCGGTTGGCGGGGCCGGCGGCGAGTGGGGCTCCGGCGACGGAGAGTCCAGGCCGGGGCGAGTGGATCCATGGCGAGATCGGCGGCGATGGGATCGGGGGGAGGTTGTGGGGGTCGTGGTTGTGGCCTCGTGGCCGGTTTTTTTTCGCCGGGACTGGTGGGGTAGTTCGTGGAGTTCAGAAAGATCTACGCGCCTCCTTATAGGGTGAGCTGTGATCCGAATAACTATTCTGATCCCAGGATCAGAATAGTGCTTCTATATATATATTGTCATATGATCTCTTATGCTAAAGTAACAATTCATTCACAATTTCAAGTATGAATCAGAAACTTCATTGAAAAATAACAAACTATAATCTCAGTCATTGAAGCAATTGCAATTTATCATAACATCGGAAAGAGTCAATATAAGAGCTTTTCAACAAGTCCACATACTCAACTATCATTTAGTCTTTCACAATTGCTAACACTCACGCAATATTTATGGGTTTGAAGTTTTAACCAGACATAGAGTAGGGGCTTATAGTTTTGCCTCCCAACCTTTTACCTCAAGGCTAATGTCAACAATAATAGTTCATGAAAACTTACATCCAATTAGCTATATATATCAGGATCTTTCCAACACATTGTGCTTGCCAAAGGATAAAATGTGAAAAGGAAAGGTGAAGATCACCATGACTCTTGTATGAAGTATAAGGCAAGAATAAAAGATAGGCCCTTCGCAGAGGAAAGCAGAGGTTTTCATGTGCTTTTATGGTTGGATGCACAAAATCTTAATGCGAAAGAATGTCACTTTATATTGCCACTTGTGATATGGACCTTTATTATGCAGTTCGTTGCTTTTATTTCTTCCACATCACAAGATCGTATAAAGCTTATTTTCTCCACACTAATAAATCAGACATATTTAGAGAGCAATTTTTATTGCTTGCAACGATGACAACTTACTTGAAGGATCTTACTCAATCTATAGGTAGGTATGGTGGACTCTCATGGCAAAACTGGGTTTAAGGATATTTGGAAGCACAAGTAGTATTTCTACTTGGTGCAAAGAATTTGGCTAGCATGAGAGGGAAAGGCAAGCTCAACATGTTGGATGATCCATGGCAATATAATTTATTTTAGATGTAGGTAAGCATAACCCATTACGTTGTCTTCCTTGTCCAACGTCAACTCTTTAGCATGTCATATTTTAATGAGTGCCCACAATCATAAAAGATGTCCAAGATAGTATATTTATATGTGAAAACCTCTCTTTCTTTATTACTTCCTATTAATTGCAACCGTGACTGAAACTATGTTTGTCAACTCTCAACAACTTTTATTCATCATACTCTTTATATGTGAAGTCATTACTCTCCATAAGATCCACATGATCTATTTATTTCTTTTTATTCTTTATTCTTTTATTTTATTCCCTCAAGATCATAGCAAGATAACCAAGCCCTTGACTCAACACTAATCTTTATTATATATAGCCCACGGACTCGATTACATAGACGGATCATAAAGCAAAACTCAAAACTAGATGATGCTAAAGCTTTATTCTACTAGATCAAGATATTACCAAAAGGATCGAACTAAGAAAAACGGTAACGATAAAAGTGCGATGGTGATACGATACCGGGGCACTCCCCCAAGCTTGGCAATTGCCAAGGGGAGTGCCCATACTCGATACTGAGTTCTTCTTTGTTGGTGAAGAAGGTGTTGGTGATGATGGATAGTCGCACATCGAGCGTAGGAGATCCTCTAATTTGCGGATAATGCCCTTGAGTGCGGTGATATGCTCCTTCAACAAAATATTTTCACTTGTGAGATACTTGTTTTGAATGCAAGCTAACTCAATCATCTTGAAAGCTTCAATCTCCGTTGGGGTAAAGAGATTGTGGTGAGGTTGAAGGATGTCTTCTTCTACTACTGCCGGAACTTGATCCCCCATGGCCTTCTTGATCCCATCGTCCTTGTTGATCTCTCTGGGCTCTTCTCTCTTCAGCTCTATCTTCATTAGCCAAGCATCATTGCCCTCATTGTTGGAGGAGGAGGGAGACGACATGATGCCTGGCCATGACAACCCTGGCAGAAAACAGCTCAAAACAAAAATATGAGATATTTGCGTGATACGGTGGTCAAAACCTTCGGGAGATTATATAATGAATTTTTACCGACCAAAAGAAGTATCGTGCAAGAAAACGGAGTCCGGAGAGCACACGAGGTGCCCACGAGGCAGGGGGGCGTGCCCAGGGGGTAGGGCGCGCCCTCCACCCTTGTGGAAGCCTCGTCTCCTTTCCGGACTACTTCTTATTTTCCTATTTTCTTAAATATTCCAGAACGGAGAAAAATTTCCATTAGAACTGTTTTGGAGTCGGTTTACTTACCGTACCACGTACCTATTCCTTTTCGGAGTCTAAAACGTTCTGGAAAGTGTCCCTTATGTATTCCTCCAGGGTTACGGTTTCAATAACATTAGTTTCAACGTTTATGGGATTACCTGAGATATAATGTTTGATTCTTTGACCGTTCACCACCCTCGGATTTGTGCCTTCGAAGTTGTTGATTTTTATGGCACCGGAATGATAGACCTCCTCGATGACGTAAGGACCTTCCCATTTAGAGAGGAGTTTGCCTACAAAAAATCTTAAACGTGAGTTGTATAACAATACATAATCACCTACGTTAAACTCACGTTTTTGTATCCTTTTGTCATGCCATATTTTAACTTTTTCTTTAAACAGTTTGGCATTTTCATAAGCCTGGGTTCTCCATCATCAAGTGAGCTAATATCAAAAAGCCTCTTCTCACCGGCAAGTTTGAAGTCATAGTTGAGCTCTTTAATGGCCCAATATGCCTTATGTTCTAGTTCAAGAGGTAAGTCACATGCCTTACCATAAACATTTTATACGGAGACATAACCATAGGATTCTTATATGCAGTTCTATAGGCCCATAATGCATCATCAAGTTTTTTGGACCAATTCTTTCTAGATCTATTAACAGTCTTTTGCATAATTAATTTAAGCTCTCTATTACTCAATTCTACTTGACCACTAGACTGTGGATGATACGGAGATGCAATTCTATGATTAACATCATACTTGGCAAGCATTTTACGAAAAGCACCATGAATAAAATGTGAACCACCATTAGTCATTAAATAACTAGGGACTCCAAACATCGAAAAAAAATTTATATAAGCATCTTAATAGAGGTGTTATGATCATCACTACTAGTTGGAATAGCTTCTACCCACTTAGTAACGTAATCAACAGTAACTAAAATATGTGTATACCCATTAGAGGAAGGAAATAGTCCCATATAATCAAAGCCCCAAACATCAAATGGTTCAATAACAAGTGAATAATTCATAGGCATTTATTGACGTCTACTAATATTACCAATTCTTTGACATTCATCACAAGACAAGACAAACTTACGGGCATCCTTGAAGAGAGTAGGCCAATAAAAACCGGATTGCAATACCTTATGTGCAGTTCTATCTCCAGCATGGTGTCCTCCATAAGCCTCGGAGTGACACTTGCGTAGGATCTGTTCCTGTACATGCTTAGGTACAGAACGTCTAATAACACCATCTACTCCTTCTTTATTAAGATGTGGGTCATCCCAGAAGTAATGTCTTAAATCATAGAAGAACTTTTTCTTTTGCTGGTATGTGAAACTAGGTGGTATAAACTTAGCAACAATATAATTCGCAGAATTAACATACCATGGAGCAGTACGAGAAGCATTTATCACAGCTAATTGTTCATCAGGAAAGCTATCATCAATAGGTAGTGGGTCATGAAGAACATTCTCTAACCTAGACAAGTTGTCTGCAACGGGGTTCTTAGCTCCCTTTCTATAAATAATATGCAAATAAAATTCTTCTAGTAGGAGAACCCATCTAATAAGTCTAGGTTTAGCATCTTTCTTTTCCATAAGATATTTAATAGCAGCATGATCAGTGTGAATAGTTACTTTAGAATCAACAATGTAAGGTCTAAACTTATCACAAGCAAATACAACTGCTAAAAATTCTTTTTTAGTAGTAGCATAATTTCTTTGGGAATTATCTAGAGTTTTACTAGCATATTGGATAACATTTAAATTCTTATCAACTCTTTGTCCTACAATAGCCCCTACATCATAATCACTAGCATCACACATAATTTCAAATGGTAGATTCCAATTAGGAGGCTGAACAATAGGTGCAGAAATCAAAGCTTTCTTAAGTATTTCAAATGCTTCTACACAATCATCATCAAAGACAAAAGGAACATCCTTTTGTAAGAGATTAGTCAGAGGCCTAGAAATTTTAGAGAAGTCCTTAATGAACCTCCTATAAAAACCGGCATGACCAAGAAAACTTCTTATACCTTTAATGTCCTTAGGACACGACATCTTTTCAGTAGCATCAACTTTAGCTTTATCAACTTCAATACCTCTTTCAGAAATTTTATGCCCCAAGACAATACCTTCATTAACCATAAAGTGGCACTTCTCCCAATTCAAGATAAGATTAGTTTCTTCACATCTCTGCAAAACTCGATCAAGGTTGCTTAAGAAATCATCAAAAGAAGTTCCGTAAATGGAGAAATCATCCATGAAAACCTCAACAATATTTTCACAAAAGTCAGAGAATATAGCAATCATACATCTTTGAAAAGTAGCAAGTGCATTGCATAAACCAAAAGGCGTACGTCTATAAGCAAAGGTACCGAAAGGGAAAGTGAAAGTTGTCTTTTCTTGATCCTCTTTTGACACATGTATTTGAGAGAAACCAGAATAACCATCTAGAAAGCAAAAATGTGTATGTTTGGATAATCTTTCTAGCATTTGATCAATAAAAGGTAAAGGGTAATGATCCTTTTTAGTAGCTTTATTTAATCTGCGGAAATCAATGACCATTCTATAACCTGTAACAATTCTTTGTGGGATCAATTCATCTTTATCATTAGGAACAACAGTAATACCTCCCTTCTTAGGGACACAATGGGCATGACTTACCCATTGACTATCAGCAACAGGATAAATTATACCTGCCTCCAGAAACTTTAGTATTTCTTTTCTAACCACTTCTTTCATCTTAGGATTTAACCGTGGTTGGTGATCGACAACTGGTTTCGCGTCTTTCTCCAATTTTATTTTGTGCTGGCATAGAGTGGGACTAATGCCCTTAAGATCATCAAGATTATATCCAATAGCAGCACGGTGCTTCTTCAGAGTTTTCAATAATTTCTTTTCTTCATGCTCTGAAAGGTTAGCACTAATAATAACAGGATATATCTCTTTCTCATCAAGATAAGCATATTTAAGAGTATCTGGTAAAGGTTTAAGCTTGAACATGGGATCACCCTTGGGTGGAGGAGGATCCCCTAGGATTTCAACAGGCAAGTTGTGTTTCAAAATAGGTCCCTGTTTAAAGAATATTTCATCTATTTCCCTTCTTTCATTCATAAACATATCATTTTCATGGTCTAGCAAATATTGTTCTAAAGGATCACTAGGAGGCACGCAATAGAAGCAAGACCAATAATTTCATATTTACTAGGCAATTCTTTACAATGGGGTTGTCTACGAAATTTAGCAAAATTAAATTCATGAGACATATCCCCTAAACCAATAGAAACAATATCCTTATTGTAGTCTATCTTAGCATTAACAGTATTCAAGAAGGGTCTACCAAATATAATGGGACAAAAGTCATCTTGTGGGGAACCAAGAACAAGAAAATCAGCAGGATATTTAACTTTCCCACACAAGACTTCAACATCTCTAACAATCCCAATGGGTGAAATAGTATCTCTATTAGCAAGCTTAATTGTAACATCTATCTCTTCTATCTCAGCAGGTGAAATATCATGCATAATTTCTTTATATAGAGAATGAGGTATTGCACTTGCACTTGCACCCATAACACATAAGCCATGATAGCAACGATCTCCTATTTTAACAGAAATAACAGGCATGCCTACAACAGGTCTATGTTTATTTTTAGTATCAGGTCTAGCAATTCTAGCAGCTTCATCACAGAAGTAAATAACATGCCCATCAATATTATCAGCCAAGAGATCTTTAACCATAGCAATACTAGGTTCAACTTTAATTTGCTAAGAGGGTGTAGGTGTTCTAGTATTACACTTATGAACCACAGTTGAAGCTTTAGCATGATCCTTTATTCTAACAAGGAAAGGTGGTTTCTCAATATAAGTAGTAGGAACAATAGGATCATTATAAGTGATAGCCTTTTCTTCAACTTTAATAGGTGCAACTACTTTTACTTCAATGGGAGGATTATATTTAAACCACTTCTCCTTAGGGAGATCAACATGAGTAGCAAAGGATTCACAAAAAGAAGCTACTATCTCAGAGTCAAGTCCATATTTAGTGTTAAATTCATGGAAAGCATCGGTATCCAAAAAAGATTAACACAATCAAACTTAGGTGTTATACCTGAATCCTTACCTTCGCCGAGGTCCCAATATTCAGAGTTGCATTTAATTCTTGCTAATAAATCCCATTTGAATTCAATAGTCTTCATCATAAAAGAACCAGTGCAAGAAGTATCGAGCATGGAGCGATTATCGAGAGAAAGCCGAGCATAAATTTTTTGAATATTAATTTCTCTTGAGAGCTCATGATATGGGGCATGAATATAACATTGAATTAAGCCTCCCCCAAGCTTGAGCAATGCTTTCTCCTCCGCAAGGCCAAAAATTATATATATAATTACGATCACGATGAACAAGATGCATAGGATAAAACTTCTGATGAAATTCCAATTTCAATTGATTGTAGTTCCATGATCCCATATCATCACATAGCCTAAACCATGTCAATGCCTTTCCCTTAAAATATAAAGGGAAGACCTTCTTCTTGATAACATCCTCGGGCATACTTGCAAGCTTAAATAATCCACATACTTCATCCACATAGATTAGGTGCAAATCGGGATGTAATGTTCCATCACCCGTGAAAGGATTAGCTAGCAGTTTCTCTATCATACCCGAAGGAATTTCAAAGTAAACATTTTCAGTAGGTTCAGTAGGTTGAGGAGCAACTCTTTTCTCTACTGGTCCGGGTGAAGATACCCCGAGAAAGCCCCTCAAAGGATTATGTTCCATAGTAACAAATGACAGTAAATTTCAGCACACTATATAAAATTTTCCTTACCAAATTCCACCTACCAAAGGTGCTTCACTCCCGGGCAATGGCGCTAGAAAAGAGTCTTGATGACCCACAAGTGTAGGGGATCTATCGCAGTCCTTTCGATAAGTAAGAGTGTCGAACCAAATGAGGGGCAGAAGGAAATGATAAGCAATTTTCAGTAAGGTATTCTCTACAAGCACTGAAATTATCGGTAACGGATAGTTTTGTGATAAGGTAATTTGCAACGGGTAACAAGTAATAAAAGTAAATAAGGTGCAGAAAGATGGCCCAATCCTTTTTGCAGCAAAGGACAAGCCTGCACAAACTCTTATCGTCAAGCTAGTTTTCATCACGTTCATATGATCCGCGTTCGGTACTTTGATAATTTGAGATGTGGGTGGACTGGTGCTTGGGTACTATCCTTCCTTGGACAAGCATCCCACTTATGATTAACCCCTATTCCAAGCACCCGCAACTACAACAGAAGTATTAAGGTAAACCTAACCATAGCATGAAACATATGGATCCAAATCAGCTCATTACGAAGCAACACATAAACTAGGGTTTAAGCTTCTGTCACTGTAGCAACCCATCATCTACTTATTACTTCCCAATGCCTTCCTCTGGCCCAAACAATGGTGAAGTGTCATGTAGTCGACGTTCACTTGACACTACTAGAGGAAAGACAGCATACATCTCATCAAAATATCGAACGAATACCAAATTCACATGACTACTTATAGCAAGACTTCTCCCATGTCCTCAGGAACAAACGTAACTACTCACAAATCATATTCATGTTCATAATCAGAGGGGTATTAATATGCATAATGGATCTGAACATATGATCGTCCACCAAGTAAACCAACTAGCATCAACTACAAGGAGTAATCAACACTACTAGCAACCCACAGGTACCAATCTGAGGTTTTGAGACAAAGATTGGATACAAGAGATGAACTAGGGTTTGAGATGAGATGGTGCTGGTGAAGATGTTGATGGAGATAGACCCCCTCCCGATGAGAGGATCGATGGTGATGATTTCCCCCTCCCGGAGGGAAGTTTCCCCGGCAGAACAACTCCGCCGGAGCCCTAGATTGGTTCCGCCTCGTGGCGGCGGAGTTTCGTCCTGTGAGCTTGCTTATGATTTTTTTCCTCGACGAAAGACTCCATATAGCCAAAGATGGGCATCATAGGGCTGACAGGGGGCCCACGAGGCAGGGGGGCATGCCTAGGGGGGTAGGGCGCCCCTACCCTCATGGATGGTGGGTGGCCCCCCTCTGGTACTTCTTTCGCCCAATATTTTTTATATATTCTGAAACATGCTCCCGTGAAGTTTCAGGACTTTTGGAGATGTGCAGAATAGGTCTCTAATTTTTGCTCCTTTTCCAGCCCAGAATTCCAGCTGCCGGCATTCTCCCTCTTCATGTAAACCTTGTAAAATAAGAGAGAATATGCATAAGTATTGTGACATAATGTGTAATAACAGCCCATAATGCAATAAATATCGATATAAAAGCATGATGCAAAATGGACGTATCAAGGGCCCAGTGATACCTCTCCGATACTTGGAGTGACAAATCCTAATCTAGATCTATGCCAACCCAACAAACACCTTCGGAGATACCTGTAGAGCATCTTTATAATCACCTAGTTACGTTGTGATGTTCGATAGCACACAAGGTATTCCTCCGGTATATGGAAGTTGCATAATCTCATAATCAAAGGAATATGTATTTGACATGAAGAAAGCAATAGCAATAAAACTGAACGATCAATATGCTAAGCCAACATATGGGTCATGTCCATCACATCATGCTCCTAATGATGTGATCCCATTATCAAATGACAACTCATGTCCATGGTTAGGAAACCTTAACCATCTTTGATCAACGAGATAGTCAAGTAGAGACTTACTAGGGACGCAATGTTTGTCTATGTATTCACACATGTATTAAGGTTTCCGATCAATACAATTCTAGCATGAATAATAAACATTTATTATGAATAAGGAAATATAAATAACAACTTTATTATTGCCTCTAGGGAATATTCCTTCAGTCTCCCACTTGCAGTAGAGTCAATAATCTAGATTACATTGTAATGATTCTAACACCCATGGAGTCTTGGTGATGATCATGTTTTGCTTGTGGAAGAGGCTTAGTCAACGGGTATGCTGCATTCAGATCCGATGTATTTTGCAAATCTCTATGTCTCCCTCCTTGACTTGATCACAGATGGAGTTGAAGCATCTCTTGATGTGTTTGGTTCTTTTGTGAAATCTGGATTCCTTCGCTAAGGCAATTGCTCCAGTATTGTCACAAAAGATTTTCATTGGACCCGATGCACGAGGTCTTACACCTAGATTGGATATGAACTCCTTCATCCTGACTCCTTCATTTGCTGCTTCTGAAGCAACTATGTACTCCGCTTCACACGTAGATCCCGCCATGACGCTCTGCTTGGAACTGCACCAATTGACAGCTCCACCATTCAATATAAATATGTATCCGGTTTGTGACTTAGAGTCATCCGGATCAGTGTCAAAGCTAGTATCTACGTAACCATTTACGACGAGCTGTTTTTCACCTACATAAACGAGAAACATATCCTCAGTCCTTTTCATGTACTTTAGGATGTTCTTGACCACTGTCCAGTGATCCACTCCTAGATTACTTTGGTACCTCCTTGCTAAAATTATAGCAAGGCACACATCAAGTCTGGTACACAGCATAGCATACATGATAGAACCTATGGCTGAGGCATAGGGAATGCCTTCCATTTTCTCTCTATCATCTGAAGTGGTCAGTAATTGAGTTTGACTCAACTTCACACCTTGTAACACATGCAAGAACCCTTTCTTTGACTGATCCATTTTGAACTTCTTCAAAACTTTATCAAGGTATGTGCTTTGTGAAAGTCCTATTAAGCGTCTTGATCAATCTCTATATATCTTGATGCCTAATATATATGCAGCTTCACCGAGGTCTTTCATTGAAAGACTTTTATTCAAGTATCCTTTTATGCTATCCAGAAATTCTATATCGTTTCTAATCAACAATATGTCTTCCACATATAATATTAGAAACGCTATAGAGCTCCCACTCACTTTCTTGTAAATACAAGCTTCTCTGAAAGTCTGTATAAAACCATATGCTTTGATCACCTCATCAAAGCGTATATTCCAACTCCGAGATGCTTGCACCAGACCATAGATGGATCGCCGGAGCTTGCACACTTTGTTAGCACCTTTAGGATTGAAAAAACCTTCTCTTTGCATCATATACAACTCTTGTTTTAGAAATCCATTAAGGAATGCAGTTTTGGCGTCCATTTGCCAGATTTCGTAATCATAAAATGCGGCAATTGCTAACATGATTCAGACAGACTTAAGCATCTCTACGGGTGACAAAGTCTCATCGTAGTCAACTCCTTGAACTTGTCGAAAACCTTTCACGACAAGTCAAGCTTTGTAGACAGTAACATTACCATTAGCATCAGTCTTCTTCTTGAAGATCCATTTATTCTCTATGGCTCGCTGATCATGGGGCAAGTCAACCAAAGTCCACACTTTGATCTCATACATGGTTCCATTATCGGAATCTGAGCTCATCATAGCTTCTTCATAGTTCGTAGGTTCGTCATGGTCTAGTAACATGACTTCCAGAACAGGATTACCGTACCACTCTGGTGCGAAACGTGCTCTGTTCGACCTACAAGGTTGGGTAGTAACTTGATCTGAAGTTTCATGATCATCATCCTTAGCTTCGTCTCTAGTTGGTGTAGGCATCACGGGAACGGTTTTCTATGATGAGCTACTTTCCAATTCGAGAGAAGGTATAATTACCTCATCAAGTTCTACTTTCCTCCCATTCACTTATTTCGAGAGAAACTCCTTCTCTAGAAAGTTACCATTCTTGGCAACAAAGATCTTGCCTTCGGATCTGTGGTAGAAGGTTGATAACCCACAAGCATAGGGGATCGCAACAGTTTTCGAGGGTAGAGTATTCAACCCAAATTTATAGATTCGACACAAGGGGAGCCAAAGAATATTTGAAGGTATTAGCAGCTGAGTTGTCAATTCAACCACACCTGGAGATTAATTATTTGTAGCAATGTGATCAGTAGCAAAGTAATATGATAGTTTTGATAATAGTAGCAACAACAATGGTAACGGTAACAGTGACAGCAATAGTTTTGTAGCAAGTGCAACAGTAACGATAGCAGTAGTAACTTAGCAAGAACAATATAAGATAAATTCGTAGGCATTGGATCAGTGATTTGTTGGATGATATTCATCATGTGACAGTCATAACCTAGGGTGATACGGCACTAGCTCTAGTACATAAATATAATGTAGGCATGTATTCCGTAAATAGTCATACATGCTTATGGAAAGAACTTGCATGACATCTTTTGTCCTACCCTCCCATGGCAGTGGGATCCAATTGGAAACTAAGGGATATTAAGGCCTCCCTTTAATAGAGAACCAGAACAAAGCACTAACACACAGTGAATACATGAACTCCTCAAACTACGGTCATCACCGGGAGTGGTCCCGACTATTGTCACTCTGGGGTTGCCGGATCATAACACGTAGTAGGTGACTATAACTTGCAAGATCGGATCTAGAACATGGATATCACTACTGCAGGATGCTGCTAACGCGACACTATGATCAGAGACCCTTCGACGAAACTGTGTGTGATGCAATAATCGCAAACTGCGGTTTAAAATAACCATCAAAAAAGGTGCAAACCGTTTGCGATGGTGGGAACATCAAACACAGTCAGAATTTAGTTGCGTGTGTGATGCTGAGCATACAGTTGATCCATACGAACTGTTTGCGATTAGATAGAACAACAGAAATGGGCAGCCATATCAATGTGTGTGCGATATACGGCATACAGTTCGCTCTGATGAATTGTTCATGATGATCGAGGTGAACACAAATGATTCGGCGTAACAAGATGTGTGTGATACCTGGCAAACAGGTCGGTAATCAGAATTGTGTGCGATCATTATAAACATCCCATACGGACTTTTTTTGTGACTTGTGTGCTCAACAGGGCACACAGTTCAACAAACCAACCTGTGGGCGATAATGTAGAAGATTTCTGTTGAATACTTATTACTAACCGTCTGCGATGAGATTGACAGGATAAACAGAGATAACAAATTAATATGAGTGAACGGAAACAGAGATATGTACAGTCTTCTTAATTTAGTCCTTCTTTTTGTTGTTGTTGTTGGATGGCCCCGCAACATCGTCTTGGCGAGGACGCTTCTTGCCACTGACAGTTGGCTTTTCATCGCCGCCACCATCGTCATCATTGTTGCTATCATTGTCCTCCTCCTCCTTGTTCGACCATTCCTCCTCATCATCATTGTCGTCCTCTTCTCCGTCCTCCGATGGCTCCTCGTCCGTCTGGTTGTCGTCTGACGACTCCGGAGGCGGCGTCCCTTGATGTCGCTTGAAGCTACGTCGGTGTTTCCCCAAAGAGGAAGGGATGATGCTGCACAGCGTCGGTAGGTATTTCCTTCAGATATGAAACCAAGGTTATCGAACTAGTAGGAGAACCAATCAACACAACGTAAATAGCCCCTGCACACCGATAACAAAATCTCACAACCCGACATGTTAAAGGGGTTGTCAATCCCTTCCGGGGTACGACGCCTGAAGATAAGCAAACATACGTGAGGTAAATTTGTAGTAGATTGATAGATCGAACGCAAACAAAATAAATAAGGATAAATTGCCACAAGGTATTTTTTTGGTTTTTGATTAATAGATATGAAAATAAATGCAAGAGAAAAATAGATCGCAAAGGCAAATATATGAGAAAGAAGACCCGGGGGCCGTAGGTTTCACTAGTGGTTTCTCTCGAGAAAAATAGCAGATGGTGGGTAAACAAATTACTGTTGGGCAATTTATAGAACTTCAAATACTCATGAAGATATCAAGGCAATGATCATGACATAGGCATCACGTCCAAGATTAGTAGACCGACTCCTGCCTGCATCTACTACTATTACTCCACACATCGAGCGCTATCCAGCATGCATCTAGTGTATTAAGTTCATGAAAAAACAGAGTAATGCAATAAGAATGATGGCATGATGTAGACAAGATCTATCTATGTAGAGATAGACCCTACCATTTTATATCCTTAGTATCAACGATACATACGTGGCGTTTCCCTTTCTGTCACTTGGATCAAGCACCGTAAGATCGAACCCACTACAAAGCAGCTCTTCCCATTGCAAGATAAATAGATCAAGTTGGCCAAACAAAACCCAAATATCGGAGAAGAAATACGAGGCTATAAGTAATCATGCATAAAAGAGATCAAAGAAACTCAAATACTTTCATGGATATAAAAAGATAGATATGATCATAAACTCAAAGTTCATCGATCCCAACAAACACACCGCAAAAGAGTTACATCATATGGATCTCCAAGAGACCATTGTATTGAGAATCAAGAGAGAGAGATGAAGCCATCTAGCTACTAACTACGGACCCGAAGGTCTACAAAGAACTACTCACACATCATCGGAGAGGCACCAATGGAGGTGGTGAACCCCATCCAAGATGGTGTCTAGATTGGATCTGGTGGTTCTGGACTCTGCGGCGGCTGGATGAATATTTCGTCGACTCCCCTAGGGTTCTGGGATTTTTGGGGTATTTATAGAGCAAAGAGGCGGTATGGGGGCACTCGAGGTGGGCACAACCCGCTAGGGCGCGCCTGGGCCTCCTCGCACGCCCTGGTGGGTTGTGCCCCCTCGGGGCGCCACCAGGTGCAGCAAGCGCCCATTGTGTTCCTTCTGGCCCATAAAAATTCTCCGTCAAATTTCGTGGCATTTGGACTCCATCTGATGTTGATTTTCTGCGATGTAAAAAACACAAAAAAAATAGGAATTGGCACTTGGCACTATGTCAATAGGTTAGTACCAAAGAATGATATAAAATGACTATAAAATGATTATAAAAGATCCAAGATTGATAATATAACATCATGGAACAATAAAAAATTATAGATACATTGGAGAAGTATCAGCATCCCCAAGCTTAACTGCTACTCGTCCTCGAGTAGGTAAGTGATAAAAAACAGAATTTTTGATGTGGAATGTTGCCTATCATGTCATATCATATTCTTTTCTTTATAGCATGGACAATTGGACTTTTATGTGATTCAAAGTAATAGTCTAGTTTTGACATAATAATTTAGATACTCAAGCATATCTACAAGCAACCATGTCTTTCAAAATATCAACGCTAAAATAAGTTATCCCTAGCCAATCATGCTCAACCATTTATCCTTTCATGAAACACACTCGAATATTAGCTACACCCAATACTTAAGTACGATCATATTGCCTCCTAGTTGGTGCTTTAGTAAGAGAAGATGGAGACTCAAATTCAAAATAAAAATTGCATAGAGTAAAAGAAAGGCCCTTCACAGAGGGAAGTAGGGATTTGTAGAGGTGCCAGAGCTCAAACCGAAAAATTAGAGATAAAACCATTTTGAGAGGTGTATCCATCCCACCAACGAAAACGACTTAGAGTTCCCAACACTTTCCATGCTAGATATGCCATAGGCGGTTCCCAAACAGAAAATAAAGTTTATTCCTTTTTCCACCATACTTTCACTTTCCATGGCTAACCGTATCCACGGGTGCCCTCCATGCCAACACTTTCCAAGGAATTTATTATTTGAAAACATAAAGTAAATTCATTTTTTTCCATTTCAGGACTGGGCATCCCTAATACCTTTGCCTTACTCTCGTGCAATGACAAGTGAACAAACACTCATCTTGAGAATAACACATCCAACATGGAAAATATTAGCCACCCCTCACCGCTCCGCGAGCGAAACAAACACACAAAAGAGAAGTTTATTTTGAAAATTAGAGATTGCACATGCAAATTTGCTTAGAACGGCAAAAGAATACCACATATAGGTAGATATAGTGGACTCATGTGGCAAAACTGGTTTAAAGGATTTTGGGTGCACAAGTAGAGATCATACTTGGTGCAAAATGAAGGCCAACAAAAGATTGAGAAGCAACCAACCAAGAAACGGATAATCTCATAAGCAAGCATGAAGCATAAATAACACTGAATAATGCACCACACGTAGGTTATAATTTCATTGCATGACTATTGACTTTCATACTTGCATAGGGAATCACAAACCTTAACACCAATATTCTTACTAAAGCATAATTACTCATCAACATAACTCACATATCACATCATCATATCTCAAAACTATTACTAAGAATCAGGTTTATTTTGTGTAGTGATATTCATGAAAGTTCTTATTATATCCTTCTTGGATATCTATCACTTTGGGACTAATTTTCATGTGTTGCTTTTCATGAGCTCAAACAAATATAAGTGAAGATCATGAGCATAATTTTTCTTCTTTCTGTCAAAATAATTTTAGTGAAGCAAGACAGAATTTCTTGAAAATTTTACTAACTCTCAAATAAATCTAAGTGAAGCAATAGAGCATTTCTTCAAAAATACTAAGCACACCATGCTCAAAAAGATATAAGTGAAGCACTAGAGCAAGTCCATAGCTCATAAAAAATTTAAGTGAAGCATAGAGAACAATTCTAACAAGTCATGAAATATTTTTGGCTCGCTCAAATAAGTGTGTCCAGCAAGGATTTATGACTTAAAACACAAAATAAAACAAGAAAAGACTCATATCATAGAATATGCTCCAAGCAAAACACATATCACGTGACGAATAAAAATATAGCTTCAAGTAAAATACCGATAGTCGTTGGAAGAAAGCGGGGATGCTACTCGGGGGCATCCCCAAGCTTAGTTGGTTGCTCATTTTTGGGTAATAGCTTGGGATGCTGGGGCATCCCCAAGCTTAGGCTCTTCTATACTTCCTTCATCCATCGTAAGATAACCCAAAACTTGAAAACTTCAATCACACAAAACTCAACAAAACCTTTGTGAGATCCGTTAGTGTAAGCAAAATAAATCACTACTATAAGTGTTGTATCAAACCAATTCATATTTTGTTTTTATATTATATCTACTGTATTCCAACTTTTCTATGGCAAAAACTCATCAAAGAAAACCATAGGGCCATCAAAATAAGCACACAACACAAAGAAAACAGAATCTGTCAAAACTGAACAGTCTATAGCAATCAGACTTTTTCGAATACTTCTATAACTCCAAAAATTCTGAAAAATTAGGAAGACCTGATTAATTTGTATACTGATCTACTGCAATTGGAATGGGTATTTTATCGCTCTCTGGTTAAGAATGATAAATATTTTCATGAGCGCAAAACTTTCTGTTTTTTAGCAAGATCAAACAACTATCACCCTAGAAGATCCTAAAGGTTTTACTTGGCACAAACACTAATAAAAACACAAAAAACACAATCATAACAGTAGCATAATTGTGCTAACACACAAAAACAGGAAACAAAAAGCAAAAATAAATTTTATTCATTGGATTACCTCCCAACAAGCGCTATAGTTTTACGCCCTTAGCTAGGCATAAAGCAAGGATCTAAGTTTTGTCTTTTGAAGTTTTGGAAACTTTTGTAAGGGTTTTCTCAAACCCGGGAGGCTCTTTACGCTTCCCTAAATTATCTGGAAAATAAACCATCTTAAGATCCAAAATATCCAATCGCTTGTTGCAAAGAGTAATCAGGGTATTCATGCGATTGATACTACCATTGAGATGTTTGAGGGGTTCATTATACTTCTATATTTCAACCATATGTTTATGCAAATCACCAAGTTTTTCCAGCATTCGAACTCCTTCAGGTGTAAAAGAAAACCCCTTCTTTTGAGGTGGAATTCCCAAAATTCTTTCTAAAATTTCATAGGCAGCAATGACATCAAGCTCAATAAAATTTCCTTTAGCGGCAAAATCTAGGAGTTGTCTATGATGTAAGGCCAATCCTATGTAAACATTACGAAGCAAAACCTTAGCGTCCCCCTTTAAGTTGGAAATATGATACGATTCCATAAGCCTATACTAGGCATCTTTTAAATTTTCTCCTTGTCTTTGCTTGAAGCATAAGACTTCAAAATCTGGTGACAAAGGAGGAGTAGGGACGCTAGCCATCAAAACTAGAAGGCAAGAAAACGGCGAACGAAAAAGAGAGGCGAATAAAACGGCAAATTTTTGTGAAGTGGGGGAGAGGAAAATGAGAGGCAAATGGCAAATAATGTAAATTGCAAGGACATGATATTTGTGATTAGGAACCTAGTATACGTTGAAGATCCTCCCCGGCAACGGTGCCAGAAATTCATTTTGATGTGCTTGAAGCTACATTGGTATTTCCCCAAAGAGGAAGGGATGATGCAGCACAGCGACGGTAGGTATTTCCCTCATACATGAAACCAAGGTTATCGAACCAGTAGGAGAACCAAGCAACACAATGTAAACAACCCCTGCACACAGATAACAAATCCTCGCAACCCGACGTGTTAACGGGGTTGTCAATCCCTTCCGGGGTACGACGCCATAAGATAGGCGAACAAACATGAGGTAAATTTGTAGTAGATTGATAGATCGAATGAGAAAAAAAATAAGGATAAATTGCAGCAATGTATTTTTGGGTTTTTGGATTAATAGATCTGAAAATAAATGCAAGAGAAAAATAGATCGCAAAGGAAAATATATGAGAAAGAAGACCCGGGGGCCGTAGGTTTCATTAGTGGCTTCTCTCGAGAAAAATAGCAGACGATGGGTAAACAAATGACTGTTGGGCAATTGATAGAACTTCAAATACTCATGAAGATATCCAGGCAATGATCATTACATAGGCATCACATCCAAGATTAGTAGACCGACTCCTTCGTGCATCTACTACTATTACTCCACACATCGACCGCTACCCAGCATGCATCTAGTGTATTAAGTTCATGGAAAACAGAGTAATGCAATAAGAATGATGACATGATGTAGACAAGATCTATCTATGTAGAGATAGACCCCATCATTTTATCCTTATTAGCAACGATACATACATGTCGTTTCCCTTTCTGTCACTAGGATCAAACACCGTAAGATCGAACCCACTACAAAGCACATCTTCCCATTGCAAGATAAATAGATCAAGTTGGCCAAAAAAACCCCAAATATCGGAGAAGAAATACGAGGCTATAAGTAATCATGCATAAAAGAGATCAAAGAAACTCAAATACTTTCATGGATATAAAAAGATAGATCTGATCATAAACTCAAAGTTCATCGATCCCAACAAACACACCGCAAAATAGTTACATCATATGGATCTCCAAGAGACCATTGTATTGAGAATCACAAGAGAGAGATGAAGCCATCTAGCTACTAACTAAGGACCCAAAGGTCTACAAAGAACTACTCATGCATCATCGGAGAGGCACCAATGGAGGTGGTGAACCCCATCCGAGATGGTGTCTAGATTGGATCTGGTGGTTCTGGACTCTGCGGCGGCTGGATGAATATTTCGTCGACTCCCCTAGGGTTCTGGGATTTTTGGGGTATTTATAGAGCAAAGAGGCGGTCCGGGGGCACTCGTGGTGGGCACAACCCACCAGGTCACGCCTGGGCCTCTTGGAGCGCACTGGTGGGTTGTGCCCCCTCGGGGCAACCCCCAGGCGCAGCCAGGGCCTATTGTGTTCCTTCTGGCTCATAAAATTTCTCCGTAAAGTTTCATGGCATTTGAACTCCGTCTGATATTGATTTTCTGTGATGTAAAAAACAGGAAGTGGCACTTGGCACTATGCCAATAGGTTAGTATCAAAAAATGATATAAAATGACTATAAAATGATTATAAAACATCCAAGATTGATAATATAACAGCATGGAACAAAAAAAATTATAGATACGTTGGATACGTATTATCCCTTCCATGATCCGGATATAATCGAGGTCTGGGCTTGACGCCAGACTCATGGAAGACGAGTGGGATGATTCCGATGTTGACCTATCATTGGGCGCCAAACTACTGGCCGAATTTTCGTCCTCACTGTCGCTCGACATGGCTGCAGAGTGTGTGCCAGTGTGTAGCGTGGCCTGCCGGGGACGATGAAGATGGTGGGCACTTAAGCGGGGTATGCAGAGAAGAGGAATGCCTATTGAAGCGGGGGTTGACGTATTATCTAACCGCTGATATAATCAACCGCAATTATTTGTACCCAGTCGCCCCAAATTCCCGGGGTTGTGCAGGACTCCTATTGGCTGGTTTATTTTTTCAGGACAAAAAGAAGGAGCGAGTTTTGGGATTATGCACCGGTACCGGTACGAATGGAGTAGGACAGTTGGAAAGCAATACATTGAGCTATTCTTATTGATAAAGCCAGTAATGATCTACAAAGGAAAATATTTGCACGAATCTTTGCGCAACATCAATGGCGTAGGACCTAGATGTGCATTACTTAGAGCACATCTAGATGTGCTTTAGCAATACTGTCAAACAAAACCCCTAATCATCATTGCAAACAGCGCATAGAACATGGCTAATGCGATAACCAAAACTACACATGCTAGTTCCTTCTTGTCTCTTGCTTTCATCTATTGCATGTGATTGATTCTTTCTTGCTTCATCATACTGATTGTACATTCCAGATCAGCCAGTTTTTTCTTCAGCTTTACGTTATCTTCTCCGAGCTTGGTGATAACACTCCGAGCCCTGCCATGCCATTCTTCATCCAGCTAGTTAACAAAGGCACAAGCCTCATATCCCTGCCAATGTTAAATAGTATTCAGGATGAGTGGTGGCAATAAATGAAGTAAAATGATGAGCTTAGCACTAACCTGTAAGGGGCAACTGAGAAACCTCCTGCCAATATCAAATCCCTCCATGCATACATGTCGAGCGGGAGTGTGCTCGTGCACACAACTCAGCTTTTGGTACTTCTGCGTGGAGCAAAACTCGGAGTCAAACTCGTGTTGCGGGAGTCTGGATTCATGATCCGGATCCGGCGGCAGATCGCTTTCTTGGGGGGAGGGATGTCATTCAGGACGGATTCGGCAAGGAGCTATACTTTGGACATGCTAAAAAATATCGGGATAGATTGGAACCTGACAGGACGATTCGGATCCATAGTACACCTACCTTCTAATGACCTTAGGCAAGTGCTCCGTGGCAACCGCCGTCGTGGCGGCGATACGAGCAGGAGCAGCCGCACTGAAACCATCAGCACCACTCGTCCGCATTCCCCCAATGTCAGTGCCACGTGAGGGAATTTGGAGGCTATGTAGGTATTTTGGGGGAAATGGGGAAACTGTGGGGATAAGCTAACAGTCGGGAACTACTTATGGCACTATATGTTGTATACGGCACACTATTTATACATGTCGTTTGTGTTAGGTATTACAACGTCACACATCATTTTTGCACCAAACCATGTGAGAAGACAACGTAGGTTAGATACGGTTGCTGTTACATAACCTATGTGATGTACTACCATGTCCATATAATTAAGTTACAGTGATACCGTGTAAACAGCCGCTCTGCGGATATCCATAAAAAAACAGCCGCTCTGCATATAGAGATGGCGGCGGTGGCTTAGGCAGTGGCTACCAGAGAAGACGTCAATCCTCGGTCGGTGGGCGGTGGCGGCGTCATAGGAGGTCAATCCTCGGTCTGCGGCGGGAGATAGGAGGAGCTCAACCTCGAGGTCGGTGGCGGCGTGATTCAAGCACATCCATCGCGGTCGATGGCGGGATAGTGGAGGTCGAACTTCAGGCGGCAGTCGCACTAAGCTTTGCTCCTCGACCCTGCTGTCTCGGCATTCCACCGCATCACGCTTCTCTATCTGCTGGGTGGAGGTCGCCACGCGGATAATTAATTAAGGTATTATTTTCGTGAGTGGGTTAATTAAGGTATTCAATTCCTAAGGGTAGTGTTGTACTAGTACTCTGCATGTAAATTGAGTGGCCTTTAATTTTTGTCATTGCACATCTGGATAACAACATGGAGCGCCCTCAGTAATTATGAAAATAAAACCTTGTGATTTATGCACGCATCTTTGGGTAGCAGTTAATCCGTGTATTAATGTTGTTGTTTTGTTTTTAATTACCATCCATGTGGTGTAGATGGAACGATCTCGATGGATGAAGAATCGGAAAACCGCAGATTTTATCAGTGGTGTGACAGAGTTCATGAATTTGGCTGAAAGTATAAAGAGGAGAATTGGTGATGCGGATTACATCTTGTGTCCATGTATTGATTGTGCCAATACAGAGTCACATGAAGTTGCAGATATCCAGTCGCAGTTAGTCTCTAGGGGATTCATGGATCGATATACACATTGGACGAGACATGGTGAAGAGGAGGTCATGGATGAAGATACCCAGGGCAGTGTGATGCTAAACCCCGATCAGTGTCACATGGATGTTGAATCTAACATCGGGGCAGAGGCGTCAAGCTACCAATGGAACACCGGAAAGCCGAAATTCCCACTGGAAAACCAAGACGTCGACACTGATGACGACGATCTTGATATCCCAGATTTTGCTGCTATGATTGTAGATTTCGAGGGCGCGAAAAAGGATATGATTTGGTACAAGGATCTGCCAACCATTGATGCGGACTCCAAGAAAGAATTGTATCCATGTTGCAAAAAGAAATATTCCAAGTTGAATGCCACCCCGACGATTCTCAGATTTAATGCAACAAACGGTCTATCAAACAAGGGCTTCACAGAGATGTTAGGTCTTTTCAAAGAAATTCTTCCGGAAGATAGTGTTCTCCCTAGAAGCATGAATGAAGCAAAGAAAATTGTTTGCCCATTGGAACTTGAAGTACAGAAGGTACATGCTTGTGTGAATGATTGTATATTGTACCATGGTGAGTACAAAGATTTGCGTGCATGCCCACATGCAAGCATGCATGATACAAGCGCAGGAGAGTAAAGGACAAGTATAAATTGGACAACGAGATCAAGACATGAATCCCATTCAAGGTTGTTTGGTACTTGCCTTTAATTCCAAGGTTGAGGCATTTGTTTGCAAACCCTAGAGAGGCAAAGAGGCTGCGGTGGCATCATGATGAGCGAATTGCGGATAAGTTTATGAGGCACCCGTAAGATGGGGCTCAGTGGGAATTAATCGACAAGAAGTTTGAATTTTTTTCCAAGGATCCTAGAAGTATAAGGCTCGGGGAGTGTACTTACGGGATGAATCCTTTTGGCGATATGAGCACCAATCGCAGCAGATATGGCCGGTGCTTCTGTGCATATATAACCTAGCTCCTTGGTTGTGTATGAAAAAAATACATTATGATGTCAATGATTATCCAAGGCCCGAAGCAACCTGGAAATGACATTGACATTTCCTTTCACCTACTGGTAGAAGAACTGCTGACAGTGTGGATAGATGCGCCTGCTGTAAAATGTTATGATGCTTACAGAGAGGAGATTTTCGATCTACATGCGATGCTGGTGCACACCATTAAAGATATGCCGGCATTAGGCCACACATCGGGGCATAAAACAAAGGGAGAAGTAGGGTGTGTAACATGCATGGATAGGACAGCTAGCAGAAGACTTCGCAACTTGCACAAAACCGTGTATTTGCGTCATCGTAGGTTCTTACGGAAAACTCACGCATACCGAAAGATGAAAGCTGAATTTGATGGTACGACAAAGGTAGGTGTGGGCCCAAGACCCTATGAAGGGGAGGTGGTCCACAACATGTCTAAAAAAATTAATGTTGTGCTTGGCAAGAACCACCCTTTGATGGTGAAACAAACACCCAAGGGTCAAGTGTTTAAGAAGAAATCGGTGTTCTGGAAATTACCTTACTGGGAGATTCTACGTGTACGTCACTGCATCGATGTCATGCACGTAGAGAAGAATGTATGTGAAAGCATCCTTGGTACTCTGCTCAAGATTAAAGGTAAAAGAAAGGATGGTGACGGTTCACAACTCGATATGCTTGCTGATCAATCAAAATGCAAGAATGAAGCAGAAGATGATGACAAATTCATCAAAGCTCGCCAGAGTTACAATTTCAGTACAAAAGAAGCAACACAGTTCTTCACCTATTTTTTGTTAGTTAAGACACCCTCTTCCTACTGCCAAACATCAGAAGTCTCATGGATGTGAGCTCATGTAAAATGAAGTTGGGACACATGAAGTCACATGATTGCCATGTAATGTTGACACAAATCCTCCCGGTGGCCATTAGGAATCTGATGGACAAAGATATAAGAAACACACTCATTGACCTCTGTGATTTCTTCAACCAACTACGGCAGAAAGTTGTAGATCCTGAAGAGTTGGATCATATGCAAGATGACATTGCAAGAATATTGTCAAACCTAGAGATGTTTGTCCCACCGTCATTCCTTGATGTCATGGTCCATCTCACCGTGCACCTTGTCGACGAGATAAAGTATTGTGGTCCTGTGTTTCTTTGCAAATGTATCCCTCCGAGCGGTCCATGGGAATATTGAAGCGCTTTTGTCAGAACCGAAACCATCCAGAGGCAAGCATCCTACAAGGTTATACCGCGGAGGAGGTGGTTGAGTTCTGCACTGAATACATGAAACAAAGACCTATAGGTTTGCCCCTCTCTCGCCACGAGGGAAGGCTGAAAGGTAAGCCGGTCCTTGCTGGCACGCAAATGGCTGCACCCAGAGAATTGGCAGAGAAAGCCCATTTGATGGTACTACTTAACAGCCTAGTTCTCAGTGCTTATGCCGAAGAACACTTGGCGGAGATACGGCAAAGCTTCTTACCAATGGTCCTTCATCAGATGTGGAGATGAAGGAGCCCACTAAGAACTACGCCGAATGGCTGAAGAATCGTTTGGCACAAGGATCCATCGATGACATTGCTACGTGGTTGGCACAAAAGCCATCACCTACGGTGTTGATGTACCAAGCATATGACATAAATGGATACACGTTCTACACCGACGAACGTGATTAGAAGACCTCATATTAGAACAACTCTGTTTGAATTGAATGCATGACTGTAAATGAAGCTGATAAAAGGGTAAACTATGGAACCATCAAAGAGATTTGGGAGCTTGACTATATGAAAGTTGAGGTGGCATTATTCATGTGCGCATGGATCCCTCTTGGTCAGGTAAGGATTGATGAGTACAGGAAGACATGTGTTAATAGGACAACGATGTCATATCACGCGGACCCATTCATTCTTGCCAGTGATGCTACCCAAATTTTCTTTGTGGAAGACCCCTTGCATAAGAACTGCCATGTAGTGATGCATGGGAAGAGAAGGGTACTGGGTGTCGACAATGTTGCCGATGAGGAGGAGTATAATGAATTTGATGAGTTGCCAGCCAAGGGATCACGCACCCGTGTAACAAAGAAGCGTAAAATCATCATAAAATCCAAGTTCATTCGGGGTCAACTTAATGATCCCAGTTCCCCCATGTACATGGGAATTAAGCCATAAGACTAGTCTTTATGCCTACCCCACAACTTAATTTGTCCAATTTAGAATTGTCACATGTACTGAATTTGTGAGTTATGCCCGGTTTTCTGTTGATGTAAGAACCTTTAATATGTTGACCTTGATATGCTGTCAGCTCAGGCAATGAATATGAACTGTTTTTTGTTATTATTATTATATCATAGAGGTAGCACACTCAATTGATCTCACTACAGTATGTGTGAACAAAAATATGCAATCTGGTTTGCGAATAGCACATGGTTCGTTGATGAAAGTCGTGTGCCGACCAAACCCCGCCCACGATCTGAGTCGTGCTTTCTGATTGGCCAGAACCCAAACCCCACGGATCGTACGTCTGCACTGTTGGATGCTCCCAGATCGTATGACGATCCCCACCCCTTTCGACATCACATGCAGTTTCAGTTGTAATTTTATTTTTATGCACAAAATGCACGTTAATCTCAAACAATGTCTTAAATATAGCTAACGATACCTGAAATGCACCAGAAAATCAAACCCGTGGTGTAATGGTGATTGCGTACCGTGGAAAGTTTTATGAGGCGAAACGATGAAGTCACCAGCCACAGGAGTTTGAATTGACACGTCTCCTTTTGGAAACCATGATCCTTCATGTGAGATGCTCTGGTTTGGAAGGAGAGGTCATCAAAACTTGTACCAAACTTTACCAATTTTTCCCATGGGGTCGTGAGAGCACGCCACGGGCACACATCGATTTTGATTATGTCCGAACTCCATCTGAATTTCCTGTAATTAAAATACCAACTAGGCCTACACCAGTGGCTACACCTCTCGGCTGAAATGTTTGAAACTTCTCCCCGCTTCTCGAACAAACGGATGAAAACTCACAAAGTGATGCACAAATGATCTGTACACCTTCTTTTCTAGGCTGATAGTAAGGGCGTATCATAGCTAGTATCATGCATGCCAACTAGGCAATTTTGATGAGCTGTCATAGAATTAAATGAAGAAAGAGAGGGTTAAGTATCATATCATGAAACCGTATCATAATAAATGCTATGCCACTATGTGTCCTGCATGACAATAAATAAAGTACTACATGTGATACTAATATATGATACTATGCATTAGACTAGCCACAGTGGGAGTAACTTCAGCACTAACATCGAGTCCAACTCAACAAATTTGCTTATGTGGCAATGAGTTAATGAGGAGAGAGGTAGTTTGAGTAACCTAGCTAGTTACTGTAACATCACATGTCCCAATGCAATATGAATAACCTAATAAATGAGGCTTTGCATGTTACCATATTTATGTTATTCCCTCCGTTTCTTTTTAGTTTGCACATAAGATTTGGTCAAAGTCAAACTTTGTTAACTTTGACTAAGTTTATAGAAAAAATATCAAGATTCATAATATGAAATCAATATTGTAAGATGCATCATGAAATTAATTTTCACACCATATATATTTAGTATTGTAGATGTCGATATTTTTTCTATTAAGTTGGTCAAACTTTACAAACTTTGACTTTGACCAAATCTTATATGTAGGCTAAAAAGAAACGGAGGGAGTACTACCCACTATGAAAGGTAGTAACATAGTCTAGGGATATGTGTATGTTACTAGTGTATGTTACTCTCCATTGTGGCTAGTCTTAGAGCGAGTACAATAGAGTGAAATAAGCAGGCTACAAGGAATAGAATAACATATATGTGCTTATCAATTGGAGGAAAGAGAAGAGGAGAGAGAAGAGAAACGAGCTCTTGGTTAGTAGAGCCAGCTGCAACAGGAGACCCAAGATACTTTGTGAGGATGTAAGGTGGGCCAAATATTGATAAACCAGTATGTATTTAAAACTTATTATTGTACATGCTGGCTAAGACGTTGGCTGTATATGACATGGAAACTTCTTATAGCCGACCGTTGGCTGTATTATTAACCATGCTCTTAGTGAGGTAGCTAGCTAGTATCATACTCCCTCCTTTCCGGTTTATAGGGCTCAATTCAAAAATCTCACCAACCAAGGTAGATGGTGAGTGGTGGAATACTTTTTGTAATTTGAAAAAACACCCAATTAATGCTTTTGTTTTCCTCAAAAAATTATGTTTACCAATGTATTAATTGCAATACATGCATGCATAAAGTACATGCATTGGTCAATTTTCTCTTAATACTTGCATGCAATGATTTAATGCACCTTGGAGTCTGAACATGTGATGTGGGAACAACGAAATTGAGCCTTATAAAATGGAAAAACTAAAATTTTGAGATAAGCCCATAAACCGGAAAGGAGGGAGTATATATGCATGATACTAATATATCATTGGTAATACCTCCATAATGCACACATGCATAGTATCATAAGTTAGTATCTTAGGTTGCCTTATTAATTTCCATGGATGACACAAAGTAGCACACCATTTTATATGATACGGTATCATGATAACATATATATACTATATATATAATAAATGCTATACTACTTTGTGTCATGCATGGCCATAAATACGGTCATCTATGATATATACTACTCTATGATACTATATATGCACTATGAAGGTACGTACGTAGTATCATGCATACACTAGTATCATATGCATGATACTATATATAGTATATGATACTCCCCACTATATAAGGCTGGCCATAGTGGTGGTATCATAGCTGACGATGTCATGCACTTGGAAATAGCAAGTATGCTGATGTGGCAAAGAATTAAATATATAGAGAGAGGGTTAGAGTAACATATAGGTAGAACCGTATCATGTTAAATGCGATGCTAATTTGTGTCATGCATGGCAATAAATATGATCTATGATACTATACTCTATGTATTATACTATGCGCTATAATTAATTAAAGGTAGTATCATACACTAGTATCAATATATATATATATATGCTGATACTAGTATATGACACTCTCCACTATAAGTAGCCTAAGTATATATAGGCTAACTAAAACACCCACATGTAGTTGTAGTAGGGTTTTTGACTTTAATTAATTATATATGCACTAAAATACAATGCAAGGTAAGTGCAAAGAATGACTTAAACATAGCAGACCTGAAATGGGCCAGATGTAGGCTAGTAACTGACGATTTGTAGTCCGAAGTGCCGCATCTCCTTTTGGAAACTATGATCCTTCTTGTGAGATGCTCCGGTATGGAAGGTGCGAGCACCAAAACTTGTGCCAAGCTTTACCAATTTTTCATGCGATCGTGAGAGCACGACATGACACAATGATTTTCGTTATTTTCCGGACTCTATATGCATTTCCTGAAATTAAAATACCAACAAGGCCTACGCCTCTGGTCGCACCCTGTGGCCGAACTGTTTGAAGTTTTTTCCCATTTCTCGCACAATGAATGAAAACTCGCAAAGCGACACACAAATGATCTTGCTAACACGCATGTGTAGTTGCGACTATATATATACATACAAACGAGATCTTTTTTTTGCATATTCAAAGTTTGAGATTGCTAGCGAGGCCTGGCGCCTAGTAAAATGTACCAAAAATCGAACCATAGGGTACAATCGTGATTTCTTACCGTGGAAAAAAATTGGAGGTGAAACGATGAACTCATGTTTTCATTCAAACAAAAATATGATGTTAGGTAATGTAAATGTTTTCAAATAGCACACGGTTCACTCACGAAAGCCGTGTGTCCACTAAACCGTGGCCGATGCCCCCTCTGCCACGCGCGATCTGTCATGCGTTCTGATTGGCCAGAACCCAAACCCCACGGATCGTACGTCTGCACCGTTGGATTCTCCTTGATCGAACGGCGATCCTCATCCCTTTCGACAGCACATGTAAATGTTTTCAAATAGCCCCTCCCAAAAAATGTTTTCAAATAGCACACAGTTCACACACGAAAGCGTGTGCCTACCAAACCGTGGCCGATGCCCCCCTTGCTGCGCGCGATCTGAGTCGTGCGTTCTGATTGGCCAGAACCCAAACCCCACGGATCGTACTGCACCGTTGGATGCTCCCAGATCAAAGACAATCCTCATCCCTTTCGACAGGAAATGTAGTCCGGCTAGGAATTGATTTATATGCCAACATGCACGGTAAATGCCAAAAAATGTCTTACATATAGCACACGAGACCTGAAATGCGCCAGCAAATCAAACCCGTGGTAAAATTGTGATTGGTTTAATGGGAAAAATTTAGAGGCGAAACGATGAACTCACGTCTTCATTTCAAAATTAGTACGTCTTCATTTCAAACGAAATTATTCTGTTTGTGCACACGAGCGCTTAGAGGCAACCGTTTGCATAGGCCTTTCCGCGTGCGGGCGACCGGGGATATTTTGCGTGCAGCGATCGGGGATATTTTTAACCCTTTTCACCTATGCCACCAACACCCCCCACCATCCGCCCGCGTTTCACTCAACTAGTCCACCCAATCTCCATCGCCAGCTCCCCTTTCCCAGATCCATAGCAGAACCCTCTCCGGCGCCCCCGTGCTCACCCCGGCCGTGTGCCCGCTCTTCGGCATCAAGCCTACCTCAACTGCCATTCCCAACACGCAATGACCCGCACCTCGCCGTCTTCGTTTGCTCGCTAGCTGCTACCTCTTGAGCACTGCATTGGTTTTCCCTTGAAGAGGAAAGGGTGATGCAGCAGAGCAGCATAAGTATTTCCCTCAGTTTTTGAGAACCAAGGTATCAATCCAATAGGAGGCCACACATGAGTCCCTCGCACCTACACAAACAAATAAACTCCTCGCAACCAACGCGATAAAGGGGTTGTCAATCCCTTCACGGTCACCTACGAGAGTGAGATCTGATAGATATGATAAGATAATATTTTTGGTATTTTTATGATAAAGAGAAATAAAGATGCAAGTAAAATAAATGGCAATGGAAATAACTAAGTATTGGAAGATTAATATGATGGAAAATAGACCCGGGGGCCATATGTTTCACTAGAGGCTTCTCTCGAGAGCATAAGTATTACGGTGGGTGAACAAATTACTGTTGAGCAATTGACAGAATTGAGCATAGTTATGAGAATATCTAGGTATGATCATGTATATAGGCATCACGTCCGAGACAAGTAGACCGACTCCTGCCTGCATCTACTACTATTACTCCACACATCGACCGCTATCCAGCATGCATCTAGAGTATTAAGTTCAAGAGAACAGCGTAACGCTTTAAGCAAGATGACATGATGTTGAGGGATAAACTCATGGAATATGATATAAACCCCATCTTGTTATCCTCGATGGCAACAATACAATACGTGCCTTGCTGCCCCTACTGTCACTGGGAAAGGACACCGCAAGATTGAACCCAAAGATAAGCACTTCTCCCATTGCAAGAAAGATCAATCTAGTAGGACAAACCAAACTGATAATTCGAAGAGACTTCCAAAGATAACCAATCATACATAAAAGAACTCACAGAAGTTACAAATATTGTTCATAGATAAACTTGATCATAAACCCACAATTCATCGGTCTCAACAAACACACCGCAAAAGAAGATTACATCGAATAGATCTCCACAAGAGAGGGGGAGAACTTTGTATTGAGATCCAAAAAGAGAGAAGAAGCCATCTAGATAATAACTATGGACCCATAGGTCTGAAGTAAACTACTCACGCTTCATCGGAGAGGCTATGGTGTTGATGTAGAAGCCCTCCATGATCGATACCCCCTCCGGCGGAGCTCCGGTAAAGGCCCCAAGATGGGATCTCGTGGATACAGAAAGTTACGGCGGTGGAATTAGGGTTTTGGCTCCGTATCTGGTAGTTTGGGGGTACGTAGGCATATATAGGAGGATGGAGTATGTCGGTGGAGCTACGTGGGCCTCATGAGGGTTGAGGGCGCGCCTGGGGGGGGGGGGTAGGCGCGCCCCCTACCTCGTTCCTTCCTGGTTGATTGCTTGACGTAGGGTCCAAGTCCTCTAGATCATGTTCGTTCCAAAAATCACGTTCCTGAAGGTTTCATTCTGTTTGGACTCCATTTGATATTCTTTTTCTGCGAAAATCTGAAATAGGCAAAAAACAGCAATTCTGGGCTGGGCCTCCAGTTAATAGGTTAGTCCCAAAAATAATATAAAAGTGTATAATAAAGCCCAATAATGTCCAAAACAGGATATAATATAGCATGGAACAATAAAAAATTATAGATATGTTGGAGACGTATCAAGCATCCCCAAGCTTAATTCCTACTCATCCTCGAGTAGGTAAATGATAAAAACAGAATTTTTGATGTGGAATGCTACTTGGCATAATTTGAATGTAATTCTCTTAATTGTGGTATGAAAATTCAGATCCGAAGGATTCAAGACAAAAGTTCAATATTGACATAGAAATAATAATACTTCGAGCATACTAACTAAGAAATTATGTCTCTTCAAAATAACATGGCCAAAGAAAGTTATCCCTACAAAATCATATAGTCTGGCTATGCTCCATCTTCACCACACAAAGTATTCAAATCATGCACAACCCCGATGACAAGCCAAGCAATTGTTTCATACTTTTGGTGTTCTCAAACTTTTTCAATCTTCACACAATACATGAGCGTGAGCCATGGACATAGCACTATGTGAAATAGAATGGTGGTTGTGGGGAAGACAAAAAGGGAGAAGATAGTCTCACATCAACTAGGCGTATCAACGGGCTATGGAGATGCCCATTAATATATATCAATGTGAGCGAGTAGGGATTGCCATGCAACGGATGCACTAGAGCTATAAGTATATGAAAGCTCAACAAAAAGAATTAAGTGGGTGTGCATCCAACTTGCTTGCTCACGAATACCTAGGGCATTTTGAGGAAGCCCATCATTGGAATATACAAGCCAAGTTCTATAATGAAAAATTCCACTAGTATATGAAAGTGAAAGCATAGGAGACTCTCTATCATGAAGATCATGGTGCTACTTTGAAGCACAAGTGTGGAAAAAAGGATAGTAGTATTTTCCCTTTTTATTTATTTACTCTTTTTTGGGCCTTTTTTATTTGGCCTTTCTCTTTTTTTATTGGGACAATACTCTATGAATGATGATCATCACACTTCTATTTATTTACAACTCAATGATTACAACTCGATACTAGAACAAAGTATGACTCTACATGAATGCCTCCGGCAGTATACCGGGATAGCAATGATGCATGAGTGACTTATATGAAAAAAATTATGAACGGTGGCTTTGCGACAACTAAAATGTCAACTACATGATCATGCGAAGCAATATGATAATGATGGAGCGTGTCATAGTAAACGGAACGGTGGAAAGTTGCATGGAAATATATCTCGGAATGGCTATGGAAATGCCATGATAGGTAGGTATGGTGGGATTTTTGAGGAAGGTATATGGTGGGTGTATGATACCGGCGAAAGGTGCACGGTATTACAGAGGCTAGCAATGGTGGAAGGGTGAGAGTGCGTATAATCCATGGACTCAACATTAGTCATAAAGAACTCACATACTTATTGCAAAAATCTATTAGTTATCGAAGAAAAGTACTACGCGCATGCTCCTAGGGGGATAGATTGGTAGGAAAAGACCATTGCTCATCCCCGACTGCCACTCATAAGGAGGACAATCAATAAATACACCATGCTCCGACTTCTTAACACAACGGTTCACCATACGTGCATGCTATGGGAATCACAAACTTCAACACAAGCATTTCTCAAATTCACAACTACTCAACTAGCACGACTCTAATATCACCATCTCCATATCTAAAAACAATTATCAAGTTTCAAACTTCAAACTTCTCATAGCATTCAACACACTCATAAGAAAATTTTATTATTAATATTGAATGCCTAACATAATTGAAGCAAATTACCATGCTGTTTTGTAGGACTCTAAAAATAATATAAGTGAAGCATGAGAGAACAATGGTTTCTATAAAACAAATCTACCAACGTGATCTAAAAGATATAAGTGAAGCACTAGAGCAAAAACTATATAACTCAAAAGATATAAGTGAAGCACATAGAGTATTCTAACAATTTCTGAATCATGAGTGTCTCTCTCAAAAAGGTGTGTGCAGCAATGATGATTGTGGAAAACTAAAAAATAAAGACTCAAATAATACAAGACGCTCCAAGCAAAACACATATCATGTGGTAAATAAAAATATAGCTTACCGATAGGAGTAGACGAAAGAGGGGATGCCTTCCGGGGCATCCCCAATCTTTGGCTTTTAGGTGTCTTTAGATTATCTTGGGGTGCCATGGGCATCCCCAAGCTTAGGCTCTTTCCACTCCTTGTTCCATAATCCATCAAATATTTTACCCAAAACTTGAAAACTTCACAACACAAAACTTAAAGTAGAAAATCTCGTGAGCTCCGTTTGTGAAAGAAAACAAAACACCACTTCAAGGTATAATGAACTCATTATTTATTTATATTGGTGTTAAACCTAATGTATTCCAACTTCTCTATGGTTTATAAACTATTTTACTAGCCATAGATTCATCAAAATAAGCAAACAACACACGAAAAACAGAATCTGTCAAAAACAGAACAGTCTGTAGTAATCTGTAGCTAACGCAAGATATGGAACACCAAAAATTCTAAAATAAATTTCTGGACGTGAGGAATTTATCTATTAATCATCTGAAAAAATAATTAACTAAATATCACTTTCCAAATAAAAATGGAAGCAGTTCTCGTGAGCGCTAAAGTTTCTGTTTTTACAGAAAGATTAAAAAGACTTTCCCCAAGTCTTCCCAACAGTTCTACTTGGTTCAAACACTAATTAAACACAAAATATACAACAAAAACAGAGGCTAGATAAATTATTTATTGAATAACAGCAAGTAAAAATATTGGGTTTCCTCCCAACAAGCGCTTTTCTTTAAAGCCTTATAGCTAGGCATTGATAATTTTAATGATGCTCACATGAAAGACAAGAATTGAAGCGCAAAGAGAGCATCATAAAACACGTGACAAACACATATAAGTCTAACATACTTCCTATGCATAGGCATCTTATAGGCAAACAAATTATCAAGGCAAGCAAAAACTAGCATATGCAAGGAAGCGGAAAGAAACAATAGCAATCTCAACATAACAAGATGTAATTTAGTAACATGAAAATTTCTACCACCATATCTTCCTCTCTCATAAAAATTACATGTAGGATCATAAGCAAATTCAACAAAATAGCTATCACATAAAATATTTTCAACACGATCCACATGCATGCAAAGTTGACTCTTCCAAAATAGTGGGATTAACATTAACTAAAGTCATGACTTCTCCAAACCCACTTTTATCAAAATTTTCATAAGATTGAACATTCTCCACATATGTGGGATCTAAAGTTGACACTCTTCCAAACCCACTTTCAATAACATTTCAAACACTATTATCAATCTCATATTCATCATGGGTCTTAAATAAATTTTCAAGATCAAAAGAAGAATCACCCCAATCATGATCATTGCAACAAGTAGTAGACATAGAAAAACTAGCATCCCCAAGCTTAGGGTTTTGCATATTATAAGCACAATTGACATTAATAGAATTTATACTATCATCATTGCAATCATGATTTTTATTCAAAGATTCATCGTGAATCATTCCATAAAGTACTTTATCACAATTTTTAGATTCACGAATTTTAAGCAAAACTTCATAAAGATAATCTAGTGCACAAGACTCACTAGCAATTGGTTCATCATAATTTGATCTCTGAAAAAGATTAGCAAGCGGATGAGGATCCATAGATGTTTAGGTTCTCTGTTTAGTAATAAATAAACAACTATTCCAACCAAATGAGCAAACGAGCCAAGTAGGACATCAAAGCAAATGGAAAGACGAACAGAAGAAGGGCGAATAAAACGGCAAGGGTGAAGTGGGGGAGAGGAAAACGAGAGGCAAATGGCAAATAATGTAATGCGGGAGATAAGGGTTTGTGATGGGTACTTGGTATGTTGACTTTTGCATAGACTCCCCGGCAACAGCGCCAGAAATCCTTCTTGCTACCTCTTGAGCACTACGTTGGTTTTCCCTTGAAGAGGAAAGGGTGATGCAGCAGAGCAGCGTAAGTATTTCCCTTAGTTTTTGAGAACCAAGGTATCAATCCAGTAGGAGGCCACGCACGAGTCCCTCGCACCTACACAAACGAATAAACTCCTTGCAACCAACGCGATAAAGGGGTTGTCAATCCCTTCAGGGTCACCTACAAGAGTGAGATCTCATAGATATGATAAGATAATATTTTTGGTATTTTTATGATAAAGAGAAATAAAGATGCAAGAAAAATAAATGGCAAAGGAAATAACTAAGTATTGGAAGATTAATATGATGGAAAATAGACCCGGGGGCCATAGGTTTAACTAGAGGCTTCTCTCTAGAGCATAAGTATTACGATGGGTTTACAAATTAATGTTGAGCAATTGACATAATTGAGCATAGTTATGAGAATATCTAGGTATGATCATGTATATAGGCATCACGTCCGAGACAAGTAGACCGACTGCTGCCTGCATCTACTACTATTACTCCACACATCGACTGCTATCCAACATGCATCTAGAGTATTAAGTTTAAGAGAACAGAGTAACGCTTTAAGCAAGATGACATGATGTAGAGGGATAAACTCATGCAATATGATATAAACCCCATCTTGTTATCCTCGATGGCAACAATACAATACGTGCCTTGCTGCCCCTACTATCACTGGGAAAGGACACCGCAAGATTGAACCCAAAGCTAAGAACTTCTCCCATTGCAAGAAAGATCAATCTAGTAGGCCAAACCAAACTGATAATTCGAAGAGACTTGCAAAGATAACCAATCATACATAAAAGAATTCAGAGAAGTTTCAAATATTGTTCATAGATAAACTTGATCATAAACCCACAATTCACCAGTCTCAACAAACACACCGCAAAAGAAGATTACATCGAATAGATCTCCACAAGATAGGGGGAGAACTTTGTATTGAGATCCAAAAAGAGAAAAGAAGCCATCTAGCTAATAACTATGGACCCGTAGGTCTGAAGTAAACTACTCACGCTTCATCGGAGAGGCTATGGTGTTGATGTAGAAGCCCTCCGTGATCGATAGCTCCGGTAAAGGCCCCAAGATGGGATCTCGTGGATATAGAAAGTTACGGTGGTGGAATTAGGGTTTTGGCTCCGTATCTGGTAGTTTGGGGGTACGTAAGTATATATAGGAGGGAGTATGTCGGTGGAGCAACATGGGCCCCACGAGGGTGGAGGGCGCGCCTGGGGGGGGGGGGGGTAGGCGCGCCCCCTTACCTCGTGCCTTCCTGGTTGATTGCTTGACGTAGGTTCCAAGTCCTCTGGATCATGTTCATTCCGAAAATCACGTTCCCGAAGGTTTCATTCCGTTTGGACTCCATTTGATATTCTTTTTCTGCGAAACTCTGAAATAGGCAAAAAACAACAATTCTGGGCTGTGCCTCCGGTTAATAGGTTAGTCCCAAAAATAATATAAAAGTGTATAATAATGCCCAATAATGTCAAAAACAGGATATAATATAGCATGGAACAATAAAAAATATAGATACGTTGGAGACGTATCACCAGCCACTCTCGAGCATATCAATGTAGTAACCCTCGCCTCTCCTGTGGTCTGCTGGGTTTGCATTAAGAAGCATGTTAGTTACTGCCTCCATCACGGTGAGGCATATTTCCTCGCAATCGCTCTTCCTATTCCATTACGTATGTTCCCATATTGGCTATAAAATAACGGAGAGTGTATATATGTTCATTATCTACCTTCCTTACTACATATAAGCTGTATTTGTTCCAATAAGTTACTGCCTATTTACATATCACGGGCGCCCGAGTCACACAAACTTAACAAATTAGCCGTACATTTTCTAAATTATTGCATGGCATGTTTAGAAAGCTTGATACCAAGTTGTTAGTTTTATGCTTATCCTCCTTTCCTAAGTTTCTCATGTGTTCCCTGTAGATGTCGAGTAGCAGCGACATCACTCATGCTTCTGGCGATGTATCTTCATCTGATTCAGACAACCCTAGGTGTACAGCAGATTGTAAGGGATCAAGTAATCTTGAACGAGATAGAGCTGCAGTAATTACCCTTCCGGTTAGGGCACAGTGGAACGCTCCAAGGAAGCCCACACACCAGCCTAAAGGTGTAAATGAGGTAACAGAGATTGATTTAAAGTCTTGGGCTCCAACTAAACCAGATAAAGCACACATGAGGTTCAGGAGTGTGTGTGGATTTGTTGGCAGGTCAAGGCTCAACATTAATCTGCCGGGGTTTCAGAAGGCTGACACAGAAACACGGCGAAGGATAGACCAGGAGATCATGGATTACTTCAACGTTCCAGAGCAATGGAGAATGCAGGTGGAACACGCTGCACTGAAGAAGGCTAGGGATGCTTGGAGAAACTGGAAGCACGTGCTGTACAAGAAGTACTTGAGTGAAGGCAAGGACCCAATCCCCGCATACCCCCAAATTACAAAGGCAGACTGGGCAGAATTCAAAAGGGCCAGGGCAACTAAGAGTTTGCTGAGAAGAGTTTCAAGCAATCGGAACTTCAGAAGAAGAACATACACCCCCACCATATGGGTGTGGCAGGATACTACGACATGAAACTGATATGGGACCAGGAGGACAAAGAAGCAGTAGCTGCAGGTGGGAATCCGGCCTTTAGTGAAATCAGGGGCCAATGCGCCAGAGACTACTTGCGGGCACGTGCAAAGAGGCATGATGACGGAACTTATTACTTTGAAGACTCACGTGACGCCGAACTGTATCAAGTGATGTTAGAGGCTTCCAAGATCCCTGGAAGGTTCTACAGGAACTCAGGGCCATGTGACATTCTGTCTGTTGCTCTGGAAACAAAAGAGCCCCCCTGGCCGTGCAAGGGGTATAGGTGTTAATGTCCCGCACAAGAGGGCTTTCACACTCAACAAAGAAGAGAGGCTCGGCATGAAAAAAAACGAGGAGTGAAATGAAGTAGAATGCATTGTATGAAAGCTTGAGGAAGGAGATTTATCCGACTATTTGAAAGGATTTTGAGGAGTCAATGATGATGCAGAAGACTCTAACACTGACAGATAGTCAACAGATGGGAGGGGAGTCGTGCATGGAGGATGCTGCTTATTACGCAACAACACTGGACAAGAGTAGATGTGCATCAGCTGACCCCAGCGACACTGAGACTGCAGCTGCTCGTGATGATGCTATATCTGATCTATCTGTGAAAGACAGACTGAAGGGCGTGCTTACACATTATGAAGGTACATTAAAATGTGCAACAGCTTGGGTTTGCCCACCCTTCTTGGATGATGGCCTCTTGTTGGACAATGTGCCATTGAAGCCGGACTGTGTGAAGTGCTACGCGACTGAAGTAAAGCCTGGATTCGATGAATTTGCCCTGAAGAATGTCCTAGGAGACTTCGATGAGCAAAGGACCTTGGGAGAAACACTGTTATATCACATCCAGTGGCCACAAAAGGAAATAGAGTTCATCGATGATATCCCTGAAGCCCCGCCAAGAGCAACCACTGTTGCCCCGCAACCGGTGATGCTCTCCTTGCCACAGCAACTCTCGTGGGCTGATGCATCAACATGTGATCAGCCGGCCTGACTTTGTGGCGTACAGGCCATGTCATCCTCTGCCCCAAAGCAGCTAGTGGCAAGGCCTACAAATGCTGAAGACGCACCACCGGTTCAGATGTCGGTAGCTGAAGTAGCAGGGGGAGACCCAGCTGCAGCACATGCTCAGCAGACCAACCTGGTGGAACAGACTGCTAAGCAGTCTGATGCTTCGGAATCGCCTGCTAAGCAGTCTGTAGGGCCAGAACCGACAGGTCATCAGTCCTTCGGTTCGCAGTCACGTGATCAGTATACCAATGTGTCAGCACTTCCTGCTCAGCAAACCAACACGTTGGCACGGCCTCCTCAGCGCACCGACAAGTTGGCACCACCTGCGTAGAAACCCGATATAGCTTCAACGCATGGTCAGCAGTTCGATGCCTCTACTCCTATAGCCCAGCAGTCCATCACAGTAGCACAGCCAGCTCAGCGGTCCGGCATAGATAAGCTGTCTGCTAAGCAGTCCGTCCAAGATTCAACGTCTGCTCGGCAGTCTACCTTGCAGGCAACCAGACGCTCTGCCAGAAGTGCTTCAAGTACCAAGAAGGAAGTGGCCAAAAAGGCTACACCCCAAGGAAGCACAGTAGGAAAAGAGAAGAGGAGAGAGAACGATTGCCTCTTACTTAAATCACTCATCGCCCGGAACCAAATTAACAACAGCTTGTTCGAATCGGGGAGTAATATTATTTCTGACGACATGGATGATGAAGAAGTATGTTTGTTGCTTGCTAAAAGTAAAGCAGACGTACTTCAAGCACGCTATTACGTCCATGGCTAGCCATTTCTTGTTGGCGAATACTTTGATGAGTGCATCTCCAGTTGCCGCAGGTTACATGAGTATTGCATGGATCTAATGTCAGAAGGTCATCATGGTTTGCTAGTCCACTACAACAAAGATCATTTCTGACACAATGTTGGTTCTATCAATGTGATTTTCGAGGATTTACATCTCTTCTTCAACTTCAACGAGCTCGATGCCACGCTTGTTAGATGCCTGATTTTGTAAGTACTTAACAAACTCTGATAAACTTCTCCATACAAGGCTGTAAATGATAAACAACTAACTGCATTTTATTCCTCTCAGGGGGTTGAACGCCTAGAGAAGAAAAAGGGAGAGTGTGTATTTCATAGATCCTGAATTAGAAAATGGCACAACAATACATGGTAAGGCCCTACAGGACTAGGCCGTTAACACAGTCGTCCGTCTCTCCGAAAACACGTCCCATGCAGAATAATTTCTCTGGCCATACCATGAATGGTAAGTCAAGTAAACAACCACGCATACACTGATTGTCTTTCAGATTTCGAATAATTCGTAAGTTCATGGCTTTCTTAATATGTAGCAATCACTAGATATTGGTATTCATTGTTCCAAACAAGAACACTGTTTACTACATCCATTCTCTCAGAGAGTCAACAAACGCTCAGGATCTGACGCATCTTCAGCAATTCCTGGATATGTATTGAATTCTATGATGTTGAAATTAATTTGCATTCATATCTGGTTCAATAATTGATGTTGTCAAAATTCATCTTCATTTGCAGTGTGCTCGCATTGTGGAAAACTAAACCAGGGAACATGTTCAAGAGGGAACTACCTCTGCAGCACAAGATCGTTTCTCCGATAACACACCGAAATCCGTTATTTTTGGAAAATTTATCCAACAGTCTACAAATACCTTTTGTTACGCTAGTCAAATGTTCAAGCTTCTAAATAAACCTCTTTCTATTTTGTCCAAATAAAAAGTAATACATCTAACACCGGCTAGGTTGTTCCTAACAAGACAAATACATGACTAATTCTGTACAAAAAAATTTAGTGTCCTCAGCAAGAAGCAGGGACCAACCTTTGTGGATACTATGTTTGCAGAGACATGATCTCCATCTGCAAATCTACTGATAGTTGTGATGATCCTCGCGAATTAGAACTAGTAAGTCTATCTTAATTAATATCTTCTACTCCACTCATATGGCACATTCTGATCTTAAAAATACCGCAGCTCATCTTAAAACCGAGGACCCCTGAACTGCTCCCAGCTGCTGAATTGCTGATGGTTCAGAGCTTTACCGGCGACTTCTTCCTGAATCACTACATCAATCCCACTGGTGATAATGAAGATTTCAGCATGCCTTCTCCAGCAACATTGAGTAAGAGTTATCCCCTAAACACATACACACACACACATGGATCCATTGTTTTCCATCTGATGAGGTCTTCGTATTCCGTACACTACGATTAATTATGTAATGCATATATGTGTGGACAAATCATTGGAATTTAGCTACCATATGTTCAATTGCAATTGTTGCGAAATCTAATGAATGTTCTTCCTGTGGACACTATTTGTTCAATTGAATATTGTGGCGAATTTGCTCTTTGCGCACCGATTCAAAATGGGATATTTTTGTTTATTTGTTCAATTGAATATTGTGGCGAATTTGCTTTTTGCGTGCCGATTCAAAATAGGATATTTTTGTTTATTTGTTCAATTGAATATTGTGGAGAATTTTCTTTTTGCATGCCGATTCAAAATGGGATATTTTTGTTTTAACCTGGCAATTGCTCCGCACACGGTTCATGTAACGCCCCGAGACTGTTGCGTTAGGTGTCGTCCAATTATTTGTCATCATTGTCATGTTTTTTCTTGTTTGTCGTCATCATGTCATCATCCGCATTGCATCTGCATGTTTTCAAAACTTGCATCCGTCTGAGTTCCCCAGTTCTCTCCATTGTCCATTTTGAGCCCAGACACACTTGCACGCGCCCGCAGCATGTCTGAAATAGTTTTTTGCATAAGTGGCCGGAAAATGTTCTCGAAATGGGTTGAAAGTTGGCATGCGGTGTTGTTATAGTGTAGATAGGCCGCCTGCCAAGTTTCATCGCATTCGGAGTCCGTTTGACGCCCCAACGGTTAACTATAGCAACATTATAGTTGGTCAAAACGTCGGACGTTTTCGATCTCCGGAAACGGTTGCAGGTTGCCTTCTTTCCTCTCCTCTCCTCTCAGCCCAAGCCCCTCTACACAGTCCATCTAGCCCACCTACTTACCCCTCTGCTCCGGACCGTCCGATGGCGATCGAACGGCTCCGAAACGGAGCAAAACCCCCAACCCTAGCTCCTCCTGCATATAAATGGACACCCTCCTTCCTATTTTGGCATCCCCTAGTCTCCACCAACCTGCACCCACCAACCCTCCTCAATTTCCGTGCCTATCCGCTCTGCCGCCGCCACTTGTGGCCGCCAGCTCCTCCCTAGCCGCCGTCCCGCCACTTGGCGCCGTCTGTCTGGCCGCGCCACCACCTGAGGATTGCCCCGGCCAATCGGGTGCCTCCACATCACCTTCCCTGCGTTCTCCCCAAGCCTCCCACTGTGCAGGGCCGGCCAGAGCCCATCGCGAGCCCGCCGCAGGACGAATCGGGCCCGACGCCACCCTGCAGGCGACCGAGCCGCCCCACTCCTCCCACTTCTCACACCCTCTCGCTCGATCCCGATGGGATCGGGAGCGCTCACCGCCGCCCACAGGACGGAGCCTTCTGCCGCCACCATCGCCAGAGATGAGTCGAGGCCGCCTTTTTTCTCTCCCTATCCTCTCCTTCTTCCCCTTTATCTCTCCCTAACCCTCTCTCTCTCCCAGTGTTCTTCGTAGTAGGTCGCCATGGCCTTGGAGTTGCTGCCGATCTGCTCTGCCGTCGCCGGGAATGGAGCCTCCGCAGCGGGATCTGCCTGGATCAGTTCCTCTCCGGTCCTCCCCGCCGCCCTTACCTGTTGGAGTCACCGCTACCCTGTCATTGACTTCGGGCATCGCCGTCCTTGTCTCTTGCTCCTGCGCCGGGCACGAGGAGGACGAGCGCCTCGACCCCCTGCATCGCTAGCACCATTGGACCGACCTCGCCAGGCCCAGCGCCAGCTCTTCCTTGCATCCAGCCTGCCTGTTGTAGCCTACCGAGCCGGCCTAGTTGATGTTGGCCCATGGTGAGCCACCTCAGACCGCAGCCTCCCCTGTGCATGTTTGGGCCTGCCAGTTTCGGCCCATTGCTTTTTTTTCCTACCTCTACGATTTAGCTATTATTCCACAGAGTGCAGTTTTCCAGAAAAGACCCTAGACATCATGCATTTAATAACTCACCAACCGTGCATCGGTTTAACATGTTTTATATATGTAACTTGCTTAGAGTTTCATCTAGTTTCATAATTTGCAACTTTCAACCATGTTTAAAATGTTTAAAATGTTGTTTGTTTAAATTTGATCTTATGCCATGTTAAAATGATTTATTCATAACTTAATAACCGTAGCTCCAAATTTAATAAACTTTATATGTAAATGGGGTAGAAAAATGCCTAGTTTAACATGGTGCACTCATCTTGCATGTTTAACAGCTCTAAAATTATGTTTAGGGCAGAAAAATACCAAATTCATAATATGCATATGGGGATTTTCCGGAATTGGTGTTTGTTATTTCTGACCTCATTTAAATTTGACTAGATAGTTTGTTTCCTTATATTTCACCTCTTGCCTTGTTTAACAACATTTAATATTGTTGAGTACATAACCAAGAGAGAACTAAATACGTCATGTGGTGTTTCGTCAATATGCAACTCGTTGCATATTGAGCTCCACTTAACTTGTAGTTTTGTTTGTGCACTTTGCCATGCCATGCCTCTTTAAACTGGACATGCATCATACTTGGTTGTGCATCATGCCATGTTTATGTGATGGTTGTTTACCATGTTGTTTGCTTCTTTCTGGAGTTGCTCCTTCGTGTTAGTTCTGGTATCGTTGCGTTTGTGAGGATCCGTTCGACTACGTCCGTTTGTCTTCTTCATGGACTCATTCTTCTTCCTTGTGGGATTTCAAGCAAGATGACCATACCCTCGATATCACTTCCATCTTTGCTTGCTAGTTGTTCGCTCTATCGCTATCTCGCGCTACCTACCACTTGTTATATCATGCCTCCCATATTGCCATGTCAAGCCTCTAACCCACAATCCCAGCAAACCATTGTTTGGCTATGTTACCGCTTTTGCTCAACCCCTCTTATAGCGTTGCTAGTTGCAGGTGAAGTTGAAGTTTGTTCCATGTTGGAACATGGATATGTTGGGATATCACAACATCTCTTATTTGATTAATGCATCTATATACTTGGCAAAGGGTGGAAGTCTCGGCCTTATGCCTGGTGTTTTGTTCCACTCTTGCCGCCTTAGTTTCCGTCATACCGGTGTGATGTTCCTTGATTTTGTGTTCCTTACGCGGTTGGGTGTTATGGGAACCCCTTGACAGTTCGCTTCAAATAAAACTCCTCTAGCAAGGCCCAACCTTGGTTTTACATTTTCCTAACAACCTATTACCATTCCCTTGGGTCGGCCAACCTGAGGGTCATCTTTATTTTAACCCCCCGGGCCAGTGCTTCTCTAAGTGTTGGTCCGAACTAGAGTCCTTTGCAGCGCCACCTCGGGGAAATTTGAGGGCTGGATTTAGTTGTACAGAGTGCTCATCCGGTGTGCCCTGAGAACGAGATACATGCGACTCCTATCGGGATTGTCGGCACATCGGGCGGCTTTGATGGTCTTGTTTTACCATTGTCGAAATGTCTTGTAACTGGGATTCCGAGACTGATCGGGGTTTTTTGGGAGAAGGAATATTCTTCGTTGACCGTGAGAGCTTGTGATGGGCTAAGTTGGGACACCCCTGCAGGGTATAAACTTTCGAGAGCCGTGCCCGCGGTTATGTGGCAGATGGGAATTTGTTAATGTCCGGCTGTAGAGAACTTGACACTTGACTTATTTAAAATGCATCAACCGCGTGTGTAGCGTGATGGTCTCTTTTCGGCGGAGTCCGGGAAGTGAACACGGTCTTGCGTTATGTTTGAACGTAAGTAGTTTCAGGATCACTTCTTGATCACTTCTAGCTTCTCGACCGTTGCGTTGCTTCTCTTCTCGCTCTTATTTGCGTATGTTAGCCACCATATATGCTTAGTGCTTACTGCAGCTCCACCTCACTACCTTCTCCTATCCATAAGCTTAAATAGTATTGATCTCGCGGGTGTGAGATTGTTGAGTCCTCGTGACTCATAGATACTTCCAAACAGTTGCAGGTGCCGATGATACCAGTGTAGGTGACGCAACCGAGCTCAAGTGGGAGCTCGATGAAGATCTTGATCGTTGTTATGTGTCTTTTCCGGTTGATCTGTAGTGGAGCCCAGTTGTGACGATCGGGGATCTAGCATTTGGGGTTTTCTTCTTTTATTTTGGTTCCGTAGTCGGACCTTCATTCTATTCTGGATGATGTATGTTTAACTTGTTATTTTTGTGAAGTGGCGATTGTAAGCCAACTCTTTATCCCTTTGTTATTCAGTAGATGGGATTGTGTGAAGATTACCCCACTTGCGACTAAACCACAATGCGGTTATGCCTCTAAGTCGTGCCTCGACACGTGGGAGATATAGCCGCATCGTGGGCGTTACAAGTTGGTAATCAGAGCCATCCTCGATTTAGGAGCCCCCTGCTTGATCGAATCGCTGATGTTGTTGAGTCTAGAGCAAAATGTTTTTAGTCTTAGGATTATATATATCGGAGAGTAGGATTCTTTTTAATCCTCAGTCCCTACGTCGCTCTAGTGAGGTCTCCCGTCGTGGAAGTTTTGACTCTCCTCTCCTCAAATTTCACGATTTTTTAGGGTCACGCGGGTATCTTGGAATCGTTCTGATAGTCTTGTGACGAGAACATTGTTCTTGGTGCCTCCTAACATTTAGTGGTTGTGGCAGTGTCCTAGGGAGTTGAGCTCCGAGGTGTTGTCGTCACAATTTTATCGTTGCAGTTCTGGAATAACTGAGTTCGCCGACATCGAAAATCTCTTTTATGCAGTTGTTGTTGAGATAACCTCGACGCCACCCAGTACTGGGTCGGGAGTTCGGGAGTATTGCCATAACTCGTATAACGGATTCTTTTCGAAGGTTGAGGTACATGATTTCCGAAGTTTTGTTGGTTATGTGTTGAAGGATGGAAACAGCTGGATGTAGGGATTGTTAGTTTGGGTGAGATATTATGCTTCCCCAGTATCCCCAACACCTGATTGCATAACTAGAAAGTTTCGGGAGTTTATAAGTGGGAATTCAAGTATCACGTAGGATATCATTCCAACAGACACATGATACGATATGGGATCTATCATATGTTTGTTCCGGCTTATTTTGCAAGCCAATCCTTTGTTTTGTTTTGGTTTGTGGTATTCCAGTTGCTTCGAAGTCAAGTGTTGATTCCATACCTTTCCTAAGCGGTGTTCTCATATTTCTATGGGAGTGCTAATCGTTCTTGATCATCGAGATGGTCATGCCAATTCTTTTCCAACCGATGTGCTTCTCTTGAAGTTAATCCTATACTTTCAATATTTGCTAGATCAATTCTCAGTTCGTTGCAATGGTGTTCGTTTCATCCATCCCAAGTTGTCTTTGTTCTTTCCCGCCCTCCCACCCCTTTTCTTCAAGGACTCAGATTTCTTATTCAAGTATCCTTTTATTGATGGGAAGCCTCTCCATTATTTTCCGTCAATGTTCTTATCCGGTGATTCTCAGGAAGATACTAACGGAGCTTCAAGTTTATTATTCTTCGTTCTCTTTTCTTCTCCGGTGGATTCAATTCAAGCTTTGTCGGTCATATCATTTCCTCATTTCAAATATTTTCTTATGCTGGTGCACCTCTTAATCATTAACATCTCTCTATTCATTGCTGCCGGAGTGCTGAGGATATCTAAGGAGTTTCGTGCTTCCCTCCTCAATCCGTTCAAGCTATTCCGAGGTTCTTATCTCATTCAAGCCATTTAATTCAACCGATGCAATGTCTCTTTTCAAGAAATCTTTTCAATGGTGCTTCCTTTTAGTGGGCCCTAACCCACAGGTCTTTCCCCAGGATCTTACTTGACTCTTCTAATTTTTCTAGAGTTATTCTCAAATTCTTTTTCAATGTTTGATGTAAGAATGAATTATCATCGGTCATATTCCTTCTCCAATATCGCTTTCAAATTCTTTTCATCTTTGGCTCAACCTTTCCTCTTTTAATCATTCCGGAGTGTCTCAACAATTCTTGATGGTGTTTCTCGTCGTCATTCTCGGATTTTGATGACCAAAGAAGAGTTTTCCTCCAAATCTTATCTGTTCTCTCAAAGATTCATGATTCTCGCTTGATGCCATCCTCTCGTAATTGTTTTCGATTGTGATTATTCTTTTCACCCATCTAGAGCATTTCATGAGTTGTTTCCATTACTTTCCTCTGAAGGTCATCTTTTCAAATATGACTCATTCTCAGCTTTGAGCTCTCGTTCTCCAAATCTTACCGGTGCATCGCTCAAATATCCTCTAATCAGTTCATGATATCTTCGTTCTCTTGTATCTAAATTCTCTCAAGTATCTTCGTTCATTTTCTAATTCTTCCCGGTGTTTCGCTATCTTTTCTTCATTCGTTTTCAATTCTTATGGTGGTTCGTTCAACATTCCTCTTCCATCGTTATCGTATCAATGCATTCGTGCTTTCCAAATCCTACCGGTGGATCGTTGAAGACCTTTCTCAAGTTTGCGCTATATCTCTCTTAATCCTTTCTACGAGAATAAGTAGTATGAAAAATCCATTGATTGTCATCAATCTAAATTGGTGAAGGATACGCATAATGTAATTCTTATTCTTGGTTCATCCAAGTGATTAATTCCTTATTCCAGAGGTTCATCAAAATTCTTGATTTCATTTGTTCATCTTTCTTTCCGGAGTTCCAAGTTTTTCTCGGTTATATCATCACGAAGCTCCATTTAATCAATGCAAGGATTCATCTTATTCTTTACAAGCTTCTTTTTCTTGCGACCTTCTTTTATCTATCCGGAGTTCTTCGAGAGTTTCTTCATGGTGGTTCGTCAAGGATTCCTTTCATTCTTTAATTGTTCTTCAAGTTTTCTCTCGAAGCTAAGATCCACCAAACTATACTCTAAAATAAACATGGTATTCAACACATGTCCTGTTTTGAGGAGTTTAAGCATTCTTCAATTTGCAACCCAAGTGCAATTCTTTCTATCTCATCTTTTGAGGTGGTGTTATGTCATTCTTGGTAATTTCCCTTCGTGTTTCATGATTCACAAGTTATCAAGAATGAGGTATTTTAAATCCATTAATCTCTTCGCTGGAGTTATCTTGTGTCATATTTCACCTTAAGCTTTCCCTAAGGATTGTTGCTAATTATGGTGCTCATAAATGACCCGAGTTCTTCATTTATCCTCCCGGTGGAATAAGTTTCTCGTCTCCTTGTTGATATCAATCCAATCTATTGTTTTTCGCTAGTGTCAAAATTTCACCTCAAGATTTCGAGATGTTTTCCATAAGCCCACAACAAGCTTACTCTTTTCGTTGTTGGTTTTCCAATAACTCCGTTCGACCCTTCTCCTAAAGATGCTTTTCAAGCTCATTTGAGGTAGAAGATGTTGTTTTCTCCACCGTTCTTTTGATTCCATGCTTGCATTTGTTCCAGAGGCATTGTGATGTTGCTCTCTTCGACCCATCATCTTGTTTTTATCAAAGATCATGTTCTTTCTTTGCTTATTCCGTTTCAACCGGAGTGGTTACATGTCCTTCCTTGATGCTGGAGCTCTTCATTCATGTCTTTCAACCCACAAGGTTCTCGTAATGTTCCTTGTTCCTCTTTTCTAACAGAGTGTTTTCAACTTTGTTCATCTTTGTTGTATTCTTTCTTTCAATTTGTTCAACCTCTCAAGGTCTGTGGTTTCACTCGTTTGTCCAAGAAGCAACTTACTTTTACTTCTTCTCTTCCTCTTCCGTTTATCTCCGGTGCCATCCTTAGATCTCGGGACGAGATCCTCTTGTAGTGGTGGAGTGTTGTAACGCCCCGAGACTGTTGCGCCAGGTGTCGTCCAGTTATTTGTCGTCATTGTCATGTTATTTCTTGTTTGTCGCATTCATAATGTCATCATCCGCATTGCCTCTGCATGTTTTCAAAACTTGCATCCGTCCGGGTTCCCTAGTTCTCTCTGTTGTCCGTTTTGAGCCCAGACACACTTGCACGCGCCCGCGGCATGTCCGAAATAGTTTTTTGTACAAGTGGCTGGAAAATGTTCTCGGAATGGGTTGAAAGTTGTCATGCAGTGTTGTTATAGTGTAGATAGGCCGCCTACCAAGTTTCATCGCATTCGGAGTCCGTTCGACGCCCCAACGGTTAACTATAGCAGCATTATAGTCGGTCAAAACGTCGGATGTGTTTGATCTCTGGAAACGGTTTCCGGGCTGCCTTCTTTCCTCTCCTCTCAGCCCAAGCCCCTCTACACAGTCCATCTAGCCCACCTACCTACTGTCGTGGTTCTAGCTCTGACAGTGATGTAGGGGGGTAAGTATGGAGAGGCTAGATCTCAGCTATTGGGAAGTTGTAAACACACCAAGATGTACGAGTTCAGGCCCTTCGCGGAGGAAGTAACAGCCCTACGTCTCGGTGCCCGGAGGCGGTCAATTGGATTACTGGCGTGTGAATAGCAGGGGTGCGAACCCTTCATACTGAGGAGGGGGTGGCTTATATAGAGTTCGCCGGCCCCCTCCTGCCCTTAGTAATGCAGGGTTTAAGGTACATTTAAGGTCGAGCGTTACTGGTAACGCCCCTAATAAAGTGCTATAATGCCCATAAAGACTACTTAACAACTGACCGTTTGCCTGCGGAGTGATTACAGGTCTCCTGGCGGTCGAGTGGTTGGCTTCATGGTCGAGTGATAGCTTCTTGGTCGAGTGTCTTGAATCCGTCGAGTGGGATACCTTCAAGTCGATTGAAAGGCGACTTCTCCTAGGGATGTCCTAGGGTAGGGCTCCTTTGGACAGTTCTGTGCCCCTACCCTTGGTACATAGCTTCATCATTAGCCCCCGAATGGATCGAGGTTAGAGTGGGGAAAGAGTTGGAGATCTTTTCGACTGATTCTTCGGGCTACATGAGCGCCTCGTTTTTGGGTCAATCATCACGGATGACGTTGCCAACCTTTTTCAGTCGCCTTGATCCATTCCAGGCCTTTCGTCGAATGAATTTCTTTGCTTGCGACGTACTAAGCGCCGGCGCGATCGGGGTCTTCTGTTTTGACAAGTAGTTCTGTGGCCCGCGGATGTCGCAGGATTCGGATTTTGGGAAGCGCGCGGGGCGGGAGCGGCCGCAGTAATCGGAAGCGATAAAGCGGAAGCTCCTCGATTCCCGCGTCGCCTTTTTCGCCATGTACTACGCGCGCGTCTGCTGCGGGATTTGACTGGATAGCCTGGGCCTACCAGTCAGCCACTCGGAAGCGGTCCCTTATAAATCGCCGGCTCGGGGCTTCCAGGCAGTGCGCTCTCTTCTCCTCCTTCCCTCTTCCTCTCTCCCTTCGCAAATCCTTCCGCCACCTCCGTTCTCGCCCTAGCGCAGCAGGCTCGTGCGAGACCTCGTCGGCGACGATGACGAAGGGCAAGACCTCTGCTCTGGAGCGCGCGAAGAAGGTGGCGGCGCAGGGGAAGGGAAGAAGATCGGCTCGGGGCGGATCCTCCTCTAGAACCGCTCTTCCCAAAGGTTGGATTCAGGGCGATTGGATGCCGTCGGTGCTCCGTCAAGAGGATCTCGACGACATGGTCGAGGGGGGAGTCATCCCCCACCAAGCCGCGCGTCTTCCGGGGGGAGAGATCGAACCTCAACCCCGTGACGGTGAGTGCGTGCTCCTAGCCACCCACATTGACCGAGGGTTTTCTCTGCCGCCCCATCCCTTTTTCCGGAGTTTTCTGAACTTCTTCGGGGCGCAGCTCCATCACTTCACTCCCAACTCCATCGTATACCTCGCCTCTTACATTTCTATGTGCGAGGCCTTCTTGGGTTGCCGCCCCCACTGGGGACTCTTCAAGCACATCTTTACCTGTCGCTCTCAATCGGTCAAGAAGGCCAAGTCGAGTGACGAGAGGACGCAGGTGATCCAGCTGTGCGGGGGTCTAGCGATCCAGGCGAGGGGGAAGAGTTGTTTTCCTTCCATCACTTTCCCGGAGTTGGTCCGCGGTTGGCAGGCAACCTGGTTCTACTGTCAAGACCAGGCGACCCCGCGGCAGTCGACTGGACTTCCTCCATTCTCTCTCGACCGAGCTGAAAAGCCTGCTTCTCTGAAAGTGTCGCTGGAGGAAAGGGTCCAGGTCAAAGTGTTGGCGGGTCGAGTGGTTGAGCTCGTCCGTGAGGGTGTGACTGGTATGGACCTGCTGGAGGTCTTCCTCCGAAGGCGTATCCAACCGCTCCAGGCCCGTGACCACCCAATGTGGCTGTACACGGGCCTCGATGACACCACTCGGGTCCACCCGGAGGAGGTCACCGACGAGATGCTGGAGGGGTGGCTATCGAGCATTACGGGGAACAAAGACAACCCCCGAGGAGCCAGGAGGGTGGTTCCACTCGACAATTCGTATGAGGTGGACCAGGTGTGTCTTTATGCTCCTGACTGAAATCTTGTTTTCTGCATTGGTCTTCTTTGAGTTGGTCGATTGACTTTCGCCTTGTCTGTTGTTTTCCAGGCGACCACCGAGATGTACTCGACGCCCAACGGGGCTCTGGGGCCGACTGAGGAAGGGGAGGCGAGCGGAGGCGAGAGCGGGGACGACCAAGGCGAGTGGGAGTCCGACGGTGAAGGGGAGGGAGACGACAATGTCTACTCCAGCGAAGAGGAGGAGGAGGAGGAGGTCGAACCCCCTCGCCCAGAGGGGCGGTCCAAGCACGCACACGACCCAGCGCGGGAACGTGGCAAGGCGACTGCTTTTGTTGGGCAGTCGTCGAAACGCCCTCGGGCCTCTTCTCCTACGCCGACTGGGAAGGTCCCCAAGCTCCCACGCACGATGTTGTCCAAGCCGCCCAAGGCTCTTCCCAAGATGAAGATAGCTGTCCCTACCATTTCTGGGTAACAATAAAACTTGTTTTCCTTCGTCGACCATGGACAGATCCTTGGTCGATTCATTGAGACAACTGACTGACTTTCGAGTTTTGCAGTGCTTCTACTTCTGAGGTCTCCGCCAAGGACGACGACCAAGAGCTAGAGGATGCTGTTACCTCCAACCCTGGTACGATTACTGACGTTCTGTCTTGAGTCGACTGATCATTTATTGCAACTCTGGTCGATTGAATGTTTCCTTTGTAGCCCCTCCTCATGTTGTCGACCTCCCGGATGACGATGACGATGGTCCGTTGAGGGTGAGGAGGCATAAGAAGGCGCCGGCTGACCAGGCCCCCCACTCCGCTCCAGCGTCCGAGGCCGTAGCTCGGGATGGTGGTGACACCGCTCGGGCTTCTGTGACCTTCACCATTCCTCTGGCGAGTGCGCGGCCCTCATCGTCGACTGCGGATCCGTCTTTGCTTTTTGCCGCATACTCCGTCCCCGAGGACCAAGCGGCTGCTGCCAAGGAGGCTATACGCCAGGCGGGGATCATGATGGAGCAAGTGAAGATGGCTCGGGAGGCCAGCCAAGCAGCCTATGACGCGAGTTCGGCTCTTCAGAGCAACGTCCAGGTCAGTCGACTTCAACACTTGTTCTGTTATGATATGCTGTTTGAAGAGTCTCTTTTCCGAAGATCTTTTTGTATCTGCATCTGTACACCCACTGGGTGTGTCTGCCTATCCTTGTTCGAGTGGGGGCACGCTAAGTGCACCCACTGGGTGTAGTCCCCGAGACTACGGTGGACTGCTGGCAGTCGATTGTAGTCTTTACATTGTGTTGTTGTAGTTGTATTTCTTCACTCGGTTTGGTCGGGCCAGGTCGAGTGGAACTGTATCCGGTCGACTGCGGGCAGTCTACTTTTTCTCTCTCTTTTTTTGGTCAAACCATTGGGGGCACGCTGAGTGCACCCACTGGGTGTAGTCCCCGAGACTACTGTCGAATGTTTTTGATTCGGCTGTGGTCTTAGAAACGTCGTCATTGTCCCTTAGTTACTCGGAAGCAACTTATCTTGGACGTCCGTCGACTGATTTTGCTTTTACAGAAATCCTGCAAACTCGTAGCTCGCTATACTGAGTTGGAGAAGCAGAAGATTCAACTGAACCTTGATCTGGAGCTGGCCAGAACAAAGCTGCAGAAGGTCAGAGACGGCGCCGTAGGTAAGATGGCTTTGTCGATTGGTTAGTCTTTGGGCTTGAGTACCCTTTTGTTATTTCCGATTCAATCATCATTTCTTCGCAGAAAAACTGAACGAAGCTCTGGTGAAGAAGGATCAGGACTTGGCTGTTGCCCGTAAGGAGGATGATGACAAGACCGCTCTGGCCGCACAGAAGCTGGCTTCGGTCGACCACTTAGAAGAAGAGAATACCAAGCTGAAGACCGCTCTGAATGAAGCCAACAGGGAGTGTTCACGTTGGAAGAAGGAGAACCTCACCCTGAACGAGAAGCTGGAAGGCATCGCTCGCAGGAGGGACGACCTGGAGAGCTACTTGGGGAGCCTCGCCAAGAAGTTGTACCTTAAGCTTGAAGGTGCACATTCAGTTCCGACTGGTTTTTGTGTCGACTCAGTCTATGAAAATTGACTTATCCTTGGATCGTGTATGCAGAACTTTGCCAGAATTTTGAAGAGGAGACCAGTCGAGTGGAGCCAATCTTGGACCCTATTAACTCTCTTGTGAAGGACGAGGCTGCAATGAACGTGCTCCGTCTGGAGTCTCGTACTGCCAGCGTCGTTGACTATCTGGCTCGGCTGAAGGTGGCGATGTCGCGGATCGACACATCACTCTATCCTGGGGCTACGCTTCAGAAGGACCTCGAGTCTCTGATGGCTCGACTTAACGAAGTCCCAGGTCGAGTGGCGGAATGGAAGAAATCTTCTGCTAGATGTGGTGCTGACGTCGCTCTGTCTCTGGTCCGCGTCCATTGCAAGGAGGTGCGAGAAGAAAAGCTGGCGGCCATCCAAGTTGCCAATACTAGGAAGCACAGCTTTCAAGACTTCATGGAGACTTTCATCGCTGCCGCCACCTGTATTGCCGACGGGATCGACTTGGATGAGTTCGTCGCCCCTTCCAGTCCTCCTCCTGAGGAGTAAAAAACTTTGAATTTACCTCGGAATGCCGAGTGGATTTGTAACCGTTTAAACTCTGCCGAGCCGAGGGCTCGAGTACTTTGAGGTCTGGGACCTTTTAGGCTTTTTCTGAACTAGATTTCTCGTTGGATATCTTCACAGTTTGATTCGTCGAGTGGAACTGGATCTTCACTCGGAATAATCTTGTATTTGCGACGCAGCTCCGAGGGAGAAGGTAGGCTATGTCCTATACTTAGGCGAGCCTCGTGCTGCAGCTAAGCCCCCGAGTGGGAGGTTTGCTCTCCACTTGGTAGGATTTTTAAACACTTAGGCGAGCACTGACTGCAGCTAAGTCTCTTAGTGGGAGAACTTAGACGAGTCCTGGACTGCAGCTAAGCCCCCGAGTGGGAGGTTTGCTCCCCACTCGGAAGGATTTTTAAACACTTAGGCGAGCACTGGCTGCAGCTAAGTCTCTTAGTGGGAGAACTTAGACGAGTCCTGGACTGCAGCTAAGCCCCCGAGTGGGAGGTTTGCTCCCCACTCGGTAGGATTTTTAAACACTTAGGCGAGCACTCACTGCAGCTAAGTCTCTTAGTGGGAGAACTTAGGCGAGTCCTGGGCTGCAGCTAAGCCCCCGAGTGGGAGGTTTGCTCTCCACTCGGTGGGATTTTTTGAACACTTAGGCGAGCGCTGGGCTGCAGCTAAGTCCCCGAGTGGGAAGTTTGCTCTCCACTCGGTGGGATTTTTAAACACTTAGGCGAGCACTGACTGCAGCTAAGTCTCTTAGTGGGAGAGCTTAGGAGAGTCCTGGGCTGCAGCTAAGCCCCCGAGTGGGAGGTTTGCTCTCCACTCGGTGGGATTTTTAAACACTTAGGCGAGCGCTGACTGCAGCTAAGTCTCTTAGTGGGAGAACTTAGGCGAGGCCTGGACTGCAGCTAAGCCCCCGAGTGGGAGGTTTGCTCTCCACTCGGTAGGATTTTTTAAACACTTAGGCGAGCACTGACTGCAGCTAAGTCTCTTAGTGGGAGAACTTAGGCGAGGCCTGGACTGCAGCTAAGCCCCCGAGTGGGAGGTTTGCTCTCCACTCAGTAGGATTTTTTAAACACTTAGGCGAGCACTGACTGCAGCTAAGTCTCTTAGTGGGAGAACTTAGGCGAGTCCTGGACTGCAGCTAAGCCCCCGAGTGGGAGGTTTGCTCTCCACTCGGTAGGATTTTTTTTCAAACTTAGGCGAAACGGATTCGCGGCTAAGTCACCCACTGGGGGATTTTATATGTAAAAAGTGACAACAATTACTGGAACACTCTTGCCTTTGATAAAAATGAACTGCAGAAATTTTTCTTATTACATCTCTGCCAAGGGAGGACTCAAGTGTAAAAGGGGCGGAGTAGTTCCGCATTCCAAGCTCGTGGCTCGTCGATCTGGTGATCAACATTGTAGAGGTGATATGCTCCGTTGTGAAGGACTCTGGTAACGATGAAGGGGCCTTCCCATGTAGGAGCAAGCTTGTGTGGTTTCTGTTGATCCACTCGGAGGACCAAATCTCCTTCTTGGAAGGCTCGACTCTTCACATTCCGGGCGTGGAATCAACGCAAGTCTTGCTGGTAGATGGTCGATCTGATCATGGCCATCTCCCTCTCTTCTTCTAGGAGGTCGACTGCGTCTTGCCGGGCCTGTTCTGCTTCATCTTCGGTGTAAAGCTCGACTCGGGGCGCGTTGTGAAGAAAATCACTTGGCAGAACCGCTTCGGCTCCATAAACCAATAAGAATGGAGTTCTTCCAGTTGACCAGTTAGGCGTGGTCCTCAATCCCCACAGAACTGACGGAAGCTCGTCGACCCAAGCACCTGCCACATGCTTGAGATCACGCATCATCCGAGGCTTCAGTCCTTTGAGAATCAGACCATTTGCTCTTTCAGCTTGTCCATTCGACTGAGGATGCGCGACCGACGCGTAGTCGACTCGTGTGCCTTGAGAGGCGCAAAAAGCTCCGAACTTGTCTGAATCGAAGTTTGACCCATTGTTAGTGATGATGCTATGCGGGACCCCATACCTGAATATCAACTCTCTGATGAAACCGATAGCAGTGCTAGCATCAAGATTTTTGATAGGCTTGGCTTCAATCCATTTGGTGAACTTGTCGACTACCACAAGCACATGCGTGAATCCGCTCCTGCCTGTTCTCAGTGGACCAACCATGTCCAGTCCCCAGACAGCAAAGGGCCAGACGAGTGGAATGGTCTTCAGGGCTGATGCAGGCTTGTGTGTCATGTTGGAGTAGAACTGGCAGCCTCCGCACTTGTCGACTATCTCTTTCGCCATCTCATTTGCTCTAGGCAAGTAAAATCCCGCTCGGTATGCTTTAGCCACAATGGTCCGAGAGGGCGCATGGTGGCCACAGGTCCCCGAGTGGATATCATCAAGGATTATCCGACCTTCTTCTGGTGTTATGCACTTCTGACTGATTCCAGTCGCGCTTTCTCTATACAACTACCCCTTTATGACTGTGAAGGCCTTGGATCGGCGGACGATCTGTCGAGCCTCTTCCTCGTCCTCTGGGAGCTCTTTCCTTAGGATATACGCGATGTACGGTATCGTCCAGTCGGGAGTGATTGCCAAGACTTCCATGATTAGGTCGACCACAGCAGGAACTTAGAGTTCAGTCAGATCTGTGGCACTTTTCGGTTGTGGGGCTTCTTCTGTGAAAGGATCCTCCTGGACTGACGGCGAGCGGATGTGCTCCAAAAACACATTGCTGGGAATGACTTCTCTCTTGGAGCCTATCTTTGCCAGATCATCAGCTGCTTGATTTTTCAGTCGGGGGATGTGATGAAGCTCTAACCCCTCGAATTTCTTTTCTAGCTTTCTCACTGCGTTGCAATAGCTAGTCATAGCCGGACTTCTGACGTCCCACTCCTTCATCACCTGATTAACCACCAAATCTGAGTCACCATAGACCATGAGGCGATGGACGCCGAGTGAAATGGCCATGCACAACCCATACAAAAGTGCTTCATATTCTGCTTCATTATTGGAGGAATCGAAGTGAATCTGGAGAACATATCTGAGCTTATCTCCTCGGGGGGAGACTAGAACTACCCCAGCACCGGAACCATTCAGCATCTTAGATCCATCGAAGAACATGGTCCAGTGCTCCGAGTGAACTTGAGTCGGAAGTTGCTGTTCAATCCACTCGGCAACGAAATCTGCAATTGCTTGGGACTTGATAGCCTTCTTTGCTTCAAACTTGATATCTAAGGGAAGGAGTTCAATCGCCCACTTGGCCACTCGACCAGTTGCATCTCTGTTATGCAGAATCTCTGACAATGGGGCGTCTCTGACGACTGTAATGGAGTGGTCAGAGAAGTAATGTGCAACCTTCTTCGTGGTCATGTAAATCCCATATACAAGCTTCTAGTAGTGAGGGTATCTTTGTTTTGAAGGGGTCAAAACTTCAGACAGATAATAGACTGGGCGCTGAACTCTAAAGGCCTTTCCTTCTTCTTCCCGCTCGACCGTGAGTACTGTACTGACAACTTGTCCCGTGGCCGCAATGTACAGCAGCAGAGGCTCTTTGCTGATTGGGGCAGCAAGCACCGTCTGGGTGGAGAGCAGAGCTTTGAGCTCTGCAAACGCTGCGTCAGCTTCTGGAGTCCACTCGAACTTGTCAGACTTCTTCATTAGTCGGTAAAGAGGCAACGCTTTCTCACCGAGTCGAGAAATGAATCGACTTAGGGCGGCCAAGAACCTGTAAGCTTCTGGACATCGTGTATACGCACGGGGCGCTTCATCCGGAGTATGGTGCCAACTTTCTCGGGGTTAGCATCGATTCCTCGCTCGGAAACGAGAAAACCGAGTAACTTTCCACCTGGAACTCCGAATGTGCACTTTGATGGATTGAGCTTGATATCGTATCTCCTGAGGTTAGCAAAGGTCAGTCAGTAGGTCGGAACCTTTCCGTGACTTAACCACAATATCATCCATGTATGCTTCTACGTTCCGACTGATCTGAGTGAGCAAACACTTCTGAATCATCCTCATGAACGTGGCTCCAGCATTCTTGAGGCCGAAGGGCATGGTGACATAACAGAAGCACCCAAATGGGGTGATGAAAGCTGTTTTGATCTCGTCAGGTCCATACAGACGGATCTGATGGTACCCTGAATAAGCATCTAGAAAAGACAAACGCTCACATCCCGCGGTCGAGTCCACTATCTGGTCGATGCGGGGGAGAGGGAAATGATCTTTAGGGCAGGCCCGATTGATATGTTTGAAATCAATGCAGATGCGAAGTGACTTGTCCTTCTTGGGGACCATGACGACATTGGCGAGCCACTCGGAGTGGTAAATCTCTCGGATGAACTCTGCTGCTAAGAGCCGAGCCACCTCCTCGCCAATGGCCTTCCTCTTCTGGACGGCGGACCGTCGAAGATGTTCTTTCACATGCTTGAACTTCGGGTCAACTCGCAGACGGTGCTCAGCCAGCCCCCTGGGAACTCCAGGCATGTCAGAAGGCTTCCATGCGAAGACGTCCCAGTTCTCACGGAGGAACTGGATGAGCGCTTCTCCCTATTTGGAGTCAAGCGTCGTCGAGATGTGAGTCGGAGCAGCGTCGGGGTCGGTCGGGTGAATGTGAGCTGTCTTTGTTTCACCGGACGACTGAAAAGCTGACTCTGAAGCAGGCTTCTTGGCCCATAGCAATTCACTCGGATCGGCAGTCTTTTGGTACTCTTGCAGCTCGACCACTGCCATCTGAGCATCTGCAATCTTTGAGCCTTTCTGAAAGCACTCTTCTGCCTTCTTCCGGTTGCCTGTAACAGTGATTACCCCTTTAGGGCCAGGCATCTTCAGTTTGAGGTACACGTAACATGGTCGAGCCATGAAGCGCGCGTAAGCTGGCCTGCCCAAAATGGCATGATAAGCACTTTGGAAGTCCACAACCTCTAATGTAAACTTTTCCTTGCGGTAATTCTTTGAATCACCGAAAACCACATCAAGAGCAATCTGGCCGAGTGATTCGGCTTTCTTGCCAGGAATGACTCTGTGGAAGCTCATGTTACTGGTACTCAGTCTGGACATCGGAATGCCCATTCCTTTCAAAGTTTCAGCATATAGTATGTTCAAGCCACTGCCGCCATCCATCAGGACTTTGGTCAGTCGAGTGCCTTCAACGATTGGGTTGACTACCAAAGCTTGCCTCCCAGGGGTGGCAATGTGCGTCGGGTGATCGGACTGGTCGAATGTGATGGCAGTCTGAGACCACTTCAGGTAACTGGGCGTTGCTGGGGCAACCATGTTCACCTCGCGGTTAATGACTTTCAGTCGACTTTTGCTCTCGACATTGGCAAAAATCATCAGGGTGGAATTGACTTGGGGGTATCCATCGTCACTGTCTTCCTTGTCCTCAACTATGTCCGACTCTTTTTCCTTGTCTTTGGGCTGTTTGCCCTGAAACTGCTGGATCAGGAGTCGACACTGTCGAGTGGTATGCTTTGGGTAAATGAAATTACCCTCTTCATCTTTCTTGGTGTGGATGTGGCATGGCAGATCCAAAACATCATTTCCATCTTGATCCTTGACTTTCTTGGGCTTCCAGGGGCCTTTGGGTTTTCCCTTGAAGTTTCCCTGGGCTACGGCCAAGGCCTCCCCAGGAGCAGCTGGCTCGGCCTTCCGCTTCTGTTTCCGACTGGAGTTTCCTCCGGTTTCTTGGGCGACTGCCTTGAGCTTGCCGCTTTGGAGTCGATCTTCGTCTTCACCATTAGCGTACTTGGTGGCAATCTCCATCATCCGATTCAGAGACATCTCTCCAGTTCGACCGAACTTCAAATTCAACTCTCTGTATTTAACGCCTTCCTTGAAGGCACAAACTGCTTGATGGTCTGGCACATTCTCGACCGTGTGATGCAGCGTGATCCACCTCTCGATGTAATCCCTCAGTGTTTCATTCGGCTTCTGTACGCAGGACCTCAACTCTGTAAGGCCCGCAGGTCGCTTGCAGGTTCCTTCAAAGGTTGTGACAAACACTCGGGAGAGGTCCTCCCAGGTGTAGATGCTGTTGGGTGCCAACTTATTCAGCCACGCTCTGGCTGAGCCCTCTAACATGAGAGGCAAATGCTTCATGGCTACCTCATCGTTGCCGCCGCCAATCTGTACAGCCACTCGGTAATCTTCGAGCCAAGTGTCAGGCTTAGATTCACCGGTGAACTTGCTGACCCCAGTGGCCAGCCTGAAGTTGGGAGGAATCACTGCGGCCCTGATGGCTCGAGTGAAACACTCTGGCCCTGAAAAACGTGCTCTGCTGCTGGCGGGCGCATCTCTGTTCTGGCCTTCCCGATGAGCCCTGTTCCTGTCAACCAAGCCTTGAACGAGGACAGATCTCGCGTCAAAGCCTGGGTCCCTGGGGTCGACTGGAATCCTCTGCCCAACAGTATGAGGGCGTCTGTCATCTTGCCGTCGAGGCGCATATGACCCACTCCTCGGGGGAGGGGTTGGCACTCGACGTCGATCATCACGGTCGAATCGGTGATCATACTGCTCATTCCTCCTGTACTGATCATGCCGGTCGCCACGTCCCTCACACCTCGGGGGCGATCTCGGGCTCTGAGACGACTCGACTGTACCCGTTGCGATGGATCGACTGTGGATCCTGTTCCCCGACTGAGAGACAGCAGAATTCTGGTTTCCCGCCGCCAGGAGCAGCGCTCTGATCTGCAACAAGCCTCTGCCCGCCTCCGACTGGGAGGGCTGAATTGATTCTGCTATACAGGCCGCAACGGCCAAATTCTAAACTGGGGTTCGGTATACCTGCGGCGGCGGGAAGAGCTGACGCCGACTGGACTCGGGAGCTTGCTGACGTCGACTGGACTCGGGAGCCCGCTGACGCGCTTGCTCGTCGAGTATCTGCTGGAGATTCTCCAGTCGAGTGCGCTCGGCCAGGTTAGCCAAGCGCGCGTCCTCCAAGGCCCGGGCCTCGGGGGTTTCTCCGACAATAGGAGTGTGGAGCGCGTCCATGTTCCGACGGCGAAGCTCCTCTCGCTGTAATGATGTGAGAGGTTCGGGGAGATACTCATCGTGGGGATGCGACGGGTCGCCCCCACCCGCGCCTCCACCAGCGCGAGGGAAACCAGGAGGACTGTGCGTCCCATCGACCGCCAGAACCTCAGCCGCTGGGTCACTGCTGTCGCACTCGGATGCGGTCTCCGCGGAGCCAGTTGACAGGTCGAACAGGCCGCAGAGGGATTTGTCGGGCTCGATCGCCGCGACTTGCGGGGTGGCCGACTGGCGAGCCACGGCATGTCTCACCCACCTCTGAAGTCTCGACCGACCGGAGCGCTTGCGCCGGTGGGAGACAGAGCGGGGAGACGATACGGGGGCCGACCGATATTGGGTCGACGGTTGCCGCAGGAGGACGCCACGAACGCATGCGCGGAAATGCGTCGCACCACGGACGGGGAGCGCGTCGATGTCGAGTGGCGCCTCCTGAAGCCAGGCGGGGTCGTCGGCGATGAACGTGAGCGCGCCGAGACGGATCTCGCGGCCCTCCACCAAAACTCCGCACGCAACCATGATCAAAGGGATCGGAAAAATCGCAACTTCTCCAATCAGGCGCTAAGACTGCGGCCCCAAGGTGGGCGCCAACTGTCGTGGTTCTAACTCTGACAGTGATGTAGGGGGGTAAGTATGGAGAGGCTAGATCTCAGCTATTGGGAAGTTGTAAACACACCAAGATGTACGAGTTCAGGCCCTTCGCGGAGGAAGTAACAGCCCTACGTCTCGGTGCCCGGAGGCGGTCGATTGGATTACTGGCGTGTGAATAGCAGGGGTGCGAACCCTTCATACTGAGGAGGGGGGTGGCTTATATAGAGTTTGCCGGCCCCCTCCAGCCCTCAGTAATGCAGGGTTTAAGGTACATTTAAGGTCGGGCGTTACTGGTAACGCCCCTAATAAAGTGCTATAATGACCATAAAGACTACTTAACAGCTGACCGTTTGCCTGCGGAGTGACTACAGGTCTCCTGGCGGTCGAGTGGTTGGCTTCATGGTCGAGTGATAGCTTCTTGGTCGAGTGTCTTGAATCCGTCGAGTGGGATACCTTCAAGTCGATTGAAAGGTGACTTCTCCTAGGGATGTCCTAGGGTAGGGCTCCTTTGGACAGGTCCGTGCCCCTACCCTAGGTACATAGCTTCATCACCTACCCTCTCCGCTCCGGACCGTCCGATGGCGATCGAACGGCTCTGAAACGGAGCAAAACCCCCAACCCTAGCTCCTCCTGCCTATAAATGGACACCCTCCTTCCTATTTTGGCATCCCCTAGTCTCCACCTACCTGCATCCACCAACCCTCCTCAATTTCTGCGCCTGCCCGCTCCGCCGCCGCCAGCTCCTCCCCAGCCGCCGTCCCTCCACTTGGTGTCGTCTATTTGGCCACGTCGCCACCTGAGGTGTCGCCCCGGCCTATCGGGTGCCTCCACATCACCTTCCCCGCGTTCTCCCCGCGCCTCCCACAGTGTAGGGCCCACCGGAGCCAATCATAAGCCCGCCACGGGCCGAATCGGGCCCGACGCCGCCCTGCTGGTGACCGAGCCGCCCCGCTCCTCCCACTTCCCGCACCCTCTCGCTCGATCCCAATGGGATCGGGAGCGCTCGTAGCCGCCCACTGGATGGAGCCTTCTGCCGCTGCCATCCCCGTTGATGAATCGAGGCCGCCTTTTTCTCTCCCTATCCTCTCCTTCTTCCCCTTTCTCTCTCCCTAACCCTCTCTCTCCCAGTGTTCTTTGCAGTAGGTCGTCATGGCCTTGGAGTTGCTGCCGATCTGCTTCGCCGTCGCCGGGAATGGAGCCTCCGCAGCGGGATCTGCCCGGATCCGTTCCTCTCCGGTCCTCCCCGCCGCCCTCACATGCCGGAGTCGCCGCTGCCCTGCCGTTGACTTCGAGCGCCACGGTCCCTGTCTCCTGCTCCTGCGCTAGGCGTGAGGAGGACGAGTGCCTCGACCCCCTGCATCGCTAGCACCGTTGAATCGGCCTCGCCAGGCCCAGCGCCACCTCTTCCTTGCATCCAGCCTACCTGCTGTAGCCTACCGAGCCGGCCCAGTTGATGTTGGCCCATGGTGAGCCACCTCAGATCGCAGCCTCCTCGGTGCACTTTTGGGCCTGCCAGTTTCGGCCCGTTGCTTTTTTTCCTGCCTCTGTGATTTAGCTATTATTCCAGAGAATGCAGTTTTCCAGAAAAGACCCTAGACATCATGCATTTAATAACTCACCAACCGTGCATCGGTTTAAAATGTTTTATATATGTAACTTTCTTAGAATTTCATCTAGTTTCATAATTTGCAACTTTCATCCATGTTTAAAATGTTGTTTGTTTAAATTTGCTCTTATGCCATGTTAAAATGATTTATTTCATAACTTAATAACCGTAGCTCCAAATTTAATAAACTTTATATGTAAATGGGGTAGAAAAATGCCTAGTTTAACATGGTGCACTCATCTTGCATGTTTAACAAATCTAAAATTATGTTTAAGGCATAACAGTATCAAATTCATAATATGCATATGGAGATTTTCTGGAATTGTTGTTTGTTATTTCCGACCTCATTTAAATTTGACTAGATTGTTAGTTTACTTATGTTTCACCTCTTGCCTTGTTTAACAACATTTAATATTGTTGAGTACATAACCAAGAGAGAACCAAATACGTCATGTGGTGTTTCGTCAATATGCAACTCGTTGCATATTGAGCTCCACTTAACTTGTAGTTTTGTTTGTGCACTTTGCCATGCCATGCCTCTTTAAACCGGACATGCATCATACTTGGTTTTGCATCATGCCATGTTTATGTGTTGGTTGTTTACCATATTGTTTGCTTCTTTCCGGTGTTGCTCCTTCGTGTTAGTTCCGTTACCGTTGCGTTTGTGAGGATCCATTCGACTACGTACGTTTGTCTTCTTCATGGACTCGTTCTTCTTCCTTGCGGGATTTCAGGCAAGATGACCATACCCTCAATATCACGTCTATCTTTGCTTGCTAGTTGTTCGCTCTGTCACTATGTCGCGCTACCTACCACTTGTTATATCATGCCTCCCATATTGCCATGTCAAGCCTCTAACCCACCATCCTAGCAAACCATTGTTTTGCTATGTTACCGCTTTTGCTCAACCCCTCTTATAGCGTTGCTAGTTGCAGGTGAAGCTGAAGTTTGTTCCATGTTGGAACATGGATATGTTGGGATCTCACAATATCTCTTATTTAATTAATGCATCTATATACTTAGCAAAGGGTGGAAGTATCGGCCTTATTCCTGGTGTTTTGTTCCACTCTTGCCGCTTAGTTTTTGTCATACCGGTGTTATGTTCCTTGATTTTGCGTTCCTTACGCGGTTGGGTGTTATGGGAACCCCTTGACAGTTTGCTTTGAATAAAACTCCTCCAGCAAGGCCCAACCTTGGTTTTACATTTGCCTAACAACCTATTACCTTTCCCTTGGGTTGGCCAACCCGAGGGTCATCTTTATTTTAACCCCCCCGGGCCAGTGCTTCTCTAAGTGTTGGTCCGAACTAGAGTCCTTTGCAGCGCCACCTCGGGGAAACTTGAGGGCTGGTTTTAGTTGTACGGAGTGCTCATCTGGTGTGCCCTGAGAACGAGATACGTCCGACTCCTATCGGGATTGTCGGCACATCGGGCGGCTTTGATGGTCTTGTTTTACCATTGTCAAAATGTCTAGTAACTGGGATTCCGAGATTGATCGGGTCTTTCCGAGAGAAGGAATATCCTTTGTTGACCGTGAGAGCTTGTGATGGGCTAAGTTGGGACACCCCTGCAGGGTATAAACTTTCGAGAGCCGTGCCCACGGTTATGTGGCAGATGGGAATTTTTTAATGTCCGATTGTAGAGAACTTGACACTTGACTTATTTAAAATGCATTAACCGTGTGTGTAGACATGATGGTCTCTTCTCGGCGGAGTCCGGGAAGTGAACACGGTCTTGCGTTATGTTTGAACGTAAGTAGTTTCAGGATCACTTCTAGCTTCTCGACCGTTGCATTGCTTCTCTTCTCGCTATTATTTGCGTATGTTACCCACCATATATGCTTAGTGCTTGCTGCAGCTCCACCTCACTACCTTCTCCGACCCATAATCTTAAATAGTCTTGATCTCGCGGGTGTGAGATTGTTGAGTCCTCGTGACTCACAGATACTTCCAAACAGTTGCAGGTGTCGATGATACCAGTGTAGGTGACGCAACCGAGCTCAAGTGGGAGCTCGATGAAGATCTTGATCATTGCTATGTGTCTTTTCCGGTTGATCAGTAGTGGAGCCCAGTTGGGATGATCGGGGATCTAGCATTTTGGGTTTTCTTCTTTTATTTTGGTTTCGTAGTTGGACCTTCATTGTATTCTGGATGATGTATGTTTAACTTGTTTTTTGTGTGAAGTGGCGATTGTAAGCCAACTCTTTATCCCTTTCTTATTCAGTACATGGGATTGTGTGAAGATTACCCCACTTGAGACTAAACGACCATGCGGTTATGCCTATAAGTCGTGCCTCGACACGTGGGAGATATAGCCGTATCGTGGGTGTTATAGCTCAACTAAATGAGTGACTGTGATCCACATCGGAAAGCATACGTCAATCATAGCGAAACCTTTGGTGATACATAGTAGATCGCAAACGATTTGCAGTGCAACTACGTGTGCGTAGGGTCTTCAGAATCATTTGTGATATCGCGTTATCGCACACGAGAACTCGGTGTAAACTGTGTCCAATGTAAAACACAATCCCAGTTGTAAATTTTTAAGGAAACGTGTTGGAACCCAAATGAAAAGCACACGTCACTCTTGCGGCAACCGTCGGTGATACCCAACAAATCACAAACGGTCTGCAGCACTTGTATGTGTGTGAAGGGGCTCCTGAACCGTTTGTGATAGAACATTATCACAGACAGTAATTGTTGGGAAACGTGTGCAATGGAGTCTTGCATGGCAGACGGGTTACGCAGACAACTCATGTGCGATGGGGCACAAATCGCACATAGTCCATATGTTGGCCCGTGTGCCTTACATATTGTTTCCGAAATGGTTCATTACGACAGACTGTATGGTTTCACTGTGTCATTAGAAACGTTTAATCACTGATACCACACGTGCGAAAGAATTTAGTGTGTGTTACATCACACACGATTACATTTTGGAAAGCCTTTGGATCATTGCTCTATGTCCCCGATGGTTTCTGGGTCATGTGGGAAGGAAACCTTATGGCCCACACTCACTTGGCGACGGTCCCAAATGCCGCCACGAAAAGGGGTCAAAAACCGTTTGTATAGCACTGACGCGCACCAATGTATAATGGCGATAACATAAACAGCTCAGATCTGAAATCATGGCACCCGGGCCCAAAGTGACAAGCATTAAGCACGACAAAGTCATAGCAACATCAATCTAAGAACATAGTGGATACTAGGGATCAAGCCCTACAAAACTAACTAGATGACATGATGAATCTCATCCAACTCCTCACCAACCAGTGATCCTACGAAGGAATTACTCACTCCTAGTGGGGAGCATCATGGAATTGGCGATGGAGAAGGGTTGGTGATGACGAAGAACGAAGATCCCCCTCTCCGGAGCCCCAAACGGACTCCAGATCTGGCCTCTCGATAAAGAACAGGAGGTGACGGCGGCTCCGTCTCATGGATCGTGATAATTCTTTCTCCCTAATTTTTTTCTCCGAATATGTGATTTTATAGTATCAGGGTTGAGGTCTACGGGGCCACCAGGTGGGGACAACCCACCTGGGCGTGCCAGGAAGGGGGCGCGCCCTGGTGGGTTGTACCCACCCAGATACCCCCCCTCCGGTGGATCTTGGCTCCACGTATTCTCTTTATTGATATAAAAATTCCTCGCAAAGTTTCGTTCCATTCCGAGAACTTTTATTTTTGCACAAAAACAACACCATGGTAGTTCTGCTGAAAACAACGTCAGTCCAGGGTTAGTTTCATTCAAATCATGCAAATTAGAGTCCAAAACAAGAGGAAAAGCGTTAGGAAAAGTAGATATGTTGGAGACGTATCAAGCCACCCAAGCTTAAACCTTTGCTTGTCCTCAAGCAATTCAGTTGATAAACTGAAAGTGAAAAAGAAAAACTTTTACAAACTCTTTTGCTCTTGTTTACATAAATAAGCTTAAAAGCACATAGGTTTTCAGCCAACATTATAACTAACCATGCTAACAATAACTCTTAAAGATTATATTAACTCATATCAATAACACAATCAGCTAGCGAGCAATAATAAGATATCTCAAACGGCAACATGTTGTCAAAACAACCATGATATAATATGACAATAGTGGTATCTCGCTTGCCCTTTCTGATACCGCAAAACATAAATCCAGAGCACCGCCAAAGTTCAAGCAACGGCTAAACATTGTAATTCATGGTAGAAAAGATCCAGTCATGATGCACCCAACATTAGCTACACACAATGCATAAGCATGACAGAAGTGCTCTCAGGTTCTGGCGCTTATTTTAGAAGGTGATGACACAACATAAAAGTAAATAGATAGTCCCTTCGCAGAGGGAAGCAGTGATTTGCAGAGGTGCTAGAGCTCAAGTTAAAATATAGGTAAATGATATTTTGAGACATCCACCCTTCTCATTTACTTCACGACCATCAGTTATTAATATCTTCCATGCTAAGCATGCTAGTAGCGGTTCCCAAGCAATAAAAGTCAAGGTTTTGACTCCATTGGGAGTTTTTTGTTTGATTATTTGTAAGCTTTTTCTGTTTGTAGTTCGGGACTGGGCATCCCTATTACCGCCCTTTTCTCGTGCGATGGCGAATGAATAAACAGTCGACCTGAGAATAACCCGCTTAGCATGGAAGATACCGACCACCTCCTGTCATTCCATGAACGATCCAGACACACAAAAGGATATTTATTAGAAGTTTTTAGAGGTGGCACATGTAAATTTACTTAGGATGAAAGGGTAATACCACATATAGGTAGTTATGGTGGACTCATCTGGAATAACTTGGGTTCATGGTTTTTGATGTACAAGCAGATTTCCCACTTAGTACAGGTGAAGGCTAGCAATTAGATTGAGAAGCAGCCAGCTAGAGAGCAACAACAGTTATGAACATTCATTATGCATAAGTAACATTGGACACTAGCATGAGTAGGATATGAACACCATGAACATAAATATCATAGAGGCTATGTTGGTTTTGATTCAACTACATGCATGAACATGTGCCAAGTCAAGCCACTCGAATATTCGGAGGAGGATACCATATCATCATACTACATCACAATCATTTTAACGCAATGTTGATATCCAAGATAAATCATTATCCACTCCTAGCTACTTATGCATGGCATGGGAAACTATAATCTCTAATTGTCATTGCAAACATGTTTAATTATAATGGGCTGAATCATGGATACTAGGCCAAACATATTTACACAAATATAACAAGTCGAGTTCTTACCCATTTCTCTCTGCCATGACCAGTTCATCGAATATCGTTATTATTGCCTTTCACTTGCACGACCGAACAATGTGAAAAAAATAATAGTGCAAGAGTGTCGTGGACTAAGCTGGAATCTACAAACATTTTATTCAACAGGGGAAGACAAGGTAAAATGGGCTCTTTATTAGATCTACAATTATTCATATGAGAGCCACTCAACATTTTCATTGTGGTCTTCTCCTCGGTAAGACTCAAATAAAAAAAGAAATTCAGAGAAACACACTGAAATATTTTTGGAGTTTTTGGTTTTCTTGAACAAGCAAATAAAAGGGAAAGCAAAAACGAGAAAACTATTTACACGGGAAAGCTCCCAACAAGCAAAAGAAGAACAAGGAAATCTTTTTGAGTTTTCTTTTTAGTACTACAACTAAGCAAGCATAGAAAGTAAACTAACTACAACTAATTTTTTGGTTTTTCTAAGGTTTTTCAAACACACAAGAAGAAATCAAGAAAATAAAATTAAGCATGGATGATACAATGAAAAAGTGTAAACACCGACAACTGGAATGAGATGTGTGAACATGAATGTAATGTCGGTGAGAAACACGTACTCCCTCAAGCTTAGGCTTTTGGCCTACCTTGGTAATTGATCAATAGCCTAGATAGTAGTCGGGGTTCCGAAGAGCGGGCATCCACGCATCCCACTGCCGAGGCTCCTCCTCTACTGTAGCCTGGTCATTCCGGTAGGTGATGATGTCCGCAGTCATAATCCTATACCCGCCCCTGGCAACAGGATCAAAGAAAGCAGGAGCAGACAATGGAATAATATCACGAGTCCTCACACTAAAAACCAGGTTATATGGAATAGGGATGTTAGGAGATTCGATATCAGTAAAATGGTGGTGATCCATGCCTGCGCGATCTAGGTAAACCTTGGTCAGAGGGTAATCATGAAGGTGTATCTCAACATTAAAGTGAGCCGCCAAACGAGTAGCGAAAATCCCACCATGTATTTTACCCTTGGACTTATTAATGTGGAGGCGACGTGCCACAATAGCTCCCAAGCTATAAGTGTTGTTGCCCTCTAGTGCAAGACGTAAAATAGCAGGGTCTGGTGAACTGAGTGCACCCACCTTCTCTCTAGCAAGCAACCATTTTGCATTAAAAAGAACAAAGTAATGAACGGCAGGAAAATGCAAGCCAGCGGCAGTGATAGCCGACACCCTTCTCTCATCTCCCACTGTCAAGGTACGGTAAAAGGCCTCAAATTCTGCCGGCTTAGGCTCAACTAAGCTCCTGTCAGTAGGGATAATGCATATATATGTTACAAAATTCAGTAAGTGGTATCTGACGGGTTTCAGCATATAAATTAAACTGCACCTCAGGAGGATTATTCCTAGGAAAGAAATTAAAACTTTGAACAAAGGTGTTTGTGAGGAGATGATACTGTTCACATTCAGCTGCGATGAAGTCGGTGAGGCCGGCATTAGCAGCATATTGTGTAAACTCTTGCGGGATTCCAGCCTCTTCCATGAATGGGGTATGCGGCCATTCGCACGGCCGTACTTCCGCCAACCTCCGAGGATGGAGATCACTATCAGATGACTCCCCAATAACACCCTTAGAGTTCTTCTTGGAGCCAAACTTCCTAAAGATATTCATGGTTTTCCTATGAACAAAATTCTGAAATTTATTAGCCCACAAAAGTTTCTCAACAAAACTTCACAAAATTGATACCAACTACTCATACGGATACATAAAGGCCATAGCAAGCATTCAAACTAATTAGAACATTAAGAATTCAACATGCAAGCTCATCTACAACATCACCAACAGTAGCTAATTATTCAAAATATAAACCATTAAAACAAAAACTAATTGGACAAATGGTGGAGTCACATACCAAGCAACAATCACCCAAAATAGTTTCGGAAACGGAGCTTCGAGCAAAGAGATCGAAATCCGCGGGTTTGAGAGCAAGAACACGGGAGAGAGAGAGCAATGGATAATTTTTTCTAGAGGTAGGTGATGATGTGGTATGAAGGTATAAGTGAGGGGGCCCATGTGGGGACCACAACCCACCAGGGCGCGCCTGGGGGTCCTGGCGCGCCCAGGTGGGTTGCACCCACCTGGTGCACCTCCCTGTAATATTATTTGCACCATAAATTCAGAAATATTCAGAAAAAAATCATATTAAATTTTCAAAGCATTCTGAGAACTTTTATTTTTGGGTCATTTTTTATTGCACGGGAAATTCAGAAAACAGACAAAACATGGCATTTTATTTTATTCAACAAATAAAAACAAAAAAAAAGTAGGGATAAAAGGTAGTTCTTACTAAATTCATCAACTTCATACCGCTCAAAAATGATCCATTAATAAGGTTGATCAAGTGTTATTAACAACCACTTTCGAATAGCATGAAACCGAAGAACTTCTGTAAATCACTAAGTTACCTCAATGGGGATATGGATGTCCCCAACAATAAGCATTTCATATTTATTTTTAACAATAGGTAGAGGTATTTGAAAACTTTCAATAGTGATTGTTGGAGATTTTTCAATAACATTAATACCATTCACTTGGAATTGTTTCTTCGAAAAGTGCACCGTATGCTCACTACCATTGATATGAAATGTGACCTTGCTTTTATTGCAATCAATAACAGCCCCTGTAGTATTCAAGAAGGGTCTACCAATGATAATCGGCATGTTGTCATCCCGAGGCATCTCAAGTATAACAAAGTCAGTCAAAATAGTAACATTAGCAACAACAACGGGCACATCCTCACAGATACCGATAGGTTTGGCAGTTGATTTATCAGCCATTTGCAATGATATTGCAGTAGTTGTGAGTTTATTCAAATCAAGTCTTTTATATAAAGAGAAAGGCATAAGACTAAAACCAGCTCCTAAATCACACAAAGCAGTTTTCACATAATTCTTTTTGATGGAGCAAGGTATAGTTGGTATTCCCGGATCTCCAAGTTTTTTAGGTACTCCATCTTTAAAAGTATAATTAGCAAGAATAGTGGAGATTTCATCTTCCGGTATTTTTCTCTTATTGGTGATGATGTCTTTCATATACTTTGCATAAGGAGGCATTTTTGAGATATCAGTCAAACGAGTACGCAAAAAGACTGGCCTCAACATTTCAGCAAAGTGTTCAAATTTTTCATCATCTTTCTTTTTAGTTGACTTAGGTGGAAAAGGCATAGGTTTTTGAACCCACGATTCTCTTTCTTTACCGTGTTTTCTAGCCACAAAGTCACTTTTCTCATAACTTTTATTCTTAGGTTGTGGGTTATCAAGATCAACATGTGGTTCTATCTCAACATCATTATCTGGTTCCTTTTCATTCAGTTGAGAGTGTTCATGGACCTCCTCGTTATCTTTTTCATTATCACTAGGTAATTGTTCACTACCGGTTTGAGTTTTAGCATCAGAGATAGAAACTTCATTATCTTTATCAGGAGCTTTTTCTATTTTAGGTTCACTAGAAGTATGCATAGTCCTATCATTTTTTTTTCTTTTTCTTCCTAGAAGGACTAGGTGCATCAATGTTAACTCTTTGTGAATCTTGTTCAATTCTTTTTGGGCGTCCCTCAGGATAAAGTGGTTCCTGAGTAATTTTACCTCCTCTAGTTGCAACTCTAACGACAAAGTCATGTATGTTGTGTTTCATTTCATCAAGCAATTCTCTTTGTGATTTAGCAACTTGTTCTAACTGGGTTTGTACCATAGAAGCATGTTTTCCAACACCTGTAACATCATTTGAGATTCTAAATAACAAGTCACTCAAGTGAGAAATCATATCAGAATTGTATTTCAATTGTTTCATAACATTTGCATTGAAGTGATCTTGTTTTCTAATATGGTTTTCAAACTCATAAAGGCATTGGTTAGGATGCATATTGTGAGGATTGCCATTATCATTGAACTTCATTAAAGAATTTACCTCTACCACCTTAGGCATTGGTGGTGTATTAAGCCCATGTATTTCTTCAATATGAGGTAAATTTTTAACATCCTTGGCTTTAATACCTTTTTCCTTCATAGATTTCTTTGCCTCTTGCATATCTTCAGGACTGAGATATAATATACCCCTCTTCTTCGGAGTGGGTTTAGGCGGTGGTTCAAGAATAGCCCAATCATCATAATTTTCCAATATGTTATTCAATAATTCTTCAGCTTGTACGACAGTTTGTTCCCTGAAAACACAACTAGCACAACTATCTAGGAAGTCCCTAGAAGCATCAGTTAGTCCATTATAGAAGATATCAAGTATTTTATTTTTCTTAAGAGGATGATCAGGCAAAGCATTAAGTAATTGGCAAAGCCTCCCCCAAGCTTGTGGGAGACTCTCTTCTTTAGTTTGAACAAAGTTAAATATTTCCTGCAAGGCAGCTTGTTTCTTATGAGCAGGGAAATATTTTTCAGAGAAGTAATAAATCATATCCTGGGGACTACGCACACAACCAGGAGCAAGAGTATTGTACCAAGCTTTAACATCACCCTTTAATGAGAACGGAAATAATTTGAGAATATAATAATAACGAGTCTTCTCACCATGAGTAAAAAGGGGGCTATATCATTCAACTTAGTAAGATGTGCCACAACAGTTTCAGTTTGATAACCATGGAAAGGATCAGATTCAACCAAAGTAATTAACTCTAGGTCGACAGAGAATTCATAATCCTTATCACCAATAAAGATTGGTCAAGTAGCAAACTTAGGATCATATTTCATTCTAGCATTCAGAGATTTTTCTCTATACTTGCATAATAATTTCTCTAAATCATCTCTATCTCTGCAAGAAAGAATATCTCTAGTTGTCTCCCCACTCATAACATAACCTTCCGGTACCTTAGGCAGTTCATATCTAGGAAGGCTAGTTCTAGCAGGTGTTTCAGGAGTTTTAGTTTCAAGCTCATCATCAGATTCAACAACATCATGTTGTATTACTCTAGCAATTTGTTTATCAAGAAATTCACCAAGTGGCACATCATCATTATCAAGCAAGGTACTAGCATCATCATAAGCATTATCCATAGTAGAAGTAGCATCATCAATAACTTGTGACATATCACAATTTATAGCATATGGTGGTGTTGCAAGTTTACGAACAGCAGAAGGTGAATCTAAAGCAGAACTGGATGTCAGTTCCTTACCTCCCCACGACTTTGAGGGAAATATCTTAGTCTTAGCATCCTTCAGATTCTTCATAGTGAAAATATGGTAATAATCCCAAGTGACTCAACAAATATAGCTATGCTCCCCGGCAATGACGCCGGAAAAATGTCTTGATAACCCACAAGTATAGGGGATCGCAACAGTTTTCAAGGGCAGAGTATTCAACCCAAATTTATAGATTCGACACAAGGGGAGCCAAAGAATATTTGATGGTATTAGCAGTTGAGTTGTCAATTCAACCACACCTGGAGATTAATTATCTGCAGCAAAGTGATCAGTAGCAAAGTAGTATGATAGTTTTGATAATAGTAGTAGCAGCAACAACGGCAATAGTAACAGTGATAGCAATATTTTTTTAGCAAGTGTAACAGTGATGATAGAAGCAGTAACTTAGCAGAAAAAATATAAGATAAATTCGTAGGCATTGGATCGACTTGTTGGATGATATTCATCCTGAGACAGTTATAACCTAGGGCGATATGGCACTAGCTCCAATTCGTCAATATAATGTAGGCATGTATTCTGTAAATAGTAATGCGTGCTTATGGAAAGAAATTGCATGACATCTTTTGTCCTACCCTCCCGTGGCAGCGGGGTCCATATTGGAAACTAAGGGATATGAAGGCCTCCTTTTAATAGAGAACCGGAGCAAAGCATTAACACATAGTGAATACATGAACTCCTCAAACCATGGTCATCACCGGGAGTGGTCCCGACTATTGTCACTCTGGGGTTGCCGGATCATAACACGTAGTAGGTGACTATAGCTTGCAAGATTGGATCTAGAACATGGATATAATGGTGATAACAAAAACGATTCAGATCTAGAATCATGGCACCCAGGCCCAAAGTGACAAGCATTAAGCATGGCAAAGTCATAGCAATATCAATCTAAGACCATAGTGGATACTAGGGATCAAGCCCTAACAAAACTAACTCGATTACATGATGAATCTCATCCAACTCCTCACCGACCAGCGAGCCTACGAAGGAATCACTCACTCCCGGTGGGGAGCATCATGGAATTGGCGATGAAGAAGGGTTGGTGATGATGAAGAACGAAGACCCCCTCTCTAGAGCCCCAAATGGACTCTAGATCTGGCCTCCCGATGAATAACGGGAAGTGACGGCGGCTCCATCTCGTGGATCGCGATAATTCTTTCTCCCTGATTTTTTTCTAGAAAAATAGGATTTTATAGCGTGAGAATCAGGGTCTGCAGGGCCACCAGGTGGGGACAATCCCACGTGGGCGCGCTAGGAGAGGGGGCGCGCCCTGGTGGGCTGTGCCCACCCAGGTGCCCCTCTCTGTCAAGTCTTGGATCCAGAAATTCTAATTTATTATATAAAAATTCCTCTCAAAGTTTCGTTCCATTCTGAGAACTTTTATTTCTGCACAAAAACAACACCATGGTAGTTCTGCTGAAAACAGCGTCAGTCCGGGATTAGTTTCATTCAAATCATGCAAATTAGAGTCCGAAATAAGAGGAAAAGCGTTAGGAAAAGTAGGTGCGTTGGAGACGTATCACACTTGTATATGTTTCTTGTCGTGGGTTTGTCACGGCAGATGTCCTCATGAAAGGACTTAGTCGTGGAGCCATCGCTACGGGTTAGCTTAAAGGGGTTAAACCGGATAAGGGACATGAGGGATTTTATACTAGTTCGTCCCCTTCGAAGAAGGTAAAAGCCTACGTCTAGTTGTGATTGGTATTGCTAGGGTTTCGATGACCAGGGAGCGAATCCGCTTTTCCTGGCTCTCGAGTTGTTGTCTGTTGTCACTAAACCGCGGCCGGGTCGTCTCTTTATATACATAGGTTGACGCCTGCCGGTTTACAGAGTCCCGAGGCCAGATCATAAAATGTGCCTGGCTCAGTCTCTATCCTTCTAACTTACAATACAAGTTACATGGCAGAGTCGGTTTACATCTACGGGCTTTAAGACGCCTTTGGGCCTTGGGCCTTCGTAAAGCGCCACCATCTTCACGTCTTCATGGGCTTCTATCTTCATGGAGCTAACCCGGTCACTCCTAGCCGGTTTACCTCCAGTAATCATATCCCCAACATTAGGCCCCAGATTGATTTGAACTTGTTCATGTCAATCTTCAATACTTAGAAAAATTCTTGCCCTGTCACCTTCATATAGATCTGGTAAACCGCCGTGATGTCATCCTTTAGACCCGTAGTAAACCGCCTTGACATCATCTATTCGTTGAAGCTGAAGGTTCCCTTCATTAATGAATATCCAACCATCAAGGCGACATCCTTATTAACTATCCATTTTCAGCTCCTCGATTCCCGCACTTGTCGCTTATCGCTTCACCTTATAAATAGGACCACAAGCCCTTCTATTTTTTCCCCTTCGTCTCCTTCACTTCTTCTTCCTCGTGCCGACCGATCCTCGAGCTCTACCACCGCCGTTGTCCTTCGCCTCTGTTTCGACAAAGGCCATTGCATCGACCTGACCATATCAGAGAAACGCGGTGATCCTCCGCTGCTTCCTCCTGCACGAGTAAGTTCCTCTTCTTCTCACCCCAGATCCGCCATTAAGGTTCAGTGTTCTTCCCCGCTTGAAGCTATTCCCCCCTCAGTAATACTAATGGCCAGTTAGATCTGATTGTTTTCAGCGCCCTTTGTAGTTTAAACTCCCTCCTTCTTGTTAAGGCATCTGCTTGATATCGAACTCATCCGAACTTACTAAACTTTTTGAGCGCATGAGATTAGACCAGAATATATTTTGATTATCCAACGCACGGCAGATCTAAAATTCCCATGCCAAACTGTGAAATCTATTTTACCTTACTTACTCATTTTTGCCTCAGATCTATATCCTCTTTACCACATAGGCGGTTTACCTTTGTAAGAGCTATCTATCATATACCATTAGCCCCCTGGTGAACCGGACAAGCCTTTTACCTCCGTTGTTATACTCCGATTTAACAGCATGTGCATACCCTTGTTCTGATATTGCCTTGTCATTCATTATTGTATCAGCCTCCGGTTTACACAATTTACTGTGACGCCCTGAGACCGATGCTCGAGAAGACTTCCATATGTTCCAGGTTTTCACCGTGTGTTTCATTTGTGCCTGCCCTTTGATTTTTGCATTGCATCATGTCATCATGCCATCATCTCATAAATCTTTTGCAACTCACTAAATAAATTGCATGGATCTTCGGTCCATTTAAACCGAGGGAATTCACGTGGTGATTCTCTTTATAACATTATCCTCCTAATATTTAGGGAGCTATTATAAATATTCCATTAATTTAGATTTACCGCAAACACACTTGCAAAATATCCCAATGCCTTTGTCCCATGCATCATCTCCTTCTCTTTTCCTTCTAGTTCCTTTCTTTTGCAAGTGCCACTTTCCCCTTCTCTATTAATGTTCATTCTTTTCCTATAAATTCTCGACCATGCCTTCAACCTCTCTGTCAAATTTCAGATCCTTTGGAGTTGTTTTGGTTAGGTTCAAAAATGCCTCAAGTTTGAATCATATTTAAACTTGTTTTATTTTTCTACCTCTAAAAATATCCAAGGCAATTTTATCAAATAGAGTATAGTTCCAGGAGATTGAGGATATTTTTATATCTGAAAAACTTCTCTTCTAGCTCCGTGACCTTTTTCTTTTATTGAAACTGTTTATTTATATAAACAGAGAGTAATGAAAAAGAAAAAGGTTTTCCTGGACTGGGCCTCCCTAGGACAACTTCCGCGCCGGCCCACCTAAGGCCATCCCATCCCCCAGGCCGGCCCATCCTTCCCCTACAGACCACCTAACCAGCTCTAAACCCTAGCCTCCCATCCTTCCCCTCGCTCCCTCCTCGTCCCGCAGCGCCGCCAGAGGAGAACAGGACACACGCACGGCACCCCTTCTCTCCCTCGCGGCCTCGATCCTCTCCCTCGATGCCCATTCAGCGCCATCTCCCTCGCAGCCTGATCCCCGATCGCGTCTGCTCAGCCTCCCTCCTCCTTCGATCCAGGGATCCAGGCCGGAGCCCCGTCGGCCTCCTCGTCGCCGTCGCGCCCACGGTGGCCACCAGCTTGCCCTGCTCGGCCTCCCCCTCTGCTCCCTCAGCCATGATGCTCCGCCGCCCCTTGCCTCGTCCACGCCCGCGACCAGCAGCAGGTTGCTGCTCCGCGCTGCCCCATCTTCCAGGAGCGCTGCCGCCTCTCTTCGTCGCCACCAACAGGAGCTCCATGCTCTCCCTAAGCGTCGTGGTCTTCCCGAGCCCCGCCACGCCGTTCATCTCTTTCACTGGCGGATCCAAGTCCCGCGCTGGCCTCGCCATTCGGATCGCGCCAAGCTCCGACGGCCTCTGCACCCGGGCACTCATCCCCGTCTTCCCGGCCCCCTCTGCGTCCCTTGGATGCCTCTATCTGCATCGAGCAGCAGCAGCTCATCGCTCAGCGCCTCGGCGCCCCTGCGACCCAAGCCCATCGCCACCGCCCTGAGTCTTTTGCCTTGCTTCGTTTTGGATTGAGGACCGAGACGAGACCGCCAAGATGCATCCTGATGTCGCCGAAGACACGTGAACATCTACACGATGATCGCCGAGTACCTCTTCGCGAGTACCACTCCCATCGTGTGGATCCGCCAAGACCGTGGAGTAAACGAACAAGTACCCCTACGCGCGAAGACGCCAAGACAGTTTCAGAATTCACCAAGTACCACTACGGCCGGAGACCTCGACGCCCGACGACTAAAACGATCACCGAACCAGAAATAACACCAAGTACTAGGTCAACGAGAACAGCCAAGTTGGTCTTCCGCCGTCTCCGAAATCGCCAAGTACCACGACGAACCAAGAACAACTACCGTCGACGTGCATTTTGCCAAGTACCACTATCGCCGTTGCAAGAACGGGACCGGAAAGTTCGAAGACCCCAAGTACCACGACACCGATGACATGAACATCTACGAAAACTTATGAGGCTAAGAACGTGAACGACTACCATCGCCACAAGAACGACTACTTCCCACGACGATCGTAACGACTACACTGCTTGTCCCGAACCGCTCCGGTAACGCACGCTTCGAAGGTATAACCCCGAGACGACCGCCCGTGAACGAATGCATGTGTGATGCATGAGATGCTCGTGCTTGCTCCGTGCTCAAATTGTCGGTGCATGTTGCCCCTCTTTTGCCTTGTCACCATCGTCGACTCATGGGACACCCAGTATCCGGGAGTGCCCCACCATCTTTTGCACGCATCCGCACACTTCTCCTTTGCATCGGTATCTCAATCGAGTTACCGGAACCGGAACGCTGCCGTGGCACCATTTTTGTTATCGTTGCCGTGGCACCCCTTTTCTTTCCACCACGGTGACAAGTACTTCATAATGCTCTTGTCAAACTTTTAATAAAAATTGCATAAACTTGTTCATGTCATCCGCATCATGATAACAACAATTAAAATGTTTAAATTGTTGTTACATTAATTTGCTAAATGCATATGGGGATTTACCGGATTTGTTGTTTGTTATATCCGGCCCCATTTAATTTGTTTGGATAGTATAGTTTTGTTATGCTTCACCCCTTGCCATGCTAACAACATTTAATATTGTTGAATACCTAAACGAGAGAGAACTAATTAAGTCATGTGGTGTTTCGTCAATATGCAACTCGTTGCATATTGAGCTCCATTTAATTTGTAGGATTGTTTGTGCATTTTGCCATGCCATGCCTCATTAAACCAGACATGCATCATACTTGGGTGTGCGTCATGCCATGTTTATGTGGTGGTTGTTTACTATGTTGTTTGCTTCTTTCCGGTGTTGCTTCTTTGGGTTGGTTCTCATAACGTCATTTTGTGAGGATTCGTTCGACTACGTCCGGTTGTCTTCTTCATGGACTCGCTCTTCTTCCTTGCGGGATTTCAGGCAAGATGACCATACCCTCGAAATCACTTCTATCTTTGCTTGGTAGTTGCTCGCTCTTTTGCTATGCCTATGCTGCGTTACCTACCACTTGCTTATCATGCCTCCTATATTGTTGAACCAAGCCTCTAACCCACCTTGTCCTAGCAAACCGTTGTTTGGCTATGTTACCGCTTTGCTCAGCCCCTCTTATAGGGTTGTTAGTGGCAGGTGAAGATTGGAGCTTGTTCCTTGTTGGAACATGGTTATTTTGTTGGGATATCACAATATCTCTTATTTACTTAATGCATCTATATACTTGGTAAAGGGTGGAAGGCTCGGCCTTATGCCTGGTGTTTTGTTCCACTCTTGCCGCCCTAGTTTCCGTCATATCGGTGTTATGTTCCCGGATTTTGCATTCCTTACGCGGTTGGGTTATAATGGGAACCCCTTGACAGTTCGCTTTGAATAAAACTCCTCCAGCAAGGCCCAACCTTGGTTTTACCATTCGCCACCTAGCCTTTTCCCCTTGGGTTAGGCCAGCCCAAGGGTCATCTTTATTTTAACCCCCCCGGGCCAGTGCTTATCTAAGTGTTGGTCCGAAACAGAGCCACTTGCGGCGCCACCTCGGGGAAACTTGAGGGCTGGTTTTAGCTGTACGTAGTGTTCATCTGGTGTTGCCCTAAGAACGAGATACATGCAGCTCCCATCAGGATGTCGGCGCATCGGGCGGTCTTGCTAGACTTGTTTTACCATTGTCGAGGATGTCTTGCAACCTGGATGCCGAGCCTGATCGGATTGTCTTGGGAGAAGGAATATCCTTCGTTGACCGTGAGAGCTTGTGATGGGCTAAGTTGGGACACCCCTGCAGGGTTATGAACTTTCGAAAGCCATGCCCGCGGTTATGGGCAGATGGGAATTTGTTAATGTCTGGTTGTAGAAAACCTGAAGTTGATCTTAAATTAAAATACACCAACCGCGTGTGTTACCGTGATGGTCTCTTCTCGGCGGAGTCCGGGAAGTGAACACGGTGTTGGAGTAATGCTTGACGTAGGTTGTTCTAGGATCAATTCTTGATCATAGTTTTATCGACCATGCCTTGCCTTCTCTTCTCGCTCTCATTTGCGTATGTTAGCCACCAAACATGCTAGTCGCTTGCTGCAGCTCCACCTCATACCTTTTACCTTACCCATAAGCTTAAATAGTCTTGATCACGAGGGTGTGAGATTGCTGAGTCCCCGTGACTCATAGATACCTCCAAAACCAGTTTGCAGGTACCGATGTTACCGAGCAGGTGATGCAACCGAGCTCAAGGAGGAGCTCAATGAAGATCTTGTCCTTTGTGTTGTTTCGTTCTAGTTGATCAGTAGTGGAGCCCAGTTGGGGTCGATCGGGGACCTTGTCACATTTGGGGTTCTTCTTTTATTTTGGTTCCGTAGTCGGACCTTGATTGTATTTGGATGTTGTAATGCTTTATTCATTTAATTATGTGAAGTGGCGGTTGTAAGCCAACTATGTATCTCTTTTCCCTTATTGTATTGCATGGGTTGTTTGCGAAGATTACCTCACTTGCGACATTGCTTTCAATGTGGTTATGTCTCTAAGTCGTGCTTCGACACGTGGGAGATATAGCCGCATCGAGGGCGTTACATTTACATACCTGTATGTCCTTATGCCGTCGCATCTTATATATCACCATGAACGATTTGTAAACCGGTATTTCCTTTCAGCTTTTCGCTTGCAATGGCCAAACAGTTCTATGCTTATAACTGGGCTCCTTCCCGAGTCACCGAAGAACAGCTTAACGGAATGGTCAGGATTGGTACGTTGCCAAAAAAGAATGAAATCCGGTGGCGAGTTCCTGGATCAGAGAATCCTCCTACTCCTAAGAAGGGTGAGGTAGTGGTATTTGTTGACCACATATGACGTGGTTTCAAACTGCTCGGGTCAAAGTTTTTCCGGGATGTACTTGCCAGTTTCCAACTCCACCCTCAAGATATTGGACCTAACTCAGTTTCCAATATATGCAACTTCCAAGTCTTTTGTGGAGTGTATCTACAGGAAGAACCAACTGCTGAGTTGTTCCGAGATTTTTTCCATCTGAACCGGCACACTGCGTTTGTAGACGGGCCCAACACTGAACTTGGGGGTGTCTCAATTCAAAAAAGAAAAAAGGTCGAATTTCCTCATGCCAAGCTGCACATCCACCCCAAAGATTGGAACCAAACTTGGTTCAACTATAAAGATACCTCCCCTGAAGACGAGAACCCTCTGCCGGGCTACCGTGCCCACCAGCTCTCCAACACTCATCCACTGCCGCAATGTTTAAGTGCTACAGAACGGGCCTCATATGCCCCTCAACTCGCCAAGCTTCGAGCCTTTATGGCCAACGGTTTATCAGGCATCGACTTTGTGCGTTGCTGGATATCCTGGAGCATCTTGCCATTAAGCCACCGCTCCGATTTAATGTGTGAGTACACTGGTGAAGTAGAAGACTCCCAACGCCACATCAACATTAATTTAACTCATGAAGAAGTTACTGAGGGTGTCAAGAAGATTTTGAACGAATCGGAATCTGTCTGCCGCCAAACCGGTTTAAACCCCTTTTACACAAAAAACAAACCGCCTGCTATAAGTACTGTCCTTCCTTTTTATCTTCGACATCTTTTTAGACTGTTCAACCTGTGAATATCCTTCTGCTTGTTTATAAACAGGGTGATGATCCATTCTGGAAGGAGAAACCTGCAGAGAAAGTGGCAAAGCCATCCAGTCCCGAAACAAAAGCCGTCAAGAGAACCTCAAAGCGGAAGGCAGTTGAACGCATCAGCATGGAACTTGATGACGACATAGATGAACCAGAAGTTGAGGTAGAACTTGATTCACTTGGCTCCCGTTTCATGCATATCATTAACAATGATACTTATCAGGAGGACGTGGAGGGCAGCCAGGCTGACGATGTAGAGGTAATTACCCTTTCCTCTGGTTCAGACTCTATGCCAACACAAAAAACCCGTCAAGCGGTCTGGAAAGTAAGCTTATCTCATCCTCTTGCTTACATGGATCCAACATTTATTTTGAAGACGCAGCAGCACGAGGCTTGCCGGACAACCCGGCACAGCGGCCAACAGGTCACTTCGGCCGGTTTACCTGACACCCAGGTTCGGAAGCACTGATCTGAGGTCTCCCCCACTTCTGACAATTCTTATCCCAAGGCAGGTTATTTCTGACAACCTCTTAATCCGTCCGATTCAAATTATCAGGTGACACCTCCCTCATCCTCTGGTGAGTCAACAGCGACCCAACTTCCTCCTCTCAAAACCGTAGCTGGGTGAGTACTTGAACTCCTTCTTTTGATGTTGTTCATACTTTGTAGTGTGCTTTAACTTTCACATCTGTTGCTTTTTTCGGGCCAAAGCTAGACCCAGGAAAAAGGCTCGGGTGAACAATCTGCCCGAAGACTAGGTGGTTCGTGAACCAGAGCAAACGATTGAACCGGAACAGACGGCTGAACCAGAGGGTCCAAATCCAGAAGCCATGTTTGACGAACCACCCCCTCAAGATCTGAATATTGATAATCAACCAGCTGACACTGCTGTACCTGACAGTGAACCGGCAGATCCAATCCGGGCTGACGACAGGTCTTCCACTTCGGTGAGAGCCACTGACACTCCACCATCACCCGTAAAAACTACTGGAGGCCAAGGAGACGATGTTATCATTACCGGTATGGGCCACAGCTCTCCTAGCCATCCCGTAATCTTGGCCAGACATAGTGCCAAGGAAGAGCGTGCTGCCATGGAGAAGGGTAAATGGAGCACTGATTTGTCAAGCTACGCCCATCTCAGCACTGAAGAACTCCACTCCGGTTTTTTAAACCGTCTACACTGAAACCGTGATTATAAAGCCGGTTTGGTGAACCCGATGAAGGAACGCTATGAGGTATTTTCATCACCTTTCCTTTCTTGATTCCAAAGTATAGACATCAGCCCAAGTAGCCCCCAAGGGCCGGTTTATGATGTTAATCATAAACCGGGACTTTGTAATATCTTAATCCTTGCATGCTGATCCTCAATATGTCAAGTCCTCAGTAAAACAAAAATGATACTTTATCATTGTATTCATGTAGTTTTCATTGGTGTAGCCCCCAAGGGCCGGTTTAGCTTTGTGAGGTAAACCAGGTCTTGAATCAATGCATCAGTTTTGAACAGATGTACATTAGCCCCCAAGTGTTAAGGATAATGCTTGCATTGAACTTGAGACTTGTCAAAGATTTGTTGATAACAGAGCAAATAGGCATTAGCCCCCAAGTACAAAGTGCATAACTTGTTATACGCTTGGTACTTAGAAAATACATATCCCGTTGTTGATATATCTTCATCGTTGCAGGCCGAGCTGAGTAAGAGGGATGCTCAAACCGCTGATCTTCAAGAGAACATAAAGTCTCAACAAATAGAGGCTTCCAAAGCCAAAGAGGAGATGACCAATGCCCTAGCAGCTATGGAGAAGTTGAAAGATACCTTCAAAAAGGAGCGTGCTGACTAGGAAACAGAAAAGGCTGGTTTAACCAGGAAAGCCGAGGACGCAGAAGCAGCCCAGAAGCCAATGGTAGACGAACTGACCGGCTTGAAGTGGCAGATTGATGCCATGACGTCCGTTGTGTTTGGTAAGTACCTCCGCATTGTTGGAAATATGGCCTAGAGGCAATAATAAAAGCATTATTATTATATTTCTTTGTTCATGATAATTGTCTTTATTCATGCTATAACTGTATTATCCGGAAATCGTAATACACGTGTGAATACATAGACCATAATATGTCCCTAGTAAGCCTCTAGTTGACTAGCTCGTTGATCAACAGATAGACATGGTTTCCTGGCTATGGACATTGGATGTCATTGATAACGGGATCACATCATTAGGAGAATGATGTGATGGACAAGACCTAATCCTAAGCATAGCACAAGATCGTGTAGTTCATTTGCTAGAGCTTTTCCAATGTCAAGTATCTTTTCCTTTGACCATGAGATCGTGTAACTCCCGGATACCGTAGGAGTGCTTTGGGTGTATCAAACGTCACAACGTAACTGGGTGACTATAAAGGTGCACTACAGGTATCTCCGAAAGTGTCTGTTGGGTTGACACGGATCGAGACTGGGATTTGTCACTCCATATAACGGAGAGGTATCACTGGGCCCACTCGGTAATGCATCATCATTATGAGCTCAAGGTGACCAAGTGGTTGATCACGGGATCATGCATTACGGTACGAGTAAAGTGACTTGGCCGGTAACGAGATTGAACAGGTATGGGATACCGATGATCGAGTCTCGGGCAAGTACATACCGTATTGACAAAGGGAATTGTATACGGGATTGATTAATCTCGACATCGTGGTTCATCGATGAGATCATCGTGGAGCATGTGGGGAGCCAACATGGGGTATCCAGATCCCGCTGTTGGTTATTGACCGGAGAACGTCCTCGGTCATGTCTGCTTGTCCCGAACCGTAGGGTCTACACACTTAAGGTTCGGTGATGCTAGGGTTATGAAGATATGTGAGTATGCAGTAATCCGAATGTTGTTCGGGAGTCCCGGATGAGATCCCGGACGTCACGAGGAGTTCCGGAATGGTCCGGAGGTAAAGAATATATATAGGAAGTGTGTTTCGGCCATCGGGACAAGTTTCGGGGTTATCGGTATTGTACCGGGACCACCGGAGGAGTCCCGGGGGCCCACCGGGTGGGGCCACCTGTCCCGGGGGGCCACATGGGCTGTAGGGGGTGCGCCTTGGCCTATATGGGCCAAGGGCACCAGCCCCTATAGGCCCATGCGCCTAGGGTTTCAATGGGGAGGAGTCCCACTAGTGGAAGGCACCCCTGAGTGCCTTGGGGGGAGGGAAACCTCCCTGGCCGCCGCACCTAGGAGATTGGATCTCCTAGGCTGCGCACACCCCCCTTGGCCCTCCTATATATAGTTGAGGAGAGGGAGGACTTCATACCTCAGCCTTTGGTGCTTCCCTCTCTCCCTGTTACGTCTCTCTCTCGTAGTATAGGCGAAGCCCTGCTACTGTGACGCCCTGCATCCACCACCACGCCGTCGTGCTGCTGGATCTTCGTCAACCTCTCTTCCCCCCTTTCTGGATCAAGAAAGGAGGAGACGTCATCCATTCTGTACGTGTGTTGAACGCGGAGGCACCGTCCGTTCGGTGCTAAGATCATCGGTGATTTGAATCACGTCGTGTTCGACTACATCATCCCCGTTCTTTGAACGTTTCGCTCGCGATCTACAAGGTACGTAGATGCATCTAATCACTCGTTGCTAGATGAACTCCTAGATGGATCTTGGTGAACGAGTAGGAAAAATTTTGTTTTCTGCAACGTTCCCCTACAGTGGCATCATGAGCTAGGTCTATGCGTAGTTCTCTTGCGCGAGTAGAACACAATTTGTTGTGGGCGTTGATGTTGTCAACTTTCTTGCCGCTACTAGTCTTATCTTGCTTCAACGGAATTGTGGGATGAAGCGGCCCGGACCAACCTTACACGTATGCTTACGTGAGACCGGTTCCACCGACAAACATGCACAAGTTGCATAAGGTGGCTGGCGGGTGTCTGTCTCTCCTACTTTAGTTGGAGCTGATTCGATGAACAGGGTCCTTATGAAGGGTAAATAGAAGTTGACAAATCACGTTGTGGCTTTCACGTAGGTAAGAAAATGTTCTTGTTAGAACCCTACTTCAGCCACGTAAAACTTGCAACAACAATTAGAGGACGTCTAACTTGTTTTTGCAGCAAGTGCTTTGTGATATGATATGGCCAAAGTTGTGATGAATGATGAATGATCTATATGTGATGTATGAGATGTTCATACTATTAGTACAAGGAATCACAACTTACATGTAGATGAGTATGACGGTGACAGGATGATCATGGAGCCCCAAGATGGAGATCAAAGGAGCTATGTGATATTGGCCATATCATGTCACTATTATTATTTGATTGCATGTGATGTTTATCATGTTTTGCATCTTGTTTACTTAGAACGACGGTAGTAAATAAGATGATCCCTTACAACAATTTCAAGAAGTGTTCTCCCCTAACTGTGCACCGTTGCTACAGTTCGTCGTTTCGAAGCACCACGTGTTAATCGGGTGTGATAGATCCTTACGTTCACATACAACGGGTGTAAGACAGTTTTACACATGCAAAAACACTTAGGGTTAACTTGACGAGCCTAGCATGTACAGACATGGCCTCGGAACACAGAGACCGAAAGGTCGAACACGAGTCGTATGGAAGATACGATCAACATGAAGATGTTCACCGACGATGACTAGTCCGTCTCACGTGTTAATCGGACACGGCCTAGTCGACTCGGATCGTGTAACACTTAGATGACTAGAGGGATGTCTAATCTGAGTGGGAGTTCATTAATAATTTGATTAGATGAACTTATTTATCATGAACTTAGTCTAAAATCTTTACAATATGTCTTGTATATCAAATGGCCCACGTTGTCCTCAACTTCAACGCGTTCCTAGAGAAAACCAAGCTGAAAGACGATGGCAGCAACTATACGGACTGGGTTCCGGAACCTGAGGATTCATCCTCATAGCTTGCCAAGAAAGATTTATGTTCCTTACAAGCACCGCTAGGTGTGATCCACCCGTCCCACAGAACCAAGACGCTATGAACGCTTGGCAGACACGTACTGATTGAACTAACTCCCTCGTTCAGTGCGGCATGCTTTACAGCTTAGAGCCGGGGCTCCAAAAGCGTTTTGAGAGACATGGAGCATATGAGATGTTCGAAGAGCTAAAAATGGTTTTTCAAGCTCATGCCCGGATCGAGAGATATGAAGTCTCCGATAAGTTCTTCAGCTGTAAGATGGAGGAAAATAGTTCTGTCAGTGAGCACATACTCACTATGTCTGGGTTACATAACCGCTTGACTCAGCTGGGAGTTAATCTCCCGGATGACGCGGTCATTGACAGAATCCTCCAGTCGCTTCCACCAAGCTACAAGAGCTTTGTGATGAACTTCAATATGCAGGGGATGGTAAAGACCATTCCTGAAGTATTTGCTATGCTGAAATCAGCAGAGGTAGAAGTCAAGAAGGAACATCAAGTGTTGATGATGAATAAAACCACTAAGTTCAAGAAGGGCAAGGGTAAAAAGAACTTCAAGAAGGACGGCAAGGAAGTTGCTGCGCCCGGCAAGCAAGCTGCTGGGAAGAAGTCAAAGAATGGACCCAAGCCTGAGACAGAGTGCTTTTATTGCAAAGGGAAGGGTCACTGGAAGCGGAACTGCCCCAAATACTTAGCGGACAAGAAGGCCGGCAACACCAAAGGTATATTTGATATACATGTAATTGATGTGTACCTTACCAGTACTCGTAGTAACTCCTGGGTATTTGATACCGGTGCCGTTGCTCATATTTGTAACTCACCGCAGGAGCTGCGGAATAAACGAAAACTGGAGAAGGACGAGGTGACGATGCTCGTCGGGAATGGTTCCAAGGTCGATGTGATCGCCGTCGGCACGCTACCTCTACATTTACCTACGGGATTAGTTATAAACCTCAATAATTGTTATTTAGTGCCATGTTTGAGCATGAACATTGTATCAGGATCTCATTTAATACGAGATGGCTACTCATTTAAATCTGAGAATAATGGTTGTTCTATTTATATGAGAGATATGTTTTATGGTCATGCTCCGATAGTCAATGGTTTATTCTTAATGAATCTCGAGCGTATTACTACACATGTTCATAGTGTGATTACCAAAAGATGTAAGGTTGATAATGATAGTCCCACATACTTGTGGCACTGCCGCCTTGGTCACATAGGTGTCAAACGCATGAAGAAGCTCCATGCAGATGGACTTTTAGAGTCTCTTGATTATGAATCATTTGACACGTGCGAACCATGCCTCATGGGAAAAATGACCAAGACTCCGTTCTCAGGAACAATGGAGCGAGCAACCAACTTATTGGAAATCATACATACTGATGTGTGCGGTCCAATGAGTGTTGAGGCTCGTGGTGGCTATCGTTATGTTCTCACCCTCACTGATGACTTGAGTAGATATGGGTATGTCTACTTAATGAAACACAAGTCTGAAACCATTGAAAAGTTCAAGGAATTTCATAGTGAGGTTGAAAATCAACGTGATAGGAAAATCAAGTTTCTACGATCAGATCGTGGAGGAGAATACTTGAGTCACGAATTTGGCACACACTTAAGAAAATGTGGAATAGTTTCACAACTCACGCCGCCTGGAACACCTCAGTGTAACGGTGTGTCCGAACGTCGTAATCGCACTCTATTAGATATGGTGCGATCTATGATGTCTCTTACCGATTTACCGCTATCTTTTTGGGGCTATGCTTTAGAGACTGCCGCATTCACTTTAAATAGGGCTCCGTCGAAATCCGTTGAGACGACACCGTATGAATTATGGTTTGGGAAGAAACCTAAGCTGTCGTTTCTAAAAGTTTGGGGATGCGATGCTTATGTCAAGAAACTTCAACCTGAAAAGCTCGAACCCAAGTCGGAAAAATGCGTCTTCATAGGATACCCTAAAGAAACTGCTGGGTATACCTTCTACCTCAGATCCGAAGGCAAGATCTTTGTTGCCAGGAATGGATCCTTTCTAGAGAAAGAGTTTCTCTCGAAAGAAGTAAGTGGGAGGAAAGTAGAACTTGATGAAGTATTGCCTCTTGAACCGGTAAATGGCGCAACTCAAGAAAATGTCCCTGAGGTGCCTGCACCGACTAGAGAGGAAGTTATTCATGATGATCAAGATACTTCTGATCAAGCTCCTACTGAAATTCGAAGGTCCACAAGGACACGTTCCGCACCAGAGTGGTACGGCAACCCTGTCTTGGAAATCATGTTGTTAGACAACGGTGAACCTTCGAACTATGAAGAAGCGATGGCGGGCCCGGATTCCAACAAATGGCTAGAAGCCATGAAATCCGAGATTGGATCCATGTATGAAAACGAAGTATGGACTTTGACTGACTTGCCCGTTGAACGGCGAGCCATAGAAAATAAATGTTTCTTTAAGAAGAAGACAGACGCAGATGGTAATGTGACCATCTATAAAGCTAGGCTTGTCGCTAAGGGTTATCGACAAGTTCAAGGGGTTGACTACGATGAGACTTTCTCACCGGTGGCGAAGCTAAAGTCCGTCCGAATCATGTTAGCAATTGCCGCATTCTATGATTATGAAATATGGCAAATGGACGTCAAAACGGCATTCCTTAATGGTTTCCTTAAGGAAGAATTGTATATGATGCAGCCGGAAGGTTTTGTCGATCCTAAGAATGCTGACAAGGTGTGCAAGCTCCAACGCTCGATTTATGGGCTGGTGCAAGCATCTCGGAGTTGGAACATTCGCTTTGATGAGATGATCAAAGCGTTTGGGTTTACGCAGACTTATGGAGAAGCCTGCGTTTACTAGAAAGTGAGTGGGAGCTCTGTAGCATTTCTCATACTATATGTAGATGACATACTTTTGATGGGAAATGATATAGAACTCTTGGACAGCATCAAGGCCTACTTGAATAAGAGTTTTTCAATGAAGGACCTTGGAGAAGCTGCTTATATATTAGGCATCAAGATCTATAGAGATAGATCAAGACGCCTCATAGGTCTTTCACAAAGCACATACCTTGATAAGATTTTGAAGAAATTCAAAATGGATCAGTCCAAGAAAGGGTTCTTGCCTGTTTTGCAAGGTGTGAGATTGAGCTCGGCTCAATGCCCGACCACGGCAGAAGATATAGAAGAGATGAGTGTCATCCCCTATGCCTCAGCCATAGGTTCTATTTATGTATGCCATGCTGTGTACCAGACCTGATGTAAACCTTGCCGTAAGTTTGGTAGGAAGGTACCAAAGTAATCCCGGCAAGGAACACTGGATAGCGGTCAAGAATATCCTGAAGTACCTAAAAAGGACTAAGGAAATGTTTCTCATTTATGGAGGTGACGAAGAGCTCGTCGTAAAGGGTTACGTCGATGCTAGCTTCGACACAGATCTGGATGACTCTAAGTCACAAACCGGATACGTGTATATGTTGAATGGTGGAGCAGTGAGCTGGTGCAGCTGCAAGCAGAGCGTCGTGGCGGGATCTACATGTGAAGCGGAGTACATGGCAGCCTCGGAGGCAGCACATGAAGCAATATGGGTGAAGGAGTTCATCACCAACCTAGGAGTCATACCCAATGCGTCGGGGACAATCAAACTCTTTTGTGACAACACTGGAGCTATTGCACTTGCCAAGGAGCCCAGGTTTCACAAGAAGACAAGGCACATAAAGCGTCGCTTCAACTCCATTCGTGAAAATGTTCAAAATGGAGACATAGATATTTGTAAAGTACATACGGACCTAAATATAGCAGATCCGTTGACTAAACCTCTCCCTAGGGCAAAACATGATCAACACCAGAATTCCATGGGTGTTCGATTCGTCACAATGTAACTAGATTATTGACTCTAGTGCAAGTGGGAGACTGTTGGAAATATGCCCTAGAGGCAATAATAAAAGCATTATTATTATATTTCTTTGTTCATGATAATTGTCTTTATTCATGCTATAACTGTATTATCCGGAAATCGTAATACACGTGTGAATACATAGACCATAATATGTCCCTAGTAAGCCTCTAGTTGACTAGCTCGTTGATCAACAGATAGTCATGGTTTCTTGGCTATGGACATTGGATGTCATTGATAACGGGATCACATCATTAGGAGAATGATGTGATGGACAAGACCTAATCCTAAGCATAGCACAAGATCGTGTAGTTCATTTGCTAGAGCTTTTCCAATGTCAAGTATCTTTTCCTTTGACCATGAGATCGTGTAACTCCCGGATACCGTAGGAGTGCTTTGGGTGTATCAAACGTCACAACGTAACTGGGTGACTATAAAGGTGCACTACAGGTATCTCCGAAAGTGTCTGTTGGGTTGACACGGATCGAGACTGGGATTTGTCACTCCATATAACGGAGAGGTATCACTGGGCCCACTCGGTAATACATCATCATTATGAGCTCAAGGTGACCAAGTGGTTGATCACGGGATCATGCATTATGGTACGAGTAAAGTGACTTGCCGGTAACGAGATTGAACAAGGTATTGGGATACCAATGATCGAGTCTCGGGCAAGTAACATACCGATTGACAAAGGGAATTGTATACGGGGTTGATTAAATCCTCGACATCGTGGTTCATCCGATGAGATCATCGTGGAGCATGTGGGAGCCAACATGGGTATCCAGATCCCGCTGTTGGTTATTGACCGGAGAGTCGTCTCGGTCATGTCTGCTTGTCTCCCGAACCCGTAGGGTCTACACACTTAAGGATCGGTGATGCTAGGGTTGTGAAGATATGTATATGCAGTAACCCGAATGTTGTTCGGAGTCCCGGATGAGATCCCGGACGTCATGAGGAGTTCCGGAATGGTCCGGAGGTAAAGAATTATATATAGGAAGTGCAGTTTCGGCCATCGGGACAAGTTTCGGGGTTATCGGTATTGTACCGGGACCACCGGAGGGGTCCCGGGGGCCCACCGGGTGGGGCCACCTGTCCCGGGGGGCCACATGGGCTGTAGGGGTGCGCCTTGGCCTATATGGGCCAAGGGCACCAGCCCCTATAGGCCCATGCGCCTAGGGTTTCAATGGGGAGGAGTCCCACTAGTGGAAGGCACCCCTGAGTGCCTTGGGGGGGAGGGAAACCTCCCCTGGCCGCCGCACCTAGGAGATTGGATCTCCTAGGCTGGCACACCCCCCCTTGGCCCTCCTATATATAGTTGAGGAGAGGGAGGACTTCATACCTCAGCCTTTGGTGCTTCCCTCTCTCCCTGTTACGTCTCTCTCTCGTAGTATAGGCAAAGCCCTGCTACTGTGGCGCCCTGCATCCACCACCACGCCGTCGTGCTGCTGGATCTTCATCAACCTCTCTTCCCCCCTTGCTGGATCAAGAAAGGAGGAGACGTCATCCATTCCGTACGTGTGTTGAACGCGGAGGCACCGTCCTTTCGGTGCTAAGATCATCGGTGATTTGGATCACGTCGTGTTCGACTACATCATCCCCGTTCTTTGAACACTTCCGCTCGCGATCTACAAGGTACGTAGATGCATCTAATCACTCGTTGCTAGATGAACTCCTAGATGGATCTTGGTGAAACGAGTAGGAAAATTTTTGTTTTCTGCAACGTTCCCCAACACGCATGCCGTTTGTCTAGTTCATAAGATCTTATCATTGACTGGTTTACTGATACTAAACCGTGACAGGCACCCGCCTTGCTCATCTGGGCTCTGACATAAGGGTGAAGCTTAAAGCGGCGTACACCTTAATGGAATAGCTATATTCTAGATCCTAGCGTGCGATTTACACTACAACATATAACAAGCCGGCGCCATCGTTGATAAAGGAAACACTTGAGAAGCTGGCCATGCTACCTGCCCGGATTATAGAACTGAAGAAAGCAGCCGCAAGAGCAGGAGCGCTGACCGCACTAATCCGGGCCAAGGCATGGATTCCGGATCTTGAAGCAGCAGATATCATTAAAGGATATCCAGGTGTGAAGGAGGACGGTTCAGACTTCAACAATGATGATCTTCGAAAGCTGACAAATGAGATGCGGCCAATAGCCAGCAAACTAGCGGAGGACACAGACTTATCTCATTTCTAGCCGGTTTACGATGCTGAAGGAAAGAGACAGCCTGCCGTGATCCATGATGTTGAAGAACTTGTGCCTCCAATCCGTAAGCATACTTACGCTCCTGACATTGATCCTTCCAGCCTTATACATGAAGAGGCCGTGTTTCAAGCTTTAATCGGAATCGATTGGTCAACGGTTGATTTCCAGCGTCTGGGGAGGGATGAAGAAGATATGACTACACAAGATGACCCTCAACCGTCAAGCCGTCCGGATGAAGCATCTTAGACCGGCGACCGGTTTACGAGCTACAGTCTGCCACTGTTTGAAAACAATTATTCAATTTGGGCCGTTTTGAAGCTCCTTGTAATAAGATAGCAGAAACACCTTTATCTGCCATGCCATCGAGCATGCTTGTATTGCTTGATATTTTGAAAACTTGTTCCACTTTTGGGATCTATTTATGCATAGTCCATTATACTTTGTGTTCCTGCATATAAGAACTTTGAAAGCGTCCTAGTGGTTTATCACTGGACGGGTCATGATGCCCAAAAGATATACATAACTTGGATGGATAACCAAGATTTTTATTAACCAGATAAAATAAATAATATTTGTGACATACCTTGTTGGCAGACCAACTGCTTGTATGGTAAAGGTGAAAAAACACCAATCCGGAGTGTTGTCAACTCCTTGCCCTCTTGCCAGTTCATATAGAAACCATATTGGGCTATAATAGCCGCATAATGCTGGTGACATCTAGTCAAAAACCAGACCGGAAGAATATACCACTGATTTAAAACTGATCATGTACTGGCAACTAAGCGTTGAAAGTCATGCCGGGTTGTAAAGAATACTGGTTTATCAGAAATTATTCATAAATCCCTTATCATAAAAAACAGCAAAGACAAGAAATATGCAAGGCTTTTCATGGGTTGCCAGGCCCTAAATCGAGGCTTTTCATGGGCTGCCAGGCCGCTGAGTTAAACCATTTTGCAAAGCCCTTTAAGATGGACCTCAATCTTTAACCAATCACCATTTTAACTTTGACAAGTTCAGGGTCCATGGGATTGACTTGTCAAACGTTCGATGGGTCATACCAGGTTTACCTGGACGGAGTGGCTTACTTAAAGAGGCAGGATAACCCGGGGTTTTAGGTGAATACACCTGGCTTCCAAGCCTGGCTTGATAGCCTATTACAGGGGTGCAAGCTCGTTGTTCTTTGAGAAGCAAGGAGCCCCCAGGTAATATTTGAGCTGTGCTCAGTGGTTACCTATGTTTGAGCTATGCTTAATGCAATAGACTCTCTTTGGCTCCACATAATTTCCTTTTGGCTTAAAGCCTATCAAGAGGTGTAGCTATGGTGTGAAGACAACCAAGCCCCCTAGTGATATCCCTTTTTGGTTTTAAACCGATCAAGAGGTGTAGCTATGGTTCGGATATGACCAAGCCCCCTAGTGATTTTCTTTATATCCGTGTGGCCGTAGAGGCCGGTTTAACAAAACTCCGCTTTGTCAGTAGAAGCTCTTGTAGGCTCACACATGATGTAAAAAGAACAGAGACCCCGCTTTATTCGAGGCTCCGGTTTATTATATAATATATACACTGTCATAAATATGTACATAAGAAGAGCCTGTGGCTCAAGTATAGTAAGGTCGAAGAAGAGCTATATTCCACGGCCGCTTGGTCTTCTCCTCCGATTTACGTGAGTCCTTGTGCTCTCGAACATCAATGAGGTAGTATGACCCGTTGTGCAGATTCTTGCTGACCACAAAAGGTCCTTCCGAAGGTGGGGATAACTTGTGCATATCAGTCTGATCCTGGATGAGCCGGAGCACCAGATCGCCCTCTTGAAAAGTTCTAGTCCAAACCCAGTGGCTGTGATAACGTCGGAGATCTTGTTGATAAATCGCCGAACGTGCTGCTGTGAGATCATGCTCTTCATCTAACAGGTCCAGTGAATCCTGACGTGCCTTCTCATTATCAGGTTCAACATAAGCTGCCACACGGGGCGAGTCGCGACGGATGTCACTAGGAAGAACCGCCTCTGCTGCATAAACCATAAAGAAATGCGTGTAACCCGTAGATCTGTTAGGTGTGGTGTTGATGCTCCATAACACAGAAGGTAACTCCTCCACCCAACAACCCGGTGTCCGCTTTAAAGGAACCATAAGGCGGGGTTTAATACCTCTCAAAATTTCTTGATTTGCCCTCTCAGCTTGACCACTAGACTAGGGGTGAGCCACTGATGCTACATCAAGCCGGATGTGCTCACGTTGGCAAAATTCCTCCATCTCACCCTTTGACAGATTAGTACCATTGTCAGTTATAATATTGTGCAGGAAACCAAACCGGAATATCACCTTTTTGATGAACGGAACCGCCGTGGCTGGATCACACTTACTGACTGGCTCTGCTTCCACCCACTTGGTGAACTTGTCAACTGCCACTAACAGGTGGGTCTTTTTGTCCTTGGATCTTTTAAAGGGTCCAACCATATCGAGGCCCCAAGTCGCAAACGGCCAAGTTATTGGAATCATCCTCAACTCCTGAGCCGGGACATGGGCGCGGCATGCAAATTTTTGACAACCATCGCACCTTTTGACTAAATCCTCAGCATCAGCATGAGTTGTTAACCAATAGAAACCATGAGAAAAAGCTTTAGCCACCAAAGATTTTGAACCGGCGTGGTGACCACAATCTCCTTCATGGATTTCTCACAAAATTTCACAACCATCTTGAGGAGATACACAACGCTGAATTGCCCCAGTGACACTGTAATGATGTAACTCCCCATTGATTATGGTCATTGACTTGGAACGCCGGATTATCTGCCGGGCCGAGGTTTCATCCTCCGGTAACTCGCCCCGGTTCATGTAAGCCAAGTATGGGACTGTCCAATCCGGTATAACATGCAAAGCTGCCACCAATTGGACCTTCGGGTCAGGAATAGCCAACTCCTCCTCTGTTGGTATCTTAACCGACGGATTGTGTAGGACATCGAGGAAAACATTAGGTGGGACCGTCTTATGCTGAGAGCCAAGGCGACTTAAAGCATCCGCCGCTTCATTCTTTCGCCGGTCTATATGGTCAACTTGATAACCCTTGAAATGACCAACCACTATGTCCACCTCTCATCGATACGCAGCCATGAATGGGTCCTTAGAATCCCAAGTGCCAGATACCTGTTGAGCCACCAGGTCCGAGTCACCGAAGCAATTAACCAGGCTTAAGTTCATCTCCTTAGCCATCGAAGACCATGGAGTAGGGCCTCATACTCAGATGCATTGTTAGTACAAGGGAACATTAAGCGGAGAACATAACAAAACTTGTCACCTCGTGGGGAAGTTAATATAACTCCAGCCCCCGAGCCCTCCAATTGCCCGGACCCATCAAAGTGAATAATCCAATACGTGTTATCTGGCTTTTCCTCTAGTGCCTGCAACTCTGTCCAATCATTGATGAAGTCCACAAGTGCTTGATATTTGATTGCCGTGCGAGGTGTATACTTGAGCCCGTGAGGTCCAAGCTCAATAGCCCACTTGGCAATCCGGCCAGTTGCTTCTCTGTTTTGAATGATATCTCCCAGAGGGGCTGAACTGACCACTGTCATAGGATGACCCTGAAAATAATGTTTGAGCTTCAGCTTGCCATAAACACCCCATACACCAGCTTCTGCCAATGTGGATACCTCTGCTTTGATTCGATAAGCACCTCACTGATATAATAAACCGGCCGTTGAACCGGATATTCCTTTCCAGCCTCCTTGCGCTCCACAACAATAGCCACACTAACAGCCCTGGCATTAGCAGCCACATACAGCAGTAAAGGCTCTTTATCGATCGGAGCTGCAAGCACAGGCGGTTCAGCTAACTGCCTCTTCAGATCCTCAAACGCTTTATCAGCCGGATCGCTCCAGACAAAGTCATTCGTTTTCTTGAACATCTGGTATAAAGGGATAGCTTTCTCCCCGAGACGACTGATAAACCGGCTCAAGGCCGCAATCCAGCCTGCCAAACGCTGAACATCATTGACACATGCCGGTTTAGCCAAAGAGGTGATAGTTGTGATCTTCTCCGGATTAGCCTCAATGCCCTGTTAGACACCAGAAAACCCAAGAGCTTGCCCGCCGGAACACCAAAGACACATTTGTCCGGATTAAGCATCATCTTATAAACCCGGAGATTATCAAAGGTTTCTCTTAAGTCAGCTATCAATGTTTCTTCCTTCCTGGACTTTACCACAATATCATCCACATATGCGTGAACATTGCGCCCAGTCTTCTTATGAAGACAATTCTGAACACAGCGTTGATAAGTCACCTGGGCACTCTTGAGCCCAAAGGGCATGGAGATATAGCAGAAGGCTCCAAAGGGAGTTATAAAAGTTGTTTTCTCCTGGTCCTTAACTGCCATTTTGATCTGATGATAACCGGAATAAGCATCCAGAAAACACAAACGGTCGCAACCCGTCGTAGCATCAATAATCATATCAATACGAGGGAGGGCAAAGGGATCTGCTGGGCAGGCCTTGTTCAAATCTGTGTAGTCCACACACATACGCCAAGTGCCGTTTTTCTGAAGGACCAGCACCGGATTAGCCAACCACTCCGGGTGAAAGACTTCCACGATAAACCCTGTGGCCAACAGCTGAGCTACCTCCTCACCGATAGCCTTGCGCCTTTCTTCGTTGAAGCGGCGGAGAAACTATCTAACCGGTTTAAACTTAGGATCTATGTTAAGTGTGTGCTCAGCGAGTTCCCTCGGTACACCTGGCATGTCAGAAGGCTTCCTTGCAAACATGTCCCGGTTCTCACGGATGAACTCAATGAGAGCGCTTTCCTATTTGGGATCCAAGTTAGCGTTGATGCTGAACTGCTTGGATGAATCGCCAAGAACAAAATCAACCATCTTAGTATATGTGGTTGATTTAAACTTCAACGCCGGGTCGTGCTCCGTAGTTGGCTTTTTCAAGGAAGTCATATCTGCCGGATCAACCTTGTCCTTATAAAACTTCAACTCTTCCGTGGCACAAACCGACTCAGCATAAGCCGCATCACCTTCCTCATATTCCAGAGCAATCTTCCCGCTCCCATGCACTGTGATTGTCCCCTTATGACCTAGCATCTTAAGCTGTAGGTAAACATAACACGGCCGTGCCATGAACTTGGCATAAGCCGGTCGCCCAAACAGGGCATGATATGGACTCTTGATTTTCACCACCTCAAACGTCAATGTTTCTCGCCTTGAATCATGATCATCTCCAAAGGCCACCTCTAGAGCTATTTTGCCTACTGGATATGCAGACTTACTGGGCACCACACCATGAAAAACGGTGTTTGATGGTTTAAGATTCTTAACTGTCAACCCCATACGGCAGAAGGTATCATAGTAGAGAATATTGATACTACTTCCCCCATCCATGAGCACCTTGGTGAACTTATACCCTCCAACCAATGGGTTGTAGACTCCCCATCCTCTTGAACACAAGCGGCCAGGTCCACAATTGACATAGGCTGCTTACAAGTATCCTTAAAATTCTGGATAAACCGGTGCTTTAATTCGGCCCATGAACCGACAGAGTTAGCTGACAAGCGCTTTAACCAAGTACGAGTTGTCCCCTCCAACATCATGGTGAAGTATTTAGCACACACTGCTTCGTCCACATCTAAGATCTCCATTGCCATCTCATAACTTTCAACCCATGCCTCTGGTTGCAAATCGGCGGTGTAATTGGGCACCTTACGAGGGCCTTTAAAATCCTTGGGCAGTCGCACATTACGTAAAGCGAGGGTGAGACACGACACCCCTAAGGAACTGAAGACCACACCCGGCTCCATTGAAGCCGTAGGCTGAACCGGAGTAGGTTGACGAGCTCCATGCAGAGCTGCTAACTCGTCCTCTCGATGTGCACGACCATGATCCACCATATCCTGTGCATTAGCACCTCCACCTGCCGGGTTGTGTCCTCGCGGCAAGTTACGGCGACGTGCACTGCTTGACACGGCCGGTTCATCCTCAACGTGCCTGCTGTAGCTCTGGCTCAGGCAAGGGGTGGAATGAATCCTCTCACGACTATGCGAATAAGCCTGCTGCTGGTTTAAGGCTGTTTGAAGGAGCTCTCTGGCCCGTCGTGCCTCGATCGCAACTGGTGACTCGTCGTCATTTGAGAGGGCTGCCAATCGTGAAGCGGCGACCACAATTGTCCAACGGGTTGGAGTAATGCCCCGAGGGCATCGGAACATACTGCGGCACATTGTTGCTTTGACGAGGCGGGTCCATCGTGCGCGGCTGAACCGACGCTCCTGTTCCCGGCGCCTCCGTCCGGTTTAACACTGGCTGGTTACTAGTTCCTGCTCCTGGCGTGTTGAAGAGATTTCTTGGCTCATAACCTGGTGGTAGATGCGACCGGTATCTTATTCTCATGACTTCCTCTGAGGCATTCTGATCCAGCCTAAGCCGGCAGGCCTGAGCTTCCAACTCGGCCCGTTCTGTAGCCATCCTAGCGTTTCTCTGCTGCTAGGTCCGCTTTAGCCTGAGTTATCTGATCTTTCACCTTTGCAATCTCCGCATTGTGCTGGTCCCGGGCTGCTGCGTCCACCTCCGCGGCCATCAATGTTGCCAAAGTGTCGAACAAATCAGACGGAACTTGAGCTGGAGGCGGCGCAGAGCCCCCTGCTCCCGCCGGCGTTGCTGTTGCTGAACCGGAGAGCATTGTTGCGGCGGTTGATGAGTGGTGTGCTGATTGTGCACCGGCCATGAAGATAGCGACCCGGTTTGGCAGATCGAGGGGGTCTGGAATACTGTTGCCATCGGAACCTCCGCTAATCCGGCCGTCCTGCAACTGATACAATGATTCGGTCTCTCCAGTTGAAGATTCGTCGTCAGAGCAGACAACGGTTTATCCATCAGATGCCGGTCCATCCTCATATTCCGCTCCATGGATGACACGTACGGAAACATGCCTTGCTGCGAGCTGAACCGGGGAAGGGTGTGCACGCTGAGTCGTCTCGATGATATCGGTGCAGGTGTCCGGCTCAGGGCCCGGTTCGTCGATCTTGCCGATGAAGACATGAATCACACCAAAGGGGGCCCGGTACCCGTATTCGATTGAACCGGCCTCAGGACCCCATCCTGCGTCATCGATGTAGAGCTTGCCGCGGTGACTCTTTGTCATCCGGCCCACAATGTATCCCTTGAGTCCATCAAAGCTACCGTTCAAGAACTCGAAACCATCGTGCGATAGCCCCACGGTGGGCGCCAACTGTCATGGGTTTGTCACGGCAGATGTCCTCAGGAAAGGACTTAGTCGTGGAGCCATCGCTATGGGTTAGCTTAAAGGGGTTGAACCAGACAAGGGACACGAGGGATTTTATACTAGTTCGGCCCCTTCGATGAAGGTAAAAGCCTACGTCTAGTTGTGATTGGTATTGCTAGAGTTTCGATGACCAGGGAGCGAATCCGCTTTGCTTGGCTCTCGAGTTGTCGTCTGTTGTCCCTAAACCACGGCCGGGTTGTCTCTTTATATACATTGGTTGACGCCAGCCCGTTTACAGAGTCCCGAGGCCGGATCATAAAACGTCTGGCTCGGTCTGTATCCTTCTAACTTACAATACAAGTTACATGGCAGAGTCGGTTTACATCTATAGGCTTTAACCCACCTTTGGGCCTTGGGCCTTCATAAAGCGCCACCATCTTCACGTCTTCATGGGCTTCTATCTTCATGGAGCTAACCTGGCCACTCGTAGCCGGTTTACCTCCAGTAATCATGTGACGCCCCGAGACCGATGTGCCAGGTGTCTTCCAGTTAGTCGCTGCGTTGCCATGTCTTTTGCTTGCGTGTTGCATTTCATCATGTCATCATTTGCATAGCATCATCATGTTTTTCAAAAACTTGCATTCTTCCGGGTTCTCCGAGTTCTCTCAGTTGTCCGTTCTGAGCCCAACCACACTTGCACGCGCCCGCGGCATGTCCGAGATAATATATTATAAGTGGCTGGAAAATGTTCTTGGATTGGGTTGAAATTTGGCGTGCGGTCTTATTATAGTGTAGGTAGGCCGCCTGCCAAGTTTCATCGCATTCGGAGTTCGTTTGACGCCCCAACGATTAACTATAGCGGCATTATAGCCGGTCTAACGTCAGACGTTTCCGGTCTCCGGAAACAGATGTCGGGCCCTCTCTCTCTCTTCTTCCCCTCGCAGTCTCGCCACAACCCACCTAGTCCATCCTCCTTCCCCTCTTCGCTTCCGGAGTTGTCCGATTCAACCGCACGGTCCGAAACCCTCTCTGCACAGTGCATCGAACCCCTCGCGCGCGTCCGAAGTTGTCCCGGACCCGACCCGGGCTGTCGCTACCGTTGTGTCTGGATCATCCCCTAACGTCTACAAAATATCACCGTTTTATTATTTAGACTCCCTAGCCTATTCTTTCTGAACCGTCCGATTTCGATCGGAGGATCAAAACTCCCTCTTTTCCTTATATTAATAGACCACCACCTACCAAATCTAGCCTAACCCTAAAACCTAGGGGATCTGTCCCATCCATCCCGTGTCCGCCGCCGCCACCCACTCGAAATCTCTCGGGATCCATCCCCAATTTCATTGTCCCATCGATCCATCTAGCCGGTGCACGCCTCCCGTTCCTCGATCCACAAACCTTGCGCCTCCTGGAGCTACTTCTGACGCCGGCGATTGGAACCACCACTGCCAAGCCGACCCCGTGCCCTCTCCCTCGGTTCCTCCTCCCCGTCTTTCTTTCTTCCGCTCTCCCTCACACATCTCTCTCTCCCTCGCAGGAGCTCTTCCCGAGCAATAGCCCCCGCCCCAGCCGTCGACCGCGAGCTGCAGCTCGCTGGAGCAGCACCAGGCAGCAACCCCCGCGCGCTTTGGACCCCTGCTCGACCTCGGTTTTCCCGTGCTTGCGCCGTCGTGCCTCGTCGCTGCCGCCTCTCCATTCACGATGCCGCACCCAGGCTCCACCGTCCAAGTCCGCTGCCCCTGCCCATGTCGCCACCACTGTTGACCTGCTCTGTCAGATGACCTCCTAGAGCACCCGCCTCGGCCAGGTCGCCTCACCTCTTCCAGCTCTCCCTTCGGTCCTCTCTTTCTCTAATCTCTCAGCCTCTTGTCTGAAATTCTCCCCTACCATGGCCTTGCAGCTCCCGCCGCAGCTCTGCTTTGTCCGTAGCCGTCTCCGACAGATCCGACCTCCCCGTCGCGTCGCCCGCTGGATCCGCGCCGCCGGCCCCTCGCCGGAGTAGCGCCAAGTCCCCCCGTGCATCGCGCGGCCGCTTCCCTTCTTCGCTTGCTCAGGTGTTGCTGCTCTGTTTTCCTCACGAGCAGAGGAGCGTGCTCGCCCGCTCGATCACCTGTGCGTGGCCGCCCGGTTGGACCACAACGTTTGCCTCTAGCGCCCTAGTGGGTCGTTTCCTCTCCAGATCCGGCCTGTTAGGCCCAATGGTGAGAACACCACAGCCCAACGCCCAGCCAGTTTCGGCTGGCTCCATTTTTTCCCTGATCTATGAATTTCCTAATTTTCCAGGGGATTGACAGTTTTACAGAAAAGCCCTTCAAGTCCATGCATTTAATAACTTAATAACCGTGCACCATATTAAAATGATTTATATATGAAAGTTGCTTAGAATTTTGTGTAGATTCATATTGTGCAACTTTCATCTATGTTTAAAATGTTTAAAATGATGTTTGTTCATAATTTACCTAATGCCATGCTGAAATGCTTTATTTCATAACTAAATAACCGTAGCTCCAAATTAAATAATCTTTATATGTAAATGGGGTAGAAAAATGCCTAGTTTAACATGGTGGCCTTACTTTGCATGTTTAACAACTCTAAAATAATGTTTAGGGCAGCACAGTACCAAATCTATAATATGCTCATGAGGAGTTTCCGGAATTGTTGTTCGTTGCTTCCGGCCTCATTTAAACTTGACTAGATAGGTAGTTTACTTTTCTTCACCTCTTGCCATGCTAACAACATTTAATCTTGTTGAGTACATAAACGAGAGAGAACTAAAATAAGGCATGTGGTGTTCCGTCAATATGCAACTCGTTGCATATTGAGCTCCACTTAACTTGTAGTGTTGTTTGTGCATTTTGCCATGCCATGTTTCATTAAACCGGACATGCATCATACTTGATTGTGCATCATGCCATGTTCATGTCGTGGTTGTTTACTATGTTGTGTGCTTCTTTCCGGTGTTGCTTCTTCAGGTTGGTTCCGTTAACGTCGCGTTTGTGAGGACCCGTTCATCTACGTCCGTTTGTCTTCTTCATGGACTCGTTCTTCTTCCTTGCGGGATCTCAGGCAAGATGACCATACCCTCGAAATCAATTCTATCTTTGCTTGCTAGTTGCTCGCTCTTTTTCTATGCCTATGCCGCGATACCTACCACTTGCTTATCATGCCTCCTATATTGTTGAACCAAGCCTCTAACCCACCTTGTCCTAGCAAACCGTTGTTTGGCTATGTTACCGCTTTGCTCAGCCCCTCTTATAGCGTTGTTAGTTGCACGTGAAGATTGAAGTTTGTTCCTTGTTGGAACATGGAGATGTTGTTCCTTGTTGGAACATGTTTTACTTGTTGGGATATCACAATATATCTTATTTAGTTAATGCATCTATATACTTGGTAAAGGGTGGAAGGCTCGGCCTTATGCCTGGTGTTTTGTTCCACTCTTGCCGCCCTAGTTTCCGTCATATCGGTGTTATGTTCCCGGATTTTGCGTTCCTTACGCGGTTGGGTTATAATGGGAACCCCTTGACAGTTCGCTTTGAATAAAACTCCTCTAGCAAGGCCCAACCTTGGTTTTACCATTCGCTACCTAGCCTTTTTCCCTTGGGAGTCGCGCATCCCAAGGGTCATCTTTGTTTTAACCCCCCCGGGCCAGTTCTTGTCTAAGTGTTGGTCCAAACTAGAGCCCCTTGCAGCGCCACCTCAGGGAAACTCGAGGGCTGGTTTTAGTTGTACGGATTGCTTATCCGGTGTTGCCCTAAGAACGAGATATGTGCAGCTCCTATCGGGATGTCGGCGCATCAGGTGGTCTTGCTGGACTTGTTTTACCATTGTCGAGGATGTCTTGTAGAACCGGGATACCGAGTCTGATCGGAATGTCTCGGGAGGAGGTCTATTCCTTCGTTGACCGTGAGAGCTTGTCATGGGCTAAGTAGGGACACCCCTGCAGGGACTTTCAAAAGCCGTGCCTGCGGTTATGGGCAGATATGAATTTGTTAATGTCCGGTTGTAGAAAACCTGAAGTTCACCTTAATTAAAATGCATCAACCGCGTGTGTAACCGTGATGGTCTCTTTCCGGCGGAGTCCGGGAAGTGAACACGGTGTTGGAGTTATGTTTGACGTAGGTTGTTTTAGGATCACTTCTTGATCATAGTTTCTCGATCGTGCTTTTCCTTCTCTTCTCGATCTCATTTGCGTATGTTAGTCACCATATATGCTAGTCGCTTGCTGCAGCTCTACCTCATACCTTTAACTTACCCATAAGCTTAAATAGTCTTGATCGCGAGGATGCGAGATTGCTGAGTCCCCGTGACTCACAGATACTTCCAAAACTAGCTTGCAGGTGCCGATGGGACCATGCAGATGACGCAACCAAGCTCAGGAGGAGCTCGATGAAGATCTTGTCCTTTGTGTTGTTTCGTTCTAGTTGATCAGTAGTGGAGCCTAGTTGGGGTCGATCGGGGACCTTGTCGCATTTGGGGTTCTTCTTTTATTTTGGTTCCGTAGTCGGACCTTGATTGTATTTGGATGTTGTAATGCTTTATTCATGTATTTGTGTGAAGTGGCGATTGTAAGCCAACTATGTATCTTTTCCCTTATGTATTACATGGGTTGTGTGAAGATTACCTCACTTGCGACATTGCTTTCAATGCGGTTATGCCTCTAGGTCATGCTTCGACACGTGGGAGATATAGCCGCATCGAGGGCGTTACAAGTTGGTATCAGAGCCTTCCCCGACCATAGGAGCCCCCATTGCTTGATCGTTTTTAGCGGCCAAGTTGTGTCTAGAAAGATGTTTTGAGTGATTTAGGATTTATATATCGGAGAGTTTAGGAATTATTTTTACTCCTCAGTCCCTTCGTCGCTCTGGTGAGGCATCCTGACGTAGAGTTTTGACTCTTCTCTTCTCAAATTTCACTAAGATTTTTTTAGGATCACGCGGGTATCTTGGAATTGTTCCGATGGTTTTGTGACGAGAACATTGTCTTGGTGCCTCCTGTCAGGGGTTTTGTGGCAGTGTCCCGGGAGTTGAGCTCCGAGGTGTTGTCGTCATAATTTTATCGTTGCAGTTCTGGAATACCTGAGTTTAGTTCGCCGACATCGAAAATCTCTTTTATGCAGTTGTTGGTGAGATAACCTCGACGCCACCCAGTACTGGGGCGGGAGTTCGGGAGTATTGCCATAGCTTGTATAACGGATGCTTTTCGAAGGTTGAGGTAGACGATTTCCGAAGGTTTCTTGGTTATGTGTTGAAGGATGGATACAGCTGGATGTAGGATTTGCTAGTTTTGGGTGAGATATTATGCTTCCCCTGTATCCCCAACACCTGATTGCATAACCGGAAAGTTTCGGGAGTTTATAAGTGGGAATTCAAGTAGCTCTTAGGATATCTTTTCGACAGATGTATGATATGAAATTGGGGTTCGACGTCTAGTGGTCCGCCTATTCACGGTTGGTTTTACAGTGGTCTCATTGTGTCTTAAAGAGTCCTTGGCTATGCCGACTCGGGGACGCTTCGTATGTCATGTGCACTGCCTTGTACATGATGGTGCTGTACGATCGAGCCCGTGTAGGCCCCACCATGAAAACTTCGGACGAAATCTCTATCATATGTTTGTTCCGGATTATTCTGCAAGCCAATCCTTTGTTTTTGTTTTGAGTGTGGTATTCGAGTTGCTTCGAAGTCAAATGTTGATTCCATACCTTTCCTAAATGGTGTTCTCATATTTCTATGTGAATACTAATCCTTCTTGATAATCGAGCTTGTCATGTCAATCCTTTTTAACCGATGTGCTTCTCTTCAAGTGGTTCCGATCATTGCAACATCCGCAAGATCAATTATCAGTTCTTCTCAAATGGTGTTCGTTTCATCCATTCCAAATTGTCTTTGTTTTTCCCACCCTCCCACCCTTGTTTCTTCAAGGAATCAGATTTCTTAATCAAGTATCCTTTTATTCATGTGAAGCCTCTCCATTCTTTTCCTTCATGTTCTTACCCGGTGATTCTCATGAAGATTCTAACGGAACCTCAAGTTTATCATTCTTTGTTCTTTTATCTTCTCTGGTGAATCCAATTCAAGCTTTTGGTGTTGATCATATTCTTTTCCGTATTTCAATTGCTTTTCTTATGCCGGTGCACCTCATAATCATTCCCCGCTTGATATTCATTTGTTCCGGAGTGCTCAAGATATCTCGAAGATTCGTGTTTCCACTCTGCTTTCGTAATCCTTTCAAGCTCTTTCGAGGTTGTTATCTCATTCTAGCCATTTAAATCTTACCGATGCATTCTCTCTTTTAAATCATTCTACGGTGTTTCTTTTGAGTGGGCCCTAACCCACAGGTATTTTCCCAGGATCTTACCTAACTCTCCTTATTTTCCCGGAGCTATCCTCAAATTTCTTTTTGAACTTTGACGTAAGAATGATTTATCATCAGTCAAATGCTTTTCTCCAAGATCAGTCGAATTCTTTTCATCGTTGGCTCAAACTCTTCATTTTGATTCTTCCAGAGTGTCTAAATAAGTCATGATGGTATTTCTCGTCGTCATTCTCAGTTTGGAAGACCGAAGAAGATTCTTCTTTCAACCTTGCTCCATTCTCTTCAAGTTTCGTCATTCGAGATTGTTGCAATCCTCTCATAATTGTTTTCGATTGTCAGAATTCTTTCTCACCCATCCGGAGTAATTCAGGAGTCTTTTCAGTTTGATTCTCCGAAGGCCATCATTTCGGGATTATTCATTCTCAGCTTTCAGCTATCATTCTCCAATTTTACCGGTGTTTCGCTCAAGTGATCTTTAATCGGCTCGTGATCTCTTCGTTCTCATGTATCTAAATCCTCTCAAGCATCTTCATTCATTTCATAATTCTTCCCGGTGATTCGTTATCTTTTATTTGTTCATTTGCCATTCCTATGGTGGTTCGTTCAAGATTCTTCTTCCTTCGTGTATCATATCAATTTATTGGTTGTTTCAATCCTACCGGTGGTTCGTTGAAGACCTTTCCAAGTTGACGCTATATCTATCTTAATCCTTTCTACGAGAATAAGTAGTATGGAAAATCCGTTGTTTGTCATCAATTTAATTGGTGAAGGATAAGCATAATGTAATTCTTATTCTTGTTTCACCCAAGTTATTAATTCCTTATTCCGGAGTGGTTCATCATACATATTCTTGGTTTCAAGTGCTCATCTTTCTTTTTCCCGGAGTTCCAACCTTTTTCAATTACATCTCCACGGAGATTCATGTAAATCATTGCGAGGCTTCAATCTTATTCTCTTCATCATTCAATTATTTTGGTTCATTCTTTTATTACCAGAGTTCTTCATGAAGGTTCTACATGATGGTTCATCAAGGATTTAATCCCTTCTCAAAGTGTTCATTGAGATTCTTTTCAAAGGAGCTCAAGCTTTCTTCATCTTGCTATCCGGAGTGCATTTCTTTCTACCGTATCATTGGAGGTGGTTTTACATCATTCTTGATAATTTGAGTTCATGATTCACATGTTATTAAGAATGAGGTATTTTAAATCCATCAATATCTTCTTTGGAGTTATCTTGGGTTATATTTCACCAAAGCCTTCCCTAAGGATTGTTGCTATTTATGGTGCTTATAAATGACCCAAGTTCTTCATTTATCCACCTGGTGAAATAAGTTTCTCGTCTCCTCGTTCATATCAATCCAATTCTTTTCCCGTGAGTGGCAGGCTGTCACCTCATAATTTGAGATGTATTCTGTAAGACCATATCAAGATTGTTCTTTTCATTGTTGGTTTTCCAACAACTCCGTTCTAGCATTTGTTGTAAGCGTGCTCTCTCAAGATCTTGTTTCCCTTTGTTCTGGAGGCATTGTGATGTTGCTCTCTCCAACCCATCTTCTTGCTTTGTCAGGATCGCGTTCTTTCCATGCCTATCCATTTAACCGTAGTGTTGTGCCCTTTTGGCTCAAGTTCTTTTCGCCTTATCAAGCCTTGCATCTCTTTTCAACCGGAGTGCTATCTGAGATTTTTTCTTACCCCTTGTTCCATTCATTCAATAGTTTCGGAGGCAGTGTGTTGTGATTTCATCAAGTATCTTCTCATCTTACCAAGTTCTTATTCAATTCCTTTTCTTCTCAACCGGAGTGCTGCTCAAAGTTGTTCCTCCTTGCCCCTCTTTTCTAACGGAGTGTTTCCAACTTCGTTCATCGCCGTTGTATTCTTTTCTCGAAATGTCTTAACCTTTTCAAGGTTCGTGGGTTCACTCGTTTTTCAAAGAAGCAACGTAGTTTACCTCTTCTCTTTCTCCTCCGTTTTCCCCTCCGGTGCCGTTTTAGATCTCGGGACGAAATCCTCTCGTAGTGGTGGAGTGTTGTGACGCCCCGAGACCGATGTGCCAGGTGTCTTCCAGTTAGTCGTTGCGTTGCCATGTCTTTTGTTTGCATGTTGCATTTCATCATGTCATCATTTGCATAGCATCATCATGTTTTTCAAAAACTTGCATTCGTCCGGGTTCTCCGAGTTCTCTCCGTTGTCCGTTCTGAGCCCAACCACACTTGCACGCGCCCGCGGCATGTCCGACATAGTATATTATAAGTGGCCGGAAAATGTTCTCGGATTGGGTTCAAATTTGGCGTGCGGTCTTATTATAGTGTAGGTAGGCCGCCTGCCAAGTTTCATCGCATTTGGAGTTCGTTTGACGCCCCAACGATTAACTATAGCAGCAATATAGCCGGTCTAACGTCGGACATTTTCGGTCTCCGGAAACAGATGCCGGGCCCTCTCTCTCTTCTTCCCCTCGCAGTCTCGCCACAACCCACCTAGTCCATCCTCCTTCCCCTCTTCGCTTCCAGAATTGTCCGATGCGACTGCATGGTCCGAAACCCTCTCTGCACAGTGCATCGAACCCCTCGCGCGCGTCCGAAGTTGTCCCAGACCCGACCCGGGCTGTCGCTACCGTTGTGTCCGGATCATCCCCTAACATCTGCAAAATATCACCGTTTTATTATTTAGACTCCCTAGCCTATTCTTTCTGAACCGTCCGATTTCGATCGGAGGATCCAAACTCCCTCTTTTCCTTATATTAATAGACCTCCACCTACCAAATCTAGCCTAACCCTAAAACCTAGAGGATCTGTCCCATCCATCCCGTGTCCGCCGCCGCCACCCACTCGAAATCTCTCGGGATCCATCCCCAATTTATTTGTCCCATCGATCCATCCAGCCGGTGCACGCCTCCCGTTCCTCGATCCACAAGCCTTGCGCCTCCTGGAGCTACTTCTTACGCCGGCGATTGGAACCACCACTGCCAAGCCGACCCCGTGCCCTCTCCCTCGGTTCCTCCTCCCCGTCTTTCTTTCTTCCGCTCTCCCTCACACATCTCTCTCTCCCTCGGAGGAGCTCTTCCCGAGCAATAGCCCCCGCCCCAGCCGTCGACCGCGAGCTGCAGCTCGCTGGAGCAGCACCAGGCAGCAACCCCGCACGCTATGGACCCCTGCTCGACCTCGGTTTTCCCGTGCTTGCGCCGTCGTGCCTTGTCGCTGCCGCCTCTCCATTCACGCTGCCGCACCCAGGCTCTACCATCTAGGTCCGCTGCCCCTGCCCATGTTGCCACCACTGTTGACCTGCTCTGTCAGATGACCTCCTCGAGCACCCGCCTCGGCCAGGTCGCCTCACCTCTTCCAGCTCTCCCTCCGGTCCTCTCTTTCTCTAATCTCTCAGCCTCTTATCTGAAATCCTCCCCTGCCATGGCCTTGCAGCTCCCGCCGCAGCGCTGCTTTGTCCGTAGCCGTCTCCAACAGATCCGACCTCCCCGTCGCGTCGCCCGCTGGATCCGCGCCGCCGGCCCCTCGCCGGAGTAGCGCCATGTCCCCCCGTGCATCACGCGGCCGCTTCCCTGCTTCGCTTGCTCAGGCGTCGCTGCTCTGTTTTCCTCAGGAGCAGAGGAGTGCGCTCGCCCGCTCGATCACCTGTGCGTGGCCGCCCGGTTGGACCACAACGTTTGCCTCTAGTGCCCTAGTGGGTCGTTTCCTCTCCAGATCCGGCCTGTTAGGCCCAATGGTGAGAACACCACAGCCCAGCGCCCAGCCAGTTTCGGCTTGCTCCGTTTTTTTCCCTGATATATGAATTTCCTAATTTTCCAGGGGATTGACAGTTTTACAGAAAAGCCCTTCAAGTCCATGCATTTAATAACTTAATAACCGTGCACCATATTAAAATGATTTATATATGAAAGTTGCTTAGAATTTTGTGTAGATTCATATTGTGCAACTTTCATCTATGTTTAAAATGTTTAAAGTGATGTTTGTTCATAATTTACCTAATGCCATGCTGAAATGCTTTATTTCATAACTAAATAACCGTCGCTCTGAATTAAATAATCTTTATATGTAAATGGGGTAGAAAAATGCCTAGTTTAACATGGTGGCCTTACTTTGCATGTTTAACAACTCTAAAATAATGTTTAGGGCAGAACAGTACCAAATCTATAATATGCTCATGAGGAGTTTCCGGAATTGTTGTTCGTTGCTTCCGGCCTCATTTAAACTTGACTAGATAGGTAGTTTACTTTGCTTCACCTCTTGCCATGCCAACAGCATTTAATCTTGTTGAGTAGATAAATGAGAGAGAACTAAAATAAGGCATGTGGTGTTCCGTCAATATGCAACTCGTTGCATATTGAGCTCCACTTAACTTGTAGTGTTGTTTGTGCATTTTGCCATGCCATGTTTCATTAAACCGGACATGCATCATACTTGATTGTGCATCATGCCATGTTCATGTCGTGGTTGTTTACTATGATGTGTGCTTCTTTCCGGTGTTGCTTCTTCGGGTTGGTTCCGTTAACGTCGCGTTTGTGAGGACCCGTTCATCTACGTCCGTTTGTCTTCTTCATGGACTCGTTCTTCTTCCTTGCGGGATCTCAGGCAAGATGACCATACCCTCGAAATCACTTCTATCTTTGCTTGCTAGTTGCTCGCTCTTTTGCTATGCCTATGCCGCGATACCTACCACTTGCTTATCATGCCTCCTATATTGTTGAACCGAGCCTCTAACCCACCTTGTCCTAGCAAACCGTTGTTTGGCTATGTTACCGCTTTGCTCAGCCCCTCTTATAGCATTGTTAGTTGCAGGTAAAGATTGAAGTTTGTTCCTTGTTGGAACATGGAGATGTTGTTCCTTGTTGGAACATGTTTTACTTGTTGGGATATCACAATATATCTTATTTAGTTAATGCATCCATACACTTGGTAAAGGGTGGAAGGCTCAGCCTTATGCCTGGTGTTTTGTTCCACTCTTGCCGCCCTAGTTTCCGTCATATCAGTGTTATGTTCCTGGATTTTGCCTTCCTTACGCGGTTGGGTTATAATGGGAACCCCTTGACAGTTTGCTTTGAATAAAACTCCTCCAGCAAGGCCCAACCTTGGTTTTACAATTCGCTACCTAGCCTTTTCCCTTGGGAGTCGCGCATCCCGAGGGTCATCTTTATTTTAACCCCCTAGGCCAGTGCTTGTCTAAGTGTTGGTCCAAACTAGAGCCCCTTGCAGCGCCACCTCGGGGAAACTCGAGGGCTGGTTTTAGTTGTATGGATTTCTTATCCGGTGTTGCCTTGAGAACGAGATATGTGCAGCTCCTATCGGGATGTCGGTGCATCGGGTGGTCTTGCTGGACTTGTTTTACCATTGTCGAGGATGTCTTGTAGAACCGGGATACCGAAACTGATCGGAATGTCTCGGGAGGAGGTCTATTCCTTTGTTGACCGTGAGAGCTTGTCATGGGCTAAGTTGGGACACCCCTGCAGGGATTTTAACTGTCGAAAGTCGTGCCCGCGGTTATGGGAAGATGGGAATTTGTTAATGTCCGGTTGTAGACAACCTGAAGTTGACCTTAATTAAAATGCATCAACCGCGTGTGTAACCGTGATGGTCTCTTTCCGGCGGAGTCCGGGAAGTGAACACGGTGTTGGAGTTATGTTTGACGTAGGTTGTTTTAGGATCACTTCTTGATCATAGTTTCTCGATCGTGCTTTGCCTTCTCTGCTCGCTCTCATTTGTGTATGTTAGTCACCATATATGCTAGTCGCTTGATGCAGCTCTACCTCATACCTTTACCTTACCCATATGCTTAAATAGTCTTGATTGCGAGGGTGCGAGATTGCTGAGTCCCCGTGACTCACAGATACTTCCAAAACCAGCTTGCAGGTGCCGATGAGACCGTGCAGATGATGCAACCAAGCTCAGGAGGAGCTCGATGAAGATCTTGTCCTTTGTGTTGTTTCGTTCTAGTTGATCAGTAGTGGAGCCCAGTTGGGGTCGATTGGGGACCTTGTCGCATTTGGGGTTCTTCTTTTATTTTGGTTCCGTAGTCGGACCTTGATTGTATTTGGATGTTGTAATGCTTTCTTCATGTATTTGCGTGAAGTGGCGATTGTAAGCCAACCATGTATCTTTTCCCTTATGTATTACATGGGTTGTGTGAAGATTACCTCACTTGCGACATTGCTTTCAATGCGGTTATGCCTCTAGGTCATGCTTCGACACGTGGGAGATATAGCCGCATCGAGGGCGTTACAAATCATATCCCCAACATTTCTCATGTATTAAGTGTAGCCAAATTCGATTTATTCCTCACATGTACAATAATACAAAATTCTACCAACGACAATTGGACATCACATTGCAGAATTGAACCAACCAGTTAAATAAACACCACAACAAATGAACCAAACATTAACTGAGCACCACATTGCACAATATAACATACTCCTAATAGAAGATCAGATAGTTAACCAAACCAAGCATGCTTAACAACTTGGAAATATAGCAATTGTATTTGTTTCTCACGAATTTACTACAGCCAAATTCAATTTATTCCTCACATGTTATACAATAACAGAATGCACCCACAACTATTGAACATCGCATTGCAGAATTGAACCAAACAAATAACTAAACACCACAATACAAATGAACCAAACATTAATTGAGCACCACATTGCATAATGTATAACCAAACTAAGCATGCTTGAAAACTTGGAAATATAACAATTGTATTAGTTTCCCATGTATTTTGTAAAGATAAATTCGATTTATTTCTCACATGGAAGACAATACAAAATTGCTGCCTGAAGAATTGAACATCACATTTGCATAATTGAACCAAATAGTTAACTGAAGATGACAACTAATAAACAAAACAGTTAATAAGTGAGCACCACACTAAATGACATATAGAACATATACACTAGAGCAACAGATTGCATGGTAAAATTAGATAGCACAATTCACTAGAAATTGTGAAGGAAAGGCAGGAGCAGCACACGCAACGGGTAAACTGAGCATGCTTAACTAGCGTAGCTAGCAAATGGCAAGGTGCACCACCAAGATCTGGGGGTCGGCACGAATGGCAGCCATCGCGACCTCATCCGCGCGTGCGGCCGTGATTTCCTTCTCCGCTGCCAAATGCTCCTTGAGATCTTGGCTATACTGCATGCACCATGTCTTAGGGCGGCGCTTATTTGGTGGAGGGGTCACTGATTTGGGTGGAAGGTGTCGCCGGCGGTCGGGGCAAGTGGGATGTGGAAGGAGGAGAAGGAAGGGGGTCGGGTGTGGATTACCTGCCTGGATAGATGAGGCCGAGCAGCATGGAGGGTCACCGACAAGGAGGCGGCGCTGCAAGCAAGGAGTGAAGGTTTCAACTTGAAAAGGAAGGCGGAAACAGGGGAAATGTGTCTTTGTAAGGGGGAGGGGGCGGTGTTGTGGATATGGGACACGGGTATCCTCATGGAGGTAGGCCGCGGCCCATTATGGGTGGTGGCCCAGCAGGCCGATTTAAACAGTTTGAATAAGACCTGGATTGCTATCCGTCTTGTAATAGAAAAGAGACTAGTCCTAATCCTACTAGGACTCTACATGTAGGCCGGCCCCTTCAACTTATATAAGGAGGGGCAAGGCTCCCCAGAAGAGACAAGTTCCACAAGTTGGATAAGTTAGGTTTAGACAATAGCTCTCGAGATAGAGCACTCTTGTAACCGTGATCATGATCATCAATATCAATGAAGCAGGATGTAGGATTTTACCTCCACCGCGAGGGGCCGAACCTGGGTAAAACATCGCGTCTCTCGTCCCGCTCAACCCCTCTCAAGCTACCACATAGATGCGTTGGCCTCGCGACTAAGTCCTAACACTAAGGACATCTGCCGTGACAATTCCACGATAGTTGGCGCCCACCGTGGGGCATGCGCATGGTGGTAATGTTTTGGGAGGGAATTCTTCAAGGATCGAGAAGCCCGCGATTTAGTTGGATGAAGAGGAGACCGGCAATGATGATGCAGAACAATTCTATGGTGGACAACCTTGGGCAGAGCCGGCAAAATTTATCAATTTTGGTTCAACAGAAATTAGGATTGTTGTCTGTCCCCAGCCGCTTCTGTCGAATCATAGATCTTGCTAGAGAGCCTGTGTTTTTCTCCGCTAGAATACTGATCCAAATCAGCCGCCGTACGCTGCGTCAGGCAAGGCAAGACCATGAAGATTTTTTTTAGGCAGAGCGATCTGTCGATCACCGAGTCGTTTTGCACTAATACTACGAAAGCAATACACGCACGAGTACCAGAGTCTGATTCGAGGCCTGGTCGGATTTCTGATGTCCACCGAAGACTATACTAGAGGGGACTTACATCCACTCCCACGTGAGATTGAGAAAGAATAAAGGAAAGGGATGACGTGATGAAGGATCCAATCAATATTGACAGATAGCAATGCTAGTAGTCAAAAGATCAACCAATGAATTAAATTGCCACACGGATCCCAAGGTTAATAGTGAAGTTTTTTCAAAGTTGTTCAGACAGATCAGATTTCCAGTATCCAAGACACATCAGACACAATTCTCTGTTGAGACCGACCAAGGCAGCACTGTGGCCTCGAAAATTCCGTCGACATATACGCCTGGTTTAGTATGGAAATCATCAGCATACTTCGGAAACAAAGACTGCTCCAGCGTTCGCCCAGCAATGAGATACTCAACGAACATGCACAGACCTCGCCTCGCTCCAAGTGGGCTCTACTGCGAGCCACCGTTTTTACTCCGCGCCCCGGGCGCCGCAGTGACCTGCCCTCCGCCTCTACTGTACGTGGCCACGGCCTTGAGCCACCGCCTCCTTCTGCTCCACGGCGAGCTGCCACTCTGAACAGCCACTTCCAAACCGGCCAGGCCTCAATTAAGCCACCGTGGCCTGCCTCCATTGAGGCCTGCTGCGTCGAGTCCTCCGACCGCTGCTGTCTGTGCACGCCGAGTCGCCCGCTCTACTTCACCTCCTCCGACCGCTGCATCAAGCTACCATCATGGTGAGTCACCGGCCGCATCAAGCTTCCTTTGTCGGGGCTCCCCTGCAAGAAACTGCCCCGGATTCCTCTGCCACTATGGGTTACGAGTTGCCTCCCGTCCGAGTCGCTGTTAGGCCTCGCCTCCCATTCAAGTCGCCCTCGTGCATCGCCTTGACTACAACAGAGGCAGGCTATCGCACTCCGACGACCGGCCGCCTCTCCCTTAAGCCGTCAGTGTGCTGCCTCCGTCCCCGAGGCGCCCTTACCCCATTGACCCGCCAGCCGTTCGCCTCTGTGTCCTGCGAGCTGCCCCAACATTTGAGCAAATTGAAAAAGGGAATCATACGGAGTCAGGCCTCAAAGAAAACCTCAAAAGAACTTGACCCTTAAACAAAGGATAAGTTGCGTTCAACATGATGAGTACTGGAGATCTGAAGTTGATATTATTGAGGAGGTCCATTACGTTGACTGAAGGTGCAAGTAAGAGCAAAAAGCATGAGCCCGAGAAAACTCCACTGATGCTCACGGCTTCTGTCGTGAATCGCCACGCCATCTAGGCCACTTTGACTTTGTCTCCGTCGAGTTGCCTTCGCCAGCCTGCCATTTCCACTGCCTCGTCGACCCCAACGGTCCGCTGGCTTATGCCACATCATAAAAACAAGCTAAGTCACTTTGATATTTAAATTTCATTTTTTTCCAGTCAATTAAATATATCCGGCACCTTTGAGTTAATCTCGGGGGCTATCATTTATTCTCATAAAGTTGAGTCGTAAGGTTACCAAAGAGGACTATTTGCCATGATGCACAGTTCAAACATGGGTGCCCTACATATCAACGAAATAAATTTACGTTCGTTCTTTACTAAGTCAGATGTAACTCGTAACTGACCAAGTAGTGGGTATGGTATTGTCAATCGACTCTGATGCCTATCATGGACTTTATCGACCCTGAACATATCATATTCCATGAAAAAAGTCCATGCGAAAGCCTACTTAGTTGAGTCGAACGATTAACAACTTGAACACAAGTTTACCAAGTCATCGAATTTATTGTTTAATTTTGTTTTATACATCATGAATGGTGTAATGCATTCATGTGTTTTATTTCAGGAACAAAGAGCTTGAAGACGACTCCTCGAGTCGCCTCGAGCCTCGGGAGCTATCAAGCCAGAATTTGTAAAAAATGGACTTTGTTCGTTACCAAAACACAAGTTCAGAGACCCCGGGTTGTTAAAGGCCTAAACAAACCCGGCGCTCGGGGGCTACAGATGATATACTTGCTATTGGGGTTGGAAAAAATTCAGAAATACCCGGCTTGGAGACAGAATCCAGCCTGGGAGGACAACTCGGCAACATCAACGTCGACGCTTCATGACTCAGCAATCTCTTCATCCACATTTCGGCATCCATTACGTCAACGACCCGGAAAAAAAGCTCCGCATTCAAGGAAGACAAAAGCATCAACAAAATCAAGACCTTCTGCCCGACTCTTCGAGTCACCCGAAAGCTTGGGGGCTACTGTTATGGATATGGGACACGGGTATCCTCATGGAGGTAGGCTGCGGCCCATTATGGGAGGTGGCCCAGCAGGCCGATTTAAACAGTTTGAATAAGACCTGGATTGCTATCCGTCTTGTAATAGAAAAGAGACTAGTCCTAATCCTACTTGGACTCTAAATGTAGGCCGGCCCCTTCAACTTATATAAGGAGGAGCAAGGCTCCCCAGAAGAGACAAGTTCCACAAGTTGGATAAGTTAGGTTTAGACAATAGCTCTCGAGATAGAGCACTCTTGTAACCGTGATCATGATCATCAATATCAATGAAGCAGGATGTAGGCTTTTACCTCCACCGTGAGGGGCCGAACCTGGGTAAAACATCGCGTCTCTTGTCCCGCTCAACCCCTCTCAAGCTATCACATAGATGTGTTGTCCTCGCGACTAAGTCCTGACACTAAGGACATCTGCCGTGACAATTCCACGACAGGCGGGGAGGTAGATATTTCCGCGGAAGCCGAAAATTTGGAATCGCTTCAACGAAAAAACTGGCGCGCAAAGTGTCATCAGTCACAGTCCCTTATTCAGAATTGTGTATGATATGTGAACATCACAAACGATTCAGATAGCTTAACCCGCGTGTGTTGAGTTTGAACATCAAAAATTTTGGTTTGAATTTCCCTGGTTATAGTGGTCATCCATGTCATTGCATAATTTGGGTACACAAAGGAGACTACAGCACACCCACACTTCTTAATCGAGCAAGTTCAGCAATTAAACAGAGCTAGCTGACCTAAACATTACTCTAACAAATTAAAGACCGGTGCTCTTAATTAAACAAAACAAAGAGTACTACTACGGCTGGTGCTTGTCAATCTCCGCCGCCGCCTCCATGTCCATCTCGCGCCCGATGGTCTCCTGGGGAAGGGGCCCCATGGCATCCATCACACCATACTTTGCAAGCATCTCGCCATCCGTGTCCACCATCTCTTTGGAAAAGGCCACCACGAGCTGGGTGTGGGCGACCACGATCTGGGCTTGAACGGGCTCCGTCGTCATGTGGTATGCGGCGAAGGAACGGATGGCTTCTCGAACGCTCTCGGCGATTGCCAACTCTTCGTCCGTGAGTTGCCGACCATTATCGGAGAAGCTTTGTTCGATTTGTGCGGTGACCGCCATGAGCAGGACGTGGTCGGCCTCGACATGGTCATGGGCGACCTCCATCAGGGCTAATGCCGCCGCTGCGGAACGAACAGCTGCTGTGCCACTCTCGCGAGTTGTTATCCTCGAGGCAGATGTTGCTGCCGCCACCTGAGAAGAAAGAACGGCCGTTTGGGCTGCCTTGGCTACCCGGTCGCAGATCACGGCCGTGCTCATGCACCTTGTTAGCACGCGCATGGCATATGCGGCCGCGCTCTCGCGGGAGTGTGCCACTGAAGTTGCGCTCACGACACGGGTCCACGTGCCCATCTTTCACCAACGACGATTAAACAGTGAAATGATATTTGGGGAGCGAGCTAGTGTGCTTGAGACGCCGGCTGTGGAATGTAGCTGACGCACCTTCTCGCGTAAGCCATAGGCGTACTATACACCAATGGTGCTCCAGGATATTTTGTGCCGCATCTCACACGGTTGGTGATAATAAACTGTGTGGGATCTACTTGATTTTTCATCTTGATTTGAATTACATAATGGGGTCACAACAACAATGGATGATGTTTGAATTGCTAGACCTTTTATCTGCAGTGAACATTCAATTATATGTGTGTTGTAAAAGAATTGGAATTATTCAGGGTTCATTTGAACATTTTACACATTAAATTGGTTTTCCAGCCATTTCAGGTGCACAATTCAAAATTAAACTACATGCACATGCTCCGGTGCACCAACATGGATTGTAAAATCATATATGTGTCCATGGGTTTATGCTTATGTCCCATGCAAGACATGGGGATGAAATTCGAACACCACAACACCGTGGCTCTCCAGCAAATGTTGACGTACTTGCTTTTGTAATTCTAGTAAATCCAAAATTCGTCCAAAATTCATGAAACTTGGCATGCTATCATGGAGCGGCATCAACATGCCGTGGTAAATTTTTTGTCCCATTTGGGGCAGGTTTGGGTATAAGCTTCTCTTAAACTAGAGCTTCTCACAAAAAGTGTGATGGTTTCGGTAGGGAATGTTTCACCTTTCTGGATGAAACGATATCCGTTGCCTCTTCTTGATTTCAAAGTTTTTCCTAGTGTCAACATAGAACAACAGGAGTGTTGTGTCAATTTTTTGGATTTTTCGGGGTTCGCTTGGACATTCTTATACACTAACTGAGTTTTCTATGCATTCATGTGCATAATTCAAATTTGAACTAGAGGCACATGCTCTAATGCATATAAATTAGTTGAAAATTCAAATCTGGATCCTTGGTTGCATGCTTAGGTCCCATGCAAGAAATGGCAATGAATGTCAAACACCCTGCCACCGTCACTCGGCCGCAAACATTGAGATACCTGGTTTTTAAATTCTAGTAAATCCAAAGCTCGTCTAAAATTCATGAAACTTGGCATGCTGTCATGGAGCGACATTAACATGTCGTGGTAAATTTTTTGTCCTATTTGGGGCAAGTTTGGGGATATGCTTCTCACAAACCAGAACTTCTCACACAAGCCTGATGGTTTCGGTAGGGAACGTTTCACCTTTCTGTATGAAATGATATCCATTGCCTCTTCTCGGTTTCAATTTTTTTCCTAGTGTCAACATAGAACAACAGGAGTGTTGTGTCAATTTTTGGGATTTTTCGGGGTTCGTTTGGACATTTTTATGCATTAATTGAGTTTTCAATTCATTTATGTGCATAATTCAAATTTGAACTACATGCACATGCTCTAATGCATATAAATTGGTTGAAAATTCAAATATGTGTCCTTGGTTGCATGCTTAGGTCCCATGCAAGAAATGGGAATGAATGTCAAACACCCTGCCACCATCACATGGCCGCAAACATTGAGATTCCTTATTTTTAAATTCTAGTAAATCCAAAACTCATCTAAAATTCATGAAACTTGGCATGCTATTATGGAGCGGCATCTACATGCCGTTGTAAAAAATTTGTCCCATTTCGGGCAGGTTTGGGTATATGCTTCTCACAAACCAGAGCTTCTCACAATAAGCATGATGGCTTCGGTAGGGAATGTCCCACCTTTGGGGACGAAACGAGATCCATTGCCTCTTATTGCTTTCAATTTTTTTCTCGTGTCAATGTAGAACAACAGGCGTGTTGTGTCAATTTTTGTGATTTTTCGAGGTTCATTTGGACATTTTTATACATTAACTGAGTTTTCAATGCATTCATGTGCATAATTCAAATTTGAACTACATGCACATGCTCTAATGCATATAAATTGGTTTAAAATTCAAATATGTGTTCTTGGTTGCATGCTTAGGTACCATGCAAGAAATGGGAATGAATGTCAAACAACCTGCCATCGTCACTCGGCCGCAAACATTGAGATACCTGGTTTTTAAATATACTAAATCCAAAACTCGTCTGAAATTCATGAAACTTGGCATGCTATCATGGGGCGGCATCAACATGACGTTGTAATTTTTTTGTCCCATTTGGGGCAGGTTTGGGTATATGCTTCTCGCAAACCAGAGCTTCTCACAACAAGCATGATGGTTTCGGTTGGGAATGCCCCACCTTTGGGGACGAAACGATATCCACTGCCTCTTATTGCTTTAAAAAAATTCCTCGTGTCAACATAGAACAACAGGAGTGTTGTGTCAATTTTTGTGATTTTTCGAGGTTCGCTTGGACATTTTTATGCATTAACTGAGTTTCCAATGCATTTATGTACATAATTCAAATATGAACTACATGCACATGCTCCAGTGCATATAAATTGGTTGAAAAATCAAATCTTTGTCCTTGGGTGCATGCTTAGGTCCAATGCAAGAAATGGGAATGAATTTCAAACACCAGGGCACCGTTCATTGCCGGCAAAACGTTGAGATACTTTGTTTTTAAATTCTAGTAAATCCAAAACTCGTCTGAAATTCATGAAACCTGGCATGCTATCATGGAATGGCACCCGGCATGCTGTGGTATTTTTCGTGTCCATTTTGAGAGAAGGCACACTCGAATAACAGCCCACAAAGGCATTTTTGAAAAAATAGCTGCCACTTTCATATCTCAAATGTTTGTATAATTCAAACCACGTGCGTTTTGTTAATCGTTCACGTGACGCAACGTGTCTTGGTTTTAATGGCTATAGGAGGTGCCATGCGGACAGCTGCTTGACCTTGACTGAACGGGAGGCGTGCGAGCGCAGTCTGGTGCGCAGGCTGACCGAGAGGTGTGCAAACAGTCCTCCAATGTGCAGGCTCACCGGGAAGCGCGCGAGTTGTACACTGTGCAGGCTCACTGGGAAGCGAGCCCTTTGACTTCCATGGCCGCCCGCCTTCCTCTCCATTAATGGCGCTCAAGCCGCTGCTTAATACGGGTGGCCTTACTGTTCGCCTCCCATTCCCCTCCCTCCCGCGGACCTCCACCAACACCATGGCGCAGAAGGATCATCTGCCACTGGTCTTCAAGTTTGGTGAAGTCGACTCCGAGCCGGAGGAGATTGAAAATAAGGAGGAACGGGGCCTAATGGACATGGCCCAGAACAAGCTGGCCGCGGCGGTTGCTGCCCCGCTCCCGTCCCAGCTCCCATCCCCGCACCTGCACTAGCGACCATCCCCGTAGCATTGATGGGCTGGTCGCCAAGCACTATCGCAGAGCTGGAAGCCGTGGGCGTCAGCAAGGTCTCCGCAGACCCGCACGAGCTCATGTACATGCCAGCGCCCGTGCCCGTGCGTGCCCCTCCACCCACCGCGGCGCCGGTCCCCATGCGTTTGGCTACACCCGCCGCGCCCATGCCCATGCGCACGTCCCCCTCAGTGGCCGTCATTGACCGCTACCTCTCAGCGCTACCAGCTGTCATCCCCCCGTGCACCGTCCGTCGATCGCGCGACAACATGATGTTTGATTTACGAGTGAAGAACATTCGGTGCTGCATTGAAGACTTCAACAATTTCCTGGAGGACGACAACGATAACGACGGCGCGACACGCTGCCTCCGCCGCTGTCGAAAATAGTTTTTTTCTTGGGTTTAACACAGTATCTCGATCATATGAATATAAATTCGCTGTATGACTGAATGAAAGATATGGTTTGAGCGAACTTGCGTTTTTCTCTCTTAATGTACAGACTTATCAAACGATTTTCTTTTGAAAAAAACGTAAATGATTTTTAAATATAAAACACTCATCGCAAACGTTTTAGTTAGAACACCCGTATGCAAACCAACAGCTTCCCCAGGAAGCCAAGGGAAAATGTGCCAAGCATGATTTGTGCAACACTTGATCGGAAACGTTTTAGATAGAACACCCGTATGCAAAATGAGAGCAGGATTTGTGCATCTCTTCAACGCAAACAGTTCTTTTGGATGACCTGTGTGCAACCACTTACAAACAATTTGGGTAGGTTTCCATTTGTCAAACTGGAAAGATTGACATTTGTTGATCTAGTAACATTGCCATTTGTCAACCTTGTAACACTGCGATTTGTCAAAATATGAAGCTAAAAATCACTACCAGTATCTAATTTTTGCAATTAAAATTTAGTAATTAAGCATAGATTTCACTCATAGATTAAGCAGTCGTTCTTAATTATACAAACAGTTCAACTCGACAGCTGAACCGACGAAACTTTTCCCCAAGTGTTGCCAACCATGTACTGAAATAGCTAGTTCAACTATATATACTAGCTAATTTTAATTGCGTTGTACAGTTCCACCACATCTATAGTCAGAAGAACTGAACAAAATAGGCCCTAAATACTACTACTACGGAGGGGCTTCATACTACTTCAGGCTCGCTCTCCTTTGCGGAGCACGCTCAGAAAGAGGCAGAGGAGGAGGAGCCTACCGACGAGCTGGACAAGTGCAATACGGTGCCTGCCGCTGCTACAGCTTCAGCGATGCTCACATCGAACGCCCTCTACCGCTCCAGGCGACCCCTCTCGAAGCAGTGGTTCTCCTCATAAATCTCCTGATTGCACACCTCTAAGGTGGCGGTAAGGCTCTTTGCATGCTCGACGTGGTGCTCCTCCTCCTCCCGCAGGAACTCGGTGTAGCGCGCAAGGTCGCTGACGCACGTGCGGGCATCCACCTCTGCCTCCCACCCTCAGGTGGTGGTGGTGAAGCGGGTGATGACCCCGGCGGTCGACAGTGGGTTGGTGGCCATGACGGCCGACGATGGGGAGGTGGCCCCGACCACCACCTCCCGCCTTTTGGCCGCGGTGGCGGAGCGGGTCATGGCCACGGTGGCCGACAGTGGGGTGGCGGCCATGATGGCCACCTCCCGCCTTCGGGCTGCCGGTGATGTCGCTTGAAGTACGTCAGTATTTCCCCAAAGTGGAAGGGATGATGCAACACAGCGGCGGTAGGTATTTCTCTCGGATATGAAACCAAGGTTATCGAACCAGTAGGAGAACCAAGCAACACAACATAAACAACCCCTGCACATAGATAACAAATCCTCACAACCCGACGTGTAAAAGGGGTTGTCAATCCCTTTCGGGTAGCGGCGCCCCAGATGGGCAAACGGACGTGAGATAAAATTGTAGTAGATTGATAGATCGAACGACAAATAAAATAAATAAGAATAAATTGCAGCAAGGTATTTTTGTATTTTTGATCTAATAGATCTAAAAATAAATGCAAAAGAAAAGTAGATCACAATGGCAATATATGAGAAAGAGACCCAGGGGCCGTAGGTTTCACTAGTGGTTTCTCTCGAGAAAAATAGCAAACGGTGGGTGAACAAATTACTGTTGGGAAATTGATAGAACTTCAAATACTCATGACGATATCCACGCAATGATCATTATATAGGCATCACGTCCAAGATTAGTAGACCGACTCCTGCCTGCATCTACTACTATTACTCCACACATCAACCGCTATCCAGCATGCATCTACTGTATTAAGTTCATGGAGAAACGGAGTAATGCAATAAGAACGATGACATGATGTAGACAAGATATATTTATGTAGAGATAGACCCCATCGTTTTATCCTTAGTAGCAATGATACATACGTGTTGGTTCCCCTTCTGTCACTGGGATCAAGCACCGTAAGATCGAACCCATTGCAAAGCACCTCTTCCCATTGCAAGATAAATAGATCAAGTTGGCCAAAAAAACCCAAATATCGGAGACGAAATACGAGGCTATAAGCAATCATGCATAAAGAGATCAAAGAAGCTCAAATACTTTCATGGATATAAAAAGATAGATCTGATCATAAACTCAAAGTTCATCGATCCCAACAAACACACTGCAAAAGAGTTACCTCATATGGATCTCCAAGAGACCATTGTATTGAGAATCAAGAGAGAGAGAGAGAGAGAGGAAGCCATCTAGCTACTAACTACGGACCCGAAGGTCTACAAAGAACTACTCACGCATCATCGGAAAGGCACCAATGGAGGTGGTGAACCCCATCCAAGATGGTGTCTAGATTGGATCTGGTGGTTCTGGACTCTGCAGCGGCTGGATCAATATTTTGTCGACTCCGCTAGGGTTTTGGGAATATTGGGGTATTTATAGAGCAAAGAGGTGGTCCGTGGGGCACCCGAGGTGGGCACAACCCACCAGGGCGCGCCTGGGCCTCCTAGCGCGCCCTGGTGGGTTGTGCTCTCCTCGGAGCACCCCCAGGCGCAGCCAGGGCCCATTATGTTCCTTCTGGTCCAAAAAAATCTCTGTAAAGTTTTGTTGCGTTTGGACTCCGTTTGATATTGGTTTCCTACGATGTAAAAAACATGCAGAAAACAACAAGTGGCACTTGGCACTATGTCAATAGGTTAGTACCAAAAAATAATGTAAAATGACTATAAAACATCCAAGATTGATAATATAACAGCATGGAACAATCGAAAACTATAGATACGTTGGAGACGTATCAGCCGGCAACAGCTGCCGACGGGCAGCGGCGACGGAGCGTGTGGTGGGTGTTCCGCTCACACCCAACAGGGATGCCACACGCACTACACTACCTCGGAAACTGCGCCGCCGCCGTGGTGTAGCCTCCCAGCTGGAGCTATCCTCTGATTACGTAGGAGTGGCTGAGCGATGACGATGGACCGGTGCCATTGGCGATTGTGGGAGAAGCAGACGAGATAAGCTACATAGAGGAAGGGGAAAATGCAACACATGACTCGCCAGCCGTGAGGGTTTATATAGTAGGCCGGTAAGCATTAGGATTTTGGGGGATTTCACCGAGTCAGGCGGGAAGCTTGCATGGGAACCTACGAGGTTCCGCGAGAACGGTCTCACCGATGATTCATTGGTGCCACCGTTTGTCCAAAAGAACGCCCCCGTGCGCTGCGCAAGCTTGCGTTGTAAGCCGCCTGCGGCAGTAGGGTGACAAGACGTGCGAGAGGAGGACGAAAGGCCACGTACACATACGGTTAATACAAAAGATGTTTGTGTTTTAGTTACCTACTATACCCCCGTCCTGGTTTATAAGTAGGATTTAACTAATAAAATACGAATGCATGTCGCCAAAGATTATATAGTTGGATTCGTATTTGAAAATAGTTTCCAATTATATAATTTTTATAACATGCATTAACATTTTGTTGGTTAAATTTAAGGGCAAAGTATGGCACAAAATATAAAGGGGACTATAGACCAAGACGGAGGTAGTAGCACACAACCGCTCTCTACGCAGCGATGCAACTGTCGGCCGGCTTGTAGGCGACCATTTCCTGCTTGTTCAACGGCTCTATGCATGTGGTTGCTTGCGGTTCAGGCGGCCGTGGCGCGCTCTGCTCTTGCGTCCCTCTGGGTGCTCTGCCCTCGTCCCTCCACATGCACTGCCAGTGTTTGGGGCTGGCGCACGATCACGCATGTTCGTGTGCATGCGGTTGCGCCGAGCGCGGCACGACGATGCAGTTACCCGCTGCAAAAACTGCCGTGCGGACATGCCGAGAATCTAGGCCGCCCGTCCCCCTTTTATTCCTACTGCCATTTACCTTCATCTCTCGTGTCACACTACACAATAAGCACACCCATGAGGACACATACAGAGAAGACATCCAGCGGTTCCAATGGCGCTCCTCGTGGCTCCAATGGTGCTTCTAGCGGCCGGCGACAACAACAGCGGGCAGTTCACCACACAACGCGTCATGGACACCCACGTGAGGGGGAAGTCTCTCTCGGTGGACACCCATGTGAGGGGGAAGTCTCTCTCGGTGGTGACACTATGGAGCAGTTCCTTGCCGAGGACAAGTACCAAGTGGTCAGTGATACGTCCATTTTGCATCATGCTTTTATATCGATATTTATTGCATTATGGGCTTCTATTACACATTATGTCACACTACTTATGCCTATTATCTCTTATTTTACAAGGTTTACATAAAGAGGGAGAATGCCAGCAGCAGGGATTCTGGGCTGGAAAAGGAGCAAATATTATAGACCTATTCTGCACAGCTCCAAAAGTCCTAAAACTTCACGGAAGACGTTTTCAGAATATATAAAAAAACTCAGCGGAAGAGATTCACCAGGGGGGCCACACCCTGCCCACGAGGGTGGGGGGCGTGCCCTACCCCCTGGGCACGCCCCCCTACCTCGTGGGCCCCCTGGTGGCCCTCTGGTGGCCATCTTCTTCTATATGAAGTCTTTCGATGGGAAAAAATAAGAAGCCATCTTCTCGGATGAAACTCCGCCGCCACGAGGCGGAACCTTGGCGAAACCAATCTAGGGCTCTGGCGGAGCTGTTCTGCCGGGGAAACTTCCCTCCCGGAGGGGGAAATCATCGTCATCACCAACGCTCCTCTCATCGGGAGATGGCAATCTCCATCAACATCTTCATCAGCACCATCTCCTCTCAAAATCCTAGTTCATCTCTTGTATCCAATTCTTGTCTCCAAGTCCGGGATTGGTGCTAGTGGGTTGCTAGTAGTGTTAATTACTCCTTGTAGTTGATGCTAGTTGGTTTATTTGGTGGAAGATCATATGTTCAGATCCTATATGCATATTAATACCCCTCTGATTATGAACATGTTTATGCTTTTTGAGTAGTTACGTTTGTTCCTGAGGACATGGGAGAAGTCTTGCTATTAGTAGTCATGTGAATTTGGTACTCGTTCGATATTTTGATGAGATGTATGTTGTCTCTCCTCTAGTGGTGTTATGTGAACGTCGACTACATGACACTTCACCATTATTTGGGCCTAGAGGAAGGCATTGGGAAGTAATAAGTAGATGATGAGTTGCTAGAGTGACAGAAGCTTAAACCCTAGTTTATGCGTTGCTTCGTAAGGGGCTGATTTGGATCCATATGTTTCATGCTATGGTTAGGTTTACTTTAATACTTTTGTTGTAGTTGCTGGTGCTTGGGATAGAGGTTAATCATAAGTGGGATGCTTGTCCAAGTAAGGACAGTACCCAAGCACCGGTCCACCCACATACCAAATTATCAAAGTACCGAACGCGAATCATATGAGCGTGATGAAAACTAGCTTGATGATATTCCCATGTGTCCTCGGGAGCGCTTTTCTCTATATAAGAGTTTGTCCAAGCTTGTCCTTTGATACAAAAAGGATTGGGCCACCTTGCTGCACTTTATTTACTTTTATTACTCGTTGCTCATTACAAATTATCCTATCAAAAAACTATCTGTTACCACTTATTTCAGTACTTGTAGAGAATACCTTGCTGGAAACCGATTATCATTTCCTTCTGCTCCTCGTTGGGTTCGATACTCTTACTTATCGAAAGGACTATGATAGATCCCCTATACTTGTGGTTCATCAAGACTCTTTTCTGGTGCCATTGCCGGGGAGTGAAGCGCCTTTGGTAGGTGGAATTTGGTAAGGAAAAATTTATATAGTGTGCTGAAATTTACTGTCACTTGTTACTATGGAAAGTAAACCTCTAAGGGGGTTGTTCGGGGTATCTTCACCCCGACCAGTAGAGCAAAGAGTTGCTCCTCAACCTACTGAAAATGAAAATGTCTGCTTTCAAATTCCTTCGGGTATGATAGAAAAACTGCTAGCTAATCCCTTTTTAGGAGATGGAACAAAACATCCTGATGAGCATCTAATATATGTGGATGAAGTTTGTGGATTATTTAAGCTTGTGTTACGTCTCTGACGTATCTACTTTTCCAAACACTTTTTCCCTTGTTTTGGACTCTAACTTGCATAATCTGAATGGGACTAACCCGAACTGACGTTGTTTTCAATAGAATTACCATGGTGTTATTTATGTGCAGGAGCAAACGTTCTCGGAATGACCTGAAACTTCACGGAGACACTTTTTAGAAAATAAGAAAAATACCTGCCAAAGATGAAGGCCAGGGGGGCCACCACCTTGCCACGAGCGAGGGGGGCGCGCCTGCCCCCGTAGGGTGCGCCCCCCTACCTCATGGGCCCCCTGTTGCGTCTCCGACTCCAACTCCACCTCCATATATTGATTTTCGGGGAGAAAAACTCAGAGAGAAGAAATCATCGCGTTTTACGATACGGAGCCGCCGCCAAGCCCTAAAACCTCTCGGTAGGGCTGATCTGGAGTCCGTTCGGGGCTCCGGAGAGGGGAATCCGTCGCCATCGTCATCATCAACCATCCTCCATCACCAATTTCATGATGCTCACCGCCGTGCGTGAGTAATTCCATCGTAGGCTTGCTGGACGGTGAAGGGTTGGATGGGATCTATCATGTAATCGAGTAAGTTTTGTTAGGGTTTGATCCCTAGTGTCCACTATGTTCTGAGATTGATGTTGCTATGACTTTTCTATGCTTAATGCTTGTCACTAGGGCCCGAGTGCCATGATTTCAGATCTGAACCTATTATGTTTTCATCAATATATGAGTGTTCTTGATCCTATCTTGCAAGTCTATAGTCACCTATTATGTTTTATGATCCGTTAACCCTGAAGTGACAATAATCGGGATACTTAACGATGATGACCGTAGTTTGAGGAGTTCATGTATTCATATGTGTTAATGCTTTGTTCCGGTTCTATATTAAAAGGAGGCCTTAATATCCCTTAGTTTCCATAAGGACCCCGCTGCCACGGGAGGGTAGGACAAAAGATGTCATGCAAGTTCTTTTCCATAAGCACGTATGCCTATGCTCGGAATACATACCTACATTATATCAATGAACTGGAGCTAGTTCTGTGTCACCCTAGGTTATGACTGTTACATGATGAACCACATCCGGCATAATTCTCCATCACCGATCCATTGCCTACGAGCTTTCCATATATTGTTCTTCGCTTATTTACTTTTCCGTTGCTATTGCTATCATCACTACAAAATACCAAAAACACTACAATTACTACTGTTACCGTTTGCTACTGTTATCACCACTATCATATTACTTTGCTACTAAACACTTTGCTTCAGATATTAAGTTTCCAGGTGTGGTTGAATTGACAACTCAACTGCTAATACTTGATAATATTCTTTGGCTCCCCTTGTGTCGAATCAATAAATTTGGGTTGAATACTCTACCCTTGAAAACTGTTGCGATCCCCTATACTAGTGGGTTATCAAGACTATTTTTTGGCACCGTTGCCGGGGATCATAGCTCTATTCTTTGCGTCACTTGGGATATATATCTGCTTATCATTATCAAGAACTTGAGAGATCCAAAAACCAAGATCTATCCCTCAACTACGAGGGGAGGTAAGGAACTGCCATCTAGCTTTGCACTTGATTCACCTTCTGTTATGAGTAAGTTTGCGACACCTACACCTGCTTCTGCAATTCGTTCTGATATGTCGCGTGTTATTGATGATGCCACTTTTGCTATGCATGATACTTATGATGAAACTACCTCTATGCCTGATACTACTAAGCCACTTAGTGCTTTTCTTGATGAACAACTTTCTAGGGCTAGAGAAATTGAAAATATTGAATCTGATGATACTGATGAAAGTGATGATGAAGAACCACTTGCCATTCCTAAGGGTTATGTTTTTGATCAAGATGCTTCTTTAGCTATTTTAGCTTGCAGAAATAGAACTGAACTTAAAAGATTATTAGCTAAATGGAGTAAGCAATCTCTAAATTCTAGAATGAAACCTGACCCTGCTTTTGCTACTTCACCTATCTTTGTTACTAATAAGGATTATGAATTCTCTGTTGATCCTCATATAACTACTTTGGTTGAATCTGATCCTTTTCATTGTTATGAATCTGAAACTGTTGTGGCACATCTTACTAAGTTGAATGATATAGCCACCCTATTTACTAAAGATGAAGAACTCGTTACTTTTATATCCTTAAAATATTTCTGTTCTCATTAAAGGGTGATGCTAAGATATGGTTTAATTCTCTTGGTCCTGGTTGTGTGCGTAGTCCCCAGGATATGATTTATTACTTCTCTGCTAAATATTTCCCTGCTCATAAGAAACAAGCTGCTTTAAGGGATATATATAATTTTGTGCAAATTGAAGAAGAGAGTCTCCCACAAGCTTGGGGGAGGCTTCTCCAATTACTTAATGCTTTGCCTGATCATCCTCTTAAGAAAAATGAAATACTTGATATCTTTTATAATGGACTAACTGATGCCTCCATAGATTACCTGGATAGTTGTGCTGGTTTTGTTTTCAGGGAAAGAACACCGGATGAAGCTGAAATTCTATTGAATAATATGTTGACAAATGAAAATAATTGGACACCTCCGGAGCCAATTCCTGAGCCTATTCCTAAACCAACTCCGAAGAAGAGGGGTATTCTATTTCTCAGTCCTGAAGATATGCAAGAGGCAAAGAAATCTATGAAAGAAAAGGGTATTAAAGCTGAAGATGTTAAGAATTTACCTCCTATTGAAGAAATACATGGTCTTAATTTACCGCCTATTCAAGAAACATATAATCCAAATCCTTTACCTATTAAAGAAACTCATGGTCTTGATAACCCGACACAGGTAGTAAAAGTAAATTCTCTCTATAGATATGATAAAGCTGTAATCCCATTTACTAAAATTGCTAGCCCATGCTTAGATGAGTTTGATAAATTTATGGCTAAGCAAGAAGACTTTAATGCTTATTTTGGTAGACAATTAAAAATACAATTCAAATATTCTTGGACACTTGGGTGATTATATGGCTAATGTCAAAGGTGAACTTAAAATTATTATTAAACATGCTTCTATGGTTACCACTCAAGTAGAACAAGTACTTAAAGCTCAAAATGATTTGCTCAATGAATTGAATAATAAGAATAATGATAATGATGTTAGAGTTATGACTAGAGGTGGTAGAATGACTCAGGAACCTTTGTATCCTGAAGGCCATCCTAAGAGAATTGAGCAAGATTCTCAGAGAAATAATTTAGATGCACCTAGTTCTTCTAAAAAGAAGAAAAAGAAAAACGATAGGACTTTGCATGCTTCTAGTGATCCTATTGTTGAAACACCTGAGAATCCAAATGATATTTATATTTCTGATGCTGAAACACAACCTGGTAATGAAACTGAAACTAGTGATAATGTTAATAATAATGTTCATGATGATTCTCCACCTAGTAATGATAATGATATAGAAATTGAACCTGCTGTTGATCTTGATAACCCACAATCAAAGAATCAACGTTATGATAAGAAAGACTTTGTTGCTAGGAAACATGGTAAAGAAAGAGAGCCTTGGGTTCAGAAACCCATGCCCTTTCCTCCCAAACCATCCAAGAAAAAGGATGATGAGGATTTTGAGCGCTTTGCTGAAATGATTAGACCTATCTTTTTGCGTATGCGATTAATTGATATACTCAAAACCAATCCGTATGCTAAGTACATGAAAGATATTATTACAAATAAAAGAAAGATACCGGAAGCTGAAATTTCCACAATGCTTCTAATTATACTTTTAAGGTGGAATACCAAAGAAACTTGGAGATCCAGGAGTACCCACTATACCATGCTCTATTAAAAGAAACTATGTTAAAACTGCTTTATGTGATCTTGGAACCGGTGTTAGTGTTATGACTCTCTCTTTATATCGTAGACTTGATTTGAATAAGTTGACACCTACTGAAATATCTTTGCAAATGGCTGATAAATCAACTGCTATACCTGTCGGTATTTGTGAGGATGTGCCTGTTGTAGTTGCAAATGTTACTATTTTAACGGACTTTGTTATTCTTGATATTCTCGAGGATGATAGTATGTCTATTATTCTTGGAAGACCCTTTTTGAATACTGCAGGGGCTGTTATTGATTGCACTAAAGGCAATGTCACTTTTCATGTTAATGGTAATGAGCACACTGTACACTTTCCGAGGAAACAACCTCAAGTTCATAGTATCAACTCTATTGGAAAACTTCTATCGATTATATTTGGAGGTTTTGAATTTCCTCTTCATTCTATCAAGAAAAAAATATGATATTCTTATTATTGGGGATGTGCATATCCCCGTTGAGGTAACATAGTGTTATTCGAAATTTCTCCGGTTCCATGTTATTCGGAATGAGTTCATTAACAAGACTTGATCAACCTTGTTAGTGGATTCCTTTTGATGATCATGAGATGGATGAAACTGGCACAACCTTCTGTACCCCACTTTTACTTTCTGTTCTTTATATTAAATAAAATAAAAATAATTATTTGTCTGTCTGTTATCTGATTATCCGTGCAATATAAAAATACCTCAAAAATAAAAGTTCTCCAAATGCCCTGAAAATTAAATATTATTTTTTCTAGAATATTTGAGGATTTATGGAACTGAGAACACACCAGGGGGGCCAACCACCTGCCCACGAGTGTGGAGGGCGTGCCAACCCCTGTAGGGCGCGCCCCCTGCCTCGTGGGCCCACGGTGGCCCTCCTCCACTTATCCTTTCACCCATACACTCCTTCTTCCTCCCCCAAACATGAATAACCAGCTCAAACCCGAGTCCAAGCTCGTTTTGCTGCCATTTTCGATCTCCTTGCTCAAAGCACCTCTCACAAAACTGCTTGGGGAGATTGTTCCTTGGTATGTAACTCCCCCATTGGTCCAATTAGTTTTTGTTCTAGTGCTTTATTCATTGCAAATTTTTGCTGCTTAGGTGACCCTGTTCTTGAGCGTGCATGTCAAATTTATATGGTCAAAAGTAGTTTTGATGCATGATATAGGCCCTAGGCACTTGTAGGAGTAGTTACTATCAATATTATTGAGTTTGATTTACTTTTATTTTGAAGTTACTAAAAATTTCAGAATTTTTCAGAAAATGATGAGGAGACTTTTGAGGGGCTCATCGAGCCAAAGTTCAAAGGAAAAGGCACCAAAGCCTAAGTATAATCTGCCTCGCATCACGGAGGTTCGGGCGTGTGAATGGCCTTCCGAGGATTTATTGAGAGCAGTCGGGATTTATGAAGATTTTCATGAATTGGCTCAGACTGCAGGCCTTACTGCTTTCCTCCATGACCAATGCGATCAGTATCTCTTGCTCACAAATATCTTTGTGCAAAACTTTCATTTCCATTCTAGGAGCTCACCACCTATGGTGGAGTTTTATTTATATGATGAGCATAAGGAGATGTCATGTTATGATTTCTGTCGGATATGTTTAGTCCCTTTTGAGGGCAAGACAGAAGAACCACATCGTGATGATGTGGAGGGATTTATCGATACTATCACTCTAGGGGAAACAAGCAAGGTTTCCGATGCACGAATCACTAGCATACACTTTCCTGTTTTACGTTATTTTGCATTATTTGCTAGTCGTTGCTTGATTGGTCACGGAAACTGTGGAAACCTGAGTATCTCTGATATTATTATTTTGCACCACGGTTTATACGGTGATAACTCTTTTAGTGTGGGCGGCATTATTGCCAAACGGTTAAGTCTGAACCGTACCAAGGGCCCCATCTTTGGAGGCATCTATGCTACACGCCTAGCTGCACATTTTAACCTATTAGGCATTATGAGAAGGAAGAAAAGGTACTGCCTCGCGTTTATTTAGATTATAAAAGTATGGTGGCACATGATTTTATTGTTAAGAATAGGGAAGGAGAGCTTAAATATCAATTGTTCTTTAATAAACACCATCCTGGGACTATTACCTTGCGTGCTCCTCCTTTGTTTGATTTGACTGTAGGCATGTACCTTGTTCCGTTGACGGCTATTCACGCCTACCGGAACCCTGCACCAGCCGAGGAGCCAGAGCAGGAACCACAATTTGATCCTTCACGACAGCCTAATTATCAGTGGGATCCGGAGATGCTTGTCAGGCAGTGGCAATCGGAGTCTTCCTCTTCTGCATCACAATACGACCCCAACTGTTATTATGGATATCAGCCAGGCCAGTCGTGACCATAGACCAACTTAGGCCAAAAGCCTAAGCTTGAGTATTCTATAGTCTCACCTAAATAGCTTGGCGTAATCATGGTCATAGCTGTTTCCTGTGTGAAATTGTTATCCGCTCACAATTCCACACAACATACGAGCCGGAAGCATAAAGTGTAAAGCCTGGGGTGCCTAATGCTTTCTTCTTGTGTGTTTAATAAACCTTAAGAAAAACCAAAAAAATTAGTTGTAGCTTTTAATTAGTTTACTTTCCATGCTTGTAGTAGTAATTAAAAAGAAAACCCAAAAAGATTTCCTGTTCTTCTTCTGCTTGTTGGGAGCTTTCCCGTGTAAATAGTTTTATTTCTTTTCTTTTCTTTGGGGGTCGATAGGAGAAGACCATGATTAAATTGTTGAAGTGGCTCTTATATGCATTATTGTTGATCTGACAAAAGAGCCCATATTGCCTTGTCTTCTCCTGTTTATCGAATGCCTGCAGATTCTAGCTTAGTCCAATGCATGTGCACTATTATTATTATTCACATCGTTTGGTCGTGCAAGTGAAGGGCAATTATGATGATATATGGTGGATTGGCTGAGATGAGAAAAGCTGGTATGAACTCGAACTCTTTTGTTTTTGTAAATATGATTAGTTCATCGTTCCTGATTCAGCCTATTATGAATAAACATGTTTGCAATGACAACTAGAGATCATAGTTTCTTGTGCCATGCTTGATTAGCTATGAGTTATAATGGTTTACCTTGCGTGCCAACATGCTATTAAAATGGTTATGATGTGGTATGATAGGGTGGTATCCTCTTCTGAATGATTTAAGTGACTTGACTTGGCACATGTTCACGCATGTAGTTGAAACAAAATCAACATAGCCTTCACGATATTTATGTTCATGGTGGATTATATCCTACTCATGCTTGCATTCGGTGTTGATTAATTTTAATGCATGTTCATGACTGTTGTCGCTCTCTAGCTGGTCGCTTCCCAGTCTTTTGCTAGCCTTCACCTGTACTAAGTGGGAATACTGCTTGTGCATCCAATCCCTTAAACCCCAAAGTTATTCCACATGAGTCCACTATACCTACCTATATACAGTATCTACCTGCCGTTCCAAGTAAATTTGTATGTGCCAAACTCTAAACCTTCAAATAAATATCCTGTTTTGTATGCTCGAATAGCTCATGTATCAACTAGGGCTGTCTGTATCTTCCATGTTAGGTGGCTTATTCTCAAGAGGAGTGGACTCCGCTCCTCACTCACGAGATAAATTGCTGGTCACCGGGATGCCCAGTCCCATGCTTTATGCAAACTAAATCAAAATAATTGCAAACAAAACTCCCCCTGGGACTCTTGTTAGTTGGAGGCATTCATTGTTTCGGGCAAGCCATGGGTTGATGCTTGTGGTGGAAGGGGGAGTATAAACTTTACCATTCTGTTTGGGAACCGCCTATAATGTGTGTAGCATGGAACATATCGCCATCTCTTGGTCGTTATGTTGACAATGAAAGTATACCGCTCAAAATATTATTCATCTCTGTTTCAAAACCGAGCTCTGGCACCTCTACAAATCCCTGCTTCCCTCTGCGAAGGGCCTATCTATTTACTTTTATGCTGAGTCATCATCCTCTTACTGAAAAGCACCAGTAGGAGAGCACCGCTGTCAATTGCATTCATTACTGTTAGTTTACATTGAGTAATGACTTGACTGGATCTCTTTTACCATGAATTACAATGTCTAGTCAGTCCTTGGTCTTTAAAGGTGCTCTGCAGTTATGTTTTGCGGTCTCAGAAAGGGCTAGCGAGATACCATCCTGTTATATCATATTATGATTGTTTTAAGAAAGTGTTGTCATCCGAGTTCTATTATTATGGCTCGCTACTTGATTATGCTATTGATATGAGTAAACTTGAGACCTATGCGTTATTGCAAATGTGGTTAGTTATAATCTTTGCTGAAAATTTGAATGCTCGCTTTACATATTTACAACAACAAGAGCAAACAGAGTTTGTAAAAGTTTTTCTTTATCTCTTTCAGTTTGTCAACTGAATTTCTTGAGGACAAGCAAAGGTTTAAGCTTGGGGGAGTTGATACGTCTCCGACGTATCTACTTTTCCAAACACTTTTGCCCTTGTTTTGGACTCTAACTTGCATAATTTGAATGGAACTAACCCGGACTGACGCTGTTTTCAGCAGAATTACCATGGTGTTATTTATGTGCAGGAGCAAACGTTCTCGGAATGACCTGAAACTTCACGGAGACACTTTTCAGAAAATAAGAAAAATACCTGCCAAAGATGAAGGCCAGGGGGGCCACCACCTTGCCACGAGCGAGGGGGGCGCGCCTGCCCCCCTAGGGTGCGCCCCCCTACCTCGTGGGCCCCCTGTTGCGTCTCCGACTCCAACTCCACCTCCATATATTGAGTTTCGGGGAGAAAAAAATTAGAGAGAAGAAATCATCGCGTTTTACGATACGGAGCCGCCGCCAAGCCCTAAAACCTCTCGGGAGGGCTGATCTGGAGTCCGTTCGGGGCTCCGGAGAGGGGAATCCGTCGCCATCGTCTTCATCAACCATCCTTCATTACCAATTTCATGATGCTCACCGCCGTGTGTGAGTAATTCCATCGTAGGCTTGCTGGACGGTGAAGGGTTGGATGGGATCTATCATGTAATCGAGTTAGTTTTGTTAGGGTTTGATCCCTAGTGTCCACTATGTTCTGAGATTGATGTTGCTATGACTTTGCTATGCTTAATGCTTGTCACTAGGGCCCGAGTGCCATGATTTCAGATCTGAACCTATTATGTTTTCATCAATATATGAGTGTTCTTGATCCTATCTTGCAAGTCTATAGTCACCTATTATGTGTTATGATCCATTAACCTCGAAGTGACAATAATCGGGATACTTACCGGTGATGACCGTAGTTTGAGGAGTTCATGTATTCACTATGTGTTAATGCTTTGTTCCGGTTCTCTATTAAAAGGAGGCCTTAATATCCCTTAGTTTCCGTAAGGACCCCGCTGCCACAGGAGGGTAGGACAAAAGATGTCATGCAAGTTCTTTTCCATAAGCACGTATGACTATGTTCGTAATACATGCCTACATTATATCAATGAACTGGAGCTAGTTCTGTGTCACCCTAGGTTATGATTGTTACATGATGATCCGCATCCGGCATAATTCTCCATCACCGATCCATTGCCTACGAGCTTTCCATATATTCTTCTTCGCTTATTTACTTTTCCGTTGCTATTGCTATCATCACTACAAAATACCAAAAACACTACTTTTACTACTGTTACCTTTGCTACTGTTATCACCACTATCATATTACTTTGCTACTAAACACTTTGCTGCAGATATTAAGTTTACAGGTGTGGTTGAATTGACAACTCAGCTGCTAATACTTGAGAATATTCTTTGGCTCCCCTTGTGTCGAATCAATAAATTTGGGTTGAATACTCTACCCTCGAAAACTGTTGCGATCCCCTATACTTGTGGGTTATCAGCTTGCAGGTGTACCCGGAGATGTTGTTAAGAAGAAGGTCTTTCCTTTATCTTTGAAGGGAGATGCATCGACATGGTATAGGCTATGTGATGATATGGGGTCTTGGAATTACTAACGATTGAAATTGGAATTTCATCAGAAGTTTTATCCTATGCATCTTGTTCATCGTGATGGCAATTATATATATAATTTTTGGCCTCGCGAAGGAGAAAGCATCGCTCAAGCTTGGGGGAGGCTTAAATCAATGTTATATTCATGCCCCAATCATGAGCTCTCAAGAAAAATGATTATTCAAATTTTTTATGCTCGACTTTCTGATAACAATCACAACATGCTTGATACTTCTTGTGCTCGCTCTTTTATGATGAAGACTATTGAATTCAAATGGGATTTATTGGAAAGAATTAAACGCAACTCTGAAGATTGGGACCTCGACAAAGCTAAGGAGTCAGGTATGACACCTAGGTTTGATTGTGTTAAATCTTTTATGGATACCGATGTTTTCCGTAAATTTAGCACTAAATATGGACTTGACTCTGAGATAGTAACTTCTTTCTGTGAATATTTTGCTACTTATGTTGATCTCCCCAAGGAGAAGTGGTTTAAATATCATCCTCCCATAGAAGTAAAAGTAGCTGCACCTATTAAAGTTGAAGAAAAGATTGTCACTTATAATGATCCTATTGTTCCTACTTCTTAAATTGAGAAACCACCTTTTCCTGTTAGGATAAAGGATCATGCTGAAGCTTCAACTGTGGTTCGTAAAAGCAATATTAAAACTTATAAACCTGATGAGCAAATTAAAGTTGAACCTGATATTGCTATTGTTAAAGATCTCTTGTCTGATAATATTGATGGGCATGTTATTCATTTCCTTGATGAGACTGCTAGAATTTCTAAACCTTGTGCTAAAGATAAAAACAGACATGTGGTAGGCATGCCTGTTATTTCTGTTAAAATAGGAGATCATTGTTATCATGGCTTATGTGATATGGGTGCTAGTGCTAGTGCAATACCTTATTCCTTATACAAAGAAATTATGCATGATATTGCACCTGCTGAGATAGAAGATATTGATGTCACAATTAAACTTGCCAATAGAGATACTATTTAACCAATGGGAATTGTTAGAGATGTTGAAGTCTTGTGTGGGAAAACTAAATATCCTGCTGATTTTCTTGTTCTTGGTTCCCCACAAGATAGCTTTTGTCCCATTATATTTGGTAGACCCTTCTTAAACACTGTTAATGCTACCATAGATTGCAAAAGGGATGTTTGTTACTATCGGTTTAGATGATATGACTCATGTATTTAATTTCTCTAAATTTAGTAGACAACACCGTGAAGAAGAATTACCTAGTAAGGATGAAATTATTGGTCTTTCTTCTATTGCCGTACCTCCTAGTGACCCTTTGGAACAATATTTGCTAGACCATGAAAATGATATGTTTATGAATGAAAGAAGGGAAACAGAAGAAGTATTCTTTAAACATGAACCTATTCTGAAAAACAATTTGCCTGTTGAAATCCTAGGGGATCCTCCTCCACCCAAGGGTGATCCCGTGTTTGAGCTTAAACCGTTACCTGATACTCTTAAATATGCTTATCTTGATGAGAAAAAGATATATCTTGTTATTATTAGTGCTAACCTTTCAGAGCATGAGGAGGAGAGATTATTGAAAACTCTGAAGAAGCACCATGCTACTATTGGGTATACTCTTGATGATCTTAAGGGCATTAGTCCCACTCTATGTCAATATAAAATTAATTTGGAAGAAGATGCTAAACCAGTTCGTGATCATCAACAACGGTTGAATCCTAAAATGAAAGAAGTGGTAAGAAAAGAAATAGTAAAGCTCCTTGAGGCATGTATAATTTATCCCATTGCTGATAGTCAGTGGGTAAGTCATGTCCATTGTGTCCCTAAGAAGGGAGGTATTACTATCGTTCCTAATGATAAAGATGAATTGATTCCTCAAAGAATTATTATGAGTTATAGGATGGTAATTGATTTCCGCAAATTAAATAAGGCCACTAAAAAGGATCATTACCCCTTACCTTTTATCGATCAAATGCTAGAAAGATTATCCAAACATACACATTTTTGCTTTCTAGATGGTTATTCTGGTTTCTCTCAAATACCTATGTCAACCAAAGATCAATCAAAGACTACTTTTACTTGCCCTTTTGGTACTTTTGCTTATAGACGTATGCCTTTTGGTCTATGTAATGCACCTCCTACCTTTCAAAGATGCATGATGGCTATATTCTCTGACTTTTGTGAAAAGATTTGTGAGGTTTTCATGGACGATTTCTCTGTCTATGGATCTTCTTTTGATGATTGCTTGAGCAACCTTGATCGAGTTTTGCAGAGATGTGAAGAAACTAATCTTGTCTTGAATTGGGAAAAGTGCCACTTTATGGTTAATGAAGGTATTGTCTTGGGGCACAAAGTTTCTGAAATAGGTATTGAGGTTGATAAAGCCAAGGTTGATGCTATTGAAAAGATGCCATGCCCCAAGGACATCAAAGGTATACGAAGTTTCCTTGGTCATGCCGGATTTTATAGGACGTTCATTAAGAACTTCTCAAAAATTTCTCGGCCTCTGACTAATTTATTACAAAAAGATATACCATTTGTCTTTGATGATGATTGTGTAGAAGCATTTGAAATTCTTAAGAACTCATTGATCTCTGCACCTATTGTTTAGCCACCTGATTGGAATTTACCCTTTGAAATTATGTGTGATGCTAGTGATTATGCTGTAGGTGCTGTTCTAGGGCAAAGAGTTGATAAGAAATTAAATGTTATTCAATATTATAGTAAAACCCTATACAATGCTCAAAGAAATTATGCTACTACTGAAAAAGAATTCTTAGCAGTTGTATTTGCTTGTGATAAGTTCAGACCTTATATTGTTGATTCTAAAGTAACTATTCACACTGATCATGCTGCTATTAAATATCTTATGGAAAAGAAAGATGATAAACCTAGACTTATTAGATGGGTTCTCTTGCTACAAGAATTTGACTTACATATTGTTGATAGAAAGGGAGCTGAGAACCCCGTTGCAGACAACTTGTCTACGTTAGAAAATGTGCTTGATGACCCACTTCCTATTGATGATAGCTTTCTTGATGAGCAATTAAGTGTCAGAAATGCTTCTTGCTCCATGGTATGCTAATTATGCTAATTACATTGTTGCTAAGTTTATACCACCTAGTTTCACATACCAGCAAAAGAAAAAGTTCTTCTATGATTTGAGGCATGACTTTTGGGATGACCCACATCTTTATAAAGGAGTAGATGGTGTTATTAGACGTTGTGTACCTGAGCATGAACAGGAACAGATCCTACGCAAGTGTCACTCCGAAGCTTATGGAGGACACCATGCTGGAGATAGAACTGCACATAAGGTGTCGCAATCTGGTTTTTATTGGCCTACTCTCTTCATGGATGCCCGTAAGTTTGTCCGAGGTTTGGAGTCCCTAGATATTTAATGACTGGATGGTGGTTCACATTTTATTCATGGTGCTTTCCGTAAAATGCTTTCTAAATATGATGTTAATCATAGAATTGCATCTCCTTATCACCCACAGTCTAGTGGTCAAGTAGAATTGAGTAATAGAGAGCTCAAATTAATTTTGCAAAAGACTGTTAATAGATCTAGAAAGAATTGGTCCAAGAAACTTGATGATGCATTATGGGCCTATAGAATTGCATATAAAAATCCTATGGGTATGTCTCCGTATAAAATGGTTTATGGAAAAGCATGTCACTTACCTCTCGAACTAGAGCACAAGGCATATTGGGCTATTAAAGAGCTCAATTATAATTTTAAACTTGCCGGTGAGAAGAGGTTATTTGATATTAGCTCACTCGATGAATGGAGAACCCAAGCGTACGAAAATGCCAAGTTGTCTAAGGAAAAAGTTAAAAGATGGCATGATAAAAGGATACAAAAGCGTGAGTTTAATGTAGGTGATTATGTATTGCTATACAACTCTCGTTTAAGATTTTTTGCAGGAAAACTTCTCTCTAAATGGGAAGGTCCTTACGTTATCGAGGAGGTCTATCGTTCCGGTGCCATAAAAATCAACAACTTCAAAGGCACAAATCCGAAGGTGGTGAACGGTTAAAGAATCAAACATTATATCTCAGGTAATCCCATAAATGTTGAAACCAATATTATTGAGACCGTAACCCCGGAGGAATACATAAGAGACACTTTCCGGAACGTTTCAGACTCCGAAAAGGAATAGGTATGTGGTACGGTAAGTAAACCGACCCCAAAACAGTTTTTAAGGCAATATTTCTCCGTTTTGGAATATTTATAAAAATAGAAAAATAGAAAAATAAGAAGCAGTCCGGGAAGGACACAAGGGCTCTACGAGGGTGGAGGGCGCGCCCTACCCCCCTAGGCGCCCCCTACCTCGTGGGCACCTCGTGCGCTTTCCGGACTCCGTTTTCGTACACGACACGTATTTTGGTCGGTAAAAATTCATTATATAATCTCCCGGGGGTTTTGACTCCCGTATCACGCAATTACCCTCTGTTTGTGTTTCGAGCTGTTGCTGCTGCAGATTAGAGCAAGATGTCTTTGCAAGAGTCAATCGGGAGAGCCGGGTGTCTCATCCGGCACCGAGATCAATGACAAACAATAATGTTGACCTCCTTGGGCCAACAACGCAGGAAGAGATGGAGGCTGACTTGAAGAGGATAGATGCCATGGAAGAGGATCAAGAAGTCACTTCCCGCTTCCGAGCTGGATTCACAACGGGAGAACTGCAGAGCTTGGCTATTCCAAACTCGGTTATCCCTTCCAATGTTAGATTTCTTCCTTATGAGAATATGAAAAAGAGTGTCACTGGTTCTCCCGCAGCTATGCAGCACCCTTGGGTGCAGGGAGCTTTGGCTGTTACAGGAAAACTCCAAAAGGAAATAATGGACCTCAAGCAGCAAGTCAATAAGCTCGAGGAGGAGAATTGTATCCTGAGGGGCATCATCGCCAAGAATATCACATCACCATCCCCGAAAAGAGAGACATAATCACATGGGTATGGGCATTCCCCTTGGAAATTGCCAAGCTTGGGGGAGTGCCCCGGTATCGTATCACCATCACTTTTATCCTTACCGTTTTTCTTAGTTCGATCCTTTTGGTAATATCTTGATCTAGTAGTTTATGGCATGATGTAGTTTTGAGTTTTTCTTTATGATCCTTCTAGGTAATCGAGTCCGTGAGCTATATATAATAAAGATTAGTGTTGGGTCAAGGGCTTGATTATTTTTGCCATGATCCTAAGGGAATAAAAGAAAAGAGAAAGAATAAAAAGAAATAAAAGAGATCATATGGATCACATGGAGAGTAATGAGCTCACATAGAAAAAGTATGATGAATAAAAGTTGTTGAGAGTTGACAAACATAGTTTTGGTCATCGTTGCAATTAATAGGAAGTAATAAATAAAGAGAGGTATTCACATATAAATATACTATATTGGACATCTTTCATGATTGTGAGAACTCATTAAAATATGACATGCTAAAGAGTTGACGTTGGACAAGGAAGACAATGTAATGGGTTATGTTTTCTTACATCTGAGATAAATTATATTGTCATGGATCATCCAACATGGTTGAGCTTGCCTTTCCCCCTCATGCTAGCCAAATTCATTGCACCAAGTAGAGATACTACTTGTGCTTCCAAATACCCTTAAACCAGTTTTGCCATAAGATTCCACCATACCTACCTATGGATTGAGTAAGATCCTCCAAGTAAGTTGTCATCGGTGCAAGTGAGGGAGTCCTAGATTAGGGGGTCTCCGGACAGCCGGACTATATCCTTTGGCCGGACTATTAGACTATGAAGATACAAGATTGAAGACTTCGTCTCGTGTCCGGATGGGACTCTACTTGGTGTGGAAGGCAAGCTAGGCAATACGGATATGTATATCTCCTCCTTTGTAACCGACCTTGTGTAACCCTAGCCCCCTCCGGTGTCTATATAAACCGGAGGGTTTTAGTCCGTAGGACAACATACAATCAGACCATAGGCTAGCTTCTAGGGTTTAGCCTCTCCGATCTCGTGGTAGATCAACTCTTGTAATACTCATATCATCAAGAATAAATCAAGCAGGACGTAGGGCTTTACCTCCATCAAGAGGGCCCGAACCTGGGTAAAACATCATGTCCCATGCCTCCTGTTACCATCCGCCTTAGACGCATAGTTCGAGACCCCCTACCCGAGATCCGCTGGTTTTGACACCGACATTGGTGCTTTCATTGAGAGTTCCTCTGTGTCGTCGCCATTAGGCTTGATGGCTCCTACGATCATCGATAGCGATGCAGTCCAGGGTGAGACTTTTCCCCCTGGGCAGATCTTTGTGTTCGGCGGCTTCGCACTGCGGGCCAACTCGCTTGGCCATCTGGAGCAGATTGAAAGTTACGCCCCTGGCCACCAGGTCAGGTTTGGAAGCTTAAACTACACGGTCGATATCCGCGGAGACTTGATCTTCGACGGATTTGAGCCCCTGCCTTGTGCGCCACGCGGTCACAATGAGTATGATCTAGCTCTACCATCGGACCGTATTCAGGAGATCGCACCGGCAGCCGCTCCGACCCTCAATTCGGAGCCAGTTTTGCCATCCGTGGACGGGTGGATAGACCCCGTCACGGAGGCCGTACCCTCTGCGGCGATCGAGACGAATATCGACCTTACCCTTCATGAGAGCCGTGTTGCCAAATTGCCGGATCCTTCTCCGGCCACGGACTCTGAACTGCCTGCGCCCGTCCCTATCAAATCCGTTTGGGTGCCGGTCATGGAGTTTACCTCTGCGGATATTTTGCAGCACTCGCCCTTCGGCGACATACTGATCTCACTAAGGTCTCTTTCCTTGTCAGAAGGATCCTGGCCGAACTACGTCCGGCAGGATTGGGACGCGGATGACGAAGAAATTCACTGCCCACCCACCACCCACTTAGTAGCCACTATCGATGACTTAACCGACATGCTCGACTTCGACTCCAAAGACATCAACGGTATGGACGACGATGCGGCAGCCGAAGAGGAACCACTGCCCACAGGGCACTGGACGCCCATTTCATCACATGACGTATTCATGGTGGACGCACCCAAAGAAAATAACGACGAGGAACGGAAGGATGCAGCGAAGGGTGGTTCGCTCGAGCACCAGTCAAAGTGGCGGCGTAAACGCCGCTCCAAATCCCGCCTCAGCAGAAATAACGATCACATAGACCCAGCGTTAGAGCAGGGCGGACCATTGCCCGACCTCGGCAACACGGAAAATCAAGCCGAACAACCCAACCCCGTCGAAGATAACAGTCCGGACGACATCACACCGGACAGGCGCCAGGAGCAACATAATGCCCACCAAAGGCTTGTTGCCATGGCGAGGAGTCTGAAAGAACAGAAGCAAAGGCTCAAGGCTGCACAAGACACACTCAAAATCAAATGGAGTGAAGTACTCAACATAGCAGCGAAGTACGGCAGTAATCGCCACACCAAGAGCTACCCGAAGCGGAAGTTGCTACCTGAATTCGATGAGGAGGCCTTAGATCCCCCGCAACCAAAAATTAAAATGGCCATCCGGCCGGATAGACGACCTCACGGCCAACATAAAACGGCGAACAATGCCGCACATAAGCCAATACGCGATCCACGCGAGGGCTCGCATCAAAAGCACGGCGCAACCAGATCCATTTATGGACCACACAAGCGTGCTCCAGCGTACGATGCAACACAACAAACATCCGAACACCATGGCACACCCAGATACAGGGGTGCCGCACACCCCCTATGCTTCACCGATGAGGTGCTGGACCATGAATTTCCAGAGGGATTCAAACCCGCAAACATAGAGGCATACGACGGAACAACAGACCCTGGGGTCTAGATTGAGGACTATATCCTCCATATCCATATGGCTCGAGGAGATGATCTCCACGCCATCAAGTACTTACCCCTCAAGCTCAAAGGGCCAGCTCAGCACTGGCTTAAAAGCCTCCCCGAAAGCTCCATTGGAAGCTGGGAAGAGCTCGAAGACGCCTTTCGGGCAAATTTTCAAGGAACATATGTCCGACCACCGGATGTAGACGATTTAAGTCATATAACTCAACAGCCCGGAGAGTCAGTCCGAAAGCTTTGGAACAGGTTTCTTACTAAAAAGAACCAAATAGTCAACTGTCCGGACGCCGAAGCCTTGGCAGCCTTTAAGCACATCGTCCGAGACGAATGGCTTGCCAGGCACCTCGGCCAAGAAAAGCCGAGAACAATGGCAGCATTAACAAGCCTCATGACCCGCTTTTGCATGGGCGAGGACAGCTGGCTAGCCCGATGCAGCACCAGCGACCCAAGTACATCCGAAGTTAGAGATGGAAACGGGAAATCACGACGCATCAAAAATAATAAGCACTGGAATAAAGAAGACAACCCGAAGAGCACGGCGGTAAACGCCGGGTTCAGAAGCTCTCGGCCAGGTCAGCAAAAGCCACCCTCTAAAGGCGCCAGAGATGAACTATCCAGCTTAAACAAAATTCTGGACCAAATATGTTAGATCCATAGCACCCCCGATAAACCTGCAAATCATACCCATAGAGAATGTTGGGTCTTCAAGCAGTCCAGCAAGCTCAATGCCGAACATAAGGGGCAGGATACACCAAGCGAAGATGAGGATGAGCCTCGCAAGCAAAACACTGGGGAACAGACAAAATTTCCACCAGAAGTCAAAACAGTAAACGTGTTACACGTGATAAAGGGGAGAAGCAAAGCGGCACTCCTAGACAAACATGCCCAGGGGCCTACCACCGTGGAGTTCTGCCACTGGCCGTCTCAACCAATCACCTACGACCATCAGGATTACTCAGCAAGTATCCGAACGCAGGGTGGGATGCCTTGGTTATTAGATCCAATAATTGACGGATACCACTTCACACGAGTCCTGATGGACGGCGGCAGCAGCTTAAACCTGATATATCAGGACACAATCCGCAAAATGGGGATAGACCCAACGAAAATTTGCCACAACAATACTACCTTTAGAGGAGTAACGCCAGGCCCAGGGGCTCATTGCACGGGCTCCCTGCTACTAGAGGTTATATTCGGCTTCCCCGATAACTTCCGTAGCGAAAATTTAACCTTCCACATTGCTCCGTTCCAAAGTGGCTATCAAGCACTACTTGGACGCGAAGCTTTCGCTCGCTTTAATGCAATACCGCATTACGCTTCCCTCACACTTAAGATGCCCGGTCCACGTGGCATCATTACAGTAAATGGAAATATTGAGCGATCCCTGCGCGCCGAAGAGAGTGCGGCTGCCTTGGCAGCCGCACACTAAAACGGCCTCACCAACTAAGCATTCGATAGGTCGTCAAGACCACCGACACGGTTAGACGAGTCCAGCGCAGCTATATGAAATTATACAGGTTTGATGGCCACACCCCTATTACAAATACACAAGGGGCTCAACGCGTGCAGACAAGTGGCAATTTTTACTCATCTTAAACTGTAAATGGTTTCTTTAAACCCACCTTTTCGCACGACAACTTTTCACCTAAGTTCCTCTCTTTTACAGATGACAATCGTGCTACACCCGTCCAGGATACGGCACAACGGGGACATAGGCGCAGACGTGCAGCAGGGACCCGTTCCAAGGATTCTTTTTAGATTAAGACCCTGCATCAACCTTTTTCACTGTCTCTTGTTGATACACATCCCTCGGATTCTCAGTACAATTGAGAAGGATACTGACGTCTTGGCATGTGGCCACGTCAGAACAATGCACGTACCTGGACACTAGGGGCTTCTTACAAAGGGCACCGTTTAGGCCTGGTTTACACCATAAAGACCGAATACCTTAGCGAGTGTTCGGCGTCGCGAGTTTGGCCTTATATGCATCAGCTCCGAATCATGTCTTGGGTCAAATGTTGGGTTTGCCCGGCTCCTGTGTTTTGCTGCCTTACGTTCCGCTCTATCGGCTAAGGAGGCACCAGGAGAACTACTGCGATTGTGCCCTGGTTCATCTGGACGAGCACCTCAGTAGAGAAAGCCGAAAACTGACTGTCATGATATAGCGCGAGACTGGTCAACCACTCGATGACCTATCGGAATCCTAGAATTCCTCTGCCTTAACGAAGGGCTGTTTCCCGGCCGGGCATGTACGCACCCCGAACTCGGGTGAGTGCGAAGCCACCAGGGGCTATATAGTAACCCCACTGTCAAACTCCTATGGCTAAGTGAAAGTGTTAAAGCATTATAGTCTGCTTGCCTAGTTCGCTGCACTATCACCTCCTTATTAGGACCAAGACGTTGGATTAAGTGTGAATACGCGTCTTCTGCGAACACCCCCACATTATATGCGTGGGGGCTGAAGCCGACGACTGCAATCTTTCAGGTTATATACATGTATACATAAAACAGCCGCACAGGAGGCATCACAATACTTTCGGGTAAAAGTATAAATACAGCCTTGATAAAATTAATAAAACATTGTTTTTACAATGGGAATACATGTCACTCAAACATAATATTCTTCGAGCACTGGGCCTCTATCAAACGAGCACCCTCAAGAACTTCTTCAAAATAGTGCTCGGCAGCCACTCGGCCTATGGCCGAACCCTGCGCCGCGACAGTGGTAGCATCCATCTCCGCCCAGTATGCTTTGACACGGGCAAGGGCCATCCGCGAGCCTTCTATGCACGCCGACCTCTTCATCGCATTGATGCGTGGCACCGCACCAAGGAACTGCTGCACCAGGCTAAAATAACTGTTCGGCTTTGGCCTTTCCGGCCACAGCTGATCCACGACAGACCTCATGGCGAGTCCGGACAACCTGTTGAGTTCGGCCCATTCGGCTAGCTGATCGGTCAATGGAAGCGGACGCTCTGGAACATTAAAATGCGACCAGAACAGCTTGTCCACTTCCCGATCTGTTTGATCTCGGAAGTATTCGGCCGCATCGACCGCGCTCGCCGCCAAGTCCAGATATGCGTCTGCCGAACTCCACAGCCGATCCAGAGGGGCATACCGCGGATCTCCGAACTTCCTCCGTAGCAAAAATGGCTTCCCAGCCACAATGTCACAGGCTTCACGCAGCTCCTCCATCTTCGCTCTCATGGCAGAACGGGTGTCTTTGGTCGCCATCGTGGCCTTTTCAAGGTCCGTCGCCTTCGCTTGGTTTTCTTCCTCAAGGAACTGGCAACGGGGCAGTGTCTTTTAACTTTACAGCCATCTTGGCCATTTTCTCTTTGCTCTCGCAATGCGCGGCCTTCTCGGCTCTTAACTCTTCGGCCGCCTTCAAAGCAGCCGCGTTACTACTCCTTGCTTGTTCTTTGGCTCGGGCAAGTTCCGCCCGAAGGGTCTCCATGGTGGCAGCTCCATCTGCAGTCACAAAATATTAAAGATATTGTCATCACGCTGCTCTTACTACGTGACATTCACCGGAAAATATCACTTACCCTGTGCCTTGTCAAGCCGCTTGTTAACAAGCTCGATGTCGGCATCCGCCGCATCCAGTTGCTGCTTTAGTTCGGCAAACTCATGAGTCTGGCTAGCCACCGGAGCTTCCACTACCTGCACATAAAGGCGGTATGGTTATTACCTAGTACTACGATCCTCTGTTTGCCGCCGTTCTCGGTGACAACCAGAGTCTCAGGGGCTACTATCTACACAGGGCACACCTAAAAATGTGCGGTACTATCACAAAGGTATATCATTTTACGTACCTCAAAGCCCGTTAGTAGACTCATAAAGGCGTCATGCAACCCGCTTTCGGCGGACGAAATCCTTTCCATCACCGTACCCATCAACGCACAGTGTTCTTCCGAGATGGTCGCTCGCTTCAGCAGATCCCTCAGTACGTTCGACCGCATACCAGACGGTGTCAGACTCTTTTATCTGCCCTTTTCAAGAGCCGGATGTTGGGGACTTTGGGTGATTATGGGATTATCTTCTGGCCTCACCGGATCCAGAGAGGCCCTCCGTGACGACACTTCAAGGTCGCCCGCTTCTTGAGCGGGGGAGTCCGGGGGAGGCATTTCGCTCTCCATCATCTCCGGAAGAAGGTCCCCTCAAGACGAGCTCTGTTGAGAAGGGCTAAGATCCGAACTGCAAGATAAACGCTTCGGTTATTTTCCTCGGAAGTAAGGTAGAATATCTCTACTATTAAGTAAATTTTGATCACTTACGACTCGTTAGAGGGCTGATCCCCGCACGAACTTTGTGCGGCAAAAGCACCCTCCGAGACGGGACCCTCTGGTGGAGTTTTCTTCTCCCGTTTGGAAACCTTGGTTTCCGGATCATCAGAGGTAGTCCTCTTCCTCCCTCGGGGTGAAGGAATGTCAGACTCCTTCTCTTGGCTATCCTCCCTCACGGAGGCGCTCGTTCCCTCGGTTGGAACAGATAGCAGTGAAGGCCCGCTTTGGCCCTCTTTATTCCCCCCTTCATCTTCCTTTGCGGGCACCAGGCAAGGTGCTGGCTCGAGCATCTTTTCCAGCACCGGATTGTCCAAGCCTTCGGGAAGGGGAGTCGAACACCGGATCATCTTCGCCTTTGCTATCCAGTCCTGGTTAAAGAGCGATCCTTTAGAATGATGTCATGATAAAAGAAAGACAGTGTGTTCGGCTAGAGGGTTACTTACTTCGGCTGCGGTGCGGTTGCTGCTCAGGCCCACGTCCTCGGAGGTGTCCGGACACTCTATCTGGGGTCCGAAGAACGACTTGTACATCTCCTCGTGCGTCATGCCGAGGAAATTTTGAATAGCGCGCGGTCCTTCTGGGTTGAATTCCCATAAGCGGAGGGGCCGATGTTTGCAAGGCTGGACTTGACGAACCAGCATGACTTGCACTACCATAACCAAACTAAAATCTCCCTCGAAGAGATCCCAGATGCGGCTCTGCAGTATGGGCACATCCTTGGCTGGACCCCAGCTCAGACCCCTGCTAATCCATGACATTAGTTGTGGTGGAGGGCCCGAGTGAAAGGCTGGGGAAGCTACCCACTTGGCACTTATGGGAGCGGTGATGTAGAACCACTCCCTTTGCCATAATCCGGACACCTCTGGAAAGGAACCTTTTGGCCACGGAGCTCCAGTAATCTTGCTTATTAATGCACCTCCGCACGCTGCATACTGCCCCTCGACCATCTTCGGCTTCACATCAAAGGTCTTGAGCCACAGGCCGAAGTGAGGGGTAATGCGGAGGAAGGCCTCACATACGACAATAAATGCTGAGATGTGGAGAAAGGAATCTGGGGCTAGATCTTGGAAATCAAGCCCGTAGTAGAACATCAAACCCCTTACGAAGGGATCCAGAGTGAGGCCTAGTCCTCGGAGGAAGTGGGAGATGAACACGACGTCTTCGTTGGGTTCGGGAGTAGGGACGACCTGCCCTCGGGCGGGCAGCCGATGCGAGACTTCGGCGGTCAAGTATCTTGCCTCCCTCAACTTCTTGACGGAGGAGGGCATCCATCAGCCCTGGAGGCTAGATCCGGACATGATTGAAGGTCCGAAGTACCTGACCTGGGCTTTGGGTGTTAGAACTCGAGGCAGGGGAAGGATTCGATTGAGCACGGGAGGAAAAAGCAAAAACCTTGACCCTTTATAAAGAGGGTGAATATCAAGCGTCCTCCTCGTGGCCGTTTGGGACTTGCCTAAAATCCAGGAGTCCTAGGCGCGTTTGGGTTACCCACGCCCGTATTGATGAGAATCCTGTAATAAGGGGACATGATCTCTGCTTTGACAAGACGTGTCAAAAAACTGCCTCGCGTTATGTGCGGGGCTAGTTAAAGGAAATGGTTCAAATAATCACCGGGCCATGGCACAATGCCATGTTGCCAAAACAAGTCAGCAGATTAGATTGGTGGAAATATTATTCTCTCTACTATGGTATGTGGAACTTATTTTGCAGGGTCGAACACTATCCTTGTATTCAAATTCTTCTGTGGTGTATTCGGAGGAGGAACCCGCCTTGCAATGCCTAAGACAATACTGCGCGCCGGAATCATCGTCATTGAAGCCTGGTTCAGGGCTACTGAGGGAGTCTTGGATTAGGGGGTCTCCGGACAGTCGGACTATATCCTTTGGCCGGACTGTTAGACTATGAAGATACAAGATTGAAGACTTCGTCTCGTGTCCGGATAGGACTCTACTTGGCGTGGAAGGCAAGCTAGGCAATACGGATATGTATATCTCCTCCTTTGTAACCGACCTTGTCTAACCCTAGCCCCCTCCGGTGTCTATATAAACCAAAGGGTTTTAGTCTGTAGGACAACATACAATCAGACCATAGGCTAGCTTCTAGGGTTTAGCCTCTCCGATCTCGTGGTAGATCAACTCTTGTAATACTCATATCATCAAGAATAAATCAAGAAGGACGTAGGGTTTTACCTCCATCAAGAGGGCCCGAACCTTGGTAAAACATCGTGTCCCCTGCCTCCTATTACCATCCGCCTTAGACGCACAGTTCGGGACCCCCTACCCGAGATCCGCCGGTTTTGACACCGACAGCAAGCAATAAAAATTGCTCTCTAAATATGTATGACTTATTAGTGTGGGAGAAAATAAGCTTTATACGATCGTGTGATATGGAAGAAATAAAAGCGACAGACTGCATAATAAAGGTCCATATCACAAGTGGCAATACAAAGTGACGTTCTTTCGTATTAAGATTTTGTGCATCCAACTATAAAAGTGCATGACAACCTCTGCTTCCCTCTGCGAAGGGCCTATCTTTTACTTTTATCTCCTACATTGCATAAGAGTCATGGTGATCTTCACCCTTCCTTTTTACATTTTATCCTTTGGCAAGCATAGTATGCTGGAAAGATCCTGGTATATATGGCTAATTGGATGTGAGTTTTCATGAACTATTATTGTTGACATTACCCTTGAGGTAAAACGTTGGGAGGCAAAACTGTAAGACCCTATCTTTCTCTGTGTACGATTAAAACTCCATACCCATAAGTATTGTGTGAGTGTCAGCAATTGTGAAAGACTATATGATAGTTGAGTATGTGGACTTGCTGAAAAGCTCTTATACATTGACTCTTTCCTATGTTATGATAAATTGCAATTGCTCCAATGACTGAGATTATAGTTTATTAGTTTTCAATGAAGTTTACGATTCATACTTGAAATTAGGATTGAATTATTACTCTAGCATAAGAAATCTTATTATCAGAACTATATAAGTTGTTGTTCTAAGAATGATCATGATGCCCTCATGTCCGTATTTTATTTTTATCGACACCTCTATCTCTAAACATGTGGACATATTTTTCGATTTCGGCTTTTCGCTTGAGGACAAGCGAGGTCTAAGCTTGGGGGAGTTGATACGTCCATTTTGCATCATGCCTTTATATCTATATTTATTGCATTATGGGATTTATTACACATTATGTCACAATACTTATGCCTATTCTCTCTTATTTTACAAGGTTTACATAAAGAGGGAGAATGCCGGCAGCGGGGATTCTGGGCTGGAAAAGGAGAAAATATTAGAGACCTATTCTGCACAGCTCCAAAAGTCCTGAAACTTCATAGAAGACATTTTCAGAATACATAAAAAATACTCAGCGGAAGAGATTCACCAGGGGGGGCACACCCTGCCCACGAGGGTGGGGGTGCGCCCTACCCCCCTGGGGGCGCCCCCCTACCTCGTGGGCCCCCTGGTGGCCCTCTGGTGGCCATCTTCTGCTATATGAAGTCTTTCGATGGGAAAAAAATAAGAAGCCATCTTCTCGGACGAAACTCCGCCGCCACGAGGCGGAACCTTGGCGAAACCAATCTAGGGCTCTGACGGAGCTGTTCTGCCAGGGAAACTTCCCTCCAGGAGGGGGAAATCATCGCCATCGTCATCACCAACGCTCCTCTCATTGGGAGAGGGCAATCTCCATCAACATCTTCATCAGCACCATCTCCTCTCAAAACCCTAGTTCATCTCTTGTATCCAATTCTTGTCTCCAAGTTCGGGATCGGTGCTAGTGGGTTGCTTGTAGTGTTAATTACTCCTTGTAGTTGATGCTAGTTGGTTTATTTGGTGGAAGATCATATGTTCAGATCCTATATGCATATTAATACCCCTCTGATTATGAACATGTTTATGCTTTGTGAGTAGTTACGTTTGTTCCTGAGGACATGGGAGAAGTCTTGCTATTAGTAGTCATGTGAATTTGGTATTCGTTCGATATTTTGATGAGATGTATGTTGTCTCTCCTCTAGTGGTGTTATGTGAACGTCGACTACATGACACTTCACCATTATTTGGGCCTAGAGGAAGGCATTGGGAAGTAATAAGTAGCTTAAAGGGGTTAAACCAGACAAGGGACACGAGGGATTTTATACTAGTTCGGCCCCTTCGATGAAGGTAAAAGCCTACGTCTAGTTGTGATTGGTATTGCTAGAGTTTCGATGACCAGGGAGCGAATCCGCTTTGCCTGGCTCTCGAGTTGTCGTCTGTTGTCCCTAAACCGCGGCCGGGTCGTCTCTTTATATACATTGGTTGACGCCCGCCCGTTTACAGAGCCCCGAGGCCGGATCATAAAACGTGTCTGGCTCGGTCTGTATCCTTCTAACTTACAATACAAGTTACATGGCAGAGTCGGTTTACATCTATAGGCTTTAACCCACCTTTGGGCCTTGGGCCTTCATAAAGCACCACCATCTTCACGTCTTCATGGGCTTCTATCTTCATGGAGCTAACCCGGCCACTCGTAGCCGGTTTACCTCCAGTAATCATGTGACGCCCCGAGACCGATGTGCCAGGTGTCTTCCAGTTAGTCGCTGCATTGCCATGTCTTTTGCTTGCGTGTTGCATTTCATCATGTCATCATTTGCATAGCATCATCATGTTTTTCAAAAACTTGCATTCGTCCGGGTTCTCCGAGTTCTCTCTGTTGTCCGTTCTGAGCCCAACCACACTTGCACGCGCCCGCGGCATGTCCGAGATAATATATTATAAGTGGCCAGAAAATGTTCTCGGATTGGGTTAAAATTTGGCGTGCGGTCTTATTATAGTCTAGGTAGGCCGCCTGCCAAGTTTCATCGCATTCGGAGTTCGTTTGACGCCCCAACGATTAACTATAGCGGCATTATAGCCGGTCTAACGTCAGACATTTCCGGTCTCCGGAAACAGATGCCGGGCCCTCTCTCTCTCTTCTTCCCCTCGCAGTCTCGCCACAACCCACCTAGTCCATCCTCCTTCCCCTCTTCGCTTCCGGAGTTGTCCGATGCAACCGCACGGTCCGAAACCCTCTCTGCATAGTGCATCGAACCCCTCGCGCGCGTCCGAAGTTGTCCCGGACCCGACCCGGGCTGTCGCTACCGTTGTGTCTGGATCATCCGCTAACGTCTACAAAATATCACCGTTTTATTATTTAGACTCCCTAGCCTATTCTTTCTGAACCGTCCGATTTCGATCAGAGGATCAAAACTCCCTCTTTTCCTTATATTAATAGACCACCACCTACCAAATCTAGCCTAACCCTAAAACCTAGGGGATCTGTCCCATCCATCCCGTGTCCGCCGCCGCCACCCACTCGAAATCTCTCGGGATCCATCCCCAATTTCATTGTCCCATCGATCCATCTAGCCGGTGCACGCCTCCCGTTCCTCGATCCACAAACCTTGCGCCTCCCGGAGCTACTTCTTACGCCGGCGATTGGAACCACCACTGCCAAGCCGACCCCGTGCCCTCTCCCTCAGTTCCTCCTCCCCGTCTTTCTTTCTTCCGCTCTCCCTCACACATCTCTCTCTCCCTCGCAGGAGCTCTTCCCGAGCAATAGCCCCCGCCCCAGCCGTCGACCGCGAGCTGCAGCTCGCTGGAGCAGCACCAGGCAGCAACCCCGCGCGCTTTGGACCCCTGCTCGACCTCGGTTTTCCCGTGCTTGCGCCGTCGTGCCTCGTCGCTGCCGCCTCTCCATTCACGATGCCGCACCCAGGCTCCACCGTCCAAGTCCGCTGCCCCTGCCCATGTCGCCACCACTGTTGACCTGCTCTGTCAGATGACCTCCTAGAGCACCCGCCTCGGCCAGGTCGCCTCACCTCTTCCAGCTCTCCCTTCGGTCCTCTCTTTCTCTAATCTCTCAGCCTCTTGTCTGAAATTCTCCCCTACCATGGCCTTGCAGCTCCCGCCGCAGCTCTGCTTTGTCCGTAGCCGTCTCCGACAGATCCGACCTCCCCGTCGCGTCGCCCGCTGGATCCGCGCCGCCGGCCCCTCGCCGGAGTAGCGCCAAGTCCCCCCGTGCATCGCGCGGCCGCTTCCCTTCTTCGCTTGCTCAGGTGTTGCTGCTCTGTTTTCCTCACGAGCAGAGGAGCGTGCTCGCCCGCTCGATCACCTGTGCGTGGCCGCCCGGTTGGACCACAACGTTTGCCTCTAGCGCCCTAGTGGGTCGTTTCCTCTCCAGATCCGGCCTGTTAGGCCCAATGGTGAGAACACCACAGCCCAGCGCCCAGCCAGTTTCGGCTGGCTCCATTTTTTCCCTGATCTATGAATTTCCTAATTTTCCAGGGGATTGACAGTTTTACAGAAAAGCCCTTCAAGTCCTTGCATTTAATAACTTAATAACCGTGCACCATATTAAAATGATTTATATATGAAAGTTGCTTAGAATTTTGTGTAGATTCATATTGTGCAACTTTCATCTATGTTTAAAATGTTTACAATGATGTTTGTTCATAATTTACCTAATGCCATGCTGAAATGCTTTATTTCATAACTAAATAACCGTAGCTCCGAATTAAATAATCTTTATTTGTAAATGGGGTAGAAAAATGCTTAGTTTAACATGGTGGCCTTACTTTGCATGTTTAACAACTCTAAAATAATGTTTAGGGCAGAACAGTACCAAATCTATAATATGCTCATGAGGAGTTTCCGGAATTGTTGTTCGTTGCTTCCGGCCTCATTTAAACTTGACTAGATAGGTAGTTTACTTTGCTTCACCTCTTGCCATGCTAACAACATTTAATCTTGTTGAGTACATAAACGAGAGAGAACTAAAATAAGGCATGTGGTGTTCCGTCAATATGCAACTCGTTGCATATTGAGCTCCACTTAACTTGTAGTGTTGTTTGTGCATTTTGCCATGCCATGTTTCATTAAACCGGACATGCATCATACTTGATTGTGCATCATGCCATGTTCATGTCGTGGTTGTTTACTATGTTGTGTGCTTCTTTCCGGTGTTGCTTCTTCAGGTTGGTTCCGTTAACGTCGCGTTTGTGAGGACCCGTTCATCTACGTCCGTTTGTCTTCTTCATGGACTCGTTCTTCTTCCTTGCGGGATCTCAGGCAAGATGACCATACCCTCGAAATCACTTCTATCTTTGCTTGCTAGTTGCTCGCTCTTTTTCTATGCCTATGCCGCGATACCTACCACTTGCTTATCATGCCTCCTATATTGTTGAACCAAGCCTCTAACCCACCTTGTCCTAGCAAACCGTTGTTTGGCTATGTTACCGCTTTGCTCAGCCCCTCTTATAGCGTTGTTAGTTGCAGGTGAAGATTGAAGTTTGTTCCTTGTTGGAACATGGAGATGTTGTTCCTTGTTGGAACATGTTTTACTTGTTGGGATATCACAATATATCTTATTTATTTAATGCATCTATATACTTGGTAAAGGGTGGAAGGCTCGGCCTTATGCCTGGTGTTTTGTTCCACTCTTGCCGCCCTAGTTTCCGTCATATCGGTGTTATGTTCCCGGATTTTGCGTTCCTTACGCGGTTGGGTTATAATGGGAACCCCTTGACAGTTCGCTTTGAATAAAACTCCTCTAGCAAGGCCCAACCTTGGTTTTACCATTCGCTACCTAGCCCTTTTCCCTTGGGAGTCGCGCATCCCGAGGGTCATCTTTATTTTAACCCCCTAGGCCAGTGCTTGTCTAAGTGTTGGTCCAAACTAGAGCCCCTTGCAGCGCCACCTCGGGGAAACTCGAGGGCTGGTTTTAGTTGTACGGATTGCTTATCCGGTGTTGCCCTAAGAACGAGATATGTGCAGCTCCTATCGGGATGTCGGCGCATCAGGTGGTCTTGCTGGACTTGTTTTACCATTGTTGAGGATGTCTTGTAGAACCGGGATACCGAGTCTGATCGGAATGTCTCGAGAGGAGGTCTATTCCTTCGTTGACCGTGAGAGCTTGTCATGGGCTAAGTAGGGACACCCCTGCAGGGATTTGAACTTTCAAAAGCCGTGCCTGCGGTTATGGGCAGATGGGAATTTGTTAATGTCCAGTTGTAGAAAACCTGAAGTTCACCTTAATTAAAATGCATCAACCGCGTGTGTAACCGTGATGGTCTCTTTCCGGCGGAGTCCGGGAAGTGAACACGGTGTTGGAGTTATGTTTGACGTAGGTTGTTTTAGGATCACTTCTTAATCATAGTTTCTCGATCGTGCTTTTCCTTCTCTTCTCGCTCTCATTTGCGTATGTTAGTCACCATATATGCTAGTCGCTTGCTGCAGCTCTACCTCATACCTTTAACTTACCCATAAGCTTAAATAGTCTTGATCGCGAGGATGCGAGATTGCTGAGTCCCCGTGACTCACAGATACTTCCAAAACCAGCTTGCAGGTGCCGATGGGACCATGCAGATGACGCAACCAAGCTCAGGAGGAGCTCGATGAAGATCTTGTCCTTTGTGTTGTTTCGTTCTAGTTGATCAGTAGTGGAGCCCAGTTGGGGTCGATCGGGGACCTTGTCGCATTTGGGGTTCTTCTTTTATTTTGGTTCCGTAGTCGGACCTTGATTGTATTTGGATGTTGTAATGCTTTATTCATGTATTTGTGTGAAGTGGCGATTGTAAGCCAACTATGTATCTTTTCCCTTATGTATTACATGGGTTGTGTGAAGATTACCTCACTTGTGACATTGCTTTCAATGCGGTTATGCCTCTAGGTCATGCTTCGACACGTGGGAGATATAGCCGCATCGAGGGCGTTACAAGTTGGTATCAGAGCCTTCCCCGACCATAGGAGCCCCCATTGCTTGATCGTTTTTAGCGGCCAAGTTGTGTCTAGAAAGATGTTTTGAGTGATTTAGGATTTATATATCGGAGAGTTTAGGAATTATTTTTACTCCTCAGTCCCTTCGTCGCTCTGGTGAGGCATCCTGACGTAGAGTTTTGACTCTTCTCTTCTCAAATTTCACTAAGATTTTTTTAGGATCACGCGGGTATCTTGGAATTGTTCCGATGGTTTTGTGACGAGAACATTGTCTTGGTGCCTCCTGTCAGGGGTTTTGTGGCAGTGTCCCGGGGAGTTGAGCTCCGAGGTGTTGTCGTCATAATTTTATCGTTGCAGTTCTGGAATACCTGAGTTTAGTTCGCCGACATCGAAAATCTCTTTTATGCAGTTGTTGGTGAGATAACCTCGACGCCACCCAGTACTGGGGCGGGAGTTCGGGAGTATTGCCATAGCTTGTATAACGGATGCTTTTCGAAGGTTGAGGTAGACGATTTCCGAAGGTTTCTTGGTTATGTGTTGAAGGATGGATACAGCTGGATGTAGGATTTGCTAGTTTTGGGTGAGATATTATGCTTCCCCTGTATCCCCAACACCTGATTGCATAACCGGAAAGTTTCGGGAGTTTATAAGTGGGAATTCAAGTAGCTCTTAGGATATCTTTTCGACAGATGTATGATATGACATTGGGGTTCGACGTCTAGTGGTCCGCCTATTCACGGTTGGTTTTACAGTGGTCTCGTTGTGTCTTAAAGAGTCCTTGGCTATGCCGACTCGGGGACGCTTCGTATGTCATGTGCACTGCCTTGTACATGATGGTGCTGTACGATCGAGCCCGTGTAGGCCCCACCACGAAAACTTCGGACGAAATCTCTATCATATGTTTGTTCCGGCTTATTCTGCAAGCCAATCCTTTGTTTTTGTTTTGAGTTGTGGTATTCGAGTTGCTTCGAAGTCAAATGTTGATTCCATACCTTTCCTAAACGGTGTTCTCATATTTCTATGTGAATACTAATCCTTCTTGATAATCGAGATTGTCATGTCAATCCTTTTTAACCGGTGTGCTTCTCTTCAAGTGGTTCCGATCATTGCAACATCCGCAAGATCAATTATCAGTTCTTCTCAAACGGTGTTCGTTTCATCCATTCCAAATTGTCTTTGTTTTTCCCACCCTCCCACCCTTGTTTCTTCAAGGAATCAGATTTCTTAATCAAGTATCCTTTTATTCATGTGAAGCCTCTCCATTCTTTTCCTTCATGTTCTTACCCGGTGATTCTCATGAAGATTCTAACGGAACCTCAAGTTTATCATTCTTTGTTCTTTTATCTTCTCCGGTGAATCCAATTCAAGCTTTCGGTGTTGATCATATTCTTTTCCGTATTTCAAATGCTTTTCTTATGCCGGTGCACCTCATAATCATTCCCCGCTTGATATTCATTTGTTCCGGAGTGCTCAAGATATCTCGAAGATTCGTGTTTCCACTCTGCTTTCGTAATCCTTTCAAGCTCTTTCGAGGTTGTTATCTCATTCTAGCCATTTAAATCTTACTGATGCATTCTCTCTTTTAAATCGTTCTACGGTGTTTCTTTTGAGTGGTCCCTAACCCACAGGTCTTTTCCCAGGATCTTACCTGACTCTCCTTATTTTCCCGGAGCTATCCTCAAATTTCTTTTTGAAGTTTGACGTAAGAATGATTTATCATCAGTCAAATGCTTTTCTCCAAGATCTGTCGAATTCTTTTCATCGTTGGCTCAAACTCTTTGTTTTGATTCTTCCAGAGTGTCTAAATAAGTCATGATGGTATTTCTCGTCGTCATCCTCAGTTTGGAAGACCGAAGAAGATTCTTCTTTCAACCTTGCTCCATTCTCTTCAAGTTTCGTCATTCGAGATTGTTGCAATCCTCTCATAATTGTTTTCGATTGTCAGAATTCTTTCTCACCCATCCGGAGTAATTCAGGAGTCTTTTCAGTTTGATTCTCCGAAGGCCATCATTTCGGGATTATTCATTCTCAGCTTTCAGCTATCATTCTCCAATTTTACCGGTGTTTCGCTCAAGTGATCTTTAATCGGCTCGTGATCTCTTCGTTCTCATGTATCTAAATCCTCTCAAGCATCTTCATTCATTTCATAATTCTTCCCGGTGATTTGTTATCTTTTATTTGTCCATTTGCAATTCCTATGGTGGTTCGTTCAAGATTCTTCTTCCTTCGTGTATCATATCAATTTATTGGTTGTTTCAATCCTACCGGTGGTTCGTTGAAGACCTTTCCAAGTTGACGCTATATCTATCTTAATCCTTTCTACGAGAATAAGTAGTATGGAAAATCCGTTGTTTGTCATCAATTTAATTGGTGAAGGATAAGCATAATGTAATTCTTATTCTTGTTTCACCCAAGTTATTAATTCCTTATTCCGGAGTGGTTCATCATACATATTCTTGGTTTCAAGTGCTCATCTTTCTTTTTCCCGGAGTTCCAACCTTTTTCAATTACATCTCCACGGAGATTCATGTAAATCATTGTGAGGCTTCAATCTTATTATCTTCATCATTCAATTATTTTGGTTCATTCTTTTATTACCAGAGTTCTTCATGAAGGTTCTACATGATGGTTCATCAAGGATTTAATCCCTTCTCAAAGTGTTCATTGAGATTCTTTTCAAAGGAGCTCAAGCTTTCTTCATCTTGCTATCCGGAGTGCATTTCTTTCTACCGTATCATTGGAGGTGGTTTTACATCATTCTTGATAATTTGAGTTCATGACTCACATGTTATTAAGAATGAGGTATTTTAAATCTATCAATATCTTCTTTGGAGTTATCTTGGGTTATATTTCACCAAAGCCTTCCCTAAGGATTGTTGCTATTTATGGTGCTTATAAATGACCCAAGTTCTTCATTTATCCACCTGGTGAAATAAGTTTCTCGTCTCCTCGTTCATATCAATCCAATTCTTTTCCCGTGAGTGGCAGGCTGTCACCTCATAATTTGAGATGTATTCTGTAAGACCATATCAAGATTGTTCTTTTCGTTGTTGGTTTTCCAACAACTCCGTTCTAGCATTTGTTGTAAGCGTGCTCTCTCAAGATCTTGTTTCCCTTTGTTCTGGAGGCATTGTGATGTTGCTCTCTCCAACCCATCTTCTTGCTTTGTCAGGATCGCGTTCTTTCCATGCCTATCCATTTAACCGTAGTGTTGTGCCCTTTTGGCTCAAGTTCTTTTCGCCTTATCAAGCCTTGCATCTCTTTTCAACCGGAGTGCTGTCTGAGATTTTTTCTTACCCCTTGTTCCATTCATTCAATAGTTTCGGAGGCAGTGTGTTGTGATTTCATCAAGTATCTTCTCATCTTACCCAAGTTCTTATTCAATTCCTTTTCTTCTCAACCGGAGTGCTGCTCGAAGTTGTTCCTCCTTGCCCCTCTTTTCTAACAGAGTGTTTCCAACTTCGTTCATCGCTGTTGTATTCTTTTCTCGAAATGGCTTAACCTTTTCAAGGTTCGTGGGTTCACTCGTTTGTCAAAGAAGCAACGTAGTTTACCTCTTCTCTTTCTCCTCCGTTTTCCCCTCCGGTGCCATTTTAGATCTCGGGACGAAAGATCCTCTCGTAGTGGTGAGACTGTGGCACTTGTAGGATCGTTTCTCTTCCTGCTGAGAGTCGTGGCGAACTTGTGAAGTGGTGCCAGCTGTGTATCTTCGTCAAGGCTATAAGTCCGTGGCGTGGTCTGCTCATTGGTCCTTTATGGCTGCTTGTTCACTGGTGGCATTTTCATTCATGTCATGTCATTTGCAAAGCACCTCATCACGTGTGTTTCTTCAACCAAAACTATGCATTTCGTTCAAGGTGTCTTCACCGCGACGTTACTCGCTCCGTTTTGTTCCGTGTTATCAACTAAAGATAGGGCCCATATTTTAACCCACATAGCTTTTTGGCACGCGCCTTTCGCTGTGCTTATGTGCCTGTTATGATACGGTACTAACTATAGTTGAATGTGTGGCCAGGAAAAATGTTTACTCAGACTTTTGAGGTTCTCAACCACGTTCGTTTGCGTGCGTTGTCTATACTATATAAAAGCCTAAGTAGGTTAAGTGTTGTCCGCCCGGTGGTCTGGCGCACAGTTTCATCGTCATTTTTGAGTGTCGTTTTAATTACCCTGATACAAAGCCCCAAATGTCTGAGCATTTAGGAGACCTGTATATTTAAAGTGCACGCAATGTAGAGGTCTCCAATAAAATTGTTGGCTTCTGGTTCGTTACATCGTTCGTTCTGGTGTACAATTTACGGTTCAGTTGCTCCGAGTATGAACCTTAGAGTTAAGATTTAGTGATCCAGTGGGCTCCCTGTTGTCATCTCTTAACTTTCCAACTCGTCAGGATCTTCGGCTGCTACAAGCAAAAACCCACCTAGTAACAACATAGCACTCCCTTTCCGCCTCGTCGACTTCCAGAGATTTTGTGTCGCACATGCGGCCTTCTGGCGATGCAGTTGGTTCACGATACCAAACCCTCCTGCTGGCCAGACAGTGCATTTGCGCTATCCGCCGTCCAGCGCACCGGCGTACACGGAAGAAGATTGCTCCTCTACGGGACCGACCGGTGGGCTGTCGCTACCGTCTTGATGTCCTGTGCACCTCATTTCCGCCATACAGATCATTCTTACTAAGAGAGTAATCACACGTGTTTTATCTATTTATAGAACTGTCCTGGTTAGGCTATTCTTTGCGAACCACCGGTCGATCTCGATCGGAGGCCGAATCACAATAATAACTGCCCTACGTAATTTTCACTTCATATTAGAATCCAGTGGTGGATGCCAACCACCTAACCAATCCAAATCTACAGCTAACCCTAAAAAACCCTCTAGAGCGATCTCTGCTCCAACAATACCATCCCGTGCTCCAGCGCCGCCACCCACTCGATACATTCTCGGGGACTTCCAAATTCCGCGAAATTTATCTTGTCCCACATGTTGATCCATCCAAAAGCTCTAGACTGGGTGCAACGCCTATCCCCGTTTCCACCTCGATACCGCGACAACCTCAAGCCTTGCGCCTCCCTGTGGAGCCCCTACTTAACTCCGCCCGGCTCGTATTGGGCGCAATACCCACTACTTTGCGCACAACAGCCCGACCCAACGTTTGGAACCACTCTCCCTTCGAAATTCCTACCCTCCCCGTCGTATCCTGAGTTTCTTTTCTCGCCCTCCCTCTCACTCTACTATCGTACTGCTTTCGGCGCTCGCTAGTGGAGCTCCTATCTCCCGATGCAATACTAGTTTCGCCCCCGCCCCCCGACAAAATAAAAAAAAAAAAAGCCGTCGATCGCGAGCATGCTGCAGGCTCGGCTGGAGCAGCCACCATAGGCAAAGCAATCGCCCGCACGGCTATTGGACACCCTGCTCGGGACCTCGTTTTCCCGTGCTGGCGCCGTCGTTGCCAATCCTTGATCGGGCTGCCTTGCCTAAATGTTTCCATTTCGGACGCTGGCCCGACACCCAGGCTTACGTCTTAACTCGTCCCTGAGCGTCCGACTGCCCACTTGCCGACGTGTTGCCACCCAGACACTGTTGGGACCCCCTGCTCTGCTCAGATGACTATACCTCGAAGCAGCCCGCCATCGAGCACTAGGGTCTGACCCTCAACCTCTTCCAGCCTCTACCCGTCCGGATCCTCTTCTTTTCTCGTAAGAATAACTTTTCAGCCTCTTATCTGGGAAGCAATCCTCCCTGCCATGGGCCTTAGCACGCTACCGCCGCGTAGCGCTGCTTTGTACCGTATTAGCCGTCTACTTGCCGGGCACAAAGTGCCCGGAGCCATACCCCGTCGCAAAGGATCGGCCGACTGGACATCCGCGCCGGCGGGCCCCATCGTCTTGTCTAAAATTAGGTGTTGGGTCCAAAGACGCTGAGGTAGCCCCCTTCTTGCAGCGCTCCCACCACCTCAACGGCGGACAGCCCTAACCCGAAATGAGCGGTTGGATACCTCTTAGTGTCTGATGGCATTTGGGCCCCCGTTTACACCCTCATTCCGGAAATGTTGCGGCCTTGTAGTAAATTAACGGATGATCCTTCTGAGCAGCTTTCCTATAGCGGAGAGATTGTCGGATTGTCAATCAGCGAAGTAGGTGCGCTATCTGTGCGTGCAGTGACCTGCTGCTCTTTACCTATGTGGCTACTCGCTAGCGAAATGTTAACTTAATCCGTTCAAAGGAAGAAACCGGGGATTTACCAACGAGTGTATCTCCATGACGAGCGTGCTCAACGGTCAACGAATGGTATACTCGGAGACGCAGGATCGTATCCCGAGATATTCCCTAGAGTGTGATCCGGCGAGTAGAAAATCAGTGATTCCTTTTTCGGTTTAGGATTATGATCTTCCGGTGATGTAGCGTGTGGGCGGACGGTGTGACCCGGGTCGGGCGGGTGTTCTGAGCGTATTATTCCTTCTCTTCTTTTTTTTTTGTGTGCGTTTGCTTCCTCTTCGCCGTCTTTTTCCTATCCACAAGACCACCTCGACGCAATGGTTGTGTCTTCTTTTGTTATTCATATTCTCTCTTTTTGTGTTTCTGTTGTGTTGCGATCTTATTCAATAACAGAAAGTCGCTCCAGCTCTTACAGCTCTCACGATTGGACCGCTGAGATGGCCAAACGACTGTTCATGGGGCTTTATCGGTTGTTGTGACACCCCTGCAGGGATTTTAACTTTCGAAAGTCGTGCCCGCGGTTATGGGCAGATGGGAATTTGTTAATGTCCGGTTGTAGAAAACCTGAAGTTGACCTTAATTAAAATGCATCAACCGCGTGTGTAACCGTGATGGTCTCTTTCCGGCGGAGTCTCGGGAAGTGAACACGGTGTTGGAGTTATGTTTGACATAGGTTGTTTTAGGATCACTTCTTGATCATAGTTTCTCGATCGTGCTTTGCCTTCTCTTCTCGCTCTCATTTGCGTATGTTAGTCACCATATATGCTAGTCGCTTGATGCAGCTCTACCTCATACCTTTACCTTACCCATATGCTTAAATAGTCTTGATTGCGAGGGTGCGAGATTGCTGAGTCCCACGTGAGCTCACAGATACTTCCAAAACCAGCTTGCAGGTGCCGATGAGACCGTGCAGATGATGCAACCAAGCTCAGGAGGAGCTCGATGAAGATCTTGTCCTTTGTGTTGTTTCGTTCTAGTTGATCAGTAGTGGAGCCCAGTTGGGGTCGATCGGGGACCTTGTCGCATTTGGGGTTCTTCTTTTATTTTGGTTCCGTAGTCGGACCTTGATTGTATTTGGATGTTGTAATGCTTTCTTCATGTATTTGCGTGAAGTGGCGATTGTAAGCCAACCATGTATCTTTTCCCTTATGTATTACATGGGTTGTGTGAAGATTACCTCACTTGCGACATTGCTTTCAATGCGGTTATGCCTCTAGGTCATGCTTCGACACGTGGGAGATATAGCCGCATCGAGGGCGTTACAAATCATATCCCCAACATTTCTCATGTATTAAGTGTAGCCAAATTTCGATTTATTCCTCACATGTACAATAATACAAAATTCTACCAACGACAATTGGACATCACATTGCAGAATTGAACCAACCAGTTAAATAAACACCACAACAAATGAACCAAACATTAACTGAGCACCACATTGCACAATATAACATACTCCTAATAGAAGATCAGATAGTTAACCAAACCAAGCATGCTTAACAACTTGGAAATATAGCAATTGTATTTGTTTCTCACGAATTTACTACAGCCAAATTCAATTTATTCCTCACATGGTATACAATAACAGAATGCACCCACAACTATTGAACATCGCATTGCAGAATTGAACCAAACAAATAACTAAACACCACAATACAAATGAACCAAACATTAATTGAGCACCACATTGCATAATGTATAACCAAACTAAGCATGCTTGAAAACTTGGAAATATAACAATTGTATTAGTTTCCCATGTATTTTGTAAAGATAAATTCGATTTATTTCTCACATGGAAGACAATACAAAATTGCTGCCTGAAGAATTGAACATCACATTTGCATAATTGAACCAAACAGTTAACTGAAGATGACAACTAATAAACAAAACAGTTAATAAGTGAGCACCACACTAAATGACATATAGAACATATACACTAGAGCAACAGATTGCATGGTAAAATTAGATAGCACAATTCACTAGAATTTGTGAAGGAAAGGCAGGAGCAGCACACGCAACGGGTAAACTGAGCATGCTTAACCAGCGTAGCTAGCAAATGGCAAGGTGCACCACCAAGATCTAGGGGTCAGCACGAATGGCAGCCATCGCGACCTCATCCGCGCGTGCGGCCGTGATTTCCTTCTCCGCTGCCAAATGCTCCTTGAGATCTTGGCTATACTGCATGCACCATGGCTTAGGGCGGCGCTTATTTGGTGGAGGGGTCACTGATTTCGGTGGAAGGTGTCGCCGGCGGTCGGGGCAAGTGGGATGTGGAAGGAGGAGAAGGAAGGAGGTCGGGTGTGGATTACCTGCCTGGATAGATGAGGCCGAGCAGCATGGAGGGTCACCGACAAGGAGGCGGCGCTGCAAGCAAGGAGTGAAGGTTTCAACTTGAAAAGGAAGGCGGAAACAGGGGAAATATGTCTTTGGTAAGGGGGAGGGGGCAGTGTTGTGGATATGGGACACGGGTATCCTCATGGAGGTAGGCCGCGGCCCATTATGGGAGGTGGCCCAGCAGGCCGATTTAAACAGTTTGAATAAGACCTGGATTGCTATCCGTCTTGTAATAGAAAAGAGACTAGTCCTAATCCTACTAGGACTCTACATGTAGGCCGGCCCCTTCAACTTATATAAGGAGGGGCAAGGCTCCCCAGAAGAGACAAGTTCCACAAGTTGGATAAGTTAGGTTTAGACAATAGCTCTCGAGATAGAGCACTCTTGTAACCGTGATCATGATCATCAATATCAATGAAGCAGGATGTAGGCTTTTACCTCCACCGCGAGGGGCCGAACCTGGGTAAAACATCGCGTCTCTCGTCCCGCTCAACCCCTCTCAAGCTACCACATAGATGCGTTGGCCTCGCGACTAAGTCCTAACACTAAGGACATCTACCGTGACAATTCCACGACAGTTGGCGCCCACCGTGGGGCATGCGCATGGTGGTAATGTTTTTGGAGGGAATTCTTCAAGGATCGAGAAGCCCGCGATTTAGTTGGATGAAGAGGAGACCGGCAATGATGATGCAGAACAATTCTATGGTGGACAACCTTGGGCAGAGCCGGCAAAATTTATCAATTTTGGTTCAACAGAAATTAGGATTGTTGTCTGTCCCCAGCCGCTTCTGTCGAATCATAGATCTTGCTAGAGAGCCTGTGTTTTTCTCCGCTGGAATACTGATCCAAATCAGCCGCCGTACGCTGCGTCAGGCAAGGCAAGACCATGAAGATTTTTTTTAGGCAGAGCGATCTGTCGATCACCGAGTCGTTTTGGCACTAATACTACCAAAGCAATACACGCACGAGTACCAGAGTCTGATTCGAGGCCTGGTCGGATTTCTGATGTCCACCGAAGACTATACTAGAGGGGACTTACATCCACTCCCACGTGAGATTGAGAAAGAATAAAGGAAAGGGATGACGTGATGAAGGATCCAATCAATATTGACAGATAGCAATGCTAGTAGTCAAAAGATCAACCAATGAATTAAATTGCCACACGGATCCCAAGGTTAATAGTGAAGTTTTTTCAAAGTTGTTCAGACAGATCAGATTTCCAGTATCCAAGACACATCAGACACAATTCTCTGTTGAGACCGACCAAGGCAGCACTGTGGCCTCGAAAATTCCGTCGACATATACGCCTGGTTTAGTATGGAAATCATCAGCATACTTCGGAAACGAAGACTGCTCCAGCGTTCGCCCAGCAATGAGATACTCGACGAACATGCACAGACCTCGCCTCGCTCCAAGTGGGCTCTACTGCGAGCCACCGTTTTTACTCCGCGCCACGGGCGCCGCAGTGACCTGCCCTCCGCCTCTACTGTACGTGGCCAGCGGCCTTGAGCCACCGCCTCCTTCTGCTCCACGGCGAGCTGCCACTCTGAACAGCCGCTTCCAAACCGGCCAGGCCTCAATTAATCCACCGTGGCCTGCCTCCATTGAGGCCTGCCGCGTCGAGTCCTCCGACCGCTGCTGTCTGTGCACGCCGAGTCGCCCGCTCTACTTCACCTCCTCCGACCGCTGCATCAAGCTACCATCATGGTGAGTCACCGGCCGCATCAAGCTTCCTTTGTCGGGGCTCCCCTGCAAGAAACTGCCCCGGATTCCTCTGCCACTATGGGTTACGAGTTGCCTCCCGTCCGAGTCGCTGTTAGGCCTCGCCTCCCATTCAAGTCGCCCTCGTGCATCGCCTTGACTACAACAGAGGCAGGCTATCGCACTCCGACGACCGGCCGCCTCTCCCTTAAGCCGTCAGTGTGCTGCCTCCGTCCCCGAGGCGCCCTTACCCCATTGACCCGCCAGCCGTTCGCCTCTGTGTCCTGCGAGCTGCCCCAACATTTGAGCAAATTGAAAAAGGGAATCATACGGAGTCAGGCCTCAAAGAAAACCTCAAAAGAACTTGACCCTTAAACAAAGGATAAGTTGCGTTCAACATGATGAGTACTGGAGATCTGAAGTTGATATTATTGAGGAGGTCCATTACGTTGACTGAAGGTGCAAGTAAGAGCAAAAAGCATGAGCCCGAGAAAACTCCACTGATGCTCACGGCTTCTGTCGTGAATCGCCACGCCATCTAGGCCACTTTGACTTTGTCTCCGTCGAGTTGCCTTCGCCAGCCTGCCATTTCCACTGCCTCGTCGACCCCAACGGTCCGCTGGCTTATGCCACATCATAAAAACAAGCTAAGTCACTTTGATATTTAAATTTCATTTTTTTCCAGTCAATTAAATATATCCGGCACCTTTGAGTTAATCTCGGGGGCTATCATTTATTCTCATAAAGTTGAGTCGTAAGGTTACCAAAGAGGACTATTTGCCATGATGCACAGTTCAAACATGGGTGCCCTACATATCAACGAAATAAATTTACGTTCGTTCTTTACTAAGTCAGATGTAACTCGTAACTGACCAAGTAGTGGGTATGGTATTGTCAATCGACTCTGATGCCTATCATGGACTTTATCGACCCTGAACATATCATATTCCATGAAAAAAGTCCATGCGAAAGCCTACTTAGTTGAGTCGAACGATTAACAACTTGAACACAAGTTTACCAAGTCATCGAATTTATTGTTTAATTTTGTTTTATACATCATGAATGGTGTAATGCATTCATGTGTTTTATTTCAGGAACAAAGAGCTTGAAGACGACTCCTCGAGTCGCCTCGAGCCTCGGGAGCTATCAAGCCAGAATTTGTAAAAAATGGACTTTGTTCGTTACCAAAACACAAGTTCAGAGACCCCGGGTTGTTAAAGGCCTAAACAAACCCGGCGCTCGGGGGCTACAGATGATATACTTGCTATTGGGGTTGGAAAAAATTCAGAAATACCCGGCTTGGAGACAGAATCCAGCCTGGGAGGACAACTCGGCAACATCAACGTCGACGCTTCATGACTCAGCAATCTCTTCATCCACATTTCGGCATCCATTACGTCAACGACCCGGAAAAAAAGCTCCGCATTCAAGGAAGACAAAAGCATCAACAAAATCAAGACCTTCTGCCCGACTCTTCGAGTCACCCGAAAGCTTGGGGGCTACTGTTATGGATATGGGACACGGGTATCCTCATGGAGGTAGGCTGCGGCCCATTATGGGAGGTGGCCCAGCAGGCCGATTTAAACAGTTTGAATAAGACCTGGATTGCTATCCGTCTTGTAATAGAAAAGAGACTAGTCCTAATCCTACTTGGACTCTAAATGTAGGCCGGCCCCTTCAACTTATATAAGGAGGAGCAAGGCTCCCCAGAAGAGACAAGTTCCACAAGTTGGATAAGTTAGGTTTAGACAATAGCTCTCGAGATAGAGCACTCTTGTAACCGTGATCATAATCATCAATATCAATGAAGCAGGATGTAGGCTTTTACCTCCACCGTGAGGGGCCGAACCTGGGTAAAACATCGCGTCTCTTGTCCCGCTCAACCCCTCTCAAGCTACCACATAGATGTGTTGGCCTCGCGACTAAGTCCTGACACTAAGGACATCTGCCGTGACAATTCCACGACAGGCGGGGAGGTAGATATTTCCGCGGAAGCCGAAAATTTGGAATCGCTTCAACGAAAAAACTGGCGCGCAAAGTGTCATCAGTCACGGTCCCTTATTCAGAATTGTGTATGATATGTGAACATCACAAACGATTCAGATAGCTTAACCCGCGTGTGTTGAGTTTGAACATCAAAAATTTTGGTTTGAATTTCCCTGGTTATAGTGGTCATCGATGTCATTGCATAATTTGGGTACACAAAGGAGACTACAGCACACCCACACTTCTTAATCGAGCAAGTTCAGCAATTAAACAGAGCTAGCTGACCTAAACATTACTCTAACAAATTAAAGACCGGTGCTCTTAATTAAACAAAACAAAGAGTACTACTACGGCTGGTGCTCGTCAATCTCCGCCGCCGCCTCCATGTCCATCTCGCGCCCGATGGTCTCCTGGGGAAGGGGCCCCATGGCATCCATCACACCATACTTTGCAAGCATCTCGCCATCCGTGTCCACCATCTCTTTGGAAAAGGCCACCATGAGCTGGGTGTGGGCGACCACGATCTGGGCTTGAACGGGCTCCGTCGTCATGTGGTATGCGGCGAAGGAACGGATG